>NC_139996.1:36958458-37558458 GCF_964263955.1 Coregonus lavaretus | reverse complement strand
AGCACCCCTACTTCTGTGAGTAGCTCAACCTGAACAACACCTGCTGACTACCTCTGCTGCATAGTGGAGTGCCAGTTATTGTGCATTGATGAAAGGTGATGTGATCTTTAACATGTTGACTCCTCTACACAGATCCTGTGCTAAAGGAACAGTCTCTCTCTAATGCGGATGGCAATATGGTGTCCAGTGGATCCACTACAGCTCGATGAAAGTAGGTGAGTGAGAGAATCACAAACACTATTGTTCTAAATTGTTCCATTGTTTTAAATTATTCTAAGGCCATACACATTTGATTTACTGTATAACAGATGCCCCATTTCTCAAAAGATTTATAATAATTATTACAGCGATTCATATGAATCTATTATTATTCTTTTTGATTCCTTTTGACAAGTTGTATGAGTCACTTCGCCATTGTAGTGGTTGGGATTCGGTTAAATCACAGTGAATCATGACAATCAAAAACAAATACGTTATACTGTAAATCAAATTTATAGGGCCTAATGCTCTGTGTTAAAGTTGCTATTTAAAACCTTTGAAATAAAATCCCTTTAATATTATATAAAATGAATGTGCATTAACAGTATCATTTCACTTCCCTTTTTGTCTTTCAGAAGAACATTTGTTACCTCAACTTTTTACCCCTTTGTGGCAGAAACCTCTTCAAGTGTACAGTGAAAATGGATCAAAGCAACACCAGACCAGTAACACTCAAAGATGTGCATACTGGCGCACACACATACATGAACACACACACACACACACACACACACACACACACACACACACACACACACACACACACACACACACACACACACACACCCTCCTTCTCTTTGTCAGTCTATGGTTGGCTTGCCCCAGTTACATGTCAAACAGCCAGACCAATGAGCTTGATGCCTGATGTCTCACGGCTGCCCCTTCCCTGCTCTGCCCCCTCCTCTTATCATAAGGTAAACAGAAAATGTTCAAAGACAAGAAAAAAAGGATCCTTTCCTGTCATTATCCCCCCCTTTGGCCCCCCTCCCTCGTTTAACTAAGCATGGAGAATGAAAAGGAACGCGAGCCTGCCCTCCCTCCCCCTTGGACAGTCTGTCTGTCCATCTATCTGTTCAGTATTCAGCAGGCCTGAGCTCAGCCTCCACACACTGTAGTACCGAAGTGGCATGGTGGACCTTTTCTCTGCTCTAGGTAGAATGATGATTATAATAATATTAATAAAAATAAATGATTTTTATTTATATTGGTGTTTGTGTCATGATTTGGTCAAATTTTGCCATATCATATTGTTATTCATACAGTCTTACAGTATATTTGAACGATGTAATTCATCAGAGAGAACTATAAATGCTACCAGTATCTGGTGGTTAAAGAACAGTGTGTCATCAATGCCATTAATTGTTGACGAACGTGACAAAGGTGACAATAGCTCGGGAAGTTGCCACCACAACCATTAATGGGCTTGGCTTCAAGACATGCACAACCTAGATATGGCGATAACGTTTTGACAGCATCCATTGTGAACCATCAGTGCTCATTAACTGAACCAGTGGAATCTGTTTGGCTTTGTGCAATTACCTGTTGAATGATGGCCCTCATGAAACCAGATCAGATCATACCCTGCGATGCTGTGCAACTTTTATGCAACGTGATACCTGAAAATCACTCAGACAAATCAGTGTCTGGTTCACACCTTACTAGCACTCTCATGACAGTATTGTGACTACTAGTAGGAGCACTCTGAGGGTGTCACATCACAGCTTGAAGACCTATTATTTTTTGTGTCTTTTGATCCTATTCACTTGGTTACATTCGAATAGACTTCAATCTATGATTGTTGTGTTGTTTGGTATATTTATCCATCTCATTGTGTGTTTTTACCCACACACACAGGCATTCATGCTGTGACCCTTACTGAAAGTTTTGTTTCGCCTGAGTCCTGCGCCTTAGTGCGTTCTGGTTCACGTGAGTAGCTGAGCATAGCCCGTTTCACAGGAGCCCTTGTGAATGGAATTTCTGGGAGGTCAGGTGACATAGTGTCATACAGTCACAGGAAGAGGCGAATATCTGTCCACGCGGGAATACAGCTATAAGCAGACTGCCCACCTTTGGGACAACGACTCCCATTGTTAGTGTGGAGACAAGACCATCTCATTATTATATACATTATCTCTGGTACAGTGTTGCTCTCTGATCACCTCAGGAACTGATGCAGTTTCTCCACAACACTTCTCCTCTGACAAAATGTCCACCTATCGGCCCTCAGCAATCGGCACACATTGGTTTATCACATATTTGCACGAGGCAGGTGTATCACAAGCACCAAAACAACAAGCACACAATTTTAACCTATGAGTTAACTGTTCTTTACTGATTTATAAACTCATTTTTAACAGTCTATAAACTTCTATTAACTATTTTACAAACCCATGTTATACCCTTTATAAATAGTAACTGAATGTAAAGTGGTACCCATCTAACAAAGCACTGTTTCTAAAATAAAACTCTACAGGTATATAGAATTCACCTAATTTACCTGATTAAACCTAACTGGTGGAAGTTATCAGAATCCGAGTCCCTTATTCTTTCTCACGTCTGTAATGATGAGGCAAGCTTGATGCATGTAGTCTAATGGTATTGTTGTGTAATCTTGGTAAGTGTTATAGACACCATGCAGTACACTTTGAGATGAAATTGTACCAGTACATACTAATTGGCTCCTTAATTGTTTGACCTTGATATCAGAATACAGGAGTAAGAACAACCTGTAGCCTTTTTCAGTCAGTTGTCTCTCACACCCCCACCTTGCATAACTAGGCTTGTTTATATAATTAACTACATTGGCATGTACTGTATAGGGGGTCCGTTGGCCATTAGTATGTCTCCACCCAAGGAAACGGAGGCCAATTGTAAATGGTGCTGAAGCCAAGGTGCATGATTTTCTTGTTTTTTAAATTTACGGATAGCCAGGGGCACACTCCAAAACTCAGACATAATTTACAAACGAAGCATTTCGTTTAGTGAATCCACCAGATCAGGTAGTAGGGATGACCAGGGATGTTCTCTTGATAAGTGCGTGAATTTGACCATTTTCCTGTCCTGCTAAGCATTCAAAATGTAATGAGTACTTTTGGGTGTCAGGGAACTAAATGGAGTAAAAATTACAGTATTTGCTTTAGGAATGTAGTGAAGTAAAAGTTGTCAAAAATATAAATAGTAAAGTAAAGTACAGATGCCAAAAAAAACTACTTAAGTAGTACTTTAAAGTATTTTTACTTAAGTACTTTACACCACTGTGTATAACTACACCATAGGAGTTTGCTTTTGACACTATAAGTTTAGCCATGCAATCGGGCCTTATTTTAGATTTTGCGTGTGCAGCTGCATCACGTCTTGTTTTTGTTTGTGAATGTGTAACTCGGCCTCAGGGCCCTGTTCACTATTCTGTGCAAGGCAGTGGTGGCTGGACTATGGAGTTGAGCTTTGGTGTGAAATCCTAATGTTCCATAATTCTGAATGTGTTAGCTAAGATAATTGTATCTATGAGAATTCACCCTGAGTGAAGGAGAAGGTGTTTGCTCCATGCACCTGCACACACAGTAGCAGCTTAGCGTAGATGCATGTGAGTAAGCCCAGGGTAGCAAGGCTGAAATATCAACTTCCTCCCCAAGAGGAAACCTGAGAGCGAGCTTCCTGTCCTACAACCTGACTCCTCTGCTCCTCACATTCAGAAAACATCTCTCCCCATCAAAGTTTTAGCAGGGGCCTTGTCAGATCAGCAGGCGCCCGTGTCCGGTCAGCTGTGGTCAGGTCTGCATGGCTTTAGTCAAGCGGGAGAACAGGAGTCAGTGTTTACAGGGGTGTGAATGGGATTTTCCATGTCATTTAACAACCATATGAATCATTTGGAATTGATGGGAGGGCTTATTTTAGGTCTCTTGTGTCCAGTGTTGTTTTAAGTGTCCAGTGTCTTTTATTATTTTAAGTGTCTAGTGTCTAGAGTTATTTGAAGTATCTAGAGTTATTTTAAGTGTCTAGAGTTATTTTAAGTGTCTAGTTATTTTAAGTGTCTAGTGTCTAGAGTTATTTTAAGTGTCTAGTGTCTAGAGTTATTTTAAATGTCTAGTTATTTTAAATGTCTAGAGTTATTTTAAGTGTCTAGAGTTATTTTAAGTGTCTAGTGTCTAGAGTTATTTTAAGTGTGTCTACTTACCTATTCTTCTCCTTTCTTTGTGTCTGTCTGCCTTTCATTTGTCTGCCTCTATATGAAAGATAATCATTCATAGGTGTCTTTTGGATTCATTTACTCAATTAAACAATGGAACCTCAACTGCACAACAATTCATCATGTTTTTCCCCATCATTATGTTTGTTCCTGAACTTCCCTCCAGCTCTATCCTGGAACCCTTAAGGAAAACGGAAAACAGGGCGCCCACGAAGTACTGGTTTGTGTGGAAACGTAAGGGGACTCACTCCCATCGGCTGGGTAAGGGTTGTTGGAAGGGTAGGGGGTGGGCTCTTTGGGGTCCATTATCATCCAAATCTTTTTACGTTAGTAGTATTAAGTCTGCGGCGAAAGCAGGAAGGCAGACATCTCCTGTCTGACTTGGCCGGAGAGACAGGTGGTGGAGGAGAAGATGCTTGCTTCCTGAAACCCAGAGAGATTGACCATCAGTCAGTGATATATACAGTATATTGAGGTATTAATTTACATTCTCAAAAATATTCAGACCATGTGATTTGTAAAAATTGAATTGACAATTTCAGACCATACCACTTCTCCCCAATATAACACATTTTGACAGTGCTAGATTATATATATTCTACCTACACACACAGGGCATGAAGAGAAATAAGACTGACAACAATCCATCTAGAGAGATGACACAATGCATCTAGAGAGATGTTGCAGGGGAGTGCAGCATGGGGATTCGGCCTCACCTGTTGTTGGCTGCAGCAGCAGCCTCAAACCGCATCACACGCAGCATTCTGCAGATCTGACATAGAGTCAATTTAGGGGCATTGCATGCCAGACGTGGGCGGGGGACATTACAAGGGCTACGGTAGGCGATGAGGGACATGTAGCCACACTTAGGGCCCTTCCCAAAGAGTTGGAGAGGCTGATGGAGAGTGCTGTTTCCATAACAGGAGGCAAACTGGAGGATACATGTGGAGAGACAAATAAAGCTTTTTTGCCTAGCATTCTAAAACAACACAGAATGTCAAGTCTATTTACTGGATTTTAGTGCCAAAATAAAAACTAATTCAGAACCTCGTCAATGAAAATTACTATGTTTTCAAAAACACAAAAAGAAAAAAACAGCATTATGTTAAGTTTTGTTCATTTTAGTTTCTAACAATGAACATTGTTTCATCGATTTCACACAGTGCAAAATGTTTTGTCTCTGCCCAGAATTTCAGTAAACAGTTCAGAAAAAAACAGGCCACATGTGAACAAGAGATATTAAATAAATACAGAACATTAACACTGTCAGATCACACCCAATTAATTTGCATACGAGCCGCCACTGGCCTCTTAATCACCCTCTCCATCAGAAACCCAAGCCCAGCACACACTCACAGGCTCCATCTATCACTGGATCCATCCATCTACCTCATAGTGAGACTCCAGATGACCAGATTATTTTACTTGACACCTGATCATAATGAGCACATTGGCTGAACATCCTCACTCTGACTGCCAGACAACCTGACCTAGTCTGCTACAGACAGACACACAGCTGAACTGAAGCCCCTCCATGGGTACACTGACATATCAGAGATTATCAACTGAGGCTCCTGTCCAAAAAAGTATGTAGTCTATTTCGGTTTGTCTAAATGAAGTGAGATTAGGTAGTTCTCCACCTTGTAATCTCCCACATTTATCCATTAACTTTACATAATAACCATAATTTCATTAAAACTCTTCTGCTTATCCAGTTCTGTTGAGGATCATCCATAAATTCCCCACATTTACCAAACCCAAAGACAGAAATACTCACAGGCACTACAGTTGCCATGGACTGAGATGGAGTGCTGTGGTTCAGGTGGGAGGGTAATTTTGAGCCACTCTGCGGACATGCCACCTTCGTATAGCTTCTGAGACAGTGATGCTGAATAGGGTACGGACAACTACATTACAGCCAATACAAAACAGACCTGCCCACTTCTGACATCACCAAGTGAGCTCACTGCTCCCTATGAACCCCCACTACACACACAGAACACAGCAAAGAGGATGTCTCATGTTTCAGAGAACCACAAACAAGCTCTTAATTATTAAGAAGGCTTTTGTCCCTGTGTGTAAATGTAGAAGCAAAGGGGTGTGAACCAGGGTTTGGAATCAAAATAATTTTACAATAATTTTGTTATTGAACAGAACAATTTTTTTTGTTCCATTCCACTCTTCCGACCAGCAAAATAAAGTTCTGAACCAGATCGAACCCCCCAAAAAGTACCCGTTTATATAGCTCCTTTCTGTTCCTTTTTAAATCTCTGAAATTATATTTTTGTAACATTTATGTCGACATTAAATTACTTCACCAATCATGCAGTGCAGATAGAGCAGCTTGCTATGGAGCGGGCAAACTACAGTTGAAGTCGGAAGTTTACGTATACTTAGGTTGGAATCATTAAAATGTGTTTTTCAACCACTCCACACATTTCATGTTAACAAACTATAGTTTTGGCAAGTTGGTTAGGACATCTACTTTGTGCATGACACAAGTAATTTTTCCAACAATTGTTTACAGACAGATTATTTCACTTATAATTCACTGTATTACATTTACATTACATTTTAGTCATTTAGCAGACGCTCTTATCCAGAGCGACTTACAGGAGCAATTAGGGTTAAGTGCCTTGCTCAAGGGCACATTAACGTCATTTAGCAGACGCTCTTAGCCAGAGCGACTCACAAATTGGTGCGTTCACCCTATAGCCAGTGGGATAACCACTTTACAATTTGGGGGGGGGGGGTTAGAAGGAACACTTTATCCTATCGCAGGTATTCCTTAAAGAGGTGGGGTTTCAAATGTCTCCGGAAGGTGGTGAGTGACTCCGCTGTCCTGGCGTCGTGAGGGAGCTTGTTCCACCATTGGGGTGCCAGAGCAGCGAACAGTTTTGACTGGGCTGAGCGGGAGCTATGCTTCCGCAGAGGAAGGGGAGCCAGCAGGCCAGAGGTGGATGAACGCAATGCCCTCGTTTGGGTGTAGGGACTGATCAGAGCCTGAAGGTACAGAGGTGCCGTTCCCCTCACTGCTCCATAGGCAAGCACCATGGTCTTGTAGCGGATGCGAGCTTCAACTGGAAGCCAGTGGAGTGTGCGGAGGAGGGGGGTGACGTGAGAGAACTTGGGAAGGTTGAACACCAGACGGGCTGCGGCATTCTGGATGAGTTGTAGGGGTTTAATGGCACAGGCAGGGAGGCCAGCCAACAGCGAGTTGCAGTAGTCCAGACGGGAGATGACAAGTGCCTGGATTAGGACCTGTGCCGCTTCCTGTGTAAGGCAGGGTCGTACTCTCCGAATGTTGTAGAGCATGAACCTGCAGGAGCGGGTCACCGCCTTGATGTTGGCGGAGAACGACAGGGTGTTGTCCAGGGTCACGCCTAGGCTCTTCGCACTCTGGGAGGAGGACACAGCGGAGTTGTCAACCGTGATGGCGAGATCATGGAACGGGCAGTCCTTCCCCGGGAGGAAGAGCAGCTCCGTCTTGCCAGGGTTCAGCTTGAGGTGGTGATCCGTCATCCATACTGATATGTCTGCCAGACATGCAGAGATGCGATTCGCCACCTGGTTATCAGAAGGGGGAAAGGAGAAGATTAGTTGTGTATCGTCAGCGTAGCAATGATAGGAAAGGCCATGTGAGGATATGACAGAGCCAAGTGACTTGGTGTATAGGGAGAAAAGGAGAGGGCCTAGAACTGAGCCCTGGGGGACACCAGTGGTGAGAGCACGTGGTGCGGAGACAGCTTCTCGCCACGCCACTTGGTAGGAGCGACCGGTCAGGTAGGACGCAATCCAGGAGTGAGCCGCGCCGGAGATGCCCAGCTCGGAGAGGGTGGAGAGGAGGATCTGATGGTTCACAGTATCAAAGGCAGCAGACAGGTCTAGAAGGACAAGAGCAGAGGAGAGAGAGTTAGCTTTAGCAGTGCGGAGAGTCTCCGTGACACAGAGAAGAGCAGTCTCAGTTGAATGACCAGTCCTGAAACCTGATTGGTTTGGATCAAGAAGGTCATTCTGAGAGAGATAGCAAGAGAGTTGGCTAAAGACGGCACGCTCAATAGTTTTGGAAAGAAAAGAAAGAAGGGATACTGGTCTGTAGTTGTTGACATCAGTGGGGTCGAGTGTTGGATTTTTGAGAAGGGAAGCAACTCTCGCTCTCTTGAAGACGGAAGGGACATGGCCAGCGGTCAAGGATGAGTTGATCAGCGAGGTGAGGTAGGGGAGAAGGTCACCGGAGATGGTCTGGAGAAGGGAGGAGGGGATGGGGTCAAGCGGGCAGGTTGTTGGGCGGCCTGCAGTCACAAGTCGCAGGATTTTATCTGGAGAGAGAGGGGAGAAAGAAGTCAAAGCATAGGGTAGGGCAGTGTGAGCAGGACCAGCAGTGTCATTAGACTTAACAAACGAGGATCGGATGTCGTCAACCTTCTTTTCAAAGTGGTTGACGAAGTCATCCACAGAGAGAGAGGAGGGGGGGGGGGGGGGGGGGGAGGATTCAGGAGGGAGGAAAATGTGGCAAAGAGCTTCCTAGGGTTAGAGGCAGATGCTTGGAATTTAGAGTGGTAGAAGGTGGCCTTAGCAGCAGAAACAGATGAAGAAAATGTAGAGAGGAGGGAGTGAAAAGATGCCAGGTCGGCAGGGAGTTTAGTTTTCTTCCATTTCCGCTCCGCTGCCCGGAGTTCTGTTCTGTGAGCTCGCAATGAGTCATCAAGCCACGGAGCTGGAGGGGAGGACCGAGCCGGCCGGGAGGATAGGGGACACAGAGAGTCAAAGGATGCAGAAAGGGAGGAGAGGAGGGTTGAGGAGGCAGAATCAGGAGATTGGAGGGAGAAGGATTGAGCAGAGGGAAGAGATGATAGGATGGAAGAGGAGAGAGTAGTGGGAGAGAGAGAGCGAAGGTTGCGGCGGCGCATTACCATCTGTGTAGGGGCAGAGTGAGTAGTGTGGGAGGAGAGCGAGAGAGAAAAGGAAACAAAGTAGTGGTCGGAGACATGGAGGGGAGTTGCAGTGAGATTAGTAGAGGAGCAGCATCTAGTGAAGATGAGGTCAAGCGTATTGCCTGCCTTGTGAGTAGGGGGGGACGGTGAGAGGGTGAGGTCAAAAGAGGAGAGGAGTGGAAAGAAGGAGGCAGAGAGAAATGAGTCAAATGTGGACATAGGGAGGTTGAAATCCCCCAAAACTGTGAGGGGTGAGCCATCCTCAGGGAAGGAACTTATCAAGGCGTCAAGCTCATTGATGAACTCTCCAAGGGAACCTGGAGGGCGATAGATGACAAGGATATTAAGCTTAAATGGGCTAGTGACTGTGACAGCATGGAATTCAAATGAGGAGATAGACAGATGGGTTAGGGGAAAAATTGAGAATGTCCACTTGGGAGAGATGAGGATTCCTGTACCGCCACCCCTCTGACCAGATGCTCTCGGGGTATGCGAGAACACATGGTCAGACGAGGAGAGAGCAGTAGGAGTAGCAGTGTTTTCAGTGGTGATCCATGTTTCCGTCAGCGCCAGGAAGTCGAGGGACTGGAGGTTGGCATAGGCTGGGATGAAGTCAGCTTTGTTGGCAGCAGAACGGCAGTTCCAGAGGCTGCCTGCGACCTGGAACTCCACGTGGGTGGTGCGTGCAGGGACCACCAGGTTAGAGAGGCAGCAGCCACGCGGTGTGGTGCGTTTGTGTAGCCTGTGCAGAGAGGAGAGAACAGGGATAGGCAGAGGCATAGTTGACAGGCTGTAGCAAATGGCTACAAAAATGCAGAGGAGATCGGAATGAAATGAGCTAAGCATCTGGGAGCGGAGAGAGCAGGGCCTCCCTCACCAAAAACGTCTACCTCAGAAACTAAAATTGTTTCACTGAACCACCCGAACAAAAACTCTCCCAACTTCCGCCTTTAGAAATCAGAATTGTTGTGAACCACAGCGGTTCAATGTTTAAAGGAATAGACTCAACCCACTTTATTCAGCTAGCCAACTATGACACCATAGCTAACTAGCAAGCTAGCATCCAATAACAATAACACACCGTTTAGCACCAACACTTGGTCACAACAAACCACCAATAGTGTGATAACACACTAAACAGATCATTCGTGTCTGTGTCAAGTTCCTTTCATGACGCAGCAATGATTAGACGTTGGCTAGCTAGGACAAGTATATTGTATTTAGCTACTACCGTACAGTTAGCTGGTCGTGTTGGGTAGCTAGCAATGGCCACTGTGTTGACTTTGTTTGAAGAACGGCTAGCTAGCTAGCTTCGTGCTACACCCGGCACACAATGGCTATTGTGTTGACTCTGACTCTGTTCGAAAAAACGGCTAGGTAGCTCGCTTCGTGCTACAGCCGGCACTGCCAAGACACAGTAACTACACACAACAACCCACGATGCCTAGCTATGACGCCGTGGCTAACTTGCAAGCTAGCATCCATTAACACACAATTTAGCATCAATACTTGGTTACAACAAACTGCCAAGAGTGTGTTAGCACACTAAACAGATAATTCAAGTCCGTGTCTAGTTCCTTTCATAACGCATAACGCAGCAAAAAATTAAACGTTGGCTAGCACTACATTAACATTGGAACCAGCTCTCTAGCGTTGCTAATCGTTACCAGTAGCTACCCGCTAGCTAGCTAGCCTCGTGCTTCGATACTAACCTACAATTACCTACGGAAACCTACAATAACAACAATACTAACCTATAATAAATACAATACCTAACTACGGCTAACTACCTACCTACGATCTAATACATGGTTAAGCAAAAAAATTAAACGTTGGCTAGCACTACATTAACATTGGAACCAGCTCTCTAGCGTTGCTAATCGTTACCAGTAGCTACCCGCTAGCTAGCTAGCCTCGTGCTTCGATACTAACCTACAATTACCTACGGAAACCTACAATAACAACAATACTAACCTATAATAAATACAATACCTAACTACAGCTGACTACCTACCTACGATCTAATACATGGTTAAGCTTTACTCAACACCATATGAGAAGCTTACCTCCTGCTTACCTCCAGCTAGAGAAAAAAAAAAAAAAAAAAAAAAAAAATTAAAACAAATAATAAATAATAATAAAAAAAAAAAAAAATAATAATAATAATAATAATAAATACATTAAAAAAAAGAAAAAAGAATAATAATTAACAAAAAAAAAAATATATATAATAAAGGCTAAAAATTTAAATTCCAGTGGGTCAGAAGTTTACATACACTAAGTTGACTGTGCCTTTAAACAGCTTGGAAAATTCCAGAAAATGATATCATGGCTTTAGAAGCTTCTGATAGGCTAATTGTCATCATTTGAGTCAATTGGAGGTGTACCTGTGGATGTATTTCAAGGCCTACCTTCAAACTCAGTGCCTCTTTGCTTGACATCATGGGAAAATCAAAAGAAATCAGCCAAGACCTCAGAAAAAACATTGTAGACCTCCACAAGCCTGGTTCATCCTTGGGAGCAATTTCCAAATGCCAGAAGGTACCACGTTCATCTGTACAAACAATAGTACGCAAGTATAAACACCATGGGACCACGCAGCTGTCATACCGCTCAGGAAGGAGAAGCGTTCTGTCTCCTAGAGATGAACGTACTTTGGTGCAAAAAGTGCAAATCAATCCCAGAACAACAGCAAAGGACCTTGTGAAGATGCTGGAGGAAACAGGTACAAACTTATCTATATCCACAGTAAAACCAGTCCTATATCGACATAACCTGAAAGGCCGCTCAGCAAGGAAGAAGCCACTGCTCCAAAACCACCATAAAAAAGCCAGACTACGGTTTGCAACTGCACATGGGGACAAAGATCATACTTTTTGGAGAAATGTCCTCTGGTCTGATGAAACAAAAATAGAACTGTTTGGCCATAATGACCATCGTTATGTTTGGAGGAAAAATGGGGATGCTTGCAAGCCGAAGAACACCATCCCAACCGTGAAGCACGGGTGTGGCAGCATCATGCTGTGGGGGTGTTTTGCTGCAGGAGGGACTGGTGCACTTCACAAAATAGATGGCATCATGAGGAAGGAAAATTATGTGGATATATTGAAGCAACATCTCAAGACATCAGTCAGGAAGTTAAAGCTTGGTCGCAAATGGGTCTTCCAAATGGACAATGACCCCAAGCATACTTCCAAAGTTGTGGCAAAATGGCTTAAGGACAACAAAGTCAAGATATTGGAGTGGCCATCACAAAGCCCTGACCTCAATCCTATAGAAAATGTGTGGGCAGAACTGAAAAAGTGTGTGCGAGCAAGGAGGCCTACAAACCTGACTCAGTTACACCAGCTCTGTCAGGAGGAATGGGCCAAAATTCACCCAACTTATTGTGGGAAGCTTGTGGAAGGCTACCCGAAACGTTTGACCCAAGTTAAACAATTTAAAGGCAATGCTACCAAATACTAATTGAGTGCATGTAAACTTCTGACCCACTGGGAATGTGATGAAAGAAATAAAAGCTGAAATAAATAATTCTCTCTACTATCATTCTGACATTTCATATTCTTAAAATATAGTGGTGATCCTAACTGACCTAAAACATGGAATTTTTACAAGGATTAAATTTAAGGAATTGTGAAAAACTGAGTTTAAATGTATTTGGCTAAGGTGTATGTAAACGTCCGACTTCAACTGTATATAGCACCAGAGTAGACGCGTCGTAATACCCATTTAACCTAGCGGTCAAACACGGAAATGGTTCCAATTGTTTTTTCATGTGATGAGGTGGTGTTGAAGGAGTCAGGCGCAGGAGAGTAAATCACAGAATAACAGGCTTTAATCCGCAAAATACAGGTTTACGCAGAAATGCGTCAAACACACTCCAGGGCACAAAACAGGTGCACTGGAAAATACAAGGCACACGGGAAAACTCCCGTCGATACAAAATTCACAAGCTCCACTGCGCTTCACTAACCTCCACAATAAACAATCACCCACACAGACAAGGAAGCAGAGGGAACACTTATACAATCACTAATGAGGGAATAAGGACCAGGTGTGTGTGATTGAAGACAAGACAAATGGAGTGATGATAAATGGATCGGCAGTAGCTAGTAAGCCAGTGACGCCGAACGCCGAAACCTGCCCGAACAAAGAGGGGAGGCAGGCTCGGCGGAAGTTGTGACATTTCACCATCCATTTTCCCCATAGTGGATTTTAGAACCATTTCAAACAAGGTCTGTGTTTCATGTAGGCTTTCCCTGGCGTGACGTTTTGATAACCGTGTAAATCTTTCTCGGACAAGGTGACTTTTAACAATATATTCGGGTCTATTTACTCTCAGATTCGAAAACTGCTAATTAACATAAAAGTAGACATCAGGCAAGACTATAAATCCCTATAAACTCCTGCATGTCATCTCTAGCGGACACCTTTGCTGTCAGCTAGCTAGCTACTAACTACCTTGATTCAAAACGAAATGTATATTTTCAAATTTTCATATATTGTTCCAGATTTTATTTAACTAATATTTGTCTTATTTATGCATTTGTTTTTGTTTCTTGTACAGAATACTATCCTAGTGGCAGTCAGATATTTACAATGTTCCATGAATACTAGACACATTTTTTGCAAAGAAGCTAGCTATCTAGCAACCTACCTACATACAGTTGAAGTCGGAAGTTTACGTACACCTTAGCCAAATACATTTAAACTCAGTTTTTCACAATTCCTGACATTTAACCCTAGTAAAAATTCCCTGTCTTAGGTCAGTTAGGATCACCACTTTATTTTAAGAATGTGAAATGTCAGAATAATAGTAGAGATAATTATTTATTTCAGCTTTTATTTCTTTCATCACATTCCCAGTGGGTCAGAAGTTTACATACACTCAATTAGTATTTGGTAACATTGTCTTTAAATTGTTTAACTTGGGTCAAACGTTTCAGGTAGCCTTCCACAAGCTTCCCACAATAAATTGGATGAATTTTGGCTTATTCCTCCTGACAGAGCTGGTGTAACTGAGTCAGGTTTGTAGGCCTCCTTGCTCGCACACACTTTTTCAGTTCTGCCCACAAATGTTCGATAGGATTGAGGTCAGGGCTTTGTGATGGCCACTCCAATACCTTTACTTTGTTGTCCTTAAGCCATTTTGCCACAACTTTGGAAGTATGCTTGGGGTCATTGTCCATTTGGAAGACCCATTTGCGACCAAGCTTTAACTTCCTGACTGATGTCTTGAGATGTTGCTTCAATATATCCACATAATTTTCCTTCCTCATGATGCCATCTATTTTTTGAAGTGCACCAGTCCCTCCTGCAGCAAAGCACCCCCACAGCATGATGCTGCCACACCCGTGCTTCACGGTTGGGATGGAGTTCTTCGGCTTGCAAGCATCCCCATTTTTCCTCCAAACCTAACGATGGTCATTATGGCCAAACAGTTCTATTTTTGGTTCATCAGACCAGAGGACATTTCTCCAAAAAGTATGATCTTTGTCCCCATGTGCAGTTGCAAACCGTAGTCTGTCTTTTTTTGGTGGTTTTGGAGCAGTGGCTTCTTCCTTGCTGAGCGGCCTTTCAGGTTATGTCGATATATGACTTGTTTTACTGTGGATATAGATACTTTTCTATCTGTTTCCCCCAGCATCTTCACAAGGTCCTTTGCTGTTGTTCTGGGATTGATTTGTACTTCGTACCAAAGTACGTTCATCTCTAGGAGACAGAACGCGTCTCCTTCCTGAGCGGTATGATGGCTGCGTGGTCCCATGGTGTTTATCTTGCGTACTATTGTTTGTACAGATGAACGTGGTACCTTCAGGCGTTTGGAAATTGCTCCCGAGGATGAACCAGACTTGTGGAGGTCTACAATTTTCTTTCTGAGGTCTTGGCTGATTTCTTTTGATTTTCCCATGATGTCAAGCAAAGAGGCACTGAGTTTGAAGGTAGGCCTTGAAATACATCCACAGATACACGTCCAATTGACTCAAATGATGTCAATTAGCCTATCAGAAGCTTCTAAAGCCATGACATCATTTTCTGGAATTTTCCAAGCTGTTTAAAGGCACAGTCAACTTAGTGTGTTTAAACTGCTGACCCACTGGAATTGTGATACAGTGAATTGTAAGTGAAATAATCTGTCTGTAAACAATTGTTGGAAAAATGACTTGTGTCATGCACAAAGTAGATGTCCTAACCGACTTGCCAAAACTATAGTTTGTTAACAAGAACTTTGTGGAGTGGTTGAAAAACAAGTTTTAATGACTCCAACCTAAGTGTATGTAAACCTTTGACTTCAACTGTACCTAGATGATTATTAGCAACATACCCTTATTTTACAATTGCAGAATGTTTACATAATCGTGAAAGAATAAGCATATTTACAGTGCCTTCAGAAAGTATTCATACCCCTTGATTTATTCAAAATGTTGTTGTGTTACAGGCTGAATTCAAAATTGATTAAATATATTTTTTCTTACCCATCTACACACAATAACCCATAATGACAAAGTGAAAACATGTTTTTTGAAATGTTTGCAAATTTATTGAAAATGAAATACAGAAATATCTCATTTACATTAGTATTCACACCTCTGAGTCAATACTTTGTAGAAGCACCTTTAGTAGCGATTACAGGTTTGGGTATGTCTATATCAGCTTTGCACATCTGAATTTGCACATCTGAATTTGGGGATTTATCAAATTCTTCTTACAGATTTTCTTAAACTCTGTTAAATTAGATGGGGAGTGGACGTGAACAGCAATCCTCAAGTCTTTCCACATTTTTTCAATGGGATTTAGGTCTGGGCTTTGGCTGGACCACTCAAGGACTTTCACATTTTTGTTCTGAAGCCATTCCTGCATTGCTTTGGCTGTATGCTTGGGTTCATTGTCCTGTTGGAACGTATATCTTCGCCCCCAGTCTAAGGTCATTTGCACTCTGAAGGAGGTTCTCATCAAGGATTTGCCTGTATTTGGCTCCATTCATTGTTCCATCTATCCTTACCAGTCTCCCAGTCCCTGTCGCTGAAAAGCATCCCCATAGCATGATGCTATGGTAGGGAGGGTGTTAGACGGGTGATGAGCTGTTCCTGGTTTTCTTCAGACATAGCGCTTTGCATTCAGGCCAAATAGTTAAATTTGTGTCTCATCAGACCACAGAATATTTTGCCTTATGCTCTTAGAGTCTTCCATGTGCCTTTTTGCAAACTTCAGGTGTGCTGTCATGGGCGTTTTTCTCAGGAGTGGCTTCTGTCTGGCCACTCTCGCATAAAGCCCAGATTGGTGAAGTGCTGTAGAGACTGTTGTTCTTCTGGCAGGTTCTCCCATCTTAGCCAAGGAACTCTGTAACTCTGTCAGAGTGGTCGTTGGGTTCTTGGTCACCATTTGGTCACCATTCCCCAGATATATGCCTCATCACATTTCTCTCGGAGATCTACGGACAGTTCCTTGGACCTCATGGTATAGTTTCTGCTCTGACATGCACTGTTAACTGTGGGACCTTATATAGACAGGTGTGTTTCTTTCTAAATCATTTCCACCTGTGGCCAATTGAAATGGCCACAGGTGGACTCCAATCAGGTTGTAGTGACATCTCAAGGATGATCAAAGGAAATTGGATGCACCTGAGCTCAATTTGGAGTGTCATCGCAAAGGAGTGTGAATTTATGTAAATTAGATTTTTTTTTTCAAAAATGTCTAAAAACATGTTTTAACGTTGTCATTATGTGTTATTTTGTGTAGATGAGTGAGAAAAAATATATTTCATTTTGAATTTAAGCTGTAACACAACAAAATGTGAAATAAGTCAAGGGGTATGAATACTTTCTAAAGGCACTGTATTTGACAAGAATGCACCTAGTCACCCATCAATCACGTCAAACATCTGAACTCCAACAATTACATTGTTTTAAAGAAATCAAAATAGTAAAAAATGCATACATATGCCTTTTATACATAACATATAAACATCTGACTTTGAAGTAAAGATTAAATGATGTATTAATCAATGCCACAAACCTGAGACATCGAAGATCACCATATTAACTTTTATCACTATCCAAGAGCGCACAGACTCTTCTGCTTTTCCATTTCAGGAATTAGACCAGCACACATAACAGAAAATGTAAAGCAGCATATTGTGATGTTTGGTGGGTGAGTTACAATGGAGAAACAACTGGATGTGTAAGGTAGGTTTATATAAAATACTAGGTCAACTCCAGCACAATGAGAAACACACTTATCAGACTCAAAACAAGGAAGCCATGCCTAAACGCAGCTATAGCAACACCCTTCTTGTCAATTCAACAGGTCTATGTTGCTGCTGTCAGATGTGAGCAGCCCATTTACCACTGCATTCAGTCTAAACCCCAGAATCAGCAGGAGGAGGACAGCATTACACAGGTGAAAAAAAGATATCAAAAACAGCACACCACAACAGTTTAAAATGTGTTACTGAGTTTAGATGTTGTCCAATCAGGAGAAGAACAAGTGAAGGAAGCAGCATAGGGAAAATGGGTGAAGGTAGGTGGGTGGGTTTATAGAGATAAGATGGGGAGTTCCAAAGTGTCCGAAGTTGATGGACCTGTAAGGGATCGGGGGTTGGCTGGGTCTAGACAGAGTCTGACACTTCCCTGATCTACTGAGAGGGGGAGTCATCAGACTCGATCTGGTTCACCTGAGTTCTGAGCACACCTGTCCGTAATTAGGGCAGGATATAAGGTGTGCTCAGAAGTTCAGTCGGTGCGAGGTATTGTTCCATTGTGACTTGCTAAGCGTTTTGTTCCGAGAAAGAGAGAGAGAGAGTTTGTTGTTTTTGATTACCCGTGTATCCGACCTGTGCCTTGTTGTTTGACTCCCCGAAATGCTTAATCCTCTGCTTGTCTACCCCAGTGATTACCGTCCTCTGATCCTGTGCCTGTGCCCTCGACTACGACTAAGCCCGCTCCATTGGTACCTCTGCCTGTCTATGCCTGGCCTGGTTTTGACAACAGCCCGCCCGACCACGATTAAGCTATTCCCTTGTCTGTACTCTAATAAAGCATCGCTATTCTGCGATTGGATCTTACCTCTCTGTCCGAGTATTCATTACAGAATACCTCGCCATTACCATGGATCCAGCGGAATTACAGAGGCGATGGGAGATACAGGAGAAACGGATGGATGAACTCCTACAGCTACTCAACGCTGGTGCAGCTAAAGGCACCACCCCGAGCACGGTCAGTCCTCGTCATGCACCTCCGATTTCTCTACCTACAAGGTACGACGGGGAACCTGGCAAATGTCAGGGGTTTCTACTCCAGACGTCCCTGTATATGTCGTATAATCGTACTATGTTTTCCGATGACCGTAGCAGGGTGGATTTCATGATTTCTCTGCTAACGGGAAGAGCACTGGATTGGGCTACTGCGCTTTGGGCAGCTGAGGTCCCCGAGTTGAATGCGGAAGTTCAGTTCAAGAGACTGTTTCAAGAGGTGTTCGACCACCCAGTATCTGGGCGTAGTGTGGGAGACCAACTATGCGAACTTCAGCAGGGCCGTCGCACAGTAGCCGACTACGCTTTAGAGTTCCGTACTATAGCAGCCGGTAGCGGATGGAGCGAGACTGCTTTGCTCACAGTTTTCCGAAGAGGGCTGCGCAAAGACGTACAGACTGAGTTGGCTTGTCGAGGAGATATCACTGCGCTACATGAGTTTATCAAAATAGCCATCTCTATTGATAATCTTATAGTGCAACACAAGGCATCCACAGTCCGGGAGTCCTCGATCACTGGTCCTATGCAATCGACAGAGCGGAGGAGAGAATCTGAGGAGGAACCTATGCAACTGGGACGGTCACCTCTACAAGGTTCGGTGAGACAACAACGTCGGCAAGACGGACTATGCCTGTATTGTGGTCAGTCGGGGCATTTCGTTCGTCAATGTCCGGTACGACCTAACCGTACACCAGGATATCGCCTCGGAACTGCCAAACCGGTGAGTGAGAATCAAGTTTTGAACATTACATCGAAACAAATGTATGTGCCAGTTACCTTATCTGTCGGAGAGAAAGTGCGCAGGTTGGAAGGACTTATTGATTCTGGAGCGGCTGCCAGCTTTCTGGATATGGGTCTTGCTGAGGAGTTGGGAGTTCAACCTATCCCAATTCAACCTCCCCTGCGAGTCAACGCGCTAGACGGTGAACCCATGGGCACTGGGTTCATTACGCACTGTACAGAGGTAATCAAGTTACAAGTGGGCTCCATACACCAGGAGAACATCTTTTTTTTTGTCATCTCCGCTCCACGGGAGCCACTAGTTCTCGGCCACCCCTGGCTCGTCCTCCATGATCCGGTCATCTCCTGGAAATCTGCCGATATCACAGCTTGGAGTGAGGTATGTATGGCAGAGTGCCTCAATTTACCGTGCAAAATGTCTACTGTGGAGGATGCGCAGGGTGCAGTGTCTACTGTGGTCCCAACAGAATACCAGGATTACGCGCAGGTGTTCTCCAAGGAGAGGGCTACCGTGTTACCACCGCATCGGGCCTGGGACTGTGCGATTGATCTGCTATCCGGGGCTACACCTCCTCGTGGAAGAATCTACCTGTTGTCACAGCCGGAACGAGAATCGATGAGCAAGTATGTTGATGAGGCACTACAGCAAGGGGCCATTCGCCCCTCTACGTCTCCCGCCGCATCCAGTTTTTTCTTTGTTAAGAAAAAGGATGGCGGACTGCGTCCTTGTATAGACTATCGAGGTTTGAACGATATTACCGTAAAAAATCGTTACCCTCTTCCTTTGATCCCAGCAGCCCTCGAGCAGGTGGGGCAGGCCTCTATCTACAGTAAACTGGACCTCAGGAGTGCGTACAATCTGGTGCGCATTAGAGAAGGGGATGAATGGAAGACCGCCTTCATCACACATCGAGGACACTATGAATATTGTGTCATGCCCTATGGACTTACCAACGCGCCCTCAGTATTCGAGGCGTTCATGAATGACATTTTCAGGGACATGATTGATCGCTTTGTGGTAGTGTACATTGATGACATACTAATCTATTCTAACTCTCTGAGTGAACATGTGTCCCATGTACGACAGGTTCTGGATCGGCTCCTACACCACTCTCTGTTCGTGAAGGCAGAAAAGAGTGAATTCCATGTCACCACGATTTCCTTCCTTGGGGCCATACTCACTCCCGACGGGGTTAAACTGGATGCATCCAAGGTACAAGCGGTACAAGATTGGCCTCAACCCCAGACGGTGAAAGAGCTCCAGAGATTCTTGGGGTTTGCCAATTACTATAGACGGTTCGTGCGTAATTTCAGCACCACCGCAGCTCCCCTGTCGGCGATGACCAGCTACAAGGGTCGCGGTCTGAACTGGACGGAGGGGGCAGTGCGTGCGTTTGAAACGTTGAAGCAACGCTTTACCACCGCTCCTATTTTATGTCAGCCGGACCCTACCTTGCCGTTTATCGTGGAAGTGGACGCCTCGGAGGTTGGAGTGGGAGCCGTGTTATCCCAACGCCAAGGTGAGCCGCCTAAATCACGACCCTGTGCTTTCTTTTCAAAGAAACTGAATTCGGCCGAGCAGAACTACGACGTGGGTAATCGTGAACTACTGGCCGTGAAGTTAGCACTGGAGGAGTGGAGACATTGGTTGGAGGGAGCAGAGCATCCGTTCCAAGTGCTCACGGACCACCGCAACCTGGAGTATCTTCACAGTGCTAAACGACTGAACTCCCGACAGGCAAGGTGGTCTTTATTCTTCAACCGTTTCCGATTCACTGTCTCTTATATCCCCGGGTCCAAGAATGGTAAGGCGGACGCGCTTTCCCGACGGTTCGAGCGCGCGGAAAGACCCGTGGAACCAGAACCTATCCTCCCCAGGAGTTGCCATGCTGGTCCTGTGAGGTGGGCTATCGATGACACTATTCAGGAGAGCCTACAATCGGAACCAGCCCCTCCAGAAACCCCGGAGTCTAAGGTGTTTGTACCAGCGCCGCTTCGACCTCAACTGATGGAATGGTGCCACACGTCGCTGGGATCTGGTCATCCCGGAATCACTCGAACTGCACGACTCATCAGCCGAAAATACTGGTGGGATTCCCTCACAGATGACGTCAGAGACTATGTCTTATCCTGTCCAGTATGTGCTCAGTCCAAGGTACCTCGTGCACTACCGGAGGGTAAGCTGATGCCATTGCCAACTCCTCAACGACCCTGGTCGCATATTGCAATGGACTTTGTTACCGACCTACCAGAATCAGAGGGCCATACTGTAATTCTCGTGGTCATCGATCGTTTCTCCAAGATGTGCCGGTTAGTACCCATGACCCGTTTGCCTAACGCCACTCAGATGGCTGAGACTATGTTTACCCAGGTGTTCCGGCAGTTTGGTGTCCCGGAGGATATTGTTTCCGACCGGGGACCCCAGTTTGTATCCCGGGTATGGAAGGCCTTCTGCGAACGCTTGGGCATCTCGGTTAGCCTAACCTCCGGATATCATCCCCAGGCCAATGGGCAGACAGAACGGCTCAACCAGGAAATTGGGAAATATCTACGGCAACAATGTTCGCGGCAGCCGCAAGAGTGGAGCCGATTCCTTCCTTGGGTAGAATATGCTCAGAACTCACTCATTCACACCTCCCTACGCCTAACGCCCTTCCAGTGTGTTCTAGGGTATCAACCACCCCTGTTCCCGTGGGATACCGCATCAGGGATGGTACCGGCGGTGGACGAGTGGTTCCGTCGGAGTGCGCAGGTCTGGGAGACGGCCCATCAACATCTCAGTCAAGCCTCACAACAGCAAAAGACCTACGCCGACCGACGCCGGAGACCTACTCCCACTTATCAACCCGGGCAACGAGTGTGACTGTCTACCCGAGACCTGCGGTTCCGACGGAGCTGCAAGAAGCTCCAACCCAGGTACATTGGTCCTTTCAAGGTACAGAGACGTATTAACCCTGTCACCTACCGTCTGTTACTCCCTCGACACTACAGGATAAACCCTACGTTCCACGTCTCCCTGTTGAAACCTGTCCATTATAGCCCGATGTACCCACCAATCGCTCAACAACCTACTACACCACCTTTGGAAGATGAACAGGACACCACCTATACAGTCCACGAGATACTGGAGTCAAGACGGAGACGAGGGGGCATCGAATATCTCGTGGACTGGGAGGGATATGGACCTGAGGAACGGTCCTGGGTCCCTGCTAAGGACATACTAGACCCCGCTCTCAAGGCCACTTTCCACGCTGAACACCCAGATCATCCCGGACCCCGACCCAGAGGAAGACCACCCAGTAGAGGTAGAAGGCCGTCAGGAGCCGGCCCTGGGGAGGGGGATACTGTAAGGGATCGGGGGTTGGCTGGGTCTAGACAGAGTCTGACACTTCCCCGATCTACTGAGAGGGGGAGTCATCAGACTCGATCTGGTTCACCTGAGTTCTGAGCACACCTGTCCGTAATTAGGGCAGGATATAAGGTGTGCTCAGAAGTTCAGTCGGTGCGAGGTATTGTTCCATTGTGACTTGCTAAGCGTTTTGTTCCGAGAGAGAGAGAGAGTTTGTTGTTTTTGATTACCCGTGTATCCGACCTGTGCCTTGTTGTTTGACTCCCCGAATTGCTTAATCCTCTGCTTGTCTACCCCAGTGATTACCGTCCTCTGATCCTGTGCCTGTGCCCTCGACTACGACTAAGCCCGCTCCATTGGTACCTCTGCCTGTCTATGCCTGGCCCGGTTTTGACCACAGCCCGCCCGACCACGATTAAGCTATTCCCTTGTCTGTACTCTAATAAAGCATCGCTATTCTGCGATTGGATCTTACCTCTCTGTCCAAGTATTCATTACAGGACCATGGGGCATAAAAGGCATAGTGTGGAATAAGCGGAAGCTATATGGATGGTTGGACATGGAATAAACATAAAATGGGGTGCTGGTGTGCTTCTGTATCCCTTTTAGGTCACAAATATCCGGGCATGTCCAGTCATACTCGGGTTCTCAACGTGTCCCTGGACGTCATTCCGTCTCAGTTGCTGCATTCAAATCGTGGTCATCGTGTTTCTGTGAATCACAACATTAAAGATGATGAGTGATCACAGCATTTTCACAAATTGAGCCATACACAATACAACTTAAGCATCGAGGACATCATTTTGTTGACAACATGGTGGTTTACACTATGTCTACTGTGTGTAAATGATGTAAGAATCTTACCCCAGCTGTAGGTCCATTTGAGTGTGTGTGGCCACTTAGGTCTGCACATAAACCAGTACTGGGACCATTGGACACTTAACAATCTGTGGCTTAGATTGAATTCAAAGTTAACACAAATGATAAACTAAGCAATATGATGCAACAAACTACTACACACATGAAAGACTGTACCACACCAGCCAGTAGAATAGCCTACACATAGAGAGGAACCTGAAGGTGCATACAGTACCAACCAATACCACTCACCAGACAGACAGGGCAGGTGTGGACCAGTGCTGCCTTGGCTGCAGTCTTCTGGTCCGCAGCTGCTCCTTTCTTCTTCTTAGCAGCCGCCGCCTTGGCATCAGTCAACAAGTTCAACTTCAACTTGAGAGTGGAGCATGCCTTTAATTAATATTAATATCTGATAAGACTCAGGCACACCCATTGGTTCTGGGATAGACAAGGTGTAAATACATTTAGAAATGTATCATCAATAAAATTACAGTAATTCTACCTCAAAAACAAACGTGTGAATACCAATTAATGTGTAAAACCCACCATAGCATAGGACTAAATAAGGTTACATTACCTTGCTTACTAGCTATACTAATGATCTGCTGTACAGAGTGTAACAACAAACAGATAAATATCTTCCCGCAGTGAAGTAAGCACACTGTTGACTCAAGAAAGTATGCTAATCAGTCCATCTATGAAACCTCTCAAAAATCCAGACCAAAATAAAAAAATGTATTTAACTAGGCAAGTCAGTTAAGAACAAATTCTTATTTACAATGACAGCCTACACCAGCCAAACCCGGATGATGCTGGGCCAATTGTGCGCCGCCCTATGGGACTCCCAATCACGGCCGGTTGTGATACAGCCTGGAATCGAACCAGGGGGTCTGTAGTGACGCCTCAAGCACTGAGATGCAGTGCCTTAGACCGCTGCGCCACTTGGGAGCTACAAGTCAAGCTAGCTAGGGTAGCTACAAGTCAAGTAGTTACTTGAAATATGCTACCCACCCCTCACACACAGACACAAACAAACATTATCAAGAACACCTAGCTTCACCATGTAAGTTAGCTAGCAAGTTAACTAGCAAGCTAGACTGTTGGTTTATAAAATCCATGAATTTCTCATGCATGGCTAGACAACAGGTATTGTGTACATTTTTTATTTGCCCAAGACAGTTCACAGAATTCTCAATTCAAGCAAATGTAGCCAATTTATTCATTACTAAATGTAGCTAACATATTTAATCCAGAGATTCTTACCTTTGCCTCATTTCGGCAGTCTCCTCCCGATCATCATGGCCTTGGTGAGTGACGTGAAGCTTGAGACAGGAATGTATAGTTCTGTATGATAGCCACATTAGCAGCTAATTAGCATATCATTTTTGGGGGGTAAATACCTTGTCCGATAGAGATTTAAATGGTTATCAAAACGTCACGCCAGGGTAAGCCTCCACGAAACACTTATTTGAAATGTTTCTAAAATCCCCTATGGGAAAAATGAATGGTGGAAAAACAATTGGAACCATTTCTTTGTTTGACCGCTAGGTTTTATGGGTATTATGACTCATACTGTGGTACTCTATAGAGAGCAATAGTAATGGCGTCTTTTTGTAGGCACTAACTCCGCCATGGTTCGTTGGATAAAGCCTATGGGAAAATGAATAGAGTTTTTGTAAGGTTTTTGGATAAACAGCGAAAATAAGGTCTGTGGTAAACACAGGCTTAGGAGACTTATACATTTTGTTCTATGAGATCAGCTAATGTCACTTTTTGTGAATTTTTAAGCATTTATGTAATCAGAAAAAGCACATAAAGCACATAAAGGCTTCATAATTCATAAAGGTCATGTCAACTAACTGATATTATCTCATAGAACAAAACATATAAGATCTCCTAAGCCTGTGTTAACTTCAGACCTTATTTTCAACATTTATCCCAAAACCCTATTCTTTCCCCATTCATTTTCCCCATAGGAATGTCTGAACGAACCAGAGGTAACTCATTCACGTTTTTTAGGACTACAAGCTGGCGAACTCTATAGCTCAGTGAGTTATTTACATGAGTGATGGAAAGACATGTGTCAGGCCCGAAATGCTACTGAAATCTTGCGGGTGGGGAGAGAGCGAGAGAGGGTGGAGGAGGAGGCTTAGCTTAAAGGGCATCTTGTGATGACATGCATTATCTGAATTAGGCCTACATAATTATACCTACGGAGGAGCGGCTTCTACGGAGGAACTTTGAATGTCTTTGAACTTCAGAGATGGCTTAACGTTGGACCAGAGAAGCTAGCTAGCTAACAAGTTTGTGTGTGTAGAGTGGCACCAGAATTAAAAACATATTACCTTTTTGTAGTTAATAAATTAAATGTGATAAATATAGTATCCCTAACTAGCATTGAAAAAGTTAATCCATTCTGCTCTAATAAAAAATCTCTCTCCCTATCTTCTGAATCACGCTTGTAATGTCAGTAGGCTACAGCTAAGCTTCGGAGGGGGAGAGGCAGGTAGTCTACACACACACACTGGCAAAGATGTTCAGCTGGCAGGCAGACACTGTAAGAAGTTTCTGTTCGACAGAGGGAGGGTTTAGCATAGGAGCCTTGTTTTTTTTTTTTGTGGGACTGAAAATAAATACCTGGTACGTTAAATAACGTTATTAACCGGTTCCCATGCTTTTAAAATAACTGTTCTGTTCCAGAACAGTATAGATCACTTTCATTCCCGTTTCTGATTCTGTTCTGATTCTTTAATTTTTCGGGTTTTGGTTCTGTTCACTGAACCGGTTCCAACCCCTGGTGGGAACATATAAGTATAATTCTGGGAATGATGAGGGAGAAGAATAGGATGACAAGCTTAGTAGGAGGGACGCATTATGTCATAATTTCATTGTTTGAATTGGGCCCCTGGTGCTCATGCTTGACTTAGACCACTTGAGAGGACTCTTTCACTACTCTGTACCCAGAGGAATGCTTCCATTGAGCATAAAGGTGATCTGCTGTATGAAAGTATGCCTTATCTATGCTATGCTTCACGTCATTGCCAGTAGAAGCTACAGTATGTACAGTGGGGAGAACAAGTATTTGATACACTGCCGATTTTGCAGGTTTTCCTACTTACAAAGCATGTAGAGGTCTGTAATTTTTATCATAGGTACACTTCAACTGTGAGAGACGGAATCTAAAACAAAAATCCAGAAAATCACATTGTATGATTTTTAAGTAATTAATTTGCATTTTATTGCATGACATAAGTATTTGATACATCAGAAAAGCAGAACTTAATATTTGGTACAGAAACCTTTGTTTGCAATTACAGAGATCAGCAGCAGGGATTTTGGCCCACTCCTCCATACAGACCTTCTCCAGATCCTTCAGGTTTCGGGGCTGTCGCTGGGCAATACGGACTTTCAGCTCCCTCCAAAGATGTTCTATTGGGTTCAGGTCTGGAGACTGGCTGGGCCACTCCAGGACCTTGAGATGCTTCTTAGTTGCCCTGGCTGTGTGTTTTCGGGTCGTTGTCATGCTGGAAGACCCAGCCACGACCCATCTGCAATGCTCTTACTGAGGGAAGGAGGTTGTTGGCCAAGATCTCGCGATACATGGCCCCATCCATCCTCCCCTCAATACGGTGCAGTCGTCCTGTCCCCTTTGCAGAAAAGCATCCCCAAAGAATGATGTTTCCACTCCATGCTTCACGGTTGGGATGGTGTTCTTGGGGTTGTACTCATCCTTCTTTCTCCAAACACGGCGAGTGGAGTTTAGACCAAAAAACTATATTTTTGTCTCATCAGACCACATGACCTTCTCCCATTCCTCCTCTGGATCATCCAGATGGTCATTGGCAAACTTCAGACGGGCCTGGACATGCGCTGGCTTGAGCAAGGGGACCTTGCGTGCACTGCAGGATTTTAATCCATGACGGCGTAGTGTGTTACTAATGGTTTTCTTTGAGACTGTGGTCCCAGCTCTCTTCAGGTCATTGACCAGGTCCTGCCGTGTAGTTCTGGGCTGATCCCTCACCTTCCTCATGATCATTGATGCCCCACGAGGTGAGATCTTGCATGGAGCCCCAGACCGAGGGTGATTGACCGTCATCTTGAACTTCTTCAATTTTCTAATAATTGCGCCAACAGTTGTTGCCTTCTCACCAAGCTGCTTGCCTATTGTCCTGTAGCCCATCCCAGCCTTGTGCAGGTCTACAATTTCATCCCTGATGTCCTTACACAGCTCTCTGGTCTTGGCCATTGTGGAGAGGATGGAGTCTGATTGAGTATGTGGACAGGTGTCTTTTATACAGGTAACGAGTTCAAACAGGTGCAGTTAATACAGGTAATGAGTGGAGAACAGGAGGGCTTCTTAAAGAAAAACTAACAGGTCTGTGAGAGCCAGAATTCTTACTGGTTGAAAGATGATCAAATACTTATGTCATGCAATAAAATGCAAATTAATTACTTGAAAAAAATGTGATTTTCTGGATTTTTGTTTTAGATTCTGTCTCTCACAGTTGAAGTGTACATATGATAAACATTACAGACCTCTACATGCTTTGTAAGTAGGAAAACCTGCAAAATCGGCAGTGTATCAAATACTTGTTCTCCCCACTGTATGTTACATCCCATTTACAGCACTATTCACATACCGGAGCATGCACGTACACACACACACACACACACACACACACACACACACACACACACACACACACACACACACACACACACACACACACACACACACACACACTCACATTGACAAATGGGACACCTCATTTTAGGTCCATCAAACCTGCTCTTTACAATTCATCATGATTATATATAAGCCAGGTTATAATAACTTTATTTTGCCAGGGTAAAAGAAATAGAGGGCGACCCAGAAACACTTGAAGGAGAGACGTCCATGCAGAAATGACTGAAAGCGGTCTCAACTGGTGTGGCCTGGAAAAACCTGCCCCTAACCGAGTAAGATGGAGTACATTCGTCAATGCTCCTACTGTAGAAGCCAAGGGGTTAAGTAAAGTAAGTGAATTTTGCCATCAGAGGCGGTGTTGAATTACTGAGTTGAATCCAATTTGATTCCAGTCTTATGATATGAAGCTCAATTAAGTAATGGAAAAATCCTCCAAGAAAATGACTGGTTATTTTCCATCCTACTGCATGCTACTGTATGGGTGAGGAAAATACTCTCCACTGTTCTTCTGCCACCTACAGGGAGACTCTTGAATTGTTGTAAAACTGACTACATGGATGAGTGTTTTTAGAATGCTATGGGCCCTTCATGTTTGTAGTTAGTTATCACAGCTCCTCTTAGAATCAAAAAGATAATCATTGTGAAAATGGAATAGTCATGACATGCCTTTTGTGTTTTGTTGTAGAGCTGGAGTATGCGTCTCACTGTTTCACTTAGCATAATAATGTGTGCCGCTGTAAACCAGGCAACCACAGCAGAGGCAGTAGGCCCTGTCTGGACTATGAGAAGATCTCTAGCCCGACCACACCACCCATCACACCACCTGCAAAAGGTACTGAATGCTAAAGCTTAATCTTTAACACACAGGAGGTTGGTGGCACCTTAATTGGGGAGGTATCAAATACATCAAACACATGTCAATGTGTAGTCATACATGCATCATCTATGGGCAGAATTACTGTCTTGCCTCAATTAGCCACGAAATCCCAAGTTTGAAAGTGACTATTTTCTGGAGCTGTGCGTGTTATTTTGAGTACTGCAAGCTTGGACCACATGCGCCAGCCCCCTAGCAAATCGAGTTCTAGCCAATGAGATTCAGCTCCTTGCCATTTGAGTGAAAGCTAGCAAGAGGCCAGTCCCATGTTATCCAATGAGGTTGCAGGGCAGGCCAAACGGCTCAGTGCACACAGCAGAGAGAGAGAGAGAGAGAGAGAGAGAGAGAGAGAGAGAGAGAGAGAGAGAGAGAGAGAGAGAGAGAGAGAGAGAGAGAGAGAGAGAGAGAGAGAGAGAGAGAGAGAGAGAGAGAGAGAAATGACATGGTGCATATACTGTATCTACACAGATGCAATTTTCGGGGACCACTTTTGGCTTGTGAGAGCTACTTTCAGAACTACTGGCTAAAAAGTATAGAAAAGTACTGGAGACTATCTTTAATATCTAGGCTACCTGGAACTGCACTGACTCCAGTTTCTTCCCACAAAGAGTGCATGCTCCAGGTGGACCATCAATAACACCTCTCCAGAAATGGACCTAAAAACTTGGCCATGGTAGCCTCATTGACATATATTACGAACAGGTAGTCTGCATTCGCATAAATAGAAAAAAAGAAAGTCACACACAGTGCATTTGGAAATTATTCAGACCCCTTCCCTTTTTCCACATTTTATTACATTACAGCCTTATTCTAAAATTGATTAAATATTTGTATTCCCTCATCATTCTACACACAATATCCCATAATGACAAAGCAAAAACAGGTTTTTAGACATTTTAGCAAATTTATAAAAAATAAAATACTGAAATACCTTATTTACATAAGTATTCAGACCCTTTGCTATGAGACTCGAAATTGAGCTCCGGTGCATCCTGTTTCCATTGATCATCTTTGAGATGTTTCTACAACTTGATTGGAGTAAAGCTAATAACCAACGTTTCGGCAATGCAGTGCCTTCTTCAGGGTTACATAATGAATGCTTGAACCAGGTTATGCAGACAAAGAGTGCAATTAGTGCAACCAATGAACACAGTGAGGGGTGTGTTATAGTAATTAGGGTAAAGGGGGATGATCAGCAAGATGTTGAATACATTGGGCTATTATTTGTATTATCATATTTCAACATGATTAGATATGGTAGAATACATAATATTAATCATGAATCATTATTGTTTCATTTAATTTCATTTTGTTTCATTGTTTCCATTTAATGTCATCTTTGTTTTATGTCATCTTGTGGTTCAAACATAAGGCATAATAAACATTAGTAGTCAGCTAGGCTATCATGATTTCCAGTAGACTGGGCCTCCACGGTTGCTACATTTAAGTCATTTAGCAGACGCTCTTATCCAGAGCGACTTACAAATCCTATGCAAAACTGACCAGTGTGATCACTTGTGCTGCCTGGAAAACCTAGATTGTGCATAGGTCAAGTGGTCCAGCTTTAAACGAAGTGCAACTTATGAAGGCTTCATAAAGCATTCATAAAGCTTCATAAGCACTACATAAATGTGTCACAAATCATCTATAACCGTATGCCATGCTTTATAAAGGGTTCATAAATGGGTCCTAACTGTGTGATATAACCATCAATGTCAAATGTGACATAAACCTGTGCTTTTTATAGGGTGGCATAAGCACTGCTTAATAAAGGCTTTATAAATCATGTTAAATTGTGGCTTCACAAAGCATCTATAACCTTGTCATGTCATACTCTAAAACATTTCTAGGATGTCCCAACCTCTTTCCCTCTTGGGTGCATAGCCAATATTGGACCTGACCCCAACCTAAAGTGCAGTCATGGTAGTCACATTACACCAGGCAACACATACTGTACCTTGATGAAAGCCCCCAACATAAGGAAACTGAAAGTGTCTTTCTTCTGGAACTAAGTTACATCTTCCTCAGTACACAAACATGCACCAGACGGACCAGTTTGTCCCTGGGTTCAATATACTGTAACGTATGGAAAAAGCCTGTATAATATTGAATAAATACGCTATTCTAACTTTGTAGACCGCTTCGGTTCTAGACTACATCCATAGTTTTTAAACCATACTAAACCACCATTGCTACATATTAGAGCAAGCTTTGCTGTTATACTTACAACACCATCAGGCTTGATTGAGTGAGCTGTTTTGTCTTGTAGTAATGGGGTGCCTGCCTGTATTTCCTTAAATCTTTATTTTAACAATACATGTCATTGAAAAATAAATATATTTCATAACATATTTTTTGGTCAAAAGGTACCCAACATAACAACAGGAGATGGTGTGTTTGACACTGTCATTCATATAGATATAGAGGTTTATAGAGCCTGTCTGTATTCCTGTAACCGTTAGCTTAATTGTGTAATATTGACATAAGCTCAGAATAACTTGTTTTGCAAACATGGTTGTGTTTTATCAATTGCTGTGCTGATCAATGGACAGTTCATTACCTCTGTCAAATGAATATGTAGCTTAAAGTTATGTGTGTATTTGTATTTATTTTTGCAATAAAGATGACGACGCTACAATAATGCACATTTACAAAAACCTATATCTAAAAATACATACAGCCTAATGATATATACACTACCAGTCAAAAGTTTTGACACACCTACTCATTCAAAGTTTTTTCTTTATTTTTTACTATTTTTTACATTGTAGAATAATAGTGAACTATGAAATAACACATATGAAATCATGTAGTAACCAAATAAATTTTAACAAATCAAAATATATTTTATATTTGTGATTCTTCAAATAGCCACCCTTTGCCTTGATGACAGTTTTGCACACTCTTGGCATTCTCTCAACCAGCTTCATGAGGTAGTCACCTGGAATGCATTTCAATTAACAGGTGTGCCTTGTTAAAAGTTAATTTGTGGAATTTCTTTCCTTCTTAATGTGTTTGAGCCAATCAGTTGTGTTGTGACAAGGTAGGGGGGGATATACAGAAGATAGCCCTATTTGGTAAAAGACCAAGTCCATATTATGGCAAGAACAGCTCAAATAAGCAAAGTGAAACAACAGGAATGGAAAACCCAGAGTTACCTCTGCTGCAGAGGATACGTTCATTAGAGTTACCAGCCTCAGAAATTGCAGCCCAAATAAATGCTTCACAGAGTTCAAGTAACGGACACATCTCAACATCAACTGTTCAGAGGGGACTGTGTGAATCAGGCCATCATGGTCGAATTGCTGCAAAGAAACCACTACTAAAGGACACCAATAATAAGAAGAGACCTGCTTGGGCCAAGAAACACGATCAATGGACATTAGACCGGTGGAAATTTGTCCTTTGGTCTGGAGTCCAAATTGAAGCTTTTTGGTTCCAACCGCCGTGTCTTTGTGAGACGTGGTGTGGGTGAACGGATGAGCTTCGCATGTGTATTTCCCATCGCAAAGCATGGAGGGGGAGGTGTTATGGTGTGGGGGTGCTTTGCTGGTGACACTGTCTGTGATTTATTTAGAATTCAAGGCACATGTAACCAGCATGGCTACCACAGCATTCTGCAGCGATACGCCATCCCATCTGGTTTGGGCTTGTTTTTCAACAGGACAATGACCCAACACACTTCCAGGCTGTGTAAGGGCTATTTTACGAAGACGGAGAGTGATGGAGTGCTGCATCAGATGACCTGGCCTCCACAATCCCCCGACATCGACCCAATTGAGATGGTTTGGGATGAGTAGTACCGCAGAGTGAAGGAAAAGCAGCCAACAAGTGCTCAGCATATGTGGGAACTCCTTCAAGGCTCATAAATATATTTTGATTTGTTTAACAGTTTTTTGGTTACTACATGATTCCATATGTGTTATTTCATAGTTTTGATGTCGTCACTAATGTTCTCCAATGTAAAAAATAGTAAAAATTAAGAAAAACCCTTGAATGAGTAGGTGTGTCCAAATGTTTGACTGGTACTATATATATATATATATATATATATATATATATATATATATATATATATATATATATATATACAGTGGGGGAAAAAAGTATTTAGTCAGCCACCAATTGTGCAAGTTCTCCCACTTAAAAAGATGAGAGAGGCCTGTAATTTTCATCATAGGTACAACTATGACAGACAAATTGAGAAAAAAAAATCCAGAAAATCACATTGTAGGATTTTTAATGATTTTATTTGCAAATTGTGGTGGAAAATAGGTATTTGGTCACCTACAAACAAGCAAGATTTCTGGCTCTCACAGACCTGTAACTTCTTCTTTAAGAGGCTCCTCTGTCCTCCACTCGTTACCTGTATTAATGGCACTTGTTTGAACTTGTTATCAGTATAAAAGACACCTGTCCACAACCTCAAACAGTCACACTCCAAACTCCACTATGGCCAAGACCAAAGAGCTGTCAAAGGACACCAGAAACAAAATTGTAGACCAGCACCAGGCTGGGAAGACTGAATCTGCAATAGGTAAGCAGCTTGGTTTGAAGAAATCAACTGTGGGAGCAATTATTAGGAAATGGAAGACATACAAGACCACTGATAATCTCCCTCGATCTGGGGCTGCACGCAGGATCTCACCCAGTGGGGTCAAAATGATCACAAGAACGGTGATCAAAAATCCCAGAACCACACGGGGGGACCTAGTGAATGACCTGCAGAGAGCTGGGACCAAAGTAACAAAGCCTACCATCAGTAACACACTACGCCGCCAGGGACTCAAATCCTGCAGTGCCAGACGTGTCCCCCTGCTTAAGCCAGTACATGTCCAGGCCCGTCTGAAGTTTGCTAGAGTGCATTTGGATGATCCAGAAGAGGATTGGGAGAATGTCATATGGTCAGATGAAACCAAAATAGAACTTTTTGGTAAAAACTCAACTCGTCGTGTTTGGAGGACAAAGAATGCTGAGTTGCATCCAAAGAACACCATACGTACTGTGAAGCATGGGGGTGGAAACATCATGCTTTGGGGCTGTTTTTCTGCAAAGGGACCAGGACGACTGATCGGTGTAAAGGAAAGAATGAATGGGGCCATGTATCGTGAGATTTTGAGTGAAAACCTCCTTCCATCAGCAAGGGCATTGAAGATTAAACGTGGCTGGGTCTTTCAGCATGACAATGATCCCAAACACACCGCCCGGGCAACGAAGGAGTGACTTCGTAAGAAGCATATCAAGGTCCTGGAGTGGCCTAGCCAGTCTCCAGATCTCAACCCCATATAAAATCTTTGGAGGGAGTTGAAAGTCCGTGTTGCCCAGTGACAGCCCCAAAACATCACTGCTCTAGAGGAGATCTGCATGGAGGAATGGGCCAAAATACCAGCAACAGTGTGTGAAAATCTTGTGAAGACTTACAGAAAACGTTTGACCTGTGTCATTGCCAACAAAGGGTATATAACAAAGTATTGAGAAACTTTTGTTATTGACTAAATACTTATGTTCCACCATAATTTGAAAATAAATTCATTAAAAATCCTACAATGTGATTTTCTGGAATTTTTTTCTCATTTTGTCTGTCATAGTTGACGTGTACCTATGATGAAAATTACAGGCCTCTCTCATCTTTTTAAGTGGGAGAACTTGCACAATTGGTGGCTGACTAAATACTTTTTTCCCCCACTGTATATTCATGTCTCTCCATAGATGTTCGATCGGGTTCAAGTCCGGGCTCTGGCTGGGCCACTCAAGGACATTCAGAGACTTGTCCCGAATCCACTCCTGCGTTGTCTTGGCTGTGTGCTTAGAGTTGTTGTCCTGTTGGAAGGTGAACCTATACACAATACACAGATTGACATGTACAACATGTAACCCTATGCAACATTAATAAAAACAGTCTGTAGGAATGAAGTTTGTGCAGTAGGCCTAATACATTATCACAGCATATTGGCTATATGCTAGGCCTGCCAATATTGTTCTTCTCAAACCATATTATATTTCAAAACTCGAGCTTTGATAACAAAATAGATCAGTTGTTGTATCACTTGCGAGGCACAGCTGAGCATCAATTGAAATAATTTCATTTTTATTTTACTGGACTTATGGTACCTGCAGAGGGAGGAAGAGAGCTGCAGAGGGTCCGACTCTCACGGTCCCTGCTCTCTCCTTTCCTCCGGGGACACCGACCTCCTACTGATGGCGAAACTCGAGTCGCACCGCATTCTTTTTGCCTCATGAACAAATTCATGTTGTTCCTATGACCAGAGAAAGTGAATTTTTCGTCGATATTAAAACAGACGTGACGAACTGCTAATAATAAAAACGCAGGCTTTTCCATACACTTGGCTACTAATTGAGTGCAGCTGCAGCGCGAGTCAGGAGAAGCACGTTTTATGTTTTATAAAAACAGTGTTTTATAAAAACAGTGTTGACGGTGCTGAATAAAAACTTAAACATACAGCTCTTTGCTGTATTCTTTGACAGTTTCTCTCTGGTCATGGTTTTAAAAGTTAATACATCTCAAGTAGGCTGGTATCAAACTTTGCTGTGGGGTCGTGGAGTACTAGGCACTGTGATTTGATCTATTCGATTTGCGAACGCAGTAGGCGTACTTGATTTATGCACAAGTTTGTCCCTTCAGTTCAGACAAATTAAATGGTTAAAAATGGGAACACTTTGCCTACTCGGCGGCAGGGTTTCTGAATCAAGTGCACCTTCCGGCAAAAGCGCAAAGTCGAATTAAAAAAATTATAATAATAAAGGAACGCAAGCCTTTATCGTTGGCTTTTCAACAGAAATGTTTGGTGACCCACTGGGAATGCCTAGAAGATCGACCGGTTGGTTACCGTTGATATAGGTTATTGATATTGAGAAGCGCCCACACATCAAACAGAACTACGCCCATGAGTAACTAACACACACTGGCAGCTGGCCTATCATGTTGAACAGGTTCTCTATGAAGGTAATTAGACTAGTCTGAAAAGTTAGTTTTTCATTTGATCTCAACCACATCTAAACATGAATTAACATTGGAATAATGATCTCATAGCTGTAAACATTGGGGGTAAAAAAAAAAAAGAAGCTAGAGCACTGTGATGTTGCAGAGAGAGCAACAGGCAGATGAAAGACTGAGCTTTGAGCAGTCTTGAGCAATGAATAATTCATGATATGCTAATGAATACGTCGAGTAAGCTCAGTCAGGACTGAAAGACGAAGTAGAATTTAGTACCCGGTCGTCGGCCTGCCAAGGGGGTCTTTACGCACTCCTTTAGTTTATGTTTTTTTTGTGGACTCTTCAACATCGCAATGTCTCCATTGGTGCCCCCTCGGTTTTTCTCCGAGATGGAGGTAGCTCGTCATAGCACAAAAGACTCATGTTGGGTATTATTGGGGATGAGGGTTTATGATGTGACGGGTTTCCTTCGAATGCACCCGGGTGGAGAGGCTCTGATATTACACCGGTCAGGGAATGATATCAGCCTGGAGATGGAGGGACCCCCGCACCGGCATTCCGAGAACGCACGGCGGTGGATGGAACAGTACTACATCGGAGAACTGGACAGAGACAGTAATGCCGATGAAACACAGGTACAGGCTATAATACTCTTTCTCAGATAGCCTACTCTAAAATGTAACCCAAACATAGTTTCTTATCTGTTACTGAAAGTAGATTACAGTAAAGTTGTACGTGGAAGTGTGATTTTCACATCTGATTTAAGACACATTGCCTATTTGCATCTAACAACAATCTCACATTGCCCCTATTTGTAAATCACATGCATGTGGTTTACAAATAGGAGATGATGATGGCACAACAATCTGCCTATTAACACAGTCAGTGGATTTGGGATAAGCTTTCCATCACTCTTATGGTTGTAGGCTACATGCAAGACTCAGTGGAGGTCGGTGCACTTTAAGATGAGGGCTGACGATTTTCGTTTTTTCATGAGCATGGCCTTTTCTATTACAGCATATTGGATGACTGTCATTCATATTCCATTCACCCAGTTCAATGTAACATTGCTAGGTTTAGGCTACTACATGATACTCAAATGTTCCCTATGCCCATCATGAGGTTGCTACAATCTAGCCTATGAATGAAAGTTTACAATGTAGTTGCACACAGGTCGAGAGAAAAATTGGACAATGACACATTCAATACCGCCTTGCACACTCTTGCCTGCATCTAACTGATCTAGGGTGTAATCATTAGTCTAACAGTTGCAAACGAGAGTTCCTATTGGACGAATTCAGGTATGTTTATCCCCGTTTCATTCCATTTGCTTCCGTTTAAGAAAAGTTTTTCAACAGTATCGGCGGAATGAATACACCCCTGATCACACAGTTCACTTTCATAGCAGCCATGTTGTATTCCTTCTCACATTTATGCTTTCTCCTCCTCTCACCTTTTCTCTTCGCTTGTGGACTTCAATGCACAACACATCAGCTGGACGTGACCAGGTGAAAAAACCTTTCCAAGCCAAACCATGTCATAACCTCTACACACAGCCTACATCTTTGTCACCATATTAGCGAAAGTAACGTCATAGTCAACATAGGTAATATAACTAAAGTGTTTGTAAACCCGCTACAATCATGCAGTAATGTTAGTGTACAGTCAATAAGCAGTTCAGTAAGCAGTTTATCAGTTACACCGGCGGGCCCGGTGGCAATAAATTAGTAAAACCCAAAGCTTACCTTGACTTGGAAGAGTTCCAGTGTTGTGTTGGATAGTCATAGCCAGCTAGCTAACATAGCATCCCTCTGATAGAGCTTGGTGTTTGAGTAGGCTAAACTAGCTAGCTAGCTAGCTGCATTTGCTAGCTAAGTACAGTTGAAGTCGGAAGTTTACATACACCTTAGCCAAATACATTTAAACTCAGTTTTTCACAATTCCTGACATTTAATCCTAGTAAACATTCCCTGTCTTAGGTCAGTTAGGATCACCACTTTATTTTAAGAATGTGAAATATCAGAATAATAGTGGAGAGAATGATTTATTTCAGCTTTTATTTATTTCATCACATTCCCAGTGGATCAGAAGTTTACATACACTCAATTACTATTTGGTAGCATTGCCTTTAAATTGTTTAACTTGGGTCAAACGTTTTGCGTAGCCTTCCACAAGCTTCCCACAATAAATTGGGCGAATTTTGGTCCATTCCTCCTGACAGAGCTGGTATAACTGAGTCAGGTTTGTAGGCCTCCTTGCTCGCACACGCTTTTTCAGTTCTGCCCACACATTTTCTATAGGATTGAGGTCAGGGCTTTGTGATGGCCACTCCAATACCTTGACTTTGTTGTCCTTAAGCCATTTTGCCACAACTTTTAAAGTATGCTTGGGGTCATTGTCCATTTGGAAGACCCATTTGCGACCAAGCTTTAACTTCCTGACTGATGTCTTGAAATGTTGCTTCAATATATCCACATAATTTTCCTTCCTCATAATGCCATCTATTTTGTGAAGTGCACCAGTCCCTCCTGCAGCAAAACACCCCCACAGCATGATGCTGCCACCCCTGTGCTTTACGGTTGGGATGGTGTTCTTTGGCTTGCAAGCCACCCTGTTTTTCCTCCAAACATAACGATGGTCATTATGGCCATTATGGCCAGAGGACATTTCTCCAAAAAGTACGATCTTCGTCCCAATGTGGAGTTGCAAACCGTAGTCTGGCTTTTTTATGGCGGTTTTGGAGCAGTGGCTTCTTCCTTGCTGAGCGGCCTTTCAGGTTATGTCGATATAGGACTCGTTTTTACTGTGGATATAGATACCTTTGTACCTTTTTCCTCCGGCATCTTCACAAGGTCCTTTGCTGTTGTTCTGGGATTGCTTTGCACTTTTCGCACCAAAGTACGTTCATCTCTAGGAGACAGAACGCGTCTCCTTCCTGAGCGGTATGACGGCTGTGTGGCCCCATGGTGTTTATACTTGCGTACTATTGTTTGTACAGATGAACGTGGTACCTTCAGGCATTTGGAAATTGCTCCCAAGGATGATCCAGACCCATGATGTCAAGCAAAGAGGCACTGAGTTTGAAGGTAGGCCTTGAAATACATCCACAGGTACACCTCCAATTGACTCAAATGATGTCAATTAGCCTATCAGAAGCTTCTAAAGCCATGACATAATTTTCTGGAATTTTACAAGCTGTTTAAAGGCACAGTCAACTTAGTGTATGTAAACTTCTGACCCACTGGAATTGTGATACAGTGAATTATAAGTGAAATAATCTGTCTGTAAACAATTGTTGGAAAAACGACTTGTGTCATGCACAAAGTAGATGTCCTAACCGACTTGCCAAAACTATAGTTTGTTAACAAGACATTTGTGGAGTGGTTGAAAAACAAGTTTTAATGACTCCAACCTAAGTGTATGTAAACTTCCGACTTCAACTGTAAGTGAAAGTGAAAAAATATGAAATATAGTTCTCTCTCTCTTGTTTCTCTATCATTTTTGAATAAATTAATTTGTTCAAAACTGTTCAGCTATTGTCTTTCTCTCTGTTTGAGTCAACTACTCACCACATTTTATGCACTGCAGTGCTAGCCAGCTGTAGCTTATGATTTCAGTACTATATTAATTATCTGATCCTTTGATGGGGTAGACAACGTTAGTTCATGCTGCAAGAGCTCTGATAGGTTGGAGGACGTCCTCCGGAAGTTGTCATAATTACTGTGTAAGTCTATGGAAGAGGGTTTGAACCATGAGCCTCCTAGGTTTTGTATTGAAGTCTATGAACCCAGAGAAGGACGGAAGCTAGCTGTCTTCTGGCAACACCATGGTGCTACCCTACAGAGTGCTGTTGAGGCTACTGTAGACCTTTATTGCAAAACAGTGTGTTAATACATTATTTGGTGACATTTGAATATATCTGGTCCTCTGTAGCTCAATTGGTAGAGCATGTAATGCCAGGGTAGTGGGTTCGATCCCCGGGACCACCCATATGTAAAAATGTATGCACACATGACTGTAAGTTGCTTTGGATAAAAGCATCTGCTAAATGGCATATTATATTATTATTATTTATTTAGTATATTTTATATATAAATGATATTTTTATTTTTATGAAATTCACTGAGGAGGATGGTCCTCACCTTCCTCCTCTGAGGAGCCTCCACTGATGAATGTTTAGTTGTAGAGGGAGTTGATATCTGTGTCTTTCAGAATGCTCTGGCAAAAGTTGTCAACAGAACATTTCTAAATATATATTTTTATTTTAAGATCTAGGAAATCTGTTTGACCAAAATAGGAGACACCAAGTGAGCCTCACCCTAGTCTCTCTCTACTCCAATACCTAGTGTGGCAAGAAGTACATCTTCTCCAGCCACCCATTTAGCATCTGTGTGTGCATGTTTGTAGATCTCAAAATGACAGTGTGGTCCATGGTGAGTTTGGAAATCAGCTGGAGAAGAACTTACTGCGTTTTGCTGTCAAATGAGTAACATGGCACTTTATTGCCTGATTTCTCACCTCTCCACTGAGCCTTATAACAATACGTTTCATTGGTTGAATCTGACTTTTGGACACTGTCACTACCTCTACATCCCCATCATAAAGTGTACGTGTTGCGGAGAGGGGGCAAGGGAGGCATGTGGTTGTCACTGCCTTGATCCTGTTAACTGCATTTAAACACTGTGTCACTGTCTTTATCCTGTTAACCACAGTTAAACACTGAACTGCTCCCTCATGCTAGTCTTAATGCCTAAGTATGGCATTCTCCTCTCTGTCAGTCTTATTTGATTACGTATCAATTCAAATCATTGGGTTCAGTTTTAATTGACAGGCTTGTGTTTCCAGTGCTGTCAGGGTTTTGCATGCAAATTGATTATAGTGCTGATAGTATAAACAACAGCTTTGGTGATGTGCCTCTTGCTTATTCAGTGGTCCCTTTATGTAAACATTAGAGCCCAACCCAGAGGACAATTCACTTCACATCATCCCACCCGCCCATTAGCCCATCTTCCGTGTCTCTCCGAGGTAGCAGAGGACGGAGGGACTGGTAGAGTAACGTAATGCTGCCGTGGGTCATGGGAAAGATGTTAATGGATGATTGGATGATCCATGTAAATGGATGATTGGATGGTCCATGTAAATGATTGATTGGATGATCCATGTAAATGGTTGATTGGATGATCCATGTAAATGGTTGATTGGATGGCGTTAATGGGATCCGGAAGCTATTACTGTGGGGTCTGTTGCAGGATTGTGGTCAATTTCATTAACATTTCAGTCAATTCAGGAAGAACACTAAAATTCCAATTCCAATTATTTTGAATGGGCCAAGCTGAACACACACAAATCAAATGTGTGTGTGTTCAGACAGTAGTCATTTTCTGACAAGGCTACACTAGTTGTCATAGTAATGACCAGGGACGGCTTGTTCAATAGGGCGATATGGGCGACGCACTGCCAAACGGGAAAAGGAAGGGATTTTTTTCCTAATCAATTATATCACGGCAACAGCAGTTATCAGTGTTCACGTCTGATCTGCCAGCCACTAAATGTCAAATCAGGCTAAAGTCGTGCTTCAAATGGCCCCGCCCGTTTTTTGGGCGATTTCAGTCAGGTTGAAAAATCGCCCAGAAGTCTCTCATAGCCTGTCATGTAAAATCTATTTTTTTCAAATTTCAAAGCTTTCAATACATTCTCTATGGGTGTCTGTGGGCATGCACTTACGCGCTTTCGTCATACGTGACGTAACGTTGAACGTAACTAAGACAATGGCGGCTAACAGCGTCTATGTTGCGACCTGCAGTGTGGCGTTATTTTATGTTTTTAATTTGTAGACTTAGTTTACAAACATTCTGCAAACATTCTGCTTTGGACTGATCTTCGGTTTTGGACTGATCTTGTTGATCGTGTACATACCCGCTACGAACAGACTAAATAATGAAAACGCTGCTGGCAGCGGAATCCCAATACAGCTGGGATACTTGGCTGGATGACAGAGTCCCGGACAGAGAGGTGGAGCCGGCCGGCTTCACCCTGGTCAGAGCGGACCGCGATCCTGGTAAGAGAGCGACTCTGTACCCCGACATTGAACTGCTTTCTGTGTCATTGAACCTTACTATTGTTGATAAAACAAGTTTACTGGAGAACGGAGACCAAGTAGAGACTTTTGGACAAGGTGGATAATTGTATAATATAAGGCAGTTTATTCAGAGGTAAAGATATCTGGAATCGCGTGCACGGACCCGTTCGTCAAACTCGTAGGGAGTTTATCAGAAGAGCCCATAAACATTGTGTGCTGACATTTTATACAATAAAATTAAGTAGGTTGAATCTAGTAGTTCTGATCTTCTGATTGGTCCTGATGAGTTGGGCGAGGACACCTCCAGGCTAGTGTCACTGTTGCATTGGCTCTGAGTCGGGTTCTCTGTCTTCAGATGTTCAGCCTAAGAGAAGAGGATTTGTGTGTGTGTGTGTGTGTTTGTTATCAGTGTGTGTGTGTGTGTGTGTGTGTGTGTGTGTGTTTGTTATCAGTGATGATGTGTGTGTGTGTGTGTGTGTGTGTGTGTTTATCAGTGATGATGTGTGTGTGTGTGTGTGTGTGTGTGTGTGTGGGTGTGTGTGTGTGTGTCCTCAGGGCAAGAACTCGTGAGTTGGAAGAACTGAGAGACCTATGGCGTGGGTGTTATCCTTAGCCACCTGCTGACAAGGCTGACAAGATAGGACTCTTGTTCATTGTATTGAATACAAAGGCCCAACACAAAATGGGTCATGCACAAGATTTTAGTCAGACCAAGCTATAACATTATATATTTACTACGACAGTACATTCAACCAAAAGCTAATATAACAAAGGCATCAGAGATTATTTATAATCTGTCACAGAAACTGGAATCCATCTCCCCAGATCAGTCAATAAATGCTTCTGGTATTGACTTATATGCTGCCCCTGTCTTCATGTTGTTGCTGGACATATCTTTTTTAAAATGTGTGTAGGTCACCTAAATCATCAGAAAAATTGCCCCTCCTGAGAATTTTTTCAGGAGCCGCCACTGGTAATGACATGTGTGTGTGAAGTGGTGTAGGTTGATTGGTGGTGGTGTTTGTGCTTCCTATCACTCAGAAGTTATGTAGCAAGCTAAGGTGACAACAATGCCTGCCATGGACGTTTCCCAGTTGCTTTGAATGTTCAGAATCATTAGGGTAAGAACACTTTTAAAGCCTCAAAGGATAAGATGACCCAACTTTCAAAACAAGTCCTTTTTGGCTAGCCACTGCAGTCAACAAGCTAGCTAGGTAGCTGTCTAGCATATTCACTAATTTGTTTGTAAACAATTAGCAAGCTAGTTAGCTACCACATGTTCTTGTTAAACTGTCAACAGAGCAGCTGGCAAGCAACAAGATATGCCAAATAACAGTCTAAAAACCACCTGAGGGCAAATAGGTCCCATGGCCAGGAATCAGATTTGTATCTGACTTCTAACCACATACGAAAGTGGTTTGAAATGTGGTTTGAAATATCCGATTCCATGTGCTTTTTGGCTCTTCAGACTGCAGGAAAAATAACAGATTCAAATCGGATATGCAAATATATAGGATTTGAGTCACTTCAAACTGCCAATGTGAACATGGTTTAGAGACATACCCCAAAACTAACATGTAATGACTCTGGGGGTTGAATACTTATCTAATCAAGATATATTATTGTTTTATTTTTCATATATATCTTTTAAATCGTTGAATATTTTGTCCACTTTGACATTATAGAGTATTGTGTGTGGATCGTTGACAAAAAATGACAATTAATTCAATTTTAATCCCGCTTTGTAACATAACAACATGTGTAAAAAGTATGTGTGTGTGTATGCATAGGCTTTTGTGAATGGTGAATGTTGGCCCTCTGGCCTGATGTGGCCCTCCACTGCTCTTTAGGACAGAGTGCCCTCTGATAGGAAAGCACGCCATCAGTGGGTTGATGAAAACCTTTTGGGAGGAATTTGTGAGGGCAGTCGGTGGTGCCTCAGCCTCGAAGGAATGTTTCCTCTTTATGGATATCAATCACATTTTTCTCTCAAAGGCCTTATTGTCTATCATCACTCATTCCCAGGGACCAAGCATTATGCAGCAGGCTACTGAGGGGATGGAAACTAGAGTGCCTCAAATGTTCAGTTTGAAGCTTCTATCTCATCTCCTTTTCTGCTGCAGTTGGCCTAAGTTTATCATTAGGCAAAAACTGCTGCCGTGGAGACAGTTGTCACAAGCCTTCAATTAGCACACATCCTCATATGTAGGTTCCTCAGGGAATGCTCTACAACTGCCGGTTCGAGCCAAAGGGTGGTGAGGGAATAGGATGATGTAAGCGGGGAGGAGAGGGCTGGAGAGGGCCAGGGGGGACGGAGAGAGAACAGGTTGTGAGGTCCGATTGATTAAGACGCAACCCAAACACGGCCGGCATGAGGATGGCTGGCCTGCTCTGCCACAGTAATTGCATTAAGATGTGGCATGGGCCCCTGGGAGAGGCAGCAGGGGCAGAGTTGAAGAGGTGAGACTGTCGTCACCAGGATAGAGAGAGATCCAGGTGGGTTCTCATTGGCTAGTGTGGCAGGGTAGTCCCACCCATGAGGAGCCCTGAAGGCTGGCAGAGAGACAGCTGCCTGTGGCAGTGCTGAGGGGTGGGGGATGCCATGCCACACTGTTGCTTTATTTGTCTCTGCAGCCTCCTGATTCTCCTTACCCCTCCAAATCAGTCTTCCTAGAGACAAGGAGAGCCACGGAGAGTCAGTTACTCATTCACAGCCGTCAGTTTGTATGATTGCAGACCAACTTATTAGTGATGGGGGAAAAAATCGATACAGTTATATTATTTTTGACAATATATCTATATTATTTTCGCTAGTCGGCTCTACCTTTGTCAAAACGACGTTATTTCTTCATCTTCTTTTTAAATAGTGAGCCAACATGTTTTTAGCACTTTTATTTCCATGACTGAACTCGCTTTTTCATGGCACTCTCTTGTCCCTCTGCAGCAGACATGATGAGCAATATGTTTGGAACATCGAATCGCAATAAAATCGCAGTATCGAATTGCAATACATTTAGAATTGTGAGAATCGCAATACATATCATATCGGCACCTAAGTATCATGTTAATATCATATCGTGTGGGACCTGGCAATTCTCAGCACTACAAATTATACTGTAGCTGTTTAGCTAATAGGTTTTTGCTAACATGTTTAGTTAATAGGAGAACTGTACAGGTCAGATTGTATAGCAAGGACCGACACAATGGTAGACAGGTGCATAAAGACAATAATCAGGGCAGGGCCGGATGAGTTAAATGGAGGTAAAACCAAAGAGCAAATTGCTGTGTTTAGTTTCATGTCACTGAGTTGTTAACCATTGTTAACCACTATGAGTATTGTTAACCACTATGAGGACAAAAGGAGCTCTCCTTATCATTTCTCCCATAGCTCTGTTAATTTCTAACCCAGGCCTCTCTCACATTCCAGGGCCTTGAGGACCACTATACTAGAGCCTGTCTGTTGGTATTTATATAGGAAGGACCTACTGTAACTGTCAACTCCAGCTCAACGCCAAGTCAAGTTCATTGTTCAAGTGCCACCTAATACCAATTATCTGTCATGTGTATTTATAAACGGCCTAAGGCTAAATGGTAGTAGCGCTATAACAAAAACGTGTTTTATAAAACATACCGTTTAAGGGTGGGTGAGCAAGTTTGGTGTGAATGACTGAAGGCACACCCTGGCCCAGCATTTGGCTCGTGGTAGGCATATCTCAGAGATTGCTGGGTTATGAACTGGGTTATGAACGAGATTCAAAAAAGGTGATTAACCCATTCCCCACTTGAGGGAAAGCTACTGTACCTCTCCCTTTAACATAGTAGAAAAGCCATCACAGTCAACACGAACAGGAGCCTATCATTCCATTACTTTCTTTTTCTTTTTCTTCTTCTTCTTCTTCTTCTTCTTCTTCTTCTTCTTCTTCTTCTTCTTCTTCTTCTTCTTCTTCTTCTTCTTCTTCTTCTTCTAAACACATCCACACACTCCTTAAACCAATAATATCAGTGATTAAGAGGAAGATAAATCTGATGATTCTTGTTTTCACTTAAATCCACAACTTGGATCCCTCCACAGCCTCATACATTTTCTAACCTCTGGATTACAACCAAATTATGATATGTGTACTATATTACATATTGGATCACTAAAAAATACAACTTTGATATTACCGTGTAGTTTACCAATAAAATGGTCTGATGGTGATGTGGATATACTCAGTATACATATCCCGAAATAAATAAATGATCTCACTCCAATACATTTGAATAGAAAGTTAGCAAAAATAGATAAGATCTTGCTACAGAGGAACGGTAAATACCTGTCTATTTGTGGAAAAATCACCCTGATTAACTCTTTAGTAATATCCCAGTTTACCTATTTGCTTATGGTCTTGCCTACACCTAGCGAACAGTTTTTAAAATTACGCGACCAGTCAAAAGTTTGGACACACCTACTCATTCAAGGGTTTTTCTTAATTTTTTTAGAATGTAGAATAATAGTGAAGACATCAAAATTATGAAATTACACATATGGTATCATGTAGTAACCAAAAAAGAGTGTGCAAAGCTGTCATCAAGGCAAAGGGTGGCTATTTGAAGAATCTCAAATATCAAATGTATTTTGATTTGTTTAACACTTTTTTGGTTACTACATGATTCCATATGTGTTATTTCATAGTTTTGATGTCTTCACTATTATTCTACAATGTAGAAAATAGTAAAAATAAATAAAAACCCTTGAATGAGTAGTTGTGTCCAAACTTTTGACTGGTAGTGTATGTAGTTGCAAAAAAATATATGGGGGATTGGAAGTGATGCAGACAATTACATTGATGGAAGCTACAATCTATCTGCAATATTAAAGCTGATCTACCCCCTAAAAAATACAAAAATACCACCAAAAAAAATAGCACGTAGAACATATAAAATCATCTTTCTATGCCTACTTCCTAATATCAGTGTTGTCCTGGTCATTTGTGATGTTTATGTGTGCTAACCTGTATATTTGGATAGTCCTTGGCACCTGGCTTTCCCAATCTGTGAGCTATAAACTTCTAACTGCCACTGGTTATGAATCTGCATATTGAAGAGTCTGCCCAGTTTCCACGTCAAGAGATTTTCTGTGGTTGCCTGCTACTCAGACTGAATCTAGGTCAAAACTCACTGGTCATCATGCCCATATCGTGTTTGAAATCTATCATGGTTCTCCTGGTTTATTGTAGTAAAATAATGGCAGTGTCTTTTCATACTCTGGGTTTGTAGTAACAGGACACTCGGTCCCAAGCTTCTCCAGCTACAATTTGTCTCTGACTTTAGTACCATCCATATCCGCCCAACTGAAAGAAAGAGAACAAGAGAGCGCGATTGCGTGTGTGTGTGTGTGTGTGTGTGTGTGTGTGTGTGTGTGTGTGTGAGAATGAGAGTCATCTTTAATTTCTTGCTGGTCAGGTTTGACTGGCTTTGCTACTGATAGGGGCTGAGTGATCCTGCTAGCCTGTGTGTGTAAGGAGAGGAAGATGAGAGGGAGTCACACACCTCCACACCCTGTCACAATAAAAAGTTGAATGTTTTGTAAAAACATGTGACTCCCCTGAACGGAATCATTCATGCACTTCCGTTATATAGCTGACATATTCCTGCAAGTTAAAACATCCTGTATGGGACCGTTTTTATAGTTTAATAAACAGCTGAGGTGACTTTTGTGCAAGGTGACTGTTGTGACTTAAAGGAATGTGTGTTCTGTAAGTGACCTAAATTAAGTAATTAAGTCAACTTTAATTACTTCATTACCCACTTGCTGCAATTAGTAACTTGAGCCAAGACGTGACAAGCCAAGACGTGACAAGGTGGTAGTTTCATACCCAATTGGCTCAGGGATTAGAGAAAAGAGAGCGAGCGAGAGGGAGACTGCTCTTACACATTCCAGCACGTCAACTGACGTCAACTGATGTATGAATGAGATTGAGACTGATCTGACAACGAAACTCAGTAAATGGTTCATATGTAAGTGTGTGTGGCGAAGGGGAAATAAACGTATCTCTCTAAACTCTGTAGCCCGTCTGACTGTGTACCCCGGCACAGATATGATAGTGATGGTTAACCATTAACCAAGATGAGTCACATGACCTCTTCACTGTGACCAGGGATGGAACTATTGATGTCATCTGGGATATGCCTTTTTTAACTGACGATCTTTCAGTGGTTTCCACGTACACAAAATCCACTTCCCTCCTACTGTGATATAATGACAGGTGATACTGTACCATTATATTTTATATTTAGTATAATGACGATAGATAAGCTTGAAAGAGGCTTTAACTGGGCCCTTATTGCTTCTCAGATATCCTTGTTCAAATAATGCTTTTTACAATGTTAGGTAGTGATTCATATCTTAATGTTTATGATGATGTATATACTCGAGTACACGTGTATTTGAATAATACTGAATGTGTCTGTCTGTCGTGTCTCCTCTTGTTACCCAACTACTCTGGCTACACCATCACGACCTCCAGTGTGGGTTCAAGGACTCCAAGAGTGTGACTGTGAACTTTGAACCTGTACCCACATTGGAAATGACTATACAGCCCAACCCAGAAACTGTTGGCAAACACTAGAATAATCTGCTTGATACTGTTAAAAAGAAACTCCCTGCTTTCTCTTAGTGCTCCTTTATACAACAAGCTATCCATCCATAATCTCTCACAAAAGCCTGGACGTAACATGTATTGAGATTGTGTCCTGTTCCCTCTTCTCAGCCATTGACTCACCCCACTCCTTATCAGAGCTGCTCTCTGGATAGGAGCAACACTAGCCTGTTATGTGGTGGGTTAGATATTTGTGTAGGCCTACTACTAGTCCAGTACTGTGCCCTTATGTGAGCGCCAGTGGTTGCCGGATTTGTCTTGACAAAGAATAAACTACAAGGCCATCTTCAGCTGCTATAAAGAATGGGAAATAGAGGCTCCACAGGATTGTGCTGTGGCTCTGGCCAGCTGGGTGGGCAGTTGTTCATATTGCCTGTCTGTGACCTCACTATTCCCCATCCTAAACCAAGCATTCCCCTCCCAAAACACGGGCCCCTGCCTTCCTCTGCCACGCCCATCCGCCCAGGGCCCCACCAACACACTGTGGACCCTGTTCTGATGGTACCAGCCTGGACTAGGATCTCCTCTGTCCATCCCCTTTGTTTTTTGTCACTCATTCTTTCCTTAATTCTCCTTCCCAGCCTATTAGATGGAGGACACACAGAGAGCCTTCTTACCGTCCGCTCCCCCTCCTCTCCTCTCAGTGTAGGGCTGAGATGACCGGGAATTAAGAAGCTCTATTGTCTGACTAAATTACTCAAATGTAACTGCTCAGTTCTCCCAGCTGCATGCCTCCACACCAGCTGCAACCAGAGACAATTACCCCCATTCCCTTGAAACAGTCAGACCCGTACTGTAGAAGTAGCAATAGGGGTAGTACTGTAGTAGTATAGAAACATAAAGTGCAGGATATCTCTCATAATTCATCTTCTAGGTTTAGTCACCAGAAAAGGTCACACGTCTGATTTTTGAATGAGAATATGGTTTGATGTCTGGCAATGTGAAACTTATGCCCGACGCAACGTGGAGTGCCTGGATACAGCCCTTAGCCGTGGTATATTGGCCATATACCACAAACCCCTGAGGTGCCTGATTGCTATTATAAACTGGTTACAAATGTAATTAGAACAGTAAAAATAAATGTTTTGCCATACACGTGGTATACCGTCTCATATACTACGGCTTTCAGCCAATCAGCATTCAGAGCTCGAACCACCCAGTTTATAAAAGGAATTATAAATCAGGTGGTTCGAGCTCAGAATGCTGATTGGCTGAAAGCCATGGAATATCAGACCCTATACCATAGGTATGACAAAACATTTATTTTTACTGTTATAATTATGTTTGTAACCAGTTTATTTAAGTGATAATGCCCGAGAAGCCAGTGTTTGGAGGATATATTGGCACAGGTGTTGTTAGGCCAGAGACAAAGTCGAGGGCCGGCAAACCGTGCCAATATATCCTCCAAACACCGGCTTCAAGGGCATTATCACTTTTATACAACGGGTTACCAACATATTCAAATAATGGTTGACATATTTTCATTCAAAACGTTATTTTGATGAATTTATTCATACTATTTCATCCTTCCACAAGATATAGTCCCGACACATCTAGGGTTGCTACCCAAGCCGGCTGGTCGTTCATTCTATTGGTTCGGTTGCAAGAGACGTGATCCAGTCATTCAGTCTTTTTGTTCTGTATCTATGGATGCGACCCAGTCGTTAGTTCTAAATGTTCCATTGCCATAATGGCTGGCAACATTCTTAGCCCTTGCTTGCTAGCAAAACAAAAAAAAGTGCAGCCAAATTAACAGCGAAGTAGTAGCATTTGCATTTGTTTAAGCTGTTTTCTAGTGACATTTATTTGGATACATCCATAACAATGAGCTAATGAGGCACGATTTCGCCTGGCATAGAAAATGTGCTCACTCATCAGGACACTGTTGTTCAGATGTCACGTTCGTTCACAGACGGGACGGACCAAGGCGCAGCGTGATATGCAAACATGTTTATTTACACTAATAAATACACGACAAAACAATAAACTAACGACACGTGAAGTCCTAAGGTAACACAACAAACCTTATACAGAACAAGATCCCACAACCCACTAGTGCCAATAGGCTGCCTAAGTATTGTCCCCAATCAGAGACAACGAGCGACAGCTGCCTCTGATTGGGAACCACACCGGCCAACATAGATCTAGACATACTAGACTTATAACATAGACCTACACCACATAGAAAATACACACCCTTACTCAACAAATAAGAGTCCCCAGAGTCAGGGCGTGACATCACAGGAACTAGCCAACAATACAGCTAACACAGTCATTTCAAACTGAAGCTGGAAAGACTGCAAACTAGACTGCAAACTAGACTGCAAACTAGCGTTTTGTTTGACCTTTTTTCAATTGACATTTCTTTGTACAGTGCCTTCAGAAAGTATTCAGACCCCTTGACTTTTTCCAAATTTTGTTAAGTTACAGCCTTATTGATTAAATTGTTTGTTTTTTCTCATCAATCTACACACAATACCACATAATGACAAAGCAAAAACAGGAAAATGATGTGGATATATTGAAGCAACATCTCAAGACATCAGTCAGGAAGTTAAAGCTTGGTCGCAAATGGGTCTTCCAAATGGACAATGACCCCAAGCATACTTCCAAAGTTGTGGAAAAATGGCTTAAGGACAACAAAGTCAAGGTATTGGAGTGGCCATCACAAAGCCCTGACCTCAATCCTATAGAACATGTGTGGGCAGAACTGAAAAAGCGTGTGCGAGCAAGGAGGCCTACAAACCTGACTCAGTTACACCAACTCTGTCAGGAGGAATGGGCCAAAATTCACCCAACTTATTGTGGGAAGCTTGTGGAAGGCTACCCGAAACGTTTGACCCAAGTTAAACAATTTAAAGGCAATGCTACCAAATACTAATTGAGTGTATGTAAACTTCTGACCCACTGGGAATGTGATGAAAGAAATAAAAGCTTAAATAAATGATTCTCTCTCTATTATTCTGACATTTCACATTCTTAAAATAAAGTGGTGATCCTAACTGACCTAAGACAGGGAATTTTTACTAGGATTAAATGTCAGGAATTGTGAAAATCTGAGTTTAAATGTATTTGGCTAAGGTGTATGTAAACTTCCGACTTCAACTGTTTTTCATTCACCTAAATTGAATGCTGTGACCAGGGTTGTGAAAAGTGTATAATACAGTATTTGCAAACTCTAACAATAATTCAACACGCCATGTAATCTCTGTCAATATTCTTTGTGTTTGACACATTGTGTCTTAGTTCACATAGTAAGAGTATACACAGGCACAACCCTATTCAGTGTAGTAGACCTAGTCAGATTAATGCCGGTGTGTCTCGCCTCAAGCGATGAAACTAATGTGTGTGTGTGTGACTGTCTGTTTCTCACATTTTGAGACTGAATAGATGTCTCATCGAGAGAGAGAGAGAGAGAGAGAGAGAGAGAGAGAGAGAGAGAGAGAGAGAGAGAGAGAGAGAGAGAGAGAGAGAGAGAGAGAGAGAGGGAGAGAGACACAGAGAGAGAGAGAGAGAGAGAGAGAGAGAGAGAGAGAGAGAGAGAGAGAGAGAGAGAGAGAGAGAGAGAGAGAGAGAGAGAGAGAGAGAGAGAGAGAGAGAGAGAGGACACTGTACTCTACACTATGAGCTGTTGGGAGGCCCTCTGTCCTCTCCTCTACTCTGATGTGCTGTTGATGTGTTACCATGGTGAGGCCTACCTGAGCCTGTGTGTTCAGTGGATGGGAGGTAAACTGGTCTGGTGTGGATGACCTTACCTAATGGCCCTGCCTCTCTCTTAGCAGTATCCATCCCTCACGTACCCAACTTGGCTGAGCAAATAAAAGCCTTCCGCTCTCTCCTCTCCTCAGGCCCTCTCCCATTTCACATGGAGGGGTCAGAGCCCTACACAGACACAGTGCACACCGAGACACTGCTCTGCTGGAGCAGCTTACAGTCTAGAACTTCAACTGATAATTTTGTCCTTTTTTATTAAAGTATATTATGGCTTGCAGTAAGCTAGTTGATTTACACACTTGTTGGCTCTGGCGCCTGTGTTCGGTTCACAATAACTTACCCTAAAGTTCAGGTCCATGTTAAGAGTGGCCATATTTACACACATGCTGGTTTCAAATCAAAGTCAGTGCCCAGAGTGATAAAAACAGGCCCAGAATAGTCATTGCCTCCAAATTGCTGCTATAGGTGCTTCTATACTTCTCCACTTTCTCAGTGGTCTTATGAAAATACTCTCTTAAGCCTTCTCTGGGAAATAATATGGTCTGTTCCTCTTCAGGAAATGCTAACACACCAGCTGTAATATTCAATGGTATTTTTTGTGTTGTAATAAATAAATAAATATCGCTTTGGTGCAGTTTTCACAAGTATGTTATACTGTAATGTACACTATTATGATGATGACTATTATGATTTTACTTGACAATATTTTAAAAAATCTGATATTGACAAGATCAGATATATAGTGTATGTAACGAATGCATCTCCAGTATAGTAGACATGTATCCCCTGTATGGGGGGGGGGGGGGGGGGGGGGGGGGGGGGGTTACACTGCTTTACTACTGTAAAATTGCATTGGCCAATACAGTACTGTAATACATGCCATTTACGTAGCAGACACTTTTATCCAAAGTGACAACAGTGAGTCCATACTTTTTCATATGTGACCCCGGTGGGAATCGAACCCACAACTCTAGTGCCATACTCTTACTAACTTAGCCACATAGGACCAATAGAACACAAGTACAATACAATACTGTAAAATACAATACATGATTACAATACAGGTGGAAGGTGTAATGTGTATGATTGGGAGACAGGTAGCCTAGCGGTTAGAGCATTGGGCCAGTAACCGAAAAGTCCCTGGTTCAAATACCCAAAGTGAAAAATCGGTCAATGTGCCCTTGAGCAAGGCACTTAATTATAATTTGCTCCAGTGCATACCACTATGGCTGACCTTGTCAAACAATACATTTCACTGCACCTATCCAGTGTATGTGACAATAAAAAATGACATGTTTATTTTTTATAAAAAAACAAATGCCACACTCCTTCAGGCCATGGATGAAGCATGCAATGACATCAATACAACGAATGTCAGGCTTGGATTCGCCATGCCAAAAGGTTTTTCCCAAGGTGCATGAACAATGAGGACATTAAGTGCTTTACTGCGATGTCGGTGAGAACCTATGACCAAATGCTCAAGACAGGATTTGTGCATCAATGAATGTGAATGATCACACATGGGATAGAAATTATGGAAATTAGATTTTCTATTTTATTAACGTGTGTTTCCTAATGTGAAAATAGTGCAATGTAGTGTAGCATATTATATTCAAAGGCCAATTTTGAAACAGATATCTTGCATTTTTTGCTATTAAATTAACTGGTTGTTAAAACAGCTAATCAGTTCAGTTGCACTAATTAATTGAAATATCGGTGTGTCATGAACCAAATATTGAAACATGAAGAAGCTCACATATACATGGTGTGTCTGCCTCTGGTGCCATAAAAGTCCTGCCTAGGAGATCATTAACTTTGTATTTTTTAGTGCTTCTATTTATGAATGTAATTATGAGTTTCCATAATGTGAGTTTACATGTTTTTTTTTGCTTGCTGATGGAAGGAGGTTTTCACTCAAAATCTCACGATACATGGCCCCATTCATTCTTTCCTTTACACAGATCAATCGTCCTGGTCCCTTTGCAGAAAAACAGCCCCAAAGCATGATGTTTCCACCCCCATGCTTCACAGTAGGTATGGTGTTCTTTGGATGCAACTCAGCATTCTTTGTCCTCCAAACACGACGAGTTGAGTTTTTACCAAAAAGTTCTATTTTGGTTTCATCTGACCATATGACATTCTCCCAATCCTCTTCTGGATCATCCAAATGCACTCTAGCAAACTTCAGACGGGCCTGGACATGTACTGGCTTAAGCAGGGGGACACGTCTGGCACTGCAGGATTTGAGTCCCTGGCGGCGTAGTGTGTTACTGATGGTAGGCTTTGTTACTTTGGTCCCAGCTCTCTGCAGGTCATTCACTAGGTCCCCCCGTGTGGTTCTGGGATTTTTGCTCACCGTTTTTGTGATCATTTTGACCCCACAGGGTGAGATCTTGCGTGGAGCCCCTGATCGAGGGAGATTATCAGTGGTCTTGTATGTCTTCCATTTCCTAATAATTGCTCCCACAGTTGATTTCTTCAAACCAAGCTGCTTACCTATTGCAGATTCAGTCTTCCCAGCCTGGTGCAGGTCTACAATTTTGTTTCTGGTGTCCTTTGACAGCTCTTTGGTCTTGGCCATAGTGGAGTTTGGAGTGTGACTGTTTGAGGTTGTGGACAGGTGTCTTTTATACTGATAACAAGTTCAAACAGGTGCCATTAATACAGGTAATGAGTGGAGGACAGAGGAGCCTCTTAAAGAAGAAGTTACAGGTCTGTGAAAGCCAGAAATCTTGTTTGTTTGTAGGTGACCAAATACTTATTTTCCACCATAATTTGCAAATAAATTCATAAAAAATCCTACAATGTGATTTTCTGGATTTTTTTTCTTCTCAATTTGTCTGTCATAGTTGACGTGTACCTATGATGAAAATTACAGGCCTCTCTCATCTTTTTAAGTGGGAGAACTTGCACAATTGGTGGCTGACTAAATACTTTTTTTCCCCCACTGTATGTAAGCTTGTGAAACACATTTACAGTGTCTTCAGAAAGTATTTTATTGAAATGTATTGAAAATGAAATACAGAAATATCTCATTTACATAAGTATTCACACCCCTGAGTCAATACATGTTAGAATCACCTTTGGCAGCGATTACAGGTGTGAGTATTTCTGGATAAGTCTCTAAGAGCTTTGCACACCTGGATTGTACAATATTTTGAAAATTCTTCAAGCTCTGTGAAGTTGGTTGTTGATCATTGCAAGACAGCCATTTTCAAGTCTTGCCATAGATTCTCAAGCCAATTTAGGTCAAAACTGTAACTAGGCCACTCCGGAACATTCAATGTCGTCTTGGTAAACAATTCCAGTGTATATTTGGCCTTGTGTTTTCGGTTATTGTCCTGCAGAAAGGTGAATTTGCCTCCCAGTGTCTGTTGGAAAGCCTACTGAACCAGGTTGTCCTCTAGGAAGTTGCCAGTGCTTAGCTCTATTATGTTTCTTTTTATCCTAAATAACTCCATAGTCTTTCCTGATAACAAGCATATCCATAACATGATGCAGCCACCACCATGCTTGAAAATATGAAGAGTGGTACTCAGTGACAGTGACAAACATAACACTTTGTATTCAGGACATAAAGTTAATTTCTTTGCCACATTTTTTGCAGTTTTACTTTATTGCCATATTGCAAACAGGATGCATGTTTTGGAATATTTGTATTATGTTCAGGCTTCTTTCTTTTCACTCTGTCATTTAGGTTAGTATTGTGGGGTAACTACAATGTTGTTGATCCATCCTCGGTTTTCTCCTATCACAACCATTCAACTCTGTAACTGTTTTAAAGTCACCATTGGCCTTATGGTGAAATCCCTGAGCGGTTTCTTTCCTCTCCGGCCACTGAGTTATGATTGTTAGTATTGATACACCATCCAAGCCTAATTAATAACTTCACCATGCTCAAAGGGATATTTAGATATCTTTGAATATACTGTATTTTGTATATAGTCAATTGTTTGCCTCCTGGTTGTCAGGAGAGAGAGAGAGAGAGAGAGAGAGAGAGAGATGTGGTTATATCGTTTAGGGCACAACAGCGTGATAGTGCTGGGGTTGGTTTCCATGTGAGGTGTTGCGTATCCATGCAGATGTGTGTGTAAGAGGAAGGGAGTAGAGGAGGATTGTGGTTAATCATTTGTATAGCTGGAGAGTAGAGATGGAGAGAGCTGCCGCTCTGCTGCTTTACACCTGATTAATGTTGCACCTCTCTGACTCTGAGAGGAGTTGCCAGGAAATGGCTCGGCCAGGGAGAGCTGAGAGGGGATGCACGGGAGAGGAAATGAGATGGCCTAGCCTTGTCCCTGGGAAAGGAGGGGGATGGGAAGACCCTCACAGGACAGACATGGTGGGAGGGATGACACTGAAAGACAGGTTCTACCCCTATGTCACAAGGAGGCTAACCTTCACCAGGTAGTGTAGGTAAAAGGTAATTTGTTGCTCAAGAAACCACAGATCAACTCTGGGATAGGAGGGTTTAGACTAGAGGGTCAATAAAACCATCTCTTACCCCCCACTCGTAACTTGAGCTATGAAATTCACCTTCAGAAATGAGCATGGGATTCATATTGGAATATTCGCATGCCATTTTATAAGAATGAATGATGGAATCAAAAGTCATTGTTGAATAGTAAAGGATGGAGGTGTGTTCAGGTGTTAAATAGTTACTTTGTCACTTTGTGTAAATAGTCAACACCCATAGTCAATACCAATGCAGGGCATTGTGTTACAAGCTGAGGCATGCCTCACTGCCTATTTGTTTTAATTGTACAAACTCTTCACATCACATATCACCAAGTGTCACGCGGCGTGTATGCGGTAGCGAAGTCAAAAGCAGGACACAGAGCGGCTGGCAACGTGTTTTACTGAACACAGTAAAATCAACGTACAAAAAACAACAAACCTCCAAACAGGGAGGAAAGCACAAAGACCCGTACATACAAGAACTGCCGGAATGACAACAAACAATAACACACAAAGTACCAATGAGAGACAGGGGTTAATATAGGGAATATAATCAAACCATATGAACTGAAGAGAATGTGCAATATGATATAATCAGGGCTGTGTCCATGTTGCATACTGCCCATTCTTCAGAGCAAATGGCAAAGGCAGATCTAAATGCTCTATGCCTCTGACTCATACAGTCAATAAATAGGAGAATGTACCGTGCCTGTTTGTGAGTGAATACAGATAACACCTGATCATCATGAGTGTAATGGTGGACACTGGACATCATACTCAGTCCATACAGGTGGCAACACTGATACTAGTAGTTGGCAACGCTGATACTGTAATGTCATTAAATAATCTGGAGTATAGCCATGGGGATGTGCAGAAACAAATACCTGTCATGATTAGCCACACACACATCTAAACCAAATTGTATGTCCACATGGTAATTTGCCTTAGTTTCAAGTTTTAATGTCACATGCACAAGTAAAGTGAAATGCCTTTCTTGCAAGCTCTAAACCCAACAATGCAGTAATCAATATCAATGTAATACAAAAAAGAACATAAGGTAGAACAAAAACACACACGAAATGAAAATAAGAAATAAGAAGAACACAAGAAAGTAAGTAAGCATACTATATATACGGTCAGTCCATTCCAGTACCATATTCACAATCTGCAGGGATACTGGAGTGATAGAGGTATGTATAGGGGTAGGGTGACTAAGCATCAGGATATATGATAAACAGAGTAGCAGCTAGGGCTGTTATGGTGACCATATTACCGCCACACTGTCAGTCACAAGTCATGAAGGCAGTCAAATTATGTTTAGTCACGGTGGGCTTCCCCAAGCTCTGATGCTGCCGATGGTCATTAGTAGCTTACCAAACTTGCTAACTGCCTGGTACTCAGCACTCTCTTGTCCATCTAATCACTCTAACATCAATGCAAATGTAATCGAAAATCTAATCAAACACTTAATGAGAGCCCATGAGCTCATGTTGCACAACATTTCTATAGGCTATTTAATTGCGTGAGAAAACAGAGTGATGGCCTCTATTAAAAAGAGGAGGATCCCATCAGCCTCGACCAGCACCAGCTTGCCCAGTTGAACGCCGCCATGACGGAAGTGCTCCAAACTCTGCATAATCTGCCCAGTGCTCCGGTTCCACCTCAGTGAACGGCGAGTGCACCCAGTCCACCTGTTCCCATGCTATCACCAACTTCTGAGGGACCCCTCGCCCTTTTGGAGCGCTATGACGGTAAAACTGCTTAATGTAGCGGCTTCCTGCTACAGGTTTCACTTTATCTGGCGCGTCAGCCTGGGGCATATACATCTGACCAAGCCAGGATAGTGCTGGTGGTTTCGCTACTTAAAGGAAAGGCGCTGGATTGGGCCACGGCAGTCTGGGAAGGAGGTGAGGCCGCAGCGCTTCCCTACTCCACCTTCCTCGCTCGGTTCAGGGTGGTGTTTGATCATCCCATGGAGGGAAAGGACGGGGGTGAGCGTCTCCTCCAGCTACAACAGGGAGAGGGGCCCGCGTCCGAGTACGCTCTGAGCTTTCGCACGGTGGCGGCGTCTTCTGTCTGGAATGAGCATGCTCTGCGCACGGCCTTCAGGAGAGGCTTATGGGAGGACATCAAGATGGAACTCGCATGTCGGGAAGATGAGATGGACCTTGATAACCTCATCACCACGTCCATCCGTCTTGACGACATGTTGAGAGACAGACGGCGTTCCCAAAACCTCCTGGAGCCTTGTCGCTCATCCCATCTGAGTTGGGCAGCACCCCCTACACCACCACGGACCACAGATCTCCTGACGGCTCCCAATCTAGGCGGTATGACTCCCGTCAACGCTCCGTGAGCGTTACGTCATCTCCTATCACCAAACCATTGTTTTTAGTTCCCATAACGGTGACTGGTTATTCCTTCTCTTCCATTTCCACTGCAATGATAGATTCCGGATCAGCGGGGAACCTTATAGATAGGGAGAAACAGGGGTTCATCAGACGCTCTACCTCTCCTACCTCCGCCAGCTTCATCTTCGTGGCCAAAAAAGACGGAGGACTGAGGCCGTGCATTGACTACAGGGGGCTGAACGCAGTCACCACCAAGTACCGGTACTCCCTCCCTCTGGTTCCGTCGGCCATCGAGCAGCTACGAGGGGCCCGGTACTTTACCAAGTTGGACCTGAGGAATGCCTACAACCTGATCCGAATCCGGGAAGGAGACGAGTGGAAGACGGCATTCAGCACTACCTCAGGCCACTATGAATACTGTGTCATGCCATACGGCCTCGCCAACGCACCTTCTGTGTTCCAGTCCTTCGTCAATGACATGCTCCAAGACATGCTGAGTAGACAGGTGGTGGTGTACATTGACGATATCCTGATCTACTCAGCTACATTCAAGGAGCACGTCAGGGACGTCAGAGCTGTCCTACTCCGCCTCCGGGAACACAGCCTATTGGTGAAGGGGGAGAAATGCGAATTCCACCAACAGGCCATCTCCTTCCTGGGATACAGGATCAGTCCTTAGGGGGTGTTCATGGAAAGAGAGAAGACGGACGTCGTCAGGTCATGGCCGGGCCCCACCACCATGAAGGGCCTACAATTTCTACCGGCATTTCATCAGGTCCTTCAGCTCCATAGCCACCCCCCTCACCTCTCTCCTTAAGAGTGGACCTCAGAAGCTGGCCTGGAACCCTGAGGCTGACGCTGCCTTCAAGAGGCTGAAGGAGAGGTTCACCACAGCGCCCATCCTAAAACACCCAGATTCATCTTGTCCTTTCATCCTGGAGGTGGACGCATCTGAGGAGGGCGTGGGTGCGGTCCTCTCCCAGCGGCAAGGTAAGCCAGAGAAAATGTATCCCTGTGCCTTTTTCTCTAAAAAGCTTACCCCCACATTGAGGAACTATGGAGTTGGAGACAGGGAGCTGTTGGTGGTGGTCCTCCCTCTGGAGGAATGGAGACACTGTCTGGAGAGCGGAGTCCATCCATTCCAGATTCTTACTGACCACCGGAATTTGGAGCACATACGGGCAGTGAAACGGATGAACTCTCGTCAAGCCAGGTGGGCCCAATTTCTTACTCGCTTTCAGTTCATTCTGTCCTACCGCCCAGGATCCCAGAATGTGAAAGCCGACGCACTCTCCAGGATGCACCATACCGGAGAAAGGAAGGATCTGGTGGGTCCTATCCTGCCCCTGTCTCTCATCGTTGCACCTGTCGTTTGGGATGTGGACGATGACATCCGCCTGGTGGCTCAGGAGGACCCAGCGCCTGCTAATACCCCTCCGGCCCGCTCCTCGTCCTCGGGGTCATCCTCATGGCTAGTGATGTCTTGCAGCAGGAGCTGCGCATCTGGGGGGGGGGGTATTGTCCCGTCTCCTCCCGTTGCTCCCCTCCGGCGCTCTGATTCGCCGGTCTACTGAGCCACCGGTCTGAGCGCACCACCTCAGCACCACAGGAATGGAAACCCAACGCAAAGTAATCACCTCCAGCGCACCTGCACCTCATCATCTCATCACCACCACTATATAGCCCTGGACTGTTCAGTCATTGTTGTGTGTAATTGTTAGCGTCGTGTCATTTACTCGCTCCTTGTTATTTTCTTTCTCATTGTTAAGTAAACCTTTACCTTGTTGATTCCTGCCTCTGCGTCCTGCCTCTTCGTATCCTCAGTACTCGTCACAGGAGGATGTCTTCCCTGTAACGCACAGCGTTGAGATTGCCTGCAATGACAACAAGCTCAGTCCGATGATGCTGTGATACACCGCCCCAGACCATGACGGACTCTCCACCTCCAAATCAATCCCACTCCAGAGTACAGGCCTCAGTGTATCGCTCATTCCTTCGTCGATAAACGCGAATCCGACCATCACCCCTGGTGAGACAAAACCGCGACTCGTCAGTGAAGAGCACTTTTTGCCAGTCCTGTCTTGTCCAGCGACGGTGGGTTTGTGCCCATAGGCGACGTTGTTGCCGGTGATGTCTGGTGAGGACCTGCCTTACAACAGGCCTACAACTGGCCTACAAGCCCTCAGCCTATTGAGGACAGTCTGAGCACTGATGGAGGGATTGTGCGTTCCTGGTGTAACTCAGGCAGTTGTTGTTGCCATCCTGTCCCGCAGGTGTGATGTTCGGATGTACCGATCCTGTGTAGGTGTTATTACACGTGGTCTGCCACTGCGAGGACGATCAACTGTCCGTCCTGTTTCCCTGTAGCGCTGTCTTAGGCATCTCACAGTACGGACATTGCAATTTATTGCCCTGGCCACATCTGCAGTCCTCATGCCTCCTTGCAGCATGCCTAAGGCACATTCACGCAGATGAGCAGGGACCCTGGGCATCTTTCTTTTGGTGTTTTTCAGAGTCAGTAGAAAGGCCTCTTTCATAACTGTGACCTTAATTGCCTACCGTCTATAAGCTGTTAGTGTCTTAATGACCATTCCTCAGGTGCATGTTCATTAATTATTTATGGTTCATTGAACAAGCATGGGAAACTGTGTTTAAACCCTTTACAATGAAGAACTGTGAAGTTATTTGGATTTTTACAAATTATCTTTGAAAGACAGGGTCCTGAAAAAGGGACGTTTCTTTTTTTGCTGAGTTTATTATTTAGTATATGTAAAGACAAGATTAAATCAAGAATAGTCTTATGGGTGACAATATTAGCCTATCACTTGCGAATGATAAATTATCACTTGTGAATGATGCCCAGCTTAAGGCAAGAACCAATGCACCATCTGTGGATCTGTTGGCGCGGTATGCAAATTGGAGTGGGTCTAGGGTTTCTGGGATAATGGTGTTGATGTGAGCCATGAACAGCCTTTCAAAGCACTTCATGGCTGCAGACGTGAGTGCTACGGGTCGGTTGTCATTTAGGCAGGTTATCTTAGTGTCCTTGGGCACAGGGACTATGGTGGTCTGCTTGAAACATGTTGGTATTACAGACTCAGTCAAGGACATGTTGAAAATGTCAGTGAAGACACTTGCCAGTTGGTCAGCACATGCTCGGAATACACGTCCTGGTAATCCGTCTGGCCCTGTGGCCTTGTGAATGTTGACCTGCTTAAAAGTCTTACTCGCATCGGCTACGGAGAGCGTGATCACATAGTCATCCGGAACAGCTGATGCTCTCATGCATGCTTCAGTGTTGCTTGCCTCGAAGCGAGCATAGAAGTGATTTAGCTCGTCTGTTAGGCTTGTGTCACTGGGCAGTTCGCGAGCCACATCCGACGAGCGTCAGAGCCGGTGTAGTACGATTCAATCTTAGTCCTGTATATACTCTTTGCCTGTTTGATGGTTCGTCGGAGGGCATAGCGGGATTTCTTATAAGCTTCCTGGTTAGAGTCTCGCTCCTTGAAAGCGGCGGCTCTACCCTTTAGCTCAGTGCAGATGTTGCCTGTAATCCATGGATTCTGGTTGGGGTATGTACGTACGGTCACTGTGGGGACGACGTCATCGATGCACTTATTGATGAAGCCAGTGACTGATGTGGTGTACTCCTCAATGCTATCTGAAGAATCCCAGAACATATTCCAGTCTGTGCTAGCAAAACAGTCCTGTAGCTTAGCATCTGGGTCATCTGACCACTTTTTTATTAACCGAGTCACTGGTGCTTAGTTTTTGCTTATAAGCTGGAATCAGGAGGATAGGGTTATGGTCAGATTTGCCAAATGGAGGGCGAGGGAGAGCTTTGTATGCGTCTCTGTGTGTGGAGTAAAGGTGGTCTAGAGTTTTTTTCCTCTGGTACCTGTTTCTTTGTTAACCGCTCAACACAGAATAGCTGCATGTGTGCACTCCCTCAAATCGTTTGGAGAAATCTACTTTCTATTTTATTCAGCTTGGTTCAATTGTATTCTTCATACCATAAAATACTAAAAATTAATGCCACAGAATTCTAAGCGAATCTTGTCTGCTAAATGAGTGTAGCCCATAGCCATATGGCATAGCCAGATCAGGCCCTAACATAAGGACAACTCAGAGTATGCTATTCTGTTCTTCTGAAAAGACCACAATAAATCCATTTTTATGAAGAAAATGTAAAGGTGTAGGCTATATTAAATGGATTTATTAGACTTTTTTAAATGTAGATGTTTCAAAGGTCTGCATCAGTTGCTTGTAGGGTATGTGTGGAAGTCAGGAGATGCTAAATGTGTTTATGTTAATTAACGGTTAATTACCATGAGAGCGGCAGTTATTTGCTTGACAAGTGTATATGATAATTGTATGTGACTGGGTGTACGTGGTGTGTGTAGAGTCAGTATAAATGTATGTGCATATTATGTGTGAGTGGGAAAAAGATGAAGTGGGTGTTTCTGTGTGTGTGTCGGAGTGTCAGTGTGCATGAGTGCCTTAATTGATATCCTGCCGATGTTTGCATTTTGAATTGGAGCACACAACCATTGTCTCCCACTGTCTCCTGTTGTTCCACAGACGGTGAGGGAGAGGAGGAAGACTCAGGAGCACACCGTGGACGAGGAGCCTTCACCCCTCAGCAAATGCAGTCAAGTCGACCTGGAGACGGTGAGAGAAAAATACATTGAGAGAAAGTGAGCGGGAGAGAGAGAATCAGAAAAAAAACTGGAAGAAGAAAAGAGTAAGATAGAAAGAGCTAGAGCAGTGGTTCCCAACCTTTTTCGGTTACTGTACCACCAACTGAATTTTGCTCTGCCCGGAGTACCCCTGAAGTACCCCCTCATGTGCATTTTACCAGTAGGCCTATGGTCTCATGAGTCTTTTCAAGTACCCCCTTTGGATGGGCTAAGTACCCCCAGGGGTCCTAGTAGCCCTGGTTGGGAACCACTGATCTAGAGGATGCCCTCTGGACTTCCCTTTGATCAGGCTGAGCATCAAACCCAACAACTGCAGGCTGTCAGCTAGGCAGGAAGTGACAGGTGATCATATCAGGGAATGGTTCTGGGGTTTAACTACAAGTCAGAGTAGAGCTCAGATCCCAGAGCCGTACTGGGCCGTCATTGGCCCAACACTGTGACACTATGTTGCTGTTCTATAGGAGCAGGCAGTGTTGCAGGCAGTCAGGGTTGTGCAACATCAATGTGTCTGGTCCAAGGCCCTTGAGTTCAGAGTCCTGCTGCTCTGACTGTGGCCTGTGAGCTACAGTACACTCCTGCGTTGACACATAAAGGGAGAAGATGGAGAGAGAAAGAGAGAGCTGGGAAGGATAGAGAGGTGACCACGCTCAGTCATTCACCCAGCTTTGCTAAAAAAATGTGTGCCCAACTGTTTTCACAGCTAATTATTGAAGACAGTGTGGGAGCCGCTTCGAGGCATTCATAATCATAGCTTATGACCATCTCTAGTAGATATGTAGATATGTGGAAGGTTTATCAGTATTCAGTACAGATAGACAGGTTACTGTATGCAGGGAGAGGGTCCTCTGTTCTCACTAACAGAACAGGGGCAGGCCTTCTCAGGCCTTAGGAATGTTTTTGGATTAGCTAGTCGCTAGTGGATAGCAGCGAGTCACCTTTACTTTGCAACAGGGGTGGCCAGGGCCAGCTGTGTGTGTTGGTCATTGTGATGCGTTGAGTGATGGCATGATGCTTGTCACATACCTAATGCAGCGTCTCTTCTCTTGGCTCATTCAGCCCTACATACTTATACAGTGGAGGAATCTGTGGCATGAATACCATGATACTTTTGTCACTCATTGTTATCTTATTGAACTGTCGGTTTGCTTTTCAACACATACCTGACTGAAACCACATTCCTCACTTTTAACCTCCTACACCAAGACAATGGATGTCCTCAATGAATGGTTTGTTTACATTTTTGTTTCTCTAAATAGATCCAACCTTGTCTACTATAGTAAATAGATATTTCATAAAGTCTATATCCACCTGACCCACCCTATAATCAATTACAGTGCATAAGAGACCATGACTCTAAGGTCACATTAAAGGGTAAAGGAGACGTTTAGAAAAGGGTATGGACAGAGATATGATCAGCAGATCCTTCACAGAGATTGGATCACATGTTTATCAGGGAGTTGCACAACGCCTCTACTTCCTGGGTCTGAAGTGTGGTGTGGTGGAGACTCTTTCCTCTGGACATCTGTCTCAGTCTCTCTACCGCCACCTGCTGGACAGACCACCATCAGTCAGAAGGGCCAAGCCAACGTGATCTCACTGTCATAAAGTTATGACTGAAATAAGTTATCCAGTCCAATTTCCATTGGATTTCGATTCTACATGAAAAATATGTAGTTTGATGTAGTAATTCAAGCTTTTAGGCAGAAGTGGTGCTAATGGGGTTCTGACACATTATAATCACCTTGTATTGTATGATGCTGTATGTATGTATTGTACTGTTGTGTTGTGTGCTGTAAGGCTTAAGCTACTGTACTGTGTTGTAACCTAAGTTGTGGCTCCTCTGCTATTCCCGCAGGACCTGGTGGACTGGCGGAAGCCCCTGGCCTGGCAGGTGGGCCACCTGGGAGAGAAATATGACACCTGGGTGCACCAGCCAGTGGACCGGCCCATTCGCCTGTTCGGGAACGAGTTTCTAGAGGCCAGCACTAAAACATCCTGGTAAGAGAGATGAATGTACACTTCGGGACGGTTTTCCTGACAGATTAAGCCTAGTCCTGGACTAAAAGGCTATTTCAATGGAGACTCTCTATGAAGCATACTTTTAGTCCCAAACTAGGCTTAATCTCTGTCTGGGAAACCGGCCCATACAGTGTAGAAAAGCACTTACCCCAGAACGATAAGCTTGGGTTTAGATGATAAGTCATTTGATTGTCTGTGTGTAGGTACATGGTCCCTGCTGTGTGGATGCCACTGGTGTTCTATCTCTGCTGGTACTGCTACACTACCTTGGCACTGGAGACAACCAGACTGTTTGCCAGCACAGGTAACAAACACACAATCATGTCTGTCTGTCTGCCTATCCATCCAGCAAATTCATGCTTTTTCTCATGTATTGTCTAGTAGATATCTATATCGTGTATCTGTCCCACCACCTCCCTCTGCAGACTACTCCATCTTGGTGCACAAGTACAGCTTTCCCCTCATGTTCATAATGGGCATGGTCATGTGGACCTTCATCGAATATTGCATCCATCGCTTCGTCTTCCACATGCGCCCACCCGCCCACAACTATTACCTCATCACCATTCACTTCCTGCTGCACGGACAGCATCATAAGGTGATATACAGTCATACACAGAACAGAATGAAGGATACTCTGGAACTAATGTTAAAAATCACTGATGTCTTTTTGTAAACGGATAAGTACTTACATGTGTTTTATGCCTCTTTTGTTTATGATTCATTTGGAATTCAGAAACTTGGGAAACTGCAGAAGGATATAATTTTTGTTCCAAATCTAGGCCAAGCCATATGCTTGACTGACAAAACCAACGTTTTCAGTAACTAGTCAATGTCTATGTGCTCCTGAACTAACACCATGGTTAATCCTGCTGTTTCCTCCCTCCAGTCACCCTATGATGGCTCCCGCCTGGTCTTTCCTCCTGGCCTGGCCTCAGTGATGATAGGCAGCTTCTACCTGCTGCTGACCAAGGCCTTCCCCGAGACCCTGGGGGTGTCCCTGTTTGTGGGGGGGCTGTTTGGGTACGTGGTGTACGACATGATCCACTACTACCTTCACTACGGCTCCCCTCAGAGAAACTCCTACCTGTACAGCCTCAAGGCATATCACGTCAAGCACCACTTTGAACACCAAAGAGCAGGTAAGGAGGACCAGAATAGCTCTTTGTATCACCATACTTCTGTTGGCATAGTAACTTCTGATGGAGAGAATGAGGGACATAGAATGTAAAGTATATGACCTCAGACTCTTCATACGTCTCTGTAATTCCCTGTAGTGGTCCTCTGTAGCTCAATTGGTAGAGCATGGCGCTTGTAACGCCAGGGTAGTGGGTTCGATCCCCGGGACCACCCATACGTAAAAATGTATGCACACATGACTGTAAGTCGCTTTGGATAAAAGCGTCTGCTAAATGGCATATTATTATTATTATTATTAGTTCAGCTCTGTGTATGGTTCTTATATCTATTATACCTTATGACTCGGTCCTCTCAATGATGACATTCATTGGTTTCCCTCTGCAGGTTTTGGAATCAGCACCACATTGTGGGACCATCCGTTCAACACAGTGATCCCTGAACAGACCTTTTAGAAGACCCAACTTCATCTACTCTCCAAAGGGGGGCGACCTTCCCCATCCCTCTTACACCTGACAACTTACCCCTTCAATTACTCCATATACCCTGTGACCCCAGCATGTCCCTATAAACTACCACAAACCAGTCTGTCTGTCTGGTTCACTGCTTCGCTGCTACAGTGCTACTCTCCTCTCCAAACTAAACAAAACAAAACAAAACACACTTCTCCATAATGTTCCACCTGCTAGTCAAAGCAGGAAGATATATTTTCAGAACTGGGGGAGGGAGGGTCGGGGATGGGGCACATGTTTATATTTCTTTATTGTTTATACATTTTGTTTATAATGGACAAAAGGATACAATTAAGATTGTATATGACTATGATGCAGTAAGGATTAATTTACATGCAGTCCCAGGTTCTAACGGTCAACATCCCACCAGCGACAGTAGAGAGAGACTGGAAAGTGAGAGAGGGAGTGTGAATGTGGAAGAGAGAGGAGAATGAGTGATGTTTATGAGGGTGAAAGGTGAAAGAGATTACACTTGTCCTTATAGAAGCTGTCCAAGTTTATACATTTACATTTAAGAAAACTCAGGAAAGTCCCTTCTCTATCCCTGGAGTGTTGATGCTGTAGAATGCTCTCCTCTATTCTAGAGGTCATGCGTTACTAATGCTCTAACCACAGAAAATCGCTTTTGACAGCATATGCTCACCGAATCCAATGATGGTTAGTCTGTAGTGTCTTGCTTAAACTGGGACATTTCCCATTCCATCTCTCTCATATACACTCTGGTTTGTTGTTGACATGTCAAATGAAGCTTCAGAATTAGTTGATGTTTTACTAGGTGGAGAGAGATGGAGTCGGATGTATACATCCTGATTTTGTGAGGATGGATGAATTGAAGGATGGCTGGATACGTGCTGTTATGGATACAGAGACAGAACACTGAGGGCATGAGGCCGGTCTATCAGGTCTCCTGCTGTAGGAAGCAGCACATGGCTAGTGTGACAGCTAAAGGATGGGGCCGATTAGATTAGGTCCTCACTATAGGTGCCCGTTATCCTCCCTGCATGTAGGATGACGATCTAGCGTCAGACTAAAGTGTAGGAGACCCTTGGTTCAGTTACGGGTCGATCCTCAGCTGTTCTGACTACTTGTTTTATATCCTAATGTTTCTATCCTTTGTACCATCTTCTGCATTCTGTGCTTTTGTTCATTCCCTAATTCCCTTCTTGATTTTCTTTAGTTTGAACCCTTGGGTGAAGCCACTACAGACGAGCCCAAATACTCCTACTGTTCCTCACGAAGCCCATGTGGTCTCAGACAGTGATTTGAACCATTAGTTAGGTCATGTTAGTGATAGTATATCACTACAGCTGCAGTAAGATAATATTCTGGGGGCCACAGTCTCCTATCACCTCCAAGGGGGCTTGATTGGGGTGATTTATAAGATGAGAGTAATTCTTCATTGCAAAAATATTATGTATAATCCAGCATGTACTTAACTGTATAAAAATTGCGGTGGGAGTGGTCTGTTTGGAACTCAGGTCAGGGGTCGGGGTTGGGTTGTGTTCACACTGTGTTCAGACAGAGAACGGTCAGCGGAGGCTCAGTAAAATACCCAGATTAGCATAAAGGACTCATATTACAGTACTGAGATGATGCATGTTCAAACCAATATTTGTACTCATGCTTATGATAATGATGATGACTTTTGTATGATGAACTTTTCACATGACTTGATAAAGAACCAACAATTGTTGTGAGGTTAATAATGATAATAATGATGAAAATAAGGATAATGTTGATGATGATGTCCCCTTCCTCCTCCCTGCCATGCCCCCTCCTCTTCCCTGCCCTCCCCTCAAGCTTCTGGCTGAGGAAGGTGCCACCTGTTGGGTTAAAGTAATACTACATATAAATATTTATAAACAACTTGTAAGCTATAATTCTGTCAAGTGAAACTATCTCTGCTAAATGATGCATTTAATGAATTTTCCAAATCTGTTTACCATAATATATATTTTAACTTTGTTTTTAAATGTCTATGCAAATGCAGATATATCTGTAAATAAATGCCTGTATCTTTCTGATGATCACTTGTCGTATTTTGTTTTTGAGCCGGCCCATTGTTGTCTTCTAAACCTACTATTATGTTAATTTTTTATAGTAGTGAACTGTAGATCATTCTGTTATTCTTTGCCTTAGTAATGGCTGCGAATGAAGGATTGATGTCATACATCATACTGTACATATCCTCTAGGATCTCCTGAGACACTGGTCTCAGAACAGAGGACCTTCCAGCTGTCATAAACAACAGAGAGCTAAGGTATGCCATCATCTGGCACATTGCCCCTCTGTAAGCAAGCTAGTAGTGGAAAGAATTTAGTGTAATCCATCAAGGAGTATACTTATTTAGTATAATCCAGAAGGAGCTTTGTCACAAACTCCACTAACAGTATGCAAAATGTATGCACTCACTAACTGTAAGTCGCTAAAGAGTGTCTGCTAAATGACTAAAATGTAAATGTAAATGTAACTCCAGAACATTTTAGCATTTATATTGAATACTTTCTATAAGCCTATGTTGAGTTCTCTTCTTTAAAAAGCTCAATTTACCACCAATGTAATGTAAAATATATATCTTTATAGTAATTAAATATGTATAGCTGTGCTGTATGTATGATGCCTGCTGTGTGTGAATAGTTCAGTAGTGTGGCAGCTGTGGTCTGTGAGAGCTCTGTGGTAGAGGTCTGCACGGGACTGATACCTTCATCCCACTACCGCCAGCTCCTACAGCTTTTCCTAACGCACCCGCTCACTCCCAATGTTTTTTTTTGTCTGACTCTCACCTGCTACCGAAAGAACTGGTACCGAACTCGACCGCAGTCCTACAAATATTATTTTAGGCGTAGGCTATGTGATGCGGCTCGCTTGGCAGCCATGGTCCCAGCAATTTTGGGCCTTATATAACAATGAGGACCACCCATACACAAAAATGTATGTACACATGACTGTAAGTCGCTTTGGATAAAAGCGTCTGCTAAATGGCATATTATTATTATTATTATTATAACTAAAATAACATAATAGGTTAAATTACCAGGGATTCTCACATTGCCCATTATTTTAGGCTATCGGTATTGTTTGAAATCACAGGAGGCTGCTGACGGGAGAATGGCTCATACACCTGGAAACCATGTGTTTGATGTATACTGAACAAAAATATAAATGCAACATGCAAAAATTTCACTGAGTTACATTTCATATAAGCAAATCAGTCAATTGAAATAAATAAATTAGGCCCTAATCAATGGATTTCACATGACTGGGCAGGGGTGCAGCCATGGGAGGCTGCCAATCAGAATGAGTTTTTCCCCACAAAAGGGCTTTATTAAAGACAGAAATACTCTTCAGTTTCATCAGCTGTCCGGGTGGCTGGTCTCAGACAATCCCACAGGTGAAGAAGCCGGATGTGGAGGTCCTGGGCTGGCATGGTTACACGTGGTCTGCGGTTGTGAGGCCGGATGGACGTACTGCCAAATTCTCTAAAATGACGTTGGAGGCAGCTTATGGTAGAGAAATGAACATTCACTTCTCTGGCAACAGCTCTGGTGGACATTCCTGCGTTCAGCATGTCAATTGCACGCTCCCTCAAAACTTGAGACATCGTGGCATTGTGTTGTGTGAGAAAACTGCACATTTTAGAGTGGCATTTATTGTCCCCAGCACAAGGTGCACCTGTCTAATGATCCTGTTTAATCAGCTTCTTGATATGCCACACCTGTCAGGTGGATGGATTATCTTGGCAAAGGAGAAATGCTCACTAACAGCGATTTAAACAAATTAGTGCACAACATTTGAGAGAAATACGTTTTTCGTTCGTGTGGAATCTTTTATTTCAGCTCATGAAACACGGGACCAACACCTTACATGTTGCGTTTATATTTTTGTTCAGTGTATTTGATACCATTCCACTCATTCTGCTCCAGTCATTAACACAAGCCTGTCCTCACCAATTAAGGTGCTACCAACATCCTCTGTTTGAAAGAGAGCCAGAGTTGTAGAGAGAGTGGACACTTGTACTTTCTCTTGAGTTACAGTGCATTTCAAAAGTATTCATACCTCTTAGATTTCTTTGCATTTAATTGTGTTACAAAGTTGGATCAACATGGATTTAATTGTATTTGTTGTCGACAATCTACAAAAAATACTCTGTGATGTCAAAGTGGAAGAACATTTTTATATACAGTACCAGTCAAAAGTTTGGACACACCTACTCATTCAACGGTTTTTCCTTATTTTTACTATTTTCTACATTGTAGAATAATAGTGAAGACATCAAAACTATGAAATAACACATATGGAATCATGTAGTAACCAAAAAAGTGTTAAACAAATCAAAACATATTTTTGAGATTCTTCAAAGTAGCCACCCTTTGCCTTGATGACAGCTTTGCACACTCTTGGCATTCTCTCAACCAGCTTCATGAGGTAGTCAGCTGGAATGCATTTCCATTAGCAGGTGTGCCTTGTTAAAAGTTAATTTCTTAATGTGTTTGAGCCAATCAGTTGTGTTGTGACAAGGTAGGGGTGGTACACAGAAGATTTTTTGGTAAAAAAACATATTATGGCAAGAACAGCTCAAATAAGCAAAGAGAAACGACAGTCCATCATTACTTTAAGACATGAAGGTCAGTCAATACGGAACATTTCAAGAACTTTGAAAGTTTCTTCAAGTGCAGTCACAAAAACCATCAAGCTCTACGATGAAACTGGCTCTCATGAGGACCGCCACAGTTACCTATGCTGCAGAGGATAAGTTCATTACAGTTACCAGCCTCAGAAATTGCAGCCCAAATAAAGGCTTCACAGAGTTCAAGTCACAGACACATCTCAACATCAACTGTTCAGAAGGGACTGTGTAAATCAGGCCTTCATGGTCGAAATTGCTGCAAAGAAGCCACTACTAAAAGACACCAATAATAAGAAGAGACCTGCTTGGGCCAAGAAACACGAGCAATGGACATTAGACCGGTGGAAATGTGTCCTTGGGTCTGGAGTCCAAATTGGAAATTTTTGGTTCCAACCGCCATGTCTTTGTGAGACGCGGTGTGGGTGAACGGATGATCTCCGTATGTGTATTTCCTCTGTAAAGCATGGAGGAGGAGGTGTTATGGTGTGTAGGTGCTTTGCTGGTGACACTGTCTGTGATTTATTTAGAATTCACAGCACACTTAACCAGCATGGCTACCACAGCATTCTGCAGCGATACGCCATCCCATCTGGTTTGGGCTTAGGGGGACTGTCATTTGTTTTTCAACAGGACAATGACCCAACACACCTCCAGGCGGTGTAAGGGCTATTTTACCAAGAAGGAGAGTGATGGAGTGCTGCATCCGATGACCTGGCCTCCACAATCCCCCGACCTCAACCAAATTGAGATGGTTTGGGATGAGTCGGATGGCAGAGTGAAGGAAAGGTAGCCAAAAAGTGCTCACCATATGTGGGAACTCCTTCAAGACTGTTGAAAAAGCATTCCAGTTGAAGCTGGTTGAGAGAATGCCAAGAGTGTGCAAAGCTGTCATAATGGCAAAGGGTGGCTATTTGAAGAATCTCAAATATAAAATATATATACAATTTTTTGGTTACTACATGATTCCATATGTGTTATTTCATAGTTTTGATGTCTTCACTATTATTCTACAATATAGAAAATAGTGAAAAACCCTTGAGAGAGTAGGTGTGTCCATACTTTTGACTGGTACCGTATGTGTACATTTATTTTGTAAAGCTCCCGCGCGAAACACAGGCGGTGTGGTCAACATATAGAGCTTTACACACCTGAATTGTGCAATATTAGCCCATTATTCTTTTCATAATTATTCAAGCTCTGTCACGATGTTGGGAATCATGGCTAGACATCAATTTTCAAGTCTTTACATATATTTTGAAGCAGATTTAAGTCAAAACTGTAACTTGGCCTTAAATAACATTCAGTGTCTTTTTAATAAGCAACACCAGTGTAGATCTGGCCTTGTTTTATAGGTTATTGTTCTGCTGAAAGGTGAATTCCTCTCCCAGTGTCTGGTGGGTGTGAAACAGACTGAAGCTGTCACGGTTTACTAAGCCAGAACCCAGAAGCAGACCAGGACAAGGTGAGTTGAAACGAAGGTGAGTATTTATTTAACAGATTCAAAACCCGATGTAGAATAATCCAGAGGACAGAGCGGACGGCGGAGATGAGTTGGTGGAGGTGCAGTGGTAGATCCAAGAATGGCTCGGCAGCTGGCGTGGGACCATTGGAGGACAGCAGAACGAACCGACTCAGGCACAAACAAACGACCGGGTGGACCGATACCGGGACCGGGCTGCGTCCGAAGGGCCGCCATAACCTCCTCCTCAATCCTCCACATAACTGCTCCCACGACACAGTTCCGGGGAAGAATCGTCTCGGTCTTGGCCCCACTCTCCTCCGTCTTGGAGAACATCCGGGACAAGGCGTCCGCCTTGCCGTTCTTAGACCCAGGTCGGAACGTCAGGGAAAAATTAAAGCGTCCGAAAAACAAAGCCCACCTGGCCTGACGGGAGTTGAGACGTCTAGCCGATTGCACGTAAGCAAGATTCTTGTGGTCGGTCCAGACAATAAACGGTTGCTCCGCCCCCTCCAACCAGTGGTGCCACTCCTCCAAGGCAAGCTTCACAGCGAGAAGCTCCCGGTTACCCACATCGTAGTTCCTCTCCGCAGACGAAAGACGACGAGAGTAGTAGGCGCAGGGATGGAGTTTCCTGTCAGTGGAGCATCGCTGGGACAGGATGGCGCCAACCCCCACATCAGACGCATCCACTTCCACGACGAACTGACGGGCCGTGTCAGGTTGAGAGAGAATCGGTGCATTGGTGAATCGCCTCTTCAAATCCAGGAACGCTCGGTCCACCTCAGGGTTCCAACTGAAGGTCCTGGTACTGGAAGTCAGGGCAGTTAAAGGAGCGGCCACACGGCTGTAATCCCGGATGAATCTGCGATAGAAATTTGCAAACCCCAGAAACCTCTGGAGCTGCAATCTCGTACCGGGCTGGGCCCATTCCAGAACCGCCCTAACCTTCTCCTGGTCCATCCTGATCTCTCCCCTGGAGATGATGTACCCGAGGAAGGATGTAGTGTGGGCGTGAAATTCGCACTTCTCGGCCTTCACGAACAGGCGATTCTCCAACAATCGCTGCAGAACCTGCCTGACATGCTGGACGTGGCTGGAAGGTTCCTTCGAGAAGATAAGAATGTCATCCAGGTAAACAAACACAAAGAGACCGATCATATCTCTCAGGACGTCATTCACCATACTCTGGAACACTGCTGGAGCATTGGTCAGTCCAAACGGCATCACCTGATACTCGAAGTGACCCATCGGTGTATTGAAACCCGTCAACCACTCGTCCCCCTCTCTGATCCGGACCAGGTGATACGCATTGCGTAGGTCTAGCTTGGTGAACACAGTAGCACCCTGTAAGGAGTCGAAGGCAGAGCTCATCAAGGGCAGGGGATACTTGTTCTTGACCGTGATATCATTCAACCCCCTATAATCAATACACGGTTGAAGAGAGCCATCCTTCTTACCTACAAAGAAGAATCCTGCCCCCAGGGGTGATGATGAGGGACGAATCAGACCAGCCGCTAGGGACTCCTTGATGTAGGTCTCCAAAGCCTCACGTTCAGGTCGGGAGATGCTGTATAACCGTCCCTTGGGATAGACAGCTCCAGGGAACAGGTTTATTGCACAGTCATATGGTCGGTGGGGAGGGAGTGACAGAGCCCTCTGCTTACTGAACACTTCCCCCAAATCGTGATATGTCTCGGGAACTAGGGACAAATCTGGGGGTCTAGCCTCAATCACCTGACTGGGAACAGAATGGGAACAGGCAGTCTTGAGGCAGTTAGCATGACACTCAAGGCTCCAACTAGTTACCTTGCCAGTCACCCAATCGAACGTGGGATTGTGTTCTTTCAGCCAGGGGTATCCAAGGACCAGAGGAACATGGGAAGAAGGCAGAATGAAGAATGAGATGACCTCAGAATGATTCCCTGACAACAGCATCTTAACCGGTTCAGTCCTCATCGTGATACGTGCCAGACTACTGCCGTTCAGAGTGGTAGCTTCAATGGCTTCCGGTAATCGCTCCTTGGAAAGCCCCAGCTGTTCCACCACTTCGGCATCAATAAAGCTTCCATCGGCACCTGAATCGACGAAAGCGTTAATCGCTAGACTCTGATTCCTGTTCATGAGGGTAGCCGGGAAACGGGGTCTGACAGAGGTATTGAGAGGTTGAAACTGGCTCGCTAAAAGTCCTCCCAACTTTAGCGAGCCGAGCAGTTTGACGACCGCCGGGAACAAGTGGACGGGCCCCATTGCTTCTCCCTCCTTCTCTCTCGAACTCGGTTATCCACCCGAATAGACAAGGCTACCAAGCTGTCCAGGTCACTAGGCTCCGGATAGGAGATCAACTCATCCTTGAGCTGCTCCGACAGCCCCTGGTAAAAGGTCGCTTGCAGAGACTCCTCATTCCACCCACTCTCCACAGCCAAAGTCCTGAACTCGATCACGAAGTCGGCAACGCTGTGAGTTCCTTGGCGAAGCGAAAACAGGCGCCTAGCTGCGTCCATACCTCGGACGGGATGGTCAAATAGCTTCCTCATCTCGGCCGTGAACTCCTGGTATGAGGCCATGCAGGTGTCCTGTTGTTCCCAAACGGCTGAAGCCCACTCCAGAGCTCGACCACTCAGCAACTCAATGACAAAGGCTATCCTAGCCTTGTCTGTGGCATAAGAGTGGGGCTGTAGATCGAACACTAATCCACACTGCATAAGGAAAGAACGGCATCTTCCCAACTCCCCCTCATATTCATCAGGCGTCGGAACCTTGGGCTCACGGAAGGGCACAGCTCCAGAAGCAGCAGGCGAGATGGGTGAAACCGGTCGTGGATTCTCCACCGGCAAACTGAGCTGAGCCTGGATCAGACTGGTAGAAAAGTTCCGAACGGACAAAGCTATCTCCTGTAGCGCCGTGCTATGTTGTCCCAACATCTTCTCCTGATGGGTAATGGCATGGCGAACAGAGTCCAGGTCCGCTGGGTTCATTTCTGGCCGGATCGTTCTGTCACGGTTTACTAAGCCAGAACCCAGAAGCAGACCAGGACAAGGTGAGTTGAAACGAAGGTGAGTATTTATTTAACAGATTCAAAACCCGATGTAGAATAATCCAGGGGACAGAGCGGACGGCGGAGATGAGTTGGTGGAGGTGCAGTGGTAGATCCAAGAATGGCTCGGCAGCCGCCGACAACCAGGCAGGGGTTGGGTGAAGGTTCCGGGAGATTGACTGCAGATAGAAACAAAACGGAGGTAAGTACACGGCAAGCCAACAAGGTGCAAAACAACAAAACTAACGCTAGAAACTCCAAGGCTGATACACTGACAAACATACTGTTCAAGGCTAACGATCCGGCAGGGAATGGATGTCAGGTCAGGGCTTAAGAAGGGTGATGATCAGGACCAGGTGTGCAGACCGCTGATGAGATGCAGGTGCGGTTAATCGGGAGATCTCCCGCCTAGCAACGTCGCCTGGCAACCAGGCCGGGAGCGTTCACGAACCCTCAGGAAACTGGAGATTCCGAGCAGAAAAATGGCAACACAGGCAGGAACCGACTCAGGATGCAGGGTTCATGACAGAAGCATGTTTTCCTCTAGGATTTTGCCTGTGCTTAGCTCCATCCGTTTCTTTTTATCCAACAAAACTCCACAGTATTTGCCGATGTCAAGCATACCCATACCATGATGCAGCCACCACCATGCTTGAACATAAGGAGGCAGTTACTTAGTGATGTGTTGTGTTGGATTTTCCCCAAACATAAGGCTTTGAATTTAGGCCAAAAATTGTATTCATTTGCTGTGTTTTTTTTTGCAGTATTACTTTAGTGCCTTGTTGCAAGCAATATGCATGTTTTTGAATATTTGTACTCTGTATATTTGTATTCTTCTTTCCATTCTGTCATTTTTTAAAGAAATGTTAAACAACAACCTTTATTTCATCAGGGGAGTCCCATTGAGACCAAGGTCTCTTTTACAAGGGAGCCCTGCATTTTACAATTCACACATTTTATAGAACACAAGCAACTGTTGAAACACACAAAAGTAAACAGAAATACAAAATACAATCATGGATAACATCTACATCTCTCAGCTACCAGGTCTTCAATCAATACCCTAAACTGCCTGAGCGGCACCAGAGCATCCCATTTCAACGAGATCTGTAGATTGTTCCAGCAGTGGGGCGCATCAAAACTAAAAGCGGATCTATCCAATTCAGTGGAGACCTGAGGAACCTCAAGAGTTAACCAACCATGCGAGCATGTTTTGTAACTCATGTCTTTATACTTCAATAACGAAGTGAGGTACACTACATGACCATAAGTATGAGGACACCAGCTTGTCGAACATCTCATTCCAAAATCATGGGCATGAACTCCATTGCTAGATTTTAGCGTGTGTTTACCACATGGCCTCACATGTGAATCCTTAAAGAGATGGGTGGGGCTAATGCTTAAGAGGGCGTGAACGATGCTGAATGGGTGTAGACAAAGAGAGTAGGTGTACCAAAACATTCAAAGGCCATTTTCTCAAAAGTGGGGTTACAAGTTTATCAACTTTCAAAGCAGAATTACTTTCCCATTGTTCCTCAACTGCAGTGTATGATATACAATTTTCTTGCTCTGAGTCTCTACTTTTATCAAATGTAAAAAAACACCATTTGAAATGTTGCTACATAAGACCGAATCGAGTCGGTCGGTCACAATTGTGTATTACAGCCTGAATAATCAGACTAGCGGTATCTGAACAGACAAGCAACTTCCTCTGGGCTTTGCCTGTCTATACAGAGATACATGTTACATCAAGGCCGAGGAAAATGAAAGCTAGATAGGTAAGGAATCAAAGGAGTGGGGGAAGGACAGAAAAAGGAGAGGGAATGAAGGACTGTATGGTATTTGAATAAAACACAAAATATGTTGCTGTAGTTTGTCCATAAATCATAAATTTTTTTACAGTAGTTGAATTTACATTAAACTGTAATATGTATTACATACAAACACAGTGTCTGTGGACATGTGTCTCATTACCTTAACACTTTTTCAAGTTAGTGCAAAAACTCCAATCAGTTTTTAAATAAAGTTTTATTCACCCTTGATGCATCATCTAGAAGAGTAGTAGAAGTAAATGTTTTCGCTTATATGCCTTCAGAATGAGGTTCTTTTTCTCAAACACCCCCTTTACCCCACTTGGCCTTCTCATTACCGAAACGGCAAAAAATCTAAAATTGGGGAAAAGTCTGATTTAATTTTATTATAATTTTATAATTTCATTTAAAATATTTTTTTATTTTCAGTCTTATGTTAAACTCAGTTTCCATTAGGGGAACAATGTTGGACTGTTGCATAATATCTGATCAAAAAACATAATAATAATTATGAAATCGATAAATACAGATTCTAATCTCAGTGATCCAAGAGGACATTTTGTGAAAAATGACCAGATAATTTTTTGGTCAAATGTCAGTTTTGTGAGAATGACCCACACTGTGGTCCTGAAATCAAGGGGGGCCTGGTCAGGGGTGAAGAACACAACCGTAAACACACACACACACACACACACACACACACACACACACACACACACACACACACACACACACACACACACACACACACACACACACACACACACACACACACACACACACACACAAACACACACAAACACACACACACACACACACACACACACACACACACACACACACACACACACATACACACACTGACACACTGCGGATATGTCCTTGCAGATGGGTGAGTCGGAGTTCCAGGACAGGAATGAAGTGAAACTTCTTCCCTTCAGGGTGTGGAGCTCTGTGTGTTTATTTTTACTCTCTGACAGGCACCTCCTAGCTCTGCTTGCCTCTTTCTGTCTGCAGCCCCGGGTCCTCCTACTGTCCCACAGAGTAGAGGACTGCATTCCTGCAAGATACCCACGTAAACCATGGGCCCGACAGAGATGATTGCGGCGCTGTGGACATTTTTCATGCTGCGGGTGGCAGCAGGCAGTAAGACATAACTTTTGAAACGGTCGTCTTTCTGTTTTGTATGCGTTACCCTATCTATTGTAGGCTATTACAGTTTTTGCCTATTGCTTACACACTTTTTGCAGAATTTGGCTCATTATGTCAAAACTCAACACACAAGCCAATCAGACATAGCACTTGGAGATTAACAACTCACATATATGCCAAAATGAAACACTGCAATCAAAACTTAACACTCCTTTCTAAAAATGAAATTCTTGCAACAAAACCATACACACAAGCAACATTTGAATTACTCTTTCATATCACCAGCAACACACTGATGGGCTTTATATAAAACACTGCAGTCTTTGTGTTTCTATTTTTATTGTCATTGTCTTCTGTAAAACTCAAAAGTAGAATTTCTGCAGTAATCAAACAGTATTTACAAAAAAGTTTTTACAAAGAAACAAACATTCTTACAGAAATGTTTAACATCAAATTTAGCAACAAAACAAAAGTAAAAAAACAAGACAATTACTGGATAAATTGCTATTGGGGGAAAAAACATATACTTGTTTTGTGTGTGTGTGCGTGTGTGTGTGCGTGTGTGTGGTGGGGGGCGGGGGGGCTTATGGATCACGCCTTCTGTTCGGATCTGGCCACAAGACCTCGTCAACATCACAGGCGATGTCCTCACGGGCTAGGCATTGGGGAAAATATCGCCTTGTGTGCCGAATCCACCCTTGGATTGATCCCACTTCAATGTCTCCACATGCCTCTTCCATTGCTTGCAGAAGAGTCATGCGGGCATGTGGTTGCCGATCATATACTTTCCACCGCCACGCTGAAAATAATTCCTCGATTGCATTTAGAAAGGGGCTGTAAGGGGGCAGGTATAAAACTGTGAAATGATTATGGTTGTTGAACCAATCTCGGACCAGAGCAGCCCGGTGAAAACTAACATTATCCCAGATGACAACAAACCTGGGCTGCTGTGGTCTGTCCTGCACAACTGCATGTAGTGCATCTAGAAATGCAATGATCTTTCCTGTATTGTAGGGACCTAGAGTGGCATGATCCTTGGACACTAATTGCAGCACACAAGGTGATATTTCCCCCACGCTGCCCAGGGACATTTACAACAGCCCTTTGTCCAACTACGTTACGGCCCCGACGCCTGGTTTTGGCCAGATTGAAGCCTGCCTCATCCACGTAGATGAACTCATGCGGCAGTTTGGCGGCATCAAACTCCAGAACTGTCTGTAACAGAAAATATTGAATAGTGTTACTGAAAACACATACAGTAACTACAATGTCTATATTTTCACACAAGTAGGGGCTGGGTTGGGTGAGTATAGACAAAAACTACAAGCTACAGGCAGGGCAGGTGGCAGCATAAACCCTCATTCCCACATCACAATATATAGTATGTAAAGTAAAGTGACACATACCTGCACATAATCATGGCGCAGATCCTTGACCCTGACACTGTTCCTCTCAAATGACACCCTGTACAGCTGCTTCATTCTGAAGTTATGTTTCTGTAGGATGCGACTTAGTGTAGAAATGCTGACCCTGTTGATATTGTTGAATTCATTTCCATTTGCAATTATGCGTTGTTGCAACTCACGAAGTCAGATTGCATTATTTTCTCGCACCATTTCAATGATGGCAAGCTCTTGTTGTTGAGTGAAGAGCCGTTCCCTTCCACCTTGAGGAGGTCGTCCAACCATTCTGTAGAAAATGCCACCACAAGATGTCATTGGTTAGGTTATTTTTCACATACTGTACTTTCAAACTGTACACAGTACTGCAACATCACAATGGTATTCCTTTACATATACAGTACTTCACAGCACTACCCATTTTTGTATAGTATAGTTAGTACAGTAATACTGTAATATGATACAGAATCATGTGACACACACAGTAGGTACAGTCTGGAGTAGAAACTTGAGGATATACCTGTTCTCCAGTCGGAATGTCCTTATTATCGATGCTACTGTGTAGTGACTGAGGTTAGGGTGGACTCTTTGCCCAGCCTCCCTCATGGACAGGCCATGATTTATCACATGGTACACCAGAGTAGCCCTGATGTCATCTGATATACAGTGAGCTCCATAATTCACTGGACAGTGACCATTCTTTTGTTATTTTGGTTCTGTACTCTAGCACTTTGAGTTTGAAAGGATACAATGACAATGAGGGTGAAGTGCAGACTGTCAGCTTTAATTTGAGGGTATTTTCATACATATCGGATGAACCGTTTACGAATTATAGAAGCTTTTGTACATGGTCCCCCCCATTTTCGGGCATCAAAAATCATTGGACAGTTTAACATAATGTAGAATAAAGTAATCATTGTTAATATTTGGTCGCATATCCTTTGCATGCAATGACTGCTTGAAGTCTGCGATGCATCGCCATCACCAGATGCTGGGTATCTTCCCTGGTGATGCTCTGCCAGGCCTGTACTGCAGCCATCTTCAGTTCCTGCTTGTTTCGGGGACTTATTGCCTCCTCTTCAGCATGTAAAATGCATGTTCAATTGGATTCAGATCTGGTGATTGACTCGGCCAGTCAAGGTTTTTCCACTTTTTGGCCATCAAAAACCCCTTTGTTGCTCTAGCAGTATGTTTAGGGTCATTGTCTTGTTGCGTGATTAAGTGCCGTCCAATGAGTTTGGAGGCATTTGGTTTTATCTGAGCAGATAAAATATTTCTGTAGACTTCAGAATTCATTGTTCTACTTCTGTCTGCAGTCACATCATCGATGAAGACAAGTGAGCCTGTTCCACTGGCAGCCATACAGGCCCAAGCCATAACACCCCCTCCACCATGTTTCATGGATGAGGTGGTATGCTTTGGATCATGGGCATTTCTTTTTTTTCTCCACACTTTTGTCTTTCCATCACTCTGGTACATGTTAATCTTTGTCTCATCTGTCCACAATATTTTTTTCCAGAACTCTTGGGGTTCTTTTAGGTGCTTTTTAGCAAACTGTAATCTTGCCTTTCTGTTCTTCAGGCTTATCAGTGGTTTGCATCTTGTAGTGTACCCTCTGTAGTCCTGCTGGTGTAGTCTTCTGCGTATGGTAGACTTTGACACATCTACACCTGCATCCAGGAGAGTGTTTTTGATCTGTTGGGCTGTTATCAGGGGTTTTTTCTTCACCATAGAGAGTATTCTCCGGTCATCCACTACAGTGGTCTTCCTCTGTCTACCGGGTCTTTTGACATAATTGAGTTCACCGGTTGTTTTTTTCTTGTTAATGATGAACAAAACTGTTGACTTGGGCATGGCCAGGATTTTTGCAATGTTCCTGAATGATTGATTTTCATTTCTGAGCCTTATGACGGCCAACTTCATTTGCATCGACACTGCTGTCTTCCTCATGTTGTCACACCCCAATAACAACCTCCAAAGGCAATAGCAACGTCTAGAATCATTACTATTCATCAACAGCTCTCCTGCATTCACTAACGACACAAATGAATACACCTGCCTAACGACACACATCTGTGAAGCCAATTTAACAAATACTTGTAGTACCTTAAAATGGGGGGACCATGTACAAAAGGTGCTGTCATTTCTAAACGGTTCATCCGATATGTATGAAAATACCCTCAAATTAAAGCTGACAGTCTGCACTTCACCCTCATTGTCATTGTATCCTTTCAAACTCAAAGTGCTAGAGTACAGAACCAAAATAACAAAACAATGGTCACTGTCCAATGAATTATGGAGCTCACTGTACGTCTCCGCACTGGTCCTCGTCCTCTTCCACATCCTCTTCCACATCCGACTCCTCTCTCTCTTTGTCCTCCTCTTACTCTGACTCTCATTGCCTCCATGCTTGCAAAGTTCTAAAAATGGCTTACCTGAGGCCTATTTGTAGTGCTAAGGCTCAGACTGATTGGTGTTCTGTTTTCTGTGCAAGTGTTTTCAGGTGTGTATGTAAGTGCATACAATTGCCAGATGAGTTTTGCATTTTGAACAGAGTGTTTTCCCAATGATAACAGGTGATTTTGTTTTTGAACAAAGTGTCTAATGTAAGAAAACGTGTGTAGTGTTTCGCAGAATTGCAAACAAAGTGCAAAGTTGACATTGTGTTTAAGCTATGGTTACACTGTGTTTAAGGTATGCTACAAGAAGTTTAGGTATTGAGGCTTTGGTCTAAGCATTCGGTTTTAGTGTGTAAGCAATGGGCAAAAACTGTAAACACATCTTTGTCGCATTATTCAAAACTATCATCATTCACTGCTTGAAGTTCAGTATCCTACCTCTCCTCTCCTAGTTGGGGAGCCGAGATCAAGTGCGCATAGGCCTGTGTGGTCTCATTTAGAGACCATGCATGGCATGGGTGGAGAAGCACTGGGCAGTTCTCTTTCCAAGAAAATGTACTTACTAAATTTGATTAGTCTATAGTTTACAATATTGTCTGGACCAGGGAGCTTTTCGAAAGCCTCATAATTGGTAGATGATTGGTAGATCTTTAACAATAACAAATCAGACATTGAATATCTCTTTAAGGATTGTCAAGTTAATGCTGTGGATTGTGTATTAAACCACCCAGACACATAAAATATACAGTTACCCTTCTGAACTGAGCTGCAGGACAGGAATGAAACTGCTCAGGGATGTTACCATGAGGCCAATGGTGATTTTAAACAGCTACAGAGTTCTATGGCTGTGATGGAAGAAAACTGAGGATGGATCAACAACAGTGTAGTGACTCCACACTAATGACTTTAAGGAGAACGAGTGTATGAATTGTTGAGAGGCTTGTCTTTTTTTTTTTTAGGGTAGATCAGCTTTAATATTGCAGATAGATTGTAAATTCCATCAATGTAATTGTCTGCATCACTTCCAATCTCCCATATATTTCCCCCCCCCCGCAAATATATATATATACAGTGAGGTAAAAAAGTATTTGATCCCCTGCTGATTTTGTACGTTTGCCCACTGACAAAGAAATGATCAGTCTATGATTTTAATGGTAGGTTTATTTGAACAGTGAGAGACAGAATAACTACAAAAAAATCCAGAAACATGCATGTCAAAAATGATATGAATTGTGTAGTAGAAAAAGTGTAGTAGTGTAGTAGAAAAGTGTAGTAGAAGTCCAGGTGTGTGGGGGAAGTGTATCACCTAGGGGTCTAAATAAATAGAAATCCTGTGGATACCGCTTTGGAGAGCTAAATTAGCGCTCCAGAGGGCTGAACGGGCAGGTGGCTAGCTAAATTTGGAACCTACGGTTACCGCTCTAATGAGGAATTCATTGTTAGAGGTCTGCTCGGGTAGGTGGGGCATCATCCTGTGTTGTGGTGATGCCAAAGTTAGGCAGGGTCGATTAGGTAAAAAAGTTAGGTCATCCTGAGTAGGTGAACGGGTTAAATAGCCACAAGGGCTTCAGAATATAGAGAAATTGTTAAATAGAGTAGCTGCTCATCTTGTGTGGGTGAATGGTTTGCTTGGGCGGCTGTGAGTCATTCAACTGTCTGATTCATTTAGGCACAAGTGGCTGCTCATCTGTGTGAGTGAGAATAATAAGAAATCCTGCAAGTAAATAGCCTTTCTGTAAGGAAAGGAAATATATTTGAGGTCGTTTGAAGCTTCTGTCTGATGGAGAAAGTGCGTGCCGAATCTCACATTAGGAAAGAGAAGAATAAATGGTGCGTGGATATTCATTGACAAACTAAGCGTAGAAAATTCACGTTACCAGGAGGGGTAGAATAAATCCTGTTGGAGGAACAGGTCACGTGTACCGGAGTGATCATATGACATCTATGCATTGTATTTTGATCAATCTTTTAGGGTATGTTTCTGACATTATATTTGGAAACTTTAGAGGTGATGTAGTATTATGATAAATTGACTACAGTAAAATAATAACTGGGATAGGGTTAATATTCCAAATTTGGGCCCTCTGATAGAATAAAATATTCCTGTAGGTTATACAAATAGTAATTAAGCGCGTTTGAGAATAACATTGTATAAATATGGAATAAGAGTGGTATAAATGGTGTAAGTGAGTCGCACTCTGAAGTTTGAATGATGAGATATAGAGGTGTGTAAGATAATTATATATACGGTGGAATAATAAGCTATTCTTGTAAATGATATCTTGGAGTTTCGTGCAACAATGCCTGTCATAGAATTTTGTAAGATCAGGGAATAGTGACCAGCATATATACGATTCTGGGAGGATTCTATGACTGAGAGGAAGGATTTGGGTAATTTGTTGTTCGTTCCGCTGAGACTAGATTGTGATTAATTGATTTGTGGCAATAAAGAATCATTAGAAACATTAATGGTTTGGTAGATGTGAATATATTAGAATATAATGAATTTTATGGGAGTGTAATTTATTACGAGGGATTGGATAAAATTATAGGTGTTGACTTGCACGCCCAAACACGTAGACTTACGTGGAGATGAGAGAAAGTACATAGGGCATGTAGTAGAATTAAGCATTATAATAAGTTATCTATTATTTCAGAAGCAGAGGTGATATAGTCAAGGAATTTAGTATATTAGGGGGAAAATATAATTCATTTGGTTAGGTTATTAGATCTGTTTCCAAATCAATGAATGTGGGTTTGACTCGTTGACTGCTAAGTTGTTTACGTTGAGCGTGTGAGATATGTGTCCTTCAAAGCTATTTTCTGATAAAGTGTGGTATGTGCCAGATACTAAAACTACTGACCATTATCATTGGAATAAAGGAGGATTAACTTGTCATTTCAATAAAGCATAGATTCTGCATCGCTGATTAGAGTCTAGTTTTTTAAAAGTATAGTTAAACTATGGTTGTGGGTTGTTTAGATTGACGGAACAGTCAGGATAAGAATGGACAATTTAGCAGCCTGCGTCTTTTCAGACTGAAGGACTCACTTATTCAACGGGAAAGAGGGAGGAGTGACTATAGTCTAATCAGAAAGGACAGTTACAAACATTTGAATAGCGGACTGGCAATTGCGATAGAGTTATGGCCATAATTTGAATTGTTTAGGTAGACTGGAATAAAAGTAAGGTATTTTATTAATATGAATATAAATGTAATATTAGTTATTGTTGGGTTGTGAATATACTTTTCTAATGCCATGATCTTGTTCTCGGGTGGAGGAGAGTCGTGCTTGCTTGACCGTGTTGAGCTGAAGGAGATGTTTGAAGCGGGTTTGGGTAGTTGGATGGAGGACATTTATGTGACAGGTTCTGGTTGTTGTTGCTTTGTTCTGTGGTTTGCGTGACACCAGTGATGTTGGTGAATTCTAGAACGATAATTTATTTTCGTTACGTGAACCAGGGGATGCAAGGAGCTTTGGGTATTATGCTGAAGGAATAGCACCAACTTATAGTGGGTTCTAGATTTGTTGAATAAACAAACTTATATTTTAAACTAAAGTAATGCAATAGGCTACAATTATAACATTATCAGTAAAAGGCACTATACGCTCATCTGTGGTCCTCTGTAGCTCAGCTGGTAGAGTATGGCGCTTGTAACGCCAGGGTAGTGGGTTCGATCCCCGGGAACACCCATATACAAAAGTGTATGCATGCATGACTGTAAGTCGCTTTGGATAAAAGCGTCTGCTAAATGGCATGTTATTATTATTACTATCTGGAAAAAGTAAATTTAAGACACAGAAGGACAATAAAATAAATAAAATAATGGATACTAGGGGTGCCCAGAGAATCCTAAAGGGGAGGGTCAGCTGGTGGCAGTAACTATGCAGGCTGATGAAGAACCTATGCTAAAGGTTCAGGTGAAGAATAGAGGCACCCCAATGATGATAGATACTGGAGCAACTTACTCATGTGGAAATCCAAATGATGCCTCTCACCAACACCATGTCAGGCAAAGATGCACAGACAGTAGAATTTTCATGACAAACGTAGGTAATACATATGACAGTTCCAGTAGAATAAAAAGCAGGAAAAAGCTACGTGTACATATATTAGTGTCAGAACAAATTCCAGTTAATTTAGTAGGAAGAGATACACTGTGTAGAATGGGGGTCCAGATTAAATGCAGATCAGAGGGACTAATAATAGTGAAGGAAGGGGTATGTCCACAGAAGGTAATGGGGAAACCATCATCACATTAGTAAACTATTTTGGTAGAAGGGCTGCGGCTTTTGTGGAGCGACGGGTAACGGTGCTTTGAGGGTGACTGTTGTCGATGTGTGCAGAGGGTCCCTGGTTCGAGCCCAGGTAGGGGCGTGGAGAGGAACGGAAGCAACATTGATGCTGTTGACCCTGATCGCTGGTTGCTGCGGAAAAGGAGGAGGTCAAAAGGGGGATGAGTGTAACCGGTGTGAAATGGCTAGCTAGTTAGCGGTGCGCGCTGGTGGCATTTTGATCGGTGACGTCACTCGCTCTGAGATCTTGAAGTAGTTGTTTCCCTTGCTCTGCTAGGGCCACAGGCATGTGGGAAAGTAAAACAAACGAGGCAAGGGATAGCATATTTGAGTTTTCGATGTCACAAAGCATGTTGGAGTGATTGAGTGGTAGCAGTGTGGCTAAGGAAAAGCCTAGGGGTTTAAATCTTATGGGATTTTATTTCGTTTTATGTGCAGTCACAAGTGGGGAGCAGTCACAAGTGATGTTCTTGAGGGTTTTCGGAAAGGAGGGATCAGGAGATGTGGCAAGAGAGTGATAATTTCGAATTTAGATTGTGTGGACTGATTAAGAGGTATCAAAATGGAAACCAACTAAATGTGTACTTTTTCTTCCAGAAAAAAAGGGGGGAGTGATTCTCTTTTCTTAGAAATATTTTCTGAGACTATAAATAAGGCCTGGCCATTTTTGTTTGTTTATTGTTTTACTATATTGTCACGGTTTCGGCCGAGGCTGCCTCTCTTCCTTGCTCGGGCAGGCTTCGGCGTTCGTCGTCTCCGGAATACTAGCTGCCACCGTTGCATGTTTCTATGTTCGTTTGCTTTTGTCTGATTGTTGTTACACCTGTTATCGTTTAGTGTAATTAGTGTCCTATAAGTTCTCGTTGTGTTTGTCTAGTGTTGTGTGTGATTGTTTTACTGTCGTGCCGGTAGGCTGGATTTCTACTGTTTGCTCGGTTGAGCTATATCTCCATTGTTTGGAGTGTTTTTGTCGCACCTGTTAGTGCGCCCGTTATTTTCGCCTACGTGCGGAGTTTCGCCTCAGGGCGTTTGTTTGTGATTGTTTTTCGTGTGCATCAACTAAAGTCTGTTGGACTAACGTTCTGCGTCCTGCGCCTGATTCCACCACCACACCCACCTACATCTACCTTGACAGAATCACACACCATACTCGATGGAGTCAGCAGGAGCCGCAGCAGCACAGGCGACGTTGGAGGACAGGATCCGCGAACAAAATGACCAGATCCTGCGGATGGGGTCCGCACTGCAGGAGGTGATCACCACCATCCGAGGCTGGGAGACCCGAGGGACTCCTCCACCGCCATCCTCCCTGCCCGCACCATCGGCAGGTCAGCCCATTCCCGCTCCGGAACCCAGAGGAGTTCGGCTCTCGCTCCCGAGGGCCTATGATGGGACCGCGGCCGGGTGTCAGGGATTCCTTCTCCAGGTGGAGCTTTACCTGGCCACCGTGCACCCGGCGCCCTCGGGACACGAGAGCGTGTCCGCCCTGATCTCCTGCCTTTCCGGGAAGGCGTTGGAATGGGCCAACGCAGAGTGGAGGAGAATCGACGCGAACACCATCACCTACGACGAGTTCTCCCGCCGCTTCAGGGCGGTGTTTGACCATCCCCCGGAGGGGAAAGCGGCGGGGGAGCGTCTGGTCTGCCTCCGGCAGGGGAAGAGGAGTGCCCAGGAGTTCGCCTTGGAATTCCGTACTCTAGCGGCGGATGCAGGGTGGAATGAGCGGGCTCTCATCGATCACTACCGATGTAGTCTACGCGAGGACGTCCGTAGGGAGCTGGCCTGTAGGGACACCAGCCTCTCGTTCGACCAGTTGGTCGACATGTCCATCAGGCTGGATACCCTGCTAGCTACCCGCGGACGTCCCGAGGGGGGTCCGTCCATTTCACCCTCCAGCGCTTCCGAGCCGTGCCCCATGGAGCTCGGGGGCGCTGGCGCTAGAGAGAGGAGGGGTCGGCTTACGAGGGGGTCCATCTCCTGCACCAACTGTGGTCGGGGAGGACACACCGCGGCTAGGTGCTGGGGATGGCCTCCTAGGGGAGAGGACGACAGGTCCCGCACTGGGGAGTCCTTCCAGGTGAGTAGGCGCCCCACTCACCCAGAGCTCTCTGTTGCACATTTCTGTATACCTGTGCGTTTTCCACAGGTAGCACCTCATTCCCAGCATAAGGCGCTGGTAGATTCAGGCGCGGCTGGGAATTTTGTTGATAAGAGTTTTGCTTAGCCTTAGGGATTCCCCTTCTCCCAGTTGACGTTCCCTTCTCCGTTCATGCCCTAGATAGCCGTCCGTTGGGGGCGGGCTTGATCAGGGAGGTCACTGCGCCACTTAGGATGTGTGCGCAGGGGGGTCATCAGGAGATGATCCAGCTATTTCTGATCGACTCGCCTGCGTATCCGGTGGTGCTGGGCATGCCCTGGTTGAGTACCCATAACCCATCTATTTCGTGGCGGGAGAGAGCTCTGATGGAGTGGTCTGCCCAGTGTGTGGGTCGATGTTTAGGCGTTTCCGTAGGGGCTACCTCGGTGGAGAGTCCAAACCAGGTGCCCGCATTGCACGTTCCCCCTGAGTATGGGGATTTGGCTATTGTGTTCAGTAAGTCGAGGGCGACGCAGTTGCCTCCCCATAGGCAGCGAGATTGTGCGATAGACCTCCAGGCAGGAGCTGCGCTCCCACGGAGCCATGTGTATCCTCTGTCTCAGAGGAGAAGAGAGCTATGGAGACGTACATAGACGAATCTCTGAGACAAGGATACATACGGCCCTCCACTTCCCCTGCGTCCTCGAGTGAAGAAAAAGGATGGAGGATTACGCCCGTGCATTGATTACCGTGGTCTCAATCAGATCACGGTGAAGTACAGTTATCCACTCCTGCTGATTGCGACCATGACGGAGTCATTGCACGGGGCACGTTTCTTCACTAAATTAGATCTCAGGAGCGCGTACAACTTGGTGCGCATTAGGGGGGGCGATGAATGGAAGACAGCCTTTAGTACCACCTCGGGCCATTACGAGTATCTTGTCATGCCATACGGGTTGATGAACGCTCCTTCAGTTTTCCAATCCTTCGTGGATGAGATCTTCAGGGACATGCAGGGGCAGGGGGTGGTCGTGTACATCGATGACATTCTCGTGTACTCGCCTACCCGAGTCGAGCATGTGGCCCTGGTGCGCCGAGTGTTGCGGAGACTGTTGGAGCACGACCTGTATGTCAAGGCAGAGAAGTGTCTGTTCTTCCAGGAGTCGGTCTCCTTTTTGGGTTATCAGTTGTCTGCGTCAGGGGTGAAGATGGAGGTAGACCGGGTGTCAGCCGTGCGTAATTGGCAAACGCCAACCACTGTGAAGGAGGTGCAGCAGTTTTTGGGGTTTGCGAATTATTACCGGAGGTTTATCCGGGGTTTTGGACAGGTGGCAGCTCCCATAACGTCTCTTTTGAAGGGGGGTCCGGTGCGTCTGCAGTGGTCAGCCGAGGCGGACAGGGCGTTTGGGAGGCTGAAGGACCTGTTTACCTCGGCTCCGGTGCTGGCGCATCCGGATCCCTCTTTGCCATTTCAGGTAGAGGTGGACGCGTCAGAGGCCGGTATAGGAGCCGTGCTGTCGCAACGGTCCGGCGCGCCACCTAAACTCCGCCCCTGTGCTTTTTATTCCAAGAAGCTCAGTCCGGCGGAGCGAAACTATGACGTGGGGGACAGGGAGCTGTTAGCCGTGGTACAGGCCCTAAAGGTGTGGAGGCACTGGCTTGAGGGGGCTCAACACCCTTTCCTCATTTTGACGGACCACCGTAACCTGGAGTACATCCGGGCAGCGAGGAGGCTGAACCCTCGCCAGGCGAGGTGGAATATGTTTTTGACCCGGTTCACATTTAAGATCACGTACATCCCTGGGTCACAGAACGGTAAGGCAGACGCACTGTCTCGGCGGTATGACACGGAGGAGAGGTCCGTGGAGCCCACTCCCATACTGCCGGAGTCGTGTCTGGTGGCACCGGTAGTGTGGGAGGTCGATGCTGAGCTCGAGCGGGCGTTACGCACCGACCCTAGTCCACCTCAATGCCCGGAGGGTCGGAAGTACGTTCCGCTCGAGGTTCGAGATCGATTGATCTATTGGGCTCACACGTCACCCTCCTCTGGACACCCTGGTATCGGCCGGACAGTGCACTGTCTTAGTGCCAAGTACTGGTGGCCCACGTTGGCGAGGGATGTGAGGGTTTATGTTTCCTCCTGCTCGGTGTGCGCCCAGTGTAAGGCGCCTAGACATCTGCCTAGGGGTAACTTACTACCCCTGCCCGTTCCACAACGACCATGGTCTCACCTCTCGGTGGATTTCCTCACTGACCTTCCTCCTTCACAGGGGAATACCACTATACTGGTCGTTGTGGACCGGTTTTCTAAGGCCTGTCGTTTGCTCCCTATGCCGGGCCTTCCTACTGCCCTGCAAACCGCCGAAGCACTATTCACCCATGTGTTCTGGCACTACGGGGTACCCGAGGATATTGTGTCTGATCGAGGTCCCCAATTTACCTCCAGAGTCTGGAGAGCGTTTATGGAGCGGTTGGGGGTCTCGGTGAGCCTCACCTCGGGTTACCACCCGGAGAGTAATGGGCAGGTGGAACGCGTGAACCAGGATGTGGGTAGGTTTCTTAGAACATACTGCCAGGACCGGCCGGAGGAGTGGGCAAGGTACGTTCCCTGGGCCGAAATGGCCCAGAATTCCCTACGCCATTCCTCCACTAACCTAACCCCTTTCCAATGTGTGTTAGGTTACCAGCCGGTTCTGGCACCTTGGCAGCAGAGCCAGATCGAGGCTCCTGCGGTGGATGAGTGGGCGCGGCGCTCGGAGGAGACATGGAACGCTGCACACGTCCACCTGCAGCGGGCCCTCCGTCGTCATAAGGCGAGCGCCGATCTCCACCGCAGTGAGGGACCGGTGTACGCACCTGGTGATCGAGTCTGGCTCTCTACCAGAAACCTGCCCCTCCGCCTGCCCTGTCGGAAACTGGGTCGGCGGTTTGTAGGGCCATTTAAAGTCCTGAGAAGGTTGAACGAGGTGTGTTACAAATTACAACTACCTGTTGAGTATAAAAGTATTAATCCCTCGTTCCATGTGTCTCTTCTCAGGCCGGTGGTAGCTGGCCCACTCCAAGAAAGTGAGATCAGGGAGACTCCTCCGCCCCCATTGGACATCGAGGGGGCACCGGCGTACTCCGTGCGGTCCATCTTGGATTCGAGACGTCGGATGGGGGGTCTCCAATATCTAGTGGAGTGGGAGGGGTACGGCCCGGAGGAACGGTGCTGGGTGCCGAGGAGAGACATTTTGGACCCGTCTCTCCTGACGGAATTCCATCGTGGGCACCCGACGCACCCTGCTCCGCGTCCTCCTGGTCGTCCCCGAGGCCGGAGTCGGCGCACGTCTGGAGCCGCGCGTCAAGGGGGGGGGTACTGTCACGGTTTCGGCCGAGGCTGCCTCTCTTCCTTGCTCGGGCAGGCTTCGGCGTTCGTCGTCTCCGGAATACTAGCTGCCACCGTTGCATGTTTCTATGTTCGTTTGCTTTTGTCTGATTGTTGTTACACCTGTTATCGTTTAGTGTAATTAGTGTCCTATAAGTTCTCGTTGTGTTTGTCTAGTGTTGTGTGTGATTGTTTTACTGTCGTGCCAGTAGGCTGGATTTCTACTGTTTGCTCGGTTGAGCTATATCTCCATTGTTTGGAGTGTTTTTGTCGCACCTGTTAGTGCGCCCGTTATTTTCGCCTACGTGCGGAGTTTCGCCTCAGGGCGTTTGTTTGTGATTGTTTTTCGTGTGCATCAACTAAAGTCTGTTGGACTAACGTTCTGCGTCCTGCGCCTGATTCCACCACCACACCCACCTACATCTACCTTGACATATATGGTGTTCGAATAACCACAAACAAACTACTTCGTATGAAATGTTAGCTGTATAGGATTTTTATTTCTATTTTGGGTTTTTTGACGGGATGGAAGTGAAATATCTTAAAGGGGCATACACATGTAATGTGGGTTTTTATTTACTGAGGGATAAGTAAATATGTGTGATTTATTTTGAAAAGAGCTGTACTAAGGACTTACTGTACACTCGGGATACAACATTTATCCAATTATCTTGATGGTTGTTAAGAGTAGTATACTATTGGATGAAACAATTCATTGAATGATTTCAATGACCTCTGAAATCTGTCCTGGCTTTATAGTGTGACCTGATCACCCGCACTGTAAATTCTAGAGGCATGCTGAATTAGGGGGTTAGATATAATAAGGATAATTGTAAAGAAGTATATAATTTGGAAAAAATCCTATATATAAATTAGTCCAAACAGGACAAGGATGAAGTGAGAGAGTTAGTCCTGAAGGACTAACTCTCTCCTTACAGGAGTTTTAATGGTTTAATGGTTTTAATGTTTTTGTGGTAAGATATGCAAATTGTATTAAGGATATGAGCAGTAGTAATAATATGTTATGGGTTAGGTTAAATCTTTTTTGTTTTTGTGATAGGAGGCAGGGTGTAGAGGAGGTCGGTCTACAACAAGCTGGAAGCAGGTGTGCTTCATAATCTCAAGGCTTCTCTTGACGGATGAGAGGACATAAGTAGCATACTGTGTCTCACCTAACCTAACAATGCTCCTAAGATTTTATTTTCATGGGTGAAGATAACTCTGCCCAACTGAGTAGGAGAGTCTGAGCATTCTCTGCGCCTTGGAGACTATGTGATGACAAAAGACTACAGAAGAAAGAGCTGGAAAGACCCTATGTGGAGGGGCCTGTACCAGGTGTTGTTGGTTACCTTAATGATGGTAAAAGTGGTGGAGACAGATACTTAGATCCATGTTTTCACTATAGGAGTGTTCCAACCTCAGCCATTGGGTAGCATTGTTGTCTTGTGTGTGTGTCTGTGCTTGTATGTCTTTGCAGCAGTAACTCTGAGCTTCCCTATGGGTAGGCTGGTAGAAGGACACTCTTCGCAGACCGATGTCGATAGATTGAGAGGGACTCTGGCTGATCCGGAGACCCTAGTGACGGGGGAAGGTTAACAACTGAAGTGACCATACATCGTTGTCCAGGTTACACCAACGACGGTACGGATAGAGGGGAGCGCGATCGGGTATCATCTAAACCATTGTACAAGAGTGAGGGAACTGATGATTAAGAGACTTTCAAGACCGCCGAGAGATTCCAGACCACCGAGAGATTCCAGACCACCGAGAGATTCCAGACCACCGAGAGATTCCAGATATCCTTATCATTGATTTCTCTACACTTGACTAGTTCCCTGAGAATAAGGGGAATGGGGTACTAATAATAGTAGAGAGCAGAAGAACAAGACATAGAAGGGATATAGATAGGATTAGAATGTATATTCTTGCACAGGCAGGAACCATAACTAAAATGCAGGAAGGGATCACTATTAAAATACAAGGGTTAAAATATTATTGGTGTGTGAGGAACCAGCACAAAGAGTATGGGGAAGTCACATGGGGTAGTGTGACCTTAAGATAATGAAAGAAAGAGACAGGTGAATCATAGACATAAGGAGAACAGTCCAAGACTTAGATAAACAATTTGATGTAGTATTTGGTGTTAGATTTCCAGGGGGAAGTGTTATTGGAGTAGTTATTCCTTGGGAAAGTGCACTAAACCCTGTACATGTTAGAGCTATACCAAATACAGAAGAAAGGGAATTGAAGGAGCCGTTAAACAATGATTGATATAGATGAGTACAATATATTATATTACAATTAAATAAAGAAAATAGTCTAATATGCACCACATCTCCGTTTAAAGAATTAACAGTAGTTCAAAATCTTCACAGTTACTAGGACTGTGTTATGATTCAACTACAACTTTTGTCATATAAGGAACTCGGAAAGACCATATTGGCCAGCAGAATGTTTGTAATATTTAGGAAATCCTAAATATAAACAATTTTATGATCAACCAGGATGAGGAGAGAAGTGTAAGCAATTGTTAGAATAGGAACAAGGAAAGGGAAACACCAGAGTAATGTCAAATAGAGTATGAACAAAAATATAGGAATGTTACAATAAAACAGTTGGGTTATATAATTTGGGAGAATTCAAGGGAGAATGTGAAACTAGGGGGTGTTTAAACAGATAGCCTTTGGAATACAGGGACCCCTCAAAGGAAAATCTATCAGGCATTAGATAGAAATGGGTATAAGAATGAGTGATGAAACATAATGATTTGTCATGTAGACAATGTTAATAGGGATGTTTTGGATTGGAAATTAACTCAACTGAACTGTTATGATCTGTCCTTTCCTGAGGTTACTACGGATGGTGTCGTAATGCATAAGCAGAAATAATTCGGTCCAGAACGGTGTAAACCTCAATAAAAACCAAAAACCCTCTACCCGGCTGAAGAGGAACAACAAAGGCGTTGAAGACGTTCCTGTCTGACACCACCTCTGCCAGGAGACCTGAATCCAGCATCAAATCAAAGCAATCAATTGCCTTCTCTTTTGTGCCTTTTCTCTCAAGAATGTGACAGGAGTCCATGTGGAGTGAGCAGGAGGAGAGAGGTCTATGCAAATGCAACGTTCTTCGTAGTTTGGGTATACTGGTTTGCAAATGAACAAAACAGAATGATGGTGGAGGTGGGGAGGCTCAGGTGTGACATTGGAATTGGGGCATTGCCATGGGCAATCCAAGATGAACTATGAAGCTATCTGAAGAACTTAATGAAGACGCCAGAAGATTGAGTGCCGGTAGAGGAAGGGAGTGTTAGTTGAGGTAGTATGTTGATTAAGGAGGTATTATACACTGCTACATTTATAGTAATTTAGACTAGGAATGCATTGGGATACGGACTGTTGTAATTCTTGTTATGAGGAAGTTAATGCTAGAATTATGATAATATAAATATACATTCTGCCAGTGTCAATATGTGCCAATGTGAGAGTTTTAACTTTGAATGATGGAACCAAGGTGACTAATTAAGAATTGTAATTCTAAAGTTGTTTTGGGCAATTAATTTGATTATGATTATAAATTATAAGTGGACTAATTGATCTGAATAAGTTATTAATATTAATACCTAGTGATGTTGACATTGCAATTAATGGATTAGATATTGATATTGATTATTTTGATGGTTATAATACTTGTGATATGGGTGAAAAAATATTATGTAAGCTAAAGATGTTGACACCATTCCTAACATGTCCTAGATATTATTGTTAAGATAAAGTTGCATATGTTGATGTGTTAGGATACTAATACATATATGAGAAAATGCTACAATTAAACAGAAGTGGGGAGCAATGTTTACAAAGATGGCAATCATGATAGGCATAGCACTTGTAGTAATGGGAATGGTTTTTTGCTGTATACTACCTCTGTTAAAATCATTTGTTGATCCAAACCACAGTAAAACAAATAACTGTACAGATCATTGTTACTAGTTCAGCCAAAGAAATACACCCAGTTCAGGGAGCTCCAGGACAGTATGTAAATGAATATGGGAAATTTTGTAAACGTTAAGGGAGGACCAATGGATTGTCCATTTGGGAATTCTGAATGTTTGTATGGAGTTGTTCCTGGGGGTGGATGGGCTTGCCATGGTTACAAAGCCCAATAGAAAAATGTGGAGGTTAATTTAGAGGAAAACCTTCTAGACTTGTAATCAATACCTGACTGGGCTCTGGGTCCTCATCAGGATGAGTCAAGTAATGAGGAAGATATATTGGTTTAAATATATGCACGTAAAATGTAGCCACATATGGCAAGGTTAGGAATAAGTAAATGCACATGCTTATATTCATTTTTACAATGAATCTTTGTATTGTTGGGACATTGTTGGAATGTCCCAAAGGGGGGATTATATGGTATTATTTTATGTATCATTAAGGCAAATGTAGGGAGAGGTCAAAGGTAAAATAATAATATTAGTAATAAACATGACTATGTTTAAATGAATGTATGTGCTCTGTCACAGGGGCTCTCAAACTGTGGCCCATGGGCTTATTATGGACACATTGTATGCATTACCTTAGTTCTTTTTAAAGAAGGGGCCTAGGCCACGCAGCCAATAGAATGATAGAATGAGAGGCTTCATATAGAAAAAAGCATTCATGACCTTTTGGAGTGGACATTGTGTGATAGCTGGACGTTGGAAAAGAAGGGTGGTGCAGAACTAAAATAAGTTAGGAATTTGCCATAAGGGGGTAACTGAATATGCCATGGAAGTATGTTTGTGCATTTGTGTATGTGCATAAAAGGGGGCTCTAAGCCAAAGAGAGACAGCCGTTTCATGGAACTGCTCGGCTTTCGTTATTAGATATTAAAAGTCTAATTCTTGGATTCACAGGCTCCAGTTTCTTGTGAGATATGTTTGAGTTGACTACTTTCGAGTCATATATATTTCTACGACAGTGGCTTCGTAAGAAGCATTTCAAGGTCCTGGAGTGGCCTAGCCAGTCTCCGGATCTCAACCCCATAGAAAATCTTTGGAGGGAGTTGAAAGTCCGTGTTGCCCAGCGACAGCCCCAAAACATCATTGCTCTAGAGGAGATCTGCATGGAGGAATGGGCCAAAATACCAGCAACAGTGTGTGAAAACCTTGTGAAGACTTACAGAAAACGTTTGACCTGTGTCATTGCCAACAAAGGGTATATAACAAAGTATTGAGAAACTTTTGTTATTGACCAAATACTTATTTTCCACCATAATCTGCAAATAAATTCATTAAAAATCCTACAATGTGATTTTCTGGAATTTTATTTCTCATTTTGTCTGTCATAGTTGACGTGTACCTATGATGAAAATTACAGGCCTCTCTCATCTTTTTAAGTGGGAGAACTTGCACAATTGGTGGCTGACTAAATACTTTTTTTCCCCACTGTATTGTATCCTCATATATATATTACAGTCTATTGGTTGCAAATAGAAAAATTACAAGTTTTGAATCTTGCATCGTTTTGTTTATCAGTTCATAAACCACGTGCCATGGAATCGGTACATCGGAAATCTCTTCCCAAATTTTTTGCAATCTAAATGGCACAGCTGTCCATTTTTTGGTCCTTAAATGAAACTGGAATACTTTATAATTAATCACAATTTTCTTTAACCAATTTTGGTCTTAAATGCAGGGCCGACAGACAAGTTCCTTACTTTTTTCCCCCTTCCACTTGCCTCTTCCATTTTAGCGATAATGCTGCATTTAGTTGCTTGTAATTTTGGGTAGAGCATACATTTCCATATATTTTTGTTAGCTGCATGTGTGACATAACTCCACCAGTCCTATTTATGATATCATTTACAATGATTATACTTTTTTATAATGTTTTTTTTTAATCAATTAGCATATTTGAGTTTAATATTTGTTGTATTATTTATTCTGTCTTTTCCAGTGGATTAAACTGAAATTGGAACCAACTTTCTATGGCTTGTTTTAAAAATAGCAATATTTTGGAGATGATTTCATTTTGAAATAACTGAAAGTGAGAGGTTGTAATCTGAATAAAGGGAAAAAGGCCATTCTTGAACATGGGGTGAGACATTCTTACTAATCTGCTAGAAAACCAGTTCTAATTTAACCATAACTTTTGTATGACTGAAGCCTTTAGTGAGAGGTCTAATGCTTTAATATTTAATAATTTCTGCCCTCCGAATTCATATTCATTATTTGTATAGGCCAGTTTAATTTAGTCTGACTTGCTGTTCCAAATAAAATGGAATATGTTTTGCTCATATAATTTAAAAAACAAGTCGCTAGGTGTAGGCAAGACCATAAGCAAATAGGTAAACTGGGATATGACTAAAGAGTTAATCAGGGTAATTTCCACTTATAGACAGGTATTTTTCTTTCCAAGGTAGCAAGATCTTATCTATGTTTGCTAACTTTCTATTAAAATGTATTGTAGTGAGCTCATTTCTTTCTTTCAGGATATGAATACCGAGTATGTCAACATCACCGTCCAACCATTTTATTGGTAAACTACACAGTAATGTAAAAGTTGTATTTTTTAGTGATCCAATACGTAATATAGGGCTGCTTGACGCTCTTTCTCCTCTGCCTCTGCCCTCTCCTTCTAACCCCTCTCCTGCCACTGGCGCGTGTATTCCTCCCCGGTGAAGCATGTGGCGACCACAGGGAGTCTTCTGTATCGGTCTAGCCGATACTTCAGGACAGTAAGGATGTGCCCCAGGTCCTTCGCTATCAGCCCCCCTTCTATTAGGGGGTGCTCTTCTAGGGCTTGGAGTGGAGCAGGGGCTGGGACTGGAGCTGAGGGTCATCCTGTGGTCGCTAGGGAGGAGGTGCTGGTGGACAGCACAGTGCTGCTGGTTCCAGGAAAGGCGGTGGTGGGACCCGGTAGGGACCGAGACGGCATTAAACGGGACCCTTCAATGGCTGAAGGGTCAAAGGGGAAGAGACCACACTTCTTAAACCCTTCCACCACATAGCGCATGTCCTTGCAGCGCTGGTACGGGTAGTGGAATACTCTGATTTGTTTACAATGTAGGAGTGGTCAAAATGGCTGAGGTCTCCAGCTACCTTGGAGAACTCAGCCTTTAAAGGGCTGAAATATGCCACGTCCAGCGGCTGCAGGACATGGGTGCAGTGTGGTGGAAGACAAAGAAGTGTAACCCCTTCCCTTAGTGCCGCCGCGAGCTCTTCCGGGTTCATGTGGCTCTTGTGCCCATCAAAGAGGAGAAGGAGAGGGCGCTCCTTCACTGCATGCTTAATGAAGTGTTGAAACCACTTCCTGAACAGGTCCCTGTCAATGTAGCCACTGTTTGACCATCCATACAAGGCTTAGGGGGGGCATCCAAGTGTGTAGTGGCCAGCGGGGAAACACTTGGGGTAGATGATAAACGGGGGGACGTCCTCCCCAGCTGCGTTGAAGCAGGCCAGCACTGTGATGTGCTCCTTGGTCCCCGGAGCCTGCTGGTACACGTGTTTTGCGCCCCGGGTAGCCAGCACTTTGTGCCTGTTCTGGTCGCTACGAAACCTAGACTCATCGCAGTTATAGATTTGTCTGGGTTTCTCCCACAACCCACTCTCCTCCCAGTGCTTCTCATAAGTAGTGAAGAACGTGTCCATCATCGGACGTGTGGCACACTGTCCAGGGTGTCCGGCCTCCTCATGCTCAGGTTCTTGTGCCTCCTCCTGAACATTTCTCACCACCTCTTCGTCAGTGGTGGTATTGTTTCCACTGGGTGCCGAAACCTACAATAGAATAGAATATAAAATTGTCCATCCAGGATGAAAATGTTTATTTTGGCATCAACAGACACATCTACATTTACATCACACACATTGAGAACAGTCAGTCCAGCATTCTACATACACATAGAACACCAAATACCTGCATATTTTGTCTGCGTATTTCATCACCTCTGTCTGGTGAAGGGGAACCCATGGCTAGCGCAGTAGATACAGTACTGCACCAGAGAATTTTCATCCTCTGGTGCAAGCAATGTGGGTGATCCACTGCGACAAACATGGGTCACCCGGCCGCTCAGCCTTTCTGCCAGGGTCTGCCGAGGTACACCATGCACCTTGGTAGATAAGAAAATAAAACTGTTATTAGCAGATAAAATTCACATACACGTGGTAATCTCCTAAAAACAAAAGATGCCTAACCTTGGCAGCCTGGCAGATAGCCATCCCTGCCCTGCAGTCCTCCATGGCATGGAACATGTCCACCTCACTCCACTGCTTCTTCTTGACTTTCTCCATGCTGTGGTGGGAAATACATGTAGCTAAATAACTTGGCATACTATACACATTTTAGAAAGATAACTCAATCTGAATATGTATAAACATTTACAATTCAAAGCTAAGGCATTGAAAGTTGATGATGAAAGTTTTCACAATAACTGAAAGTGTACCTAAGGCATTGAAAGTTTGATGTTATCTGTAATGTAAATTAGTGTCCCAAATAGTTTAATATTGATGCATACATTGTAACATTTGGCTAAATACTGCCTCTATGTAGCTGTTGTAAGATGAAACATAGCCGACAGTGATAGGTGTCAATAAGTTCATGGTTCAAAATAAATTTTTGCAGATTGCACAAAACGCTCCCTTCAGAGGACTCCAATTTTGATAGGTAAAGCTTGACAACTTCCAGCTGTTTTCATGATATGTATTATCTAACGCTTACAATATATTTCCTTTTTGGTTACTTAGCAGTTCTATCAACATTTAGCAACTAAGCTAGCAACATTAGTAAATCTGTTCGCTATATTTCAGAGATAAAAAGTTGGATATTAAATTATGTGTGGTCTGTCGCGCAGTCGAATTTTACAATATACAGCGTGTCCCACAAAATGTGTGTATATATACATATATATATTACTTTTTTGAAAATTCTCACAACCTAACTTAACTTACATAAATTGCAATGAAAATCGGTGGTCAGCTAGCTAGAAGTGTGTCTTTAGTTGGAAAACGTACCGTATTTTCCAGTCCATTTAAATGTTGAGCTCGAGGTGATTTGGTCCTCCAACCGCTAGAGAGTGTCCGAAGTTAGGTGGTGTCCGATGTTGGGGGAAAATTAGCTAAGTTTATTTGTCACATGCACAGGATACAGAAGGTGTAAACGGTACAGTGAAGTGGTTACTTGCATAGTAGCAATATCAAAAACAGAAATATAATATTTTATCATTATTAGATGACGCTTACCCGAAACACTCTAAATTGTTGGGTCATGTGAAGGAAATGGTATAACCACCCCCCAGCCACATCTACTAAGTGGATGGGTCACTATTGTCTAGACATGTACACATGTTCATGAAATACAATAGATGGCCATAATCACCCCCAGACACACCTGGCTAATTTGATGGGTCATGTAATAATCTGGCCGAAGTGGAGTCTTTTGTTTAGACATGTAGCTAGCTAGCTAAACAATGAACCGGCACAATCCCAACTCATACTACTCCTAATACAAACATTGTCATAGCTGTAGTATGAATCTGCAGGTAGCTAAAGCTAACAAACTAGGTTCAATGTTAGCTAGCTAACATTAGGCTATAACTAGCAATGCAAACGTATTTCTGATTCAAATAATATTACTACACAGATTGTAACGTTTGCTAGCTAACTAACAGTACGCTTTAACTTGCAATAAAAATGACTTTCTGACAAAATTAGAAGCATATCTGAAAATGTAGCTAGACTCTTACCCGTATACATGGATGAATGCTTCACAGCACACTGGAACCATTTAACTCTGTTTTGTTTGTAGCTAAAGTTACATCTTGTTTGGCCAGCAATGTGTCAAGTCACTCTGGTTCAAACTGACTGTGGCGTGTGCAGAAAGTAGCCCATCACTTTTTCCAACTGATCTGTCGATAGCGCCTGCTAAATTCAGGGCATCAATGTTGTTGAGAAAAGTAGCAAAACTTTTGTAGTTCGCGATGGCTAACGTTACATCTTTCAAAAACGGTGTGGTAGAAAGGACTGTCAACACAAACTGACAAGCTCACGTTATAAACAGAAGCGTGCTACATGGCAGACCAATCCAAACTCATCTCTTGGCATGTTCAGCCCATCCATTATCTCAGCCAATCATGGCTAGCAGGAAGGTTCCTGTCAATTTTCTGTGGCTAAACCAACTAGGCTCATAATTTAACAATTGTATTCGTATCCAGGCTCTGTCGTAGCCGGCCGTGACCGGGAGACCCATGGGGCGGCGCACAATTGGCCCAGCGTCGTTCAGGGTAGGGGAGGGAATGGCCGGCAGGGATGTAGCTCAGTTGGTAGAGCATGGCGTTTGCAACGCCAGGGTTGTGGGTTCGATTCCCATGGGGGGCCAGTATGAAAAAAGATAATAATGTATGCACTCACTAACTGTAAGTCGCTCTGGATAAGAGCGTCTGCTAAATGACTAAAATGTAAAATGTAAAAATTTATTCTTGGATGTAATACAAGTTTGTTATTAAGGCACATAAAAGTTTGCATGTTCCAGATGTCATTTCTGCCAAAAAACACATTTTGATAAAAAAATGTTTATGTTCAAATGCCGCTCCTGTGAAGTAGTGACGTGTGACATAAGCCTAGTTTCCTGAAAGGAGTCACAATTAATTGGTACAGTGGCTTGCGAAAGTATTCACCCCCGTTGGCATTTTTCCTATTTTGTTGCCTTACAACCTGGAATTAAAATGGATTTTTTTGGGGTTTGTATCATTTCAATTAAACAACATGCCTACCACTTTGAAGATGCAAAATATTTTTTATTGTGAAACAAACAAGAAATAAGACAAAAAAACAGAAGACTTGTGCGTGCATAACTATTCACCCCCCCCAAAGTCAGTACTTTGTAGAGCCACCTTTTGCAGCAATTACAGCTGGAAGTCTCTTGGGGTATGTCTCTATAAGCTTGGCACATCTAGCCACTGGGATTTTTGCCCATTCTTCAAGGCAAAACTGCTCCAGCTCCTTCAAGTTGGATGGGTTCCGCTGGTGTACAGCAATCTTTAAGTCATACCACAGATTCTCAATTGGATTGAGGTCTGGGCTTTGACTAGGCCATTCCAAGACATTTACAGTGGGGAAAAAAAGTATTTAGTCAGCCACCAATTGTGCAAGTTCTCCCACTTAAAAAGATGAGAGAGGCCTGTAATTTTCATCATAGGTACATGTCAACTATGACAGACAAAATGAGAAAAAAAAATCCAGAAAATAACATTGTAGGATTTTTAATGAATTTATTTGCAAATTATGGTGGAAAATAAGTATTTGGTCAATAACAAAAGTTTCTCAATACTTTGTTATATACCCTTTGTTGGCAATGACACAGGTCAAACGTTTTCTGTAAGTCTTCACAAGGTTCACACACACTGTTGCTGGTATTTTGGCCCATTCCTCCATGCAGATCTCCTCTAGAGCAGTGATGTTTTGGGGCTGTCGCTGGGCAACACAGACTTTCAACTCCCTCCAAATATTTTCTATGGGGTTGAGATCTGGAGACTGGCTAGGCCACTCCAGGACCTTGAAATGCTTCTTACGAAGCCACTCCTTCGTTGCCCGGGCGGTGTGTTTGGGATCATTGTCATGCTGAAAGACCCAGCCACATTTCATCTTCAATGCCCTTGCTGATGGAAGGAGGTTTTCACTCATAATCTCACGATACATGGCCCCATTCATTCTTTCCTTTACACGGATCAGTCGTCCTGGTCCCTTTGCAGAAAAACAGCCCCAAAGCATGATGTTTCCACCCCCATGCTTCACAGTAGGCATGGTGTTCTTTGGATACAACTCAGCATTCTTTGTCCTCCAAACACAACGAGTTGAGTTTTTACCAAAAAGTTCTATTTTGGTTTCATCTGACCATATGACATTCTCCCAATCCTCTTCTGGATCATCCGAATGCACTCTAGCAAACTTCAGATGGGCCTGGACATGTACTGGCTTAAGCAGGGAGACACGTCTGGCACTGCAGGATTTGAGTCCCTGGCGGCGTAGTGTGTTACTGATGGTAGGCTTTGTTACTTTGGTCCCAGCTCTCTGCAGGTCATTCACTAGGTCCCCCCGTGTGGTTCTGGGATTTTTGCTCACCGTTCTTGTGATCATTTTGACCCCACAGGGTGAGATCTTGCGTGGAGCCCCAGATCGAGGGAGATTATCAGTGGTCTTGTATGTCTTCCATTTCCTAATAATTGCTCCCACAGTTGATTTCTTCAAACCAAGCTGCTTACCTATTGCAGATTCAGCCTTCCCAGCCTGGTGCAGGTCTACAATTTTGTTTCTGGTGTCCTTTGACAGCTCTTTGGTCTTGGCCATAGTGGAGTTTGGAGTGTGACTGTTTGAGGTTGTGGACAGGTGTATTTTATACTGATAACAAGTTCAAACAGGTGCCATTAATACAGGTAACGAGTGGAGGACAGAGCCTCTTAAAGAAGAAGTTACAGGTCTGTGAGAGCCAGAAATCTTGCTTGTTTGTAGGTGACCAAATACTTATTTTCCACCATAATTTGCAAATAAATTCATAAAAAATCCTACAATGTGATTTTCTGGATTTTTTTCTTCTCAATTTGTCTGTCATAGTTGACGTGTACCTATGATGAAAATTACAGGCCTCTCTCATCTTTTTAAGTGGGAGAACTTGCACAATTGGTGGCTGACTAAATACTTTTTTTCCCCACTGTAAATGTTTTCCCAGTAAACCACTCGAGTGTTGCTTCAGCATTGTCCTGCTGGAAGTTGAACCTCCGTCCCAGTCTCAAATCTCTGGAAGACTGAAACAGGTTTCCCTCAAGAATGTCCCTGTATTTAGCGCCATCCATCATTCCTTCGATTCTGACCAGTTTCCCAGTCCCTGCCAATGAAAAACATCCCTGCAGCATGATGCTGCCACCACATTGGGGATGGTGTTCTCGGGGTGACGAGAGGTGTTGGGTTTGCGCCAGACATAGCGTTTTCCTTGATGGCCAAAAAGCTCAATTTTAGTCTCATCTGACCAGAGTACCTTCTTCCATATGTTTGGGGAGTCTCCCACATGACTTTTGGCGAACACCAAACATGTTTTCTTATTTTTTTCTTTAAGCAATGGCTTTTTTCAGGCCACTCTTCCATAAAGCCCAGCTCTGTGGAGTGTACGGCTTAAAGTGGTCCTATGGACAGATACTCCAATCTCCACTGTGGAGCTTTGCAGCTCCTTCAGGGTTACCTTTCGTCTCTTTGTTGCCTCTCTGATTAATGCCCTTCTTGCCTGGTCTGTGAGTTTTGGTGGGTGGCCCTCTCTTGGCAGGTTTGTTGTGATGCCATATTCTTTCCATTTTTTAATAATGGATTTAATGGTGCTCTGTGGGATGTTCAAAGTTTCTGATATTTTTTTATAACCCAACCCTGATCTGTACTTCTCCACAACTTTGTCCCTGACCTGTTTGGAGAACTCCTTGGTCTACATGGTGCCGCTGTTTTGAACAGATTAGATTATACTATTTAGGAGGAGCAGCCAGCTCTTAAACGAGTGCACCAAGGAGAACGCAACAAGCATGCAGATTCATTAAGTAAAAATACATTATCTAAGTAGGGATAGCTAACACATAATGTCACAAAGCATGATGCGCTAGCCAGTTAAAATTCATTCCGGTTAATGTTCAACTGGTTAATTTGGCAGAAAAACAATTTCTCTATGTTTCTCAAAGTTACTGTAGCTGGCAAATTAATTTGATCATGCTTTGTGATACACCAGGTTTTATACTGTATTAGTCCACACAGCATGTCGCCCTGTCACCTACAGTAGAACATGATGAACACCTCAGGAAACAATACAATTGGCCAACCACAGTCATGCTTTTTTTCCCTACCAGATCCACGATGAGAAGGTTCTAGCTAGTATATCCCTCTAGCTAGTATATCCATCTGTCCTTCGACTCTTGTTGGATGTAGATGTCCGGTTTATCAGGTACCAGTCTCCCATGACTGTTATGATAATGTATTTTCAAGTTAATTACAATGTGCTTTTTGCTTTAGCACCATCTGTACTTGATAGAGCAGATCTAGTCTCACGTGCTGAAGTAGGCCATCTGGCGCAAGAGACTCATGGGGAGGGAGACTAGAGCAGACCCAGAAGTTCTGACTGAGCGCACATTTAAGCACCCGAGGATGGCCCATTTACTTTATGCTCTTAAAATGTATACTGTGGCAGTTCCCCCTCATAGCAAATAGCTGGCAATACAATCCAAGCAATGTTTGCACTGCCTATTTGCCTGCGGCGCTGCTGCTGCTAGCAGAGTCAATGAGGGGCAGAGTAGTAAGTTACTTAACAATATATTATTTGAAACAGGAAAATGTACACATTTGCTTCACTTTTATGAGCATTTACAACATAATCCATTAATTATATAATGGGTGCCTAAAACTGCTCATAACAAAAACTCTGCTTGTGAATTTGAAATTCTATCAACAACAGTGTGTTGAATAGACTTAGAGAACTGTGCCTCCTCTGTTGGACAGTAGGACCGAGGGCTGCAGACAGACAGAGGCAGGCAGAGCTGGGAGGTGCCTGTCAGGGAGTAAAAATAAACACTCAGCGCTCCACACCCTGAAGCGAGGTAGAAGTTTCACTGCATTCCTGTCCTGCAACTCATACTCGCCCATCTGCAAGGACATATTCGTTGTGTGTGTGTGTGTGTTTAGGTCTGTGTTCAGTACCCCTGACCAGGCCTCACCTTGATCTCAGGACCACAGTGTGTATGTTAGTGTGTGTGTTAAAACATCACATTGGAGGGGGTGAGGGCCAGACATCCGCATACGCCTACTGACCTAAACCTCAGCACATTGTCAGGTACCGTACAGTCCCTCGTTCACTCTCCTTATTCTTTCCCTCCCCGACTCCCTTCATCCTTCTTTATCTATATTTCATTTTCCTCTGACTAAGATGGCGCGGTACTGCGAGCTCTGATCCAAAGTTGTTTTGCGAGCTCTGACTCAACGTTGCTATTTAGTGATAATTTTGGCTTTTATTTTTACTTTATTTTCACAAAATGTAACCACTATAATTTCTTATAACCGACAAGAACTTTTGAACATCAGTTACTTACCCCAATTCCGGCTTAAACTTCGACTTCGACTCATCTGCCCTGGGCTCTTTCTGTAATTCCGACCCAATATTTGGAGTACCCAAGAGGAATAGAGGAAAGAGCGGGGGAATCCTGGCGAGATTAAGACTTCTTCCCTCCATTCTATTGGCCAATTTAAGTTACTTGATAATAAGATAGATGACCTCCAATCGTGGGTTTGCTACCAACGGGACTCTCATAACTGCAATATTCTCTGCTTTTCTGAAACATGGCTTTCGGACAAGATACCCCCCATGGCTATCCAACTCGATGGATTCTCCATTCACTAAGCGGACAGGACAGTAGAGTCAGGGAAATTGAGAGGGGGAGGGGTGTGCCTCTTCATTAACAACAAATGGTGTTCTGATTCGAGTGCAGTCGTAGCCTCGACCCATTGTTCACTCGTCTTGGAATACCTCATGGTCCAATGCCGACACTTCTACCTCGCAAGGAAGTTTTCAGCTGTTATTGTGACTGTTGTATACATTCCACCTCAGGACAAGAAATATACAGTGCATTTGGAAAGTATTCAGACCCCTAGACTTTTTCCACATTTTGTTACGTTACATCCTTATTAAAAATGGATTTAAAAAACAATTATCCTCAGCAATCTACACACAATACCCCATAATGACAAAGCAAAAACAATTTTTTAGAAATGTCAGCACATTTATTAAATATAAAAAACTGAAATACCTTATTTACGTAAGTACTCAGACCCTTTGCTATGAGACTCGAAATTGAGCTCAGGTGCATCCTGTTTCTATTGATCATCCTTGAGATGTTTCTACAACTTGATTGGAGGCCACCTGTGGTAAATTCAATTGATTGGACATGATTTGGAAAGGCACACACCTGTCTATATAAGGTCCCACAGTTGACGTTGCATGTCAGCGCAGAAACCAAGCCATTAGGTCGAAGGAATTGTCTGTAGAGCCCCGAGACAGGATTGTGTCGAGGCACAGATCTGGGGAAGGGTACCAAATAAATTCTGCAGTATTGAAGGTCCCCAAGAACACAGTGGCCTCCATCATTCTTAAATGGAAGAAGTTTGGAACAACTAAGACTCTTTCTAGAGCTGGCCTCCTGGCAAAACTGAGCAATCGGGTTAGAAGGGCCTTGGTCAGGGAGGTGATGAAGAACCCAACGGTCACTCTGACAGAGCTCTAGAGTTCCTCTGTGGAGATGGGAGAATCTTCCAGAAGGACAACCATCTCTGCAGCACTCCACCAATCAGGCCTTTATGGTAGAGTGGCCAGACGGAAGCCACTCCTTAGTAAAAGGCACATGACAGCCCGCTTGGAGTTTACCAAAACACACCTAAAGACTCTAAGACCATGAGAAACAAGATTCTCTGGTCTTTTAAAACCAAGATTTAACTCTTTGGTCTGAATGCCTGGAGGAAACCTGGCACCATCTCTACGGTGAAGCATGACGGTGGCAGCATCATGCTGTGGGGGTGTTTTTCAGTGGCAGGGACTGGGAGACTGGTCAGGATCGAGGCAAAGATGAACGGAGCAAAGTACAGAGAGCTCCTTGATGAAAACCTGCTCCAGACCGCTCAGGACCTCAGACTGGGGTGAAGGTTCACCTTCCAACAGGACAATGACCCTAAGCACACAGCCAAGACAACGCAGGAGTGGCTTCGGGACAAGTCTCTGAATGTCCTTCAGTGGCCCAGCCAGAGCCTGGACTTGAACCCGATCGAACATCTCTGGAGAGACCTGAAAATAGCTGTGCAGCAACGCTCCCCATCCAGCCTGACAGAGCTTGAGAGGATCTGCAGAGAAGAATGGGAGAAACTCCCCAAATACAGGTATGCCAAGCTTGTAGGGTCATACCCAAGAACACTCAAGGCTGTAATTGCTGCCAAAGGTGCTTCAACTAAGTACTGAGTAAAGGGTCTGAATACTTATGTAAATGTGATTTATTTTTAATTTTTTATAAATTAGCAACATTTTCTAAAAAACTGTTTTTGCTTTGTCATTATGGGGTATTGTGTGTAGATTGGTGAGGAAAAAATAAAATGTAATCAATTTTAGAAAAAGGCTATAACCTAACAAAATGTGGAAAAAGTCAAGGGGTCTGAATACTTTCCCGAAGGCACTGTAACAAGGTGGCACTTAACGAACTGTACGAAGCTATAAACAAGCAGGAAAACCTACATGCGGAAGCTGCCTTCCTTGTCGCTGCCGATTTTTATTCTGCGTCACACGTTCCCTTCGCCACTAGGGGTGATAGAGTCCTAGACTACTGTTACTCTACCCACAAGCAAGCATACAAGGTAAAGGAAAGGGCTACCACACACAGGGCCATCACAGACAACCCTGAGGCTCAGGACAGGATGACCTCCGCAGAGTCATCAAACGAGCAAAAGGAAAATATAGGAATAAAGTGGATTCATATGCATGTGGCAGGGGCTACAGTCCATTACGGATTACAAAGAAAGACCCAGCCATGATCTTCCCAACGAGGTCTCTCTACCAGATGAACTCAACGTATTTTATGCACGCTACGACAGTAACAACCCCGTACCGTGCGTGAGGTACCCCACCGAACAAGAGGACTGGGTGATCTCGCTCTCCAAGGCCGACGTGAGTAAGGTCTTTAATCAGGTCAACACTCGCAAGGCCGTGTGGCCAGAAGGTATTCCAGGGTGCGGTATCAAAGCATGCGAAGATCCGCTGGCAGGCATATACAATTAATTTTCAACCTCTCCTTGTCCCAGTCTGTAATTCCCACATGTTTTAAGATGACTACCATCATACCCAGTGGTGTAAAGTACTTCAAAGTACTACTTAAGTAGTTTGTTTGGGTAGCTGTACTTTACTTTACTATTTATATTTTTGACTACTTTTACTTCACTACATTCCTAAAGAGAATAATTAACTTTTTACTACACACATTTTCACTGACACCCAAAAGAAAGAAAATTGTGCCGTTTGGTTTGCTTAATTTAAGCAATTTGAAATTATTTATACTTGTACTTTTACTATTGATACTTAAGTATATTTTTGCAATTACATTTACTTTTGATACTTAAGTATATTTAAAACCAAATACTCTTAAGTAGTATTTTACTGGGTGACTTTCACTTTTACTTGAAGCATTTTAGGTATCTTGAAGGTATCTTTACTTTTACTCAAGTATGACTTTCGGGTACTTTTTCTACCACTGATCATTCCTGTTCCCAAGAACTCTACCACCCTGTAGAACTCACATCTGTAATCATGAAGTGTTTTGAAAGGCTGGTTATGGTACACATCAACTCCATCATCCCAGACACCCTAGATCCACTCCAATTTGCATACCACCCAACAGATCCATAGACGACACAATCTCAATTGCACTCCACACTGCCCTCACCCACCTAGATCAATATATTGTTTTGTTTACATCCCTGCTAGTCAGCATTTCTCCTTTGCCAAGATAATCCATCCACCTGACAGGTGTGGCATATCAAGAAGCTGATTAAACAGCATTATTATTACACAGGTGCATCTTGTGCTGGGGACAGTAAAAGGCCACTCTAAAATGAGCAGTTTTGTCACACAACAAAATGCCACAGATGTCTCAAGTTTTGAGGGAGCGTGCAATTGACATGTGGACTGTAGGAATGTCCCAGAGCTGTTGCCAGAGAATTGAATGTTACTTTCTCTACTATAAGCTGCCTCTAATGTTGTTTTAGAGAATTTGGCAGTATCTCCAACCGGCCTCACAACCGCAGACCACGTGTAACCACACCAGCCCAGTACCTCCACATCATCTGAGACCAGCCACCCAGACAGCTGATGAAACTGAGGAGTGTTTCTGTCTGTAATAAAGCCATTTTGTGGGGGACAATGTATTCTGATTGGCTGGGCCTGGCTCCCCATTGGGTGGGCCTGGCTCCCACGTGGGATTGGGGGGGGGGCTATTACCACCACACCATGTGACCGATTAGTCACGGTAATTAGGCTTCTCCAAGCTCTCATGCTGCTATTGGTCATTAGTAGCCTACCAAACTTACTAACTGCCTGGTACTCAGCACTCTATTGTCCATATAATCACTCTGACATCAATGCAAAAGTTATCCAAAATATAATCAAACACTTCATGAGTGCCCATGAGCTCATGTTGCGCAACATTTCTATAGGCTATGCAATTGCGCGAGAAAACAGAGTGATGGTCTCTACTAAAAAGAGGAGATTACATGTATTTTTTCCCACTGCCCCTGTTTCGAGACAGGTGCATGATAATGGTCCATTCTAAATCAAAACAAAGTTCACACATATATTATTCAGTATATGTAAAGACAAGATTAAATCAAGAATAGTCTGATGGGTGACAATATTAGCCTATCACTTGTGAATGATATATTATCCCTTGTGAATGATGCCCAGTATAAGCAACTGCTTTTTTGTGTGACTTTTTCTAATCATAGTCGCACACCTCATAGCCCATAGGCCTATATGTTTTGATAAGGTTTGTATCACAACTAAAGTGGCCAAACAACTTCTTAAAATTAAGCACATTAATCCGCTTTACAAGGGGTTTAGAGCCTAACTGGCAAACATAAACAGCGCATGACTTTCAAGTTTAGGGAAGATAATTTTCACCATAGAAATGCACCTTTATAATAAAAGCATTACATGCATAATCACATTTGCAGCCTTTTGATAACGGTGTTTTCCAGCTAATGGAACATTCCCGCTTATAGCCTACTGCCTTGTGCGCCTTGCTGCGCTTATAATGTGAAGAAATAGCCTAATAGTTTATAAAACATTTAAGCTACATGTTCTGATCTGTTGCGTCAGCCACATAGCGTAAAAAAAAGTTTTTGGATGCTAGTTGTTATTACTGTCCCAGACTATGTTTGGAATATTTATTTCTCGCACAGAATAGAATAAGTCGACTTTTGTACTATGGGGGATAGTAGATTGACATAGGCTTGTGCTTTTGCTGTCCGTTAGGCCTACTCATATTGTTGGCTAACGAAAAGCAAATGTGGACAGTTCTTCCAATATCTTCAATACGCACCTTCGATGCGCACAGTTGCGTCACCAATGTGTCTGTCTTCACTTGTAGCCTGTGAGAAAGACCCGATCACGTGATGGAGAGCCATGTGAATGAGAGGTGCTTAGGAGCTTGCAGCACTCAGGGGGAAGGGCACAAGGCAGCACTCCCAGCCACTATTTCTTTGTTAACCGCTCAACACAGAATAGCTGCATGTGCACACTCCCTCAAATCGTTTGGAGAAAATATTTATATTTTATTCAGATTTGTTCAATTGTATTCTTCATACTATGAAATAATTTAAAATAATGCCACGGAATTCTAAGCAAATCTTGTCTGCTAAATGAACTAGTGTAGCCCATTTGGCATAGCCAGATCGGGACCTAACATAACTCAGAGTATGCTTTTCTGTTCTTCTGAAGTAGACTACATTTTCTTCATATCATGCTTCTTTAGACCTGTCTAAAATAAATAATGGATTTATTGTGAAGGTGTTGGCTATATTACATGGATTTATTATACTTTTTTTTTTTATGTAGATGTTCCAAAGGTCTGCATTAATGGCTTGTAGGCTACAGTGGGGAAAAAAGTATTTAGTCAGCCACCAATTGTGCAAGTTCTCCCACTTAAAAAGATGAGAGAGGCCTGTAATTTTCATCATAGGTACACGTCAACTATGACAGACAAAATGAGAAAAAAAATCCAGAAAATCACATTGTAGGATTTTTTATGAATTTATTTTCAAATTATGGTGAAAAATAAGTATTTGGTCAATAACAAAAGTGTCTCAATACTTTGTTATATACCCTTTGTTGGCAATGACACAGGTCAAACGTTTTCTGTAAGTCTTCACAAGGTTTTCACACACTGTTGCTGGTATTTTGGCCCATTCCTCCATGCAAATCTCCTCTAGAGCAGTGATGTTTTGGGGCTGTCGCTGGGCAACACAGACTTTCAACTCCCTCAAAATATTTTCTATGGGGTTGAGATCTGGAGACTGGCTAGGTCACTCCAGGACCTTGAAATGCTTCTTACGAAGCCACTCCTTCGTTGCCCGGGCGGTGTGTTTGGGATCATTGTCATGCTGAAAGACCCAGCCACGTTTCATCTTCAATGCCCTTGCTGATGGAAGGAGGTTTTCACTCAAAATCTCACGATACATGGCCCCATTCATTCTTTCCTTTACACGGATCAGTCGTCCTGGTCCCTTTGCAGAAAAACAGCCCCAAACCATGATGTTTCCACCCCCATGTTTCACAATAGGTATGGTGTTCTTTGGATGCAACTCAGCATTCTTTGTCCTCCAAACACGACGAGTTGAGTTTTTACCAAAAAGTAATATTTTGGTTTCATCTGACCATATGACATTCTCCCAATCCTCTTCTGGATCATCCAAATGCACTCTAGCAAACTTCAGACGGGCCTGGACATGTACTGGCTTAAGCAGGGGGACACGTCTGGCACTGCAGGATTTGAGCCCCTGGCGGTGTAGTGTGTTACTGATGGTAGGCTTTGTTACTTTGGTCCCAGCTCTCTGCAGGTCATTCACTAGGTCCCCCCGTGTGGTTCTGGGATTTTTGATCACCGTTCTTGTGATCATTTTGACCCCACGGTGTGAGATCTTGCGTGGAGCCCCAGATCGAGGGAGATTATCAGTGGTCTTGTATGTCTTCCATTTCCTAATAATTGCTCCCACAGTTGATTTCTTCAAACCAAGCTGCTTACCTATTGCAGATTCAGTCTTCCCAGCCTGGTGCAGGTCTACAATTTTGTTTCTGGTGTCCTTTGACAGCTCTTTGGTCTTGGCCATAGTGGAGTTTGGAGTGTGACTGTTTGAGGTTGTGGGCAGGTGTTTTTTATACTGATAACAAGTTCAAACAGGTGCCATTAATACAGGTAACGAGTGGAGGACAGAGGAGCCTCTTAAAGAAGAAGTTACAGGTCTGTGAGAGCCAGAAATCTTGCTTGTTTGTAGGTGACCAAATACTTATTTTCCACCATAATTTGCAAATAAATTCATTAAAAATCCTACAATGTGATTTTCTGGAAAATGTTTTCTCAATTTGTCTGTCATAGTTGACGTGTACCTATGATGAAAATTACAGGCCTCTCTCATCTTTTTAAGTGGGAGAACTTGCACAATTGGTGGCTAACTAAATACTTTTTTCCCCCACTGTATGTGTGGAAGCCAGGAGATGCTAAATGTGTTTATGTTAATTAATAGTCAATTACAGTGAGACCGACAGTTATTTGCTTGACAATCAGCAGCTGACGAAATGTTGTGACCGCCACAGCCCTAGAATTGGAAAAACATTGCCTGGTCTGATGAATCCCGGTTCCTGCTGTTTCACGATGATGGGAGGACTAGGATATGGAGAAAACCACATGAGTACATGCATCCATCATGCCGCGTGTCAACATTGCAGGCTGGTGGTGGTGGTGTGGTGGTATGGGGTGTGTTTCATGGCACACATTGGGCCCCTTGATAAAAGTGGAGCAACATTTGAATGCCACAGGATATCTAAACATCATTGCCAATCAGGTGCATCCCTTCATGGCAGCAGTGGATTTTTTCAGCAGGATAATGCCCTATGCCACAAGAAACGAGCTATTCGGAGTAGAGATCCACTACCAGCCAACTCAACACAACTGAATGAAGCATTGGAGTCAACGTGGGCCAACATCCCTGTGGACACCTTGTAGAGTCCATGGGCCGACGAATTTAGGCTGTTCTAAGGGCAAAAGGGGGTGCAACTCAATATTCGGAAGATGTTCCTAATGTTTTGTACACTCAGTGTATATTTACATTTACATTTTAGTCATTTAGCAGACGCTCTTATCCAGAGCGACTTTCAGTTAGTGAGTGCATACATTATTATTTTTTCATACTGGCCCCCCGTGGGAATCGAACCCACAACCCTGGCATTGCAAACGCCATGCTCTACCAACTGAGCTACATCCCTGCCGGCCATTCCCTCCCCTACCCTGGGCCAATTGTGCGCCGCCCCATGGGTCTCCCGGTCGCGGCCGGCTACGACAGAGCCTGGATTCGAACCAGGATCTCTAGTGGCACAGCTAGCACTGCAATGCAGTGCCTTAGACCACTGCACCACTCGGGAGCCCAAAATATTTACTCTACACACACACACACACACACACACACACACACACACACACACACACACACACACACACACACACACACACACACACACACACACACACACACACACACACACACACACACACACACACACACACACACACACACACACACACACACACACACACACACATACACACACACACACACACGCACATACATACAATCTTCATTTACGCTGCTGCTACTTTGTTTATCATACATCCTGATGCGTAGTCACCTTACCCCTATACATATCTACCTCTATCACTCCAGTATCCCTACACATTATAAATATGGTATTAGAATTGATCTTGTATATGGCTTCTTACTTTCTTGTGTTCTTCTTATTTGTTATTTGTGTTTTTGTTCTACCTTATGTTATTTTTTGTACTACATTGTTATTGTTTACTGCATTGTTGGGTTTAGAGCTTGCAAGAAAGGCATTTCACTGTACTTGTGCACTTGACATTAATACTTGAAATTTGAGGTTGTATCTCTGTAAACAGAGGCAGAGCCCAGAGGAAGTTACTTGTCTGTTCAAACTTTCTAGTCTGATTAATCAGGCTGTAATTCACAATGATTTGGTATGTATTACATTTCTATGACTGTGATATGTTGTTGTTTATCTACCTTAGTTGAATGCACTGACTGTATGTTGCTCTGGATAAGTGTCTGCTGAATGACCACAATGTACACTACCAGTCAAAAGTTTGGACACATATTATATAAATCCTATAAATTAAAATGGCCAATTTAGGTGCAATCTATTAGCTTAATTTCTCAGATCAAATTATATTTCAACCAAATAATAATGTCTAACTACAGAAACAATTTTAGAACACTCTGAGACAGTGGGTGTCTAAATCCTTTGTTGTTGTTGGAATGACCCATGTAAATGTGTGGATTACAGAGTGTATAGCTGTATCACAGATACAGTGAAACTCCTTGTCCTCCTCACACTGCCTCTCCACAGGGACGCGATGACATCACTGGGTGATAAAGGCTCTGTCCAGACACAGACCAAGGTCCTGTCACAGGGCTGCTGGACGCAGGTCAGCTGTCTCTGCTGTGTGTCTGAGCGGGTGGAGCCCCTGGTCCTCATCCAGCTGTCACACAACGTCCAGCCTGTCACCAAGAGGTGGCTCATCTCCCTGATTGAAGCTTCAAAGAGACACGGAGGTGAGAGGTCAGGTCAGAGGTCTGACTGTACTTCAGTCTGTCTTGCTTGTTTTGTTCCAGCCGAGTAATATTAACACATCTGATTCACCGGGCTTGATGACTAGTTTATTAGTTGAGTCTCTAGTTTCAAAGTAGTGTATCCACATCCACTGACTGCTTTTATCATGTGGGTTAAGCCTGATGAAACGTTGCACAATACAACTGCGGGGGCATTCATCCATGTATCTTAGTTTATTAGCTGAATTAGGTGTGTCAATAAGTACTGGGCTGAAACATAAGCATATGCTAAGATCACTGCAGTAGAGGCAGGAGTATTGTAGTTGACCCTCTCCACACCCGTCGCTATGGGCGGTCCATAGGGGGCCGGGCCCGCCCCCACTTGAGGGAATGTATTATTAAATATACGTACTGTAGGCTAATAATAATTGTGCCCTGCCCTCCCATGCATTTCATATGCCCCCCTTAAGACTGAGGTCTGGTGACGGGTCTGACCCTCTCTCCTCCTCCCTGGACTAGGAGCATCGTTGCTGGCCCACCCTGGTGAGGATGAGTGTGGGAATGTGATCGTGGTGTCTGCTCCTCGCTGCACCCTTCTCAGAGCCACAGAGGATCTGGGTCTGTGTAAGAAATACCGCAATGAAGAGATGGTTGCTTTCTCCTACCACGACAGAGACAACTTCACCAATGTCGGTAAGAATGTTGGTAATGCTGGGGGAAGAGTAGAGGGATATTAACGGTAATAGCCGTTACAAGTTGTAACAGATCTTCAGCACCCAATACACCTTCTGTAGGAATAGAATCAACAAAATACACATTGACTGTTGTAATACTGTGGTAATATAGCCCAAATGACATATTAAATGTAATATATATGACAGTCTTGATTGACACCTGTCGTCTGTGTTACCAGATGACATGCAGGAGTTCCTGACATTAGCGGAGCGTCAGTACATAGTCAAGATTGAGCTGGACTCTCTACAGGCCCAGAAGAAGCAGAGAATCCCTGGAGTCCCAGAGGCTCCAGGGGTCCTGAAGGCCTGGGAGAACATCTGTGAGTCTTTACGTGTGTGTGTGTGTGTGTGTGTGTGTGTGTGTGTGGGTATGTGAATAATGATGTAAATGGGGATGTTGGGTGATTCCTCAAAAAACTAGAACAAATAACGACCATGATGTTGGGGATTTTCACAAAATGTTATCCATAGAAAGGTCCTTTGGAGAAAGTATTGTTGACATATACACTACCGGTCAAAAGTTTTAGAACATTCATTTAAGGGTTTTTCTTTATTTGTACTATTTTCTACATTGTAGAATAATAGTGAAGACATCAAAACTATGAAATAACACATATGGAATCATGTAGTAATCAAAAAAGTGTTAAACAAATCAAAATATATTTTATATTTGAGATTCTTCAAATAGCCACCCTTTGCCTTGATGACAGCTTTGCACACTCTTGGCATTCTCTCAACCAGCTTCATGAGGTAGTCACCTGGAATGCATTTCAATTAACAGGTGCGCCTTCTTAAAAGTTAATTTGTGGAATTTCTTTCCTTCTTAATGCGTTTGAGCCAATCAGTTGTTTTGTGACAAGGTAGGGGTGGTATACAGAAGATAGCCCTATTTGGTAAAAGACCAAGTCCATATTAGGGCAAGAACAGCTCAAATAAGCAAAGAGAAACGACAGTCCATCATTACTTTAAGACATGAATGTCAGTCAATACGGAACATTTCTTCAAGTGCAGTCACAAAAACCATCAAGCACTATGATGAAACTGGCTCTCATGAGGACCGCCACAGGAATGGAAGACCCAGAGTTACCTCTGCTGCAGAGGATAAGTTCATTAGAGTTACCAGCCTCAGAAATTGCAGTCCAAATAAATGCTTCACAGAGTTCAAGTAACAGACACATCTCAACATCAACTGTTCAGAGGAGACTGTGTGAAGGAGAGTGATGGAGTGCTGCATCAGATGACCTGGCCTCCACAATCACCTGACCTCAACCCAATTGAGATGGTTTGGGATGAGTCGGACGGCAGAGTGAAGGAAAAGCAGCCAACAAGTGCTCAGCATATGTGGGAACTCCTTCAAGACTGTTGGAAAAGTATTCCAGGTTAAGCTGGTTGAGAGAATGCCAAGAGTGTGCAAAGCTGTCATCAAGGCAAAGGGTGGCTATTTGAAGAATCTCAAATATAAAATATATTTTGATTTGTGTAACACTTTTTTGGTTGCTACATGATTCCATATGTGTTATTTCATAGTTGTGATAGTTGTGATGTCTTCACTATTATTCTACAATGTAGAAAATAGTATAAATAAAGAAAAACCCTTGAATGAGTAGGTGTTCAAAAACGTTTGACCGGTAGTGTATTCGATATTTGTATCTTAAAACATACTTGAGAAATAATTTGTTGAAGTTGGAATATTTGTGGCCTTACCCAGGCCTCCTTTACAAAAGTATTCATCCCCCTTGGCGTTTTTCCTATTTTGTAATTTAAATGGATTTTTATTTGGATTTCATGTAATGGACATACACAAAATAGTCTAAATTGGTGGTGAAATGAAAAAAATTACTTGTTTCAAATAATTCTAAAAAAGAAATAATGGAAAAGTGGTGCGTGCATATGTATTCACCCCCTTTGCTATGAAGCCCCTAAATAAGATCTGGTGCAACCAATTATCTTCAGAAGTCATAATTAGTTAAATAAAGTCCACCTGTGTGCAATCTAAGTGTCACATGATCTGTCACATGATCTCAGTATATATACACCTGAAAGGCCCCAGAGTCTGCAACACCACTAAGCAAGGGGCACCACCAAGCAAGCGGCACCATGAAGACCAAGGAGCTCTCCGAACAGGTCAGGGACAAAGTTGTGGAGAAGTACAGATCAGGTTTGGGTTACAAAAAAATATTAGAAACTTTGAACATCCCATGGAGCACCATTAAATCCATTATTAAAAAATTGAAAGAATATGGCACCACAACAAACCTGCCAAGAGAGGGCCGCCCACCAAAACTCACGGACCAGGCAAGGAGGGCATTAATCAGAGAGGCAACAAAGAGACCAAAGATAACTCTGAAGGAGCTGCAAAGCTCCACAGCGGATTTGGAAGTATCTGTCCATAGGACCACTTTAAGCCGTACACTCCACAGAGCTGGGCTTTACGGAAGAGTGGCCAGAATGATGGATGGTGCTAAATACAGGGAAATTATTGAGGGAAATCTGTTTCAGTCTTCCAGAGAATTGAGACTGGGACGGAGGTTCACCTTCCAGCAGGACAATGACCCTAAGCATACTGCTAAAGCAACACTCGGGTGGTTTAAGGGGAAACATTTAAATGTCTTGGAATGGCCTAGTCAAAGCCCAGACCTCAATCCAATTGAGAATCTGTGGTATGACTTAAAGATTGCTGTACACCAGCAGAATCCATCCAACTTGAAGGAGCTGGAGCAGTTTTGCGTTGAAGAATGGGCAAAAATTCCAGTGGCTAGATGTGCCAAGCTTATACAGACATACCCCAAGATACTTGCAGCTGTAATTGCTGCAAAAGGTGGCTCTAAAAAGTATTGACTTTGGGGGGGCTGAATAGTTATGCACACTCAATTGTTCAGTTTTTTTGTCTTATTTCTTGTTTGTTTCACAATAAAAAATATTTTGCATCTTCAAAGTGGTAGGCATGTTGTTTAATTGAAATGATACAAACCCCCAAAAAATCCATTTTAATTCCAGGTTGTAAGGCAACAAAATAGGAAAAATGCCAACGGGGGTGAATACTTTCGCAAGCCACTGTAAGACTCCATAATGGTGTGCTACAAAGTGATACAAGGTGATACAAATCAAAAGTTGGTGTCATATAAGGTTTACCCCTTTCTCTGTGATATGAGTATTATTTTGTGCACGTGTGCCATTCTGCTTACCTCAGCATGTTCTGTCCTCTATGTCATGGTCTTGCTTAGCTAAGCTGTTCTGCAGCAGAGCAGAGCACCACCTCTGGCTGATCATTTCAGTGCTCTCTCCTGTCCTCTCTCACTGCTCTGTGATCTGTATTCTTCTGAGAATTACAACGAACTGTCCCTTACGTATGCTGGATAGTGTTAACAATGTAATACAGCCAAGCTTCTGGATATGTTACCTCTTGTTACCTGTCTGTATGTGTAATATTGTACAGATCCCTGACGTAGCCCATCCGTCCTGTGTCTGTACTGTAGGTCAGAAGCTGGAGAGAGCAGGAGTGATAAAGGACATCTTCCCTCTACATGACCAGCAGAGACTGAATGAAGTCGGCAGAAGGTGGTCCTCTAAGAAGCAGATATGGAGACAGCCTCTCGGTAAACAACAACATACAGTAAACACAAACACAAAAAGGTTACATACACACACACTAGAGCTGATAACCCCTCTGTAGCTCAGCTGGTAGAGCACGGCGCTTGTAACGCCAAGGTAGTGGGTTCGATCCCCGGGACCACCCATACACAAAAAAAATGTATGCACGCATGACTGTAAGTTGCTTTGGATAAAAGCGTCTGCTAAATGGCTTATTATTTATAACGATAAACTGAAAATTACAGACACCGACATTGCTTTACTCTTACCAAAGCATTTTGCTTACGTTGGTAATTTTCTGTGATTTCTCTACACAACGTTCTTGTAGATTGTGCTAAAACCATTATTTGGTCAACAGTAATAGCCTATGCATTATGTTGATTCATGCTATGAAAGTATCTGCCTGTCCCTGTTTTGCTGTTGGCTGATGACTCTCATTCCCATCTCCCACCGTGTGCACAGAGGGAGAGATGCATTCTGAGAAGCACAAGCATATGACCGTTGTTCAAAATGCTATTGTGAGAAAAATATTGTTTTCAAAGCAACTAGTGTTGTTCTAGTTACAGAGAGGAGAGTCACAGCTTTTTGTGAGTTTAGAATGTATTTCTAACCTCTTAATATTGAGTTCATGGCACCACTTTACAACTGCAGTAGGCTGTAGTTAGTATGGTTTTGATGCGCCCCCGCTTAGCAGAGTCGAGTGGAGCGCGCCATTTGCAGTGAATAGGCCTGCATCAAGTAGCCTAGGCCTGGTGCTGTAACAATTTTGTAAAACATTAGCCTACATTGACTGATAGATTAATCAATTAGCCTACATGGCTATCTAATATCATATTTAGAGTTGTGTTTTGATTTCCCACTTACTCAGGTGGTGAATAATACAGTCTTAGAAAAAAGGGTTCCGAAAGGGTTCTTTGGCTGTCCCCATAGGAGAACCCTTTATGGTTCCAGGTAGAATCCTTTTTGGTTCTAGGTATAACTCCATGTAGAACACTCTGGGAAAAGGGTTCTTACATGGAACCCAATAGGGCTCTACCTGGAACCAAAAAGGGTTCTTCAAAGGGTTATCCTATGGGGACAGCAGAATAACTGTTTTAGGTTCTAGATAGTACCTTTTTTTCTAAGTGTGTATAGGCTCTAGGCCAATATGCACAAAGATGTCAGCAAATTCTCTGAAGAGCCAAAAATACATCTGATAATTCAGGATCCTATTTTGACAGGTTGCACATCAAAATATCAATCATGAATTTCCTGGATATGTTAGATGAAATAGCTTACTTTAATTATCGGCTACCATCTCAGTTGTCTTACTTGGCATTGACAAAAAAAAAATCCAGAGCCCTGCCGCTAATGTAAAGTAACTGTCCATTATATTTTGTTTTGTTTATCGTTGTATTTGTTGTTATCGAGCAAAATAGTTACATTTATCACAATATTACTTTTTGTCCATATCGCCCAGCTCTAGCAACTCCACAAACATTTACTCCTTTGTCCTACTAATGATCTCTCTCTTCCTGTGCAGATGCAATACAATCATATTTTGGAGGCACCGTGGCGTTTTACTTCAGCTTTCTGCAATTCTACACCTGGGCCCTGGTGCCCCCTGCCTTCCTGGGCCTGGTCCTGACCTTTCTACAGCCTGCCGGTGGATTGGGTAGTGGGGTGGTGAAGGAGCAGGCCGGGGAGTGGGTGATGGAGGAGGAGGAAGATTATGGCCCCTCAGTCAGCGGTCACATGGTACAGGCTGTATTCAGCATGCTGTGGTCCACGCTGTTCATCGAGTTCTGGAAGCGCCGGAGCTCCTCCCTCTCCCACCGCTGGGGCACACGCCACCTGACTGAGCGCTTTGCCGAGCCCCGCCCTGGCTTCCATGGCACCCTGGGGATCAACCCTGTGACAGGCCGTCTGGAGCCCCTATTCCCGGAGTGGCAGAGGCAGCTGCGTGTGGGCCTGGTGTCGTTGCCCCTAGTGGGGCTGTTCCTGGGACTGGTGGTGCTGGGCATGACAGGCTTCTACCACGGAGAGGCCCTGGTACAGGGCTTCCATCAGGACAGCGGCTCCCTGTTCTCTGGAGCTCTGCTCTACCTGCCCTCTATAGCCCACACAGTCTACACCAACATATTGAAGAATGTGTACCACACTGTGGCCATGCAACTCACCAAGTGGGGTGAGAAAGGGCACTGGGCATTGGGGAGGGAGATGGGTTAGATAGGGAAGAGATGATAGAGAGGGGTTTAGAGAAGAGGGAGAGAGAAAATAAGTTTGAGGTTGATGAATAATTGCAGTAAGGGGTAGAATGTTTGGAAAAACAGAGCTAAGTTCACCAAAGAGCAGAGTCATAGAATAACAGAGAATGCAATTGGATGCAAAGTATCACAGTTTGTGTGTGATAAGTGATAAGTCCACCGAAAATCAGTCTGATTTCCCCTCATAGAAAACCACAGAGAGGAGTCCTCCTTCCAGAACCATCATACCACCAAAGTCCTCCTGGTCAGTCCCAGTCTTCCTCCCCCATCTGTCAGTCTATTCTCCTCTTCCTCCCCCTCCTCTGGTCGCCCATTTCTCTCTATTCTTACTGAATATATACAGTGCATACAGAAAGTATTCAGACCCCTTCACTTTTTCCACATTTTGTTACGTTACAGCCTTATTCTTGATAAAATGATATTTTTACTCATCAATCTACACACAATACCGCATAATGACAAAGCAAAAACAGGTTAAGATTTTTTTTCAAATGTATTAAAAATATAAAAAGAGAAATATACCATTTACATAACTATTCAGACCCTTTACTCAGTACTTTGTTGAAGCACCTTTGGCAGCGATTACAGCCTCAAGTCTTCTTGGGTATGACGCTACAAGCTTGGCACACCAATATTTGGGGAGTTTCTCCCATTCTTCTCTGCAGATCCTCTCAAGCTCTGTCAGTTTGGATGGGGAGTGTCACTGCACAGCTATTTTCAGGTCTCTCCAGAGATGTTAGACCGGATTCAAGTTCGGGCTCTGGCTGGGCCACTCAAGGACATTCAGAGACTTGTCCCGAAGCCACTCATGCATTGTCTTGGCTGTGAGCTTAGGATCATTTTCCTGTTGGAAGGTGAACCTTCACCCCAGTCTGAGGTCCTGAGCGCTTTGGAATAGGTATTCATCAAGGATCTCTCTGTACTTTGCTCCGTTCATCTTTCCCTCGATCCTGACTAGTCTCCCAGTCCCTGCCGCTGAAAAACATCCCCACAGCATGATGCTGCCACCACCATGCTTCACAGTAGGGATGGTGCCAGGTTTCCTCCAGATGTGATTCTTAGCATTCAGGCCAAAGAGTTGAATCTTGGTTTCATCAGACCAGAGAATCTTGTTTCTCATGGTCTGAGAGTCTTTAAGTGCCTTTTGGCAAACTCCAAGCGGGCTGTCATGTGCTTTTTACTAAGGAGTGGCTTTCGTCTGGCCATTCTACCATAAAGGCCTGATTAGTGGAGTACTGCAGAGATGGTTGTCCTTCTGAAAGGTTCTCCCATCTCCACAGAGGAACTCTGGAGCTCTATCAGAGTGACCATCGGGTTCTCGGTCACCTCTCTGACCGGGAGGCCAGCTCTAGGAAGAGTCTTGGTGGTTCCAAACTTCTTCCATTTAAGAATGATGGAGGTCACTGTGTTCTTGGGGACCTTCAATGCTGCAGAAATGTTTTGGTACCCTTCCCCAGATCTGTGCCACGACACAATCCTGTCTCGGAGCTCTACAGACAATTCCTTCGACCTCATGGCTTGGTTTTCGCTCTGACATGCACTGTCAACTGTGGGACCTTATATAGACAGGTGTGTGCCTTTCCTGTCACGATCGTCATACGAAGCAGACCAAGGCGCAGCGTGATATGCGTACATCTCTTTAATAGTGTACTAGCAACACGATACAAAATACAAAACAACAAAACGAAACGTGAAGTCCTTGGTCATGAACACAAACCAACACGGAACAAGATCCCACAAAACACAAGTGCACAACAGGCTGCCTAAGTATGGTTCCCAATCAGAGACAACAAGCAACAGCTGATTCTCGTTGCCTCTGATTGAGAACCACCCCGGCCAACCTAGAAAACACATGAACTAGAAACTGAACATAGAACACAAAACATAGACCCTACACACCCTGGCTCAACATATAAGAGTCCCCAGAGCCAGGGCGTGACATTTCCAAATCATTACATTTTACATTTTAGTCATTAGTATGCTGTTCATGTCCAATCAATTGAATTTACTACAGGTGGCCTCCAATCAAGTTGTAGAAACATCTCAAGGATGATCAATAGAAACAGGATGCACCTGAGCTCAATTTCGAGTCTCATAGCAAAGGGTCTGAATACTTTTGTAAACATTAGCAAAAATGTCCAAAAACCAGTTTTCACATTGTCATTATGGGGTATTGTGTGTAGATTGATGAGGATTTTTCTCATAAGCCTAACATTTCACGAATACATGGTGTTGCAAGGCTGCCATGGTTTAGACTGCTGGCTGGCAGCAATAATGTAATTACTTGTTTAGTAATTAAAGTTGGAAATTCAAACATTGTAAAATACATTTTCGATACAACAGCATACTAATCAGCAACTAATTGATTTAAAAAAAAACACAACTGTCCTGTATAGGCTACCTGAACCTGCATGACATGAGCTGTCCTCGCGCTCTCTCCCAGCTTGGATAGAATGTTGTTGTGCATAAAACTAGTCTATTAATGCCAAATAATACTGTCAGTCCATCCTTAAAACACTAGCTTCCTTTGTATTGTTTCATTATGCAGTGTAGCTTACTATCTATAGCTATATACAGTATTTAGCTGCTATTTATACACTTTCTTATAAAAAATTATACATCAAATAGCCTAACAATTACGAATTTTTTTTACTGTTGAACTTAGCAGGTTTTGTCTGGCTATTAGCCTACACAAATGGGCTGCAATTAAAGTAAATGTAATTAAAATCCAACTTCAGAGACTCCCTTGGTCTTCTAATGTCCTATTGAGAGATTTTGCATTAGCCTATATGTCCATTGGACTGCACACAATTTAAACTTAGTTTTGAATGATGCATGCCAAGATATACCAAAGATAAAGGACTGATGATATTACAACCACACATATCAAACGTCGGTTCACCAGTATGAAGAAAACCGCTTTTTTTGTTTGAGCCCTCAAGAGCTATTGTCCGCTAAAGATGATAATCTGTCTGCATCTGCCAATTTATTGGCTGTCCAGTATCCAGACGACCTATACAGTTAATCTCTTTCCGTAACTTGTTGAGGCCGGCAATTAAGGAGAACGCAAGAGGCGCAATTAAAGACGTTGCAGAACTGCTGTAGGTCTATTTGAATCACCACGTACTTCTGCCCAGTTTCCCTGATGTTGCTACGGAAATCAAGCTGTTTTTAACCATCCCTGTAATTGTTGCTTCTGCGGCGAGATCGTTTTCACAACTAAAACTCATAAAGAACTACTTAAAAATAAGAATTAGGCTCTCGGTCTGATATGTGCCTTTGAACACCTAAGTATGCTCCTCTCATTGCACTGGTTCCGGTGTAGCCTTGACCACAGAATTTGTTCACCGATATCCCCTTACTTTCAATCAGTTCAACTGTTTATTTTTCAAGGCCTGGGGAACTTTGGTCAGTCACATTCTTGAAGCCCAAGAAACAAATACTTACCTTCCTAATACATATGGAAATAAAATAAGTTTATGAATGATGTAAGGGTTGGTGTGAGGTGTGACCCAGGTGCGGTGCAGGATAGACAGTAGGCAGTAGGCAGAGATGGTGAAACAATAATCTTTACTGGTGGTCCCGAAGCCAGGACACAAAAACACTGATTAGTCCTGCTGGGCATAGAGAAACTAGCAGAGGAAACTGAGCAAGGGAACACAGGGAAGTGAGGGCATAAATAAACAGGTGAACAGGTAGACACAGGTGACACCAATAGGATCAAGATTAGTCCAGACTGTGAGTGAGGAGGTGCCTAAGGTTGTCGGAGGAGGACACCTATTAGATCGCTCCGGAACTGCGACCCCCTCCTGTAACTGCGACCCCCTCCTGTAACATAATTACTTTTTGGAGGGTTACTGTCAAAATGATTAATGAAATAAAACTAAATAGACATTGTAATCGACAGGCACATGGGCCCCCAGAGCTCATTGGCTCTGCCTTGTGGGGGCTGCGGGGTGTCCAATATGCCAATGTAGGTGTAGTACAGATAGGCTAATGTATTGTGATACAGGTAGGTGTAGTACAGATAGGCTAAATGTATTGTGATACAGGTAGGTGTAGTGAGTGTGCAGATAGTATCAGCTGTGTATGTATAAGCAGATGTGGGAGGCACATCAGATACAGTAACACAGGATCTGTATTCATGCCTCCAGAGATATTACTTGAAGCCAAAATCTCCCTCTCTCATTTTCAGTTCACTTTCTTCAACAACTTTGCTGTGCTCTTCCACATTGCCTTCTACAAACAGGACCTACCACTGCTACGCAAGGTAAGATATTTCATCTGGGCAGCACAGTTTGTCTGAGTGGCTAGAGGAAATGTTATACAATGTGGAAATACCTCATGTTAATAAAGGGTAGATCTTGTGTTTGTGTGTGTGTGTGTGTGTGTGTGTGTGTGTGTGTGTGTGTGTGTGTGTGTGTGTGTTTGTGTGTATACAGTATGCAACACTTTATGTTTGATTTATCGATTTGTGCACACAGAAGCTTGCCTCTCTGCTAATTTGGAACCAGCTGGTGAACCAGCTTACAGAGGTTGTGGTGCCATTTATAGTCGACCGCTTCCTCAGTGCTCCCCATAAGAAAGAGCAGGAGGACAACCTAGAGGTGGACAAACTCAGAGCTCAGAGAAGCCTTCCACCCTTTCCAGTAAGTCCTTGTAAAATGTGTTTGTCTGTTTTGTTTTTCTCTGTTTTGCTTCATTGTGCTCGTCTGCCTTGGTTTCTTTGTATCTGTGCCTTAGGGGGTAGAATCAAGGTTGGGTGTATTTGCATGTCGTATGTTAGGGGTCTCTTTGTTTTGGTGATTAACTTATTGCGTCTGTTGCTACGTTTCAGGGCCTGTTTGCGGAGTACATTGAGTTGCTGCTGAAGTTTGGATATTTGAGTCTGTTCTCCTGTGTGTACCCGCTCACCGCCGTCCTCCTGCTCCTCAACAACATAACAGAGATCCCAGGGGATGCCTACAAGATTTGTAAACTGTTCCGGAAGCCATTCTCTGCCCCTGTGTCCAACATGGGGGTGTGGCAGGTTAGGAGGGTTTTGGGCGAGGGAATGTGAGAATTTGAACAAAAAGAGAGGGCATTTTTACTGCAGACAGAAAGTAGCTATGTAGCTAAATCTGGTAAATAAATAGATGTAAGCAGCATGTAGTGGTCAATGTAATTTTCTAATCAGTGCCCATCTACGTCACTGTGTACATTTGCATGTATTTGCTTGTGTCCTTGTATGTTCCTGTAACCATATTTATGTATGCCTGTGTATGTTTCAGACAGCGTTTGAGGTTCTGGGCTTTGTCTCAGTCATGTCTAACTGCTGGCTGCTGCTGCTGTCCCCTCGCGTCCAGAAGTTCTGTCTGGAGGGAGGGATCAGCGGCAAGAACATCATACTCTTCGCCATCCTGGTCGAGGTACAGTATGAGGGGAGCCTTCCTGGTGGAGGTACAGTATCTTGTTCATAACAGTACAGTATATGGTTCATAGCAGTTGTCTTATTCACAGCATGTTACGGTGTCATCATCTACCCAACTGACATAGGTGTATGTGTGTTTGTTTGTCAGCATGTCCTGATCCTGGTCAAGATGATTCTAGCTTTTATGATACCAGCCGAGCCTGACTGGGTCAGAATCAAGAGGGAACAGATCGAGTTCCACTCTATGCAAGCTCTAGGGCAGCAGGTAAGAATGATCTAATCAAGAATAATCACTAATAATATAGTTACTGGAACAATCAGGCATCTGACAATCAAACATCTCCTTTTGACTCTTACAGAAGCTATGAAGGCTATGGAGCCCCTGTGGGAGAGTCTGAGTGTCCTGTTGCCCTTCAAGTGTTGGTTTGGACTAGGGGGCTCATTAGAATCAGCTGCCATGACGAGGGTAGAGAGGAGGATATAAAGACACATAAAGAAACAGCCAGTCTGAGAAGCTCTCTCAGCATCTCCCTCTCGAGGACTCCCTCTCCAGGCATAAATACAGTTCAGAAAGGAAAGACCAAGTATTCATTTAACCATTTATTAGAAAACATAAACAATACATTAGGTCTTGGCAATAGGCTCTGCCGCTTTAGGGTAGCTCACTGCCAGAGCAAAGCGTCAACATATATTAAAGTAACTACAGGTGTGCTATACCAATCCACCTGCAGGAAGGAAAACAGAACCAAACAGGTGGAGGTTGGGGTGGTGGTGGTTTGGGTGGTGGTGGGCAGCAAGAAAAACAAACTCATACTAGCAGTAGCAGCAAGCGGCAGCAGAGGATGTCTGAGCAGAACCTGGTCAGCTTAAATAGACCGCCATATTAAGGTAGGAAGTGTTGTTAGCATCTGATTGGTACAATCTCAGCTGATGCAGACACTCGGGTTTCCCTTCTGAACCGGCTTTGCTTTATAAGTCTCTCATGTCATGGAAGATACAAGTGGCAGGGGCCTGGGACTGAAGGCAAACCCAAGGAAGAGCTAGGAGCGTTGTTAATTGGGTTAATGCAGTATTGAATCTTCAGCTTAAGGTGTCTTTGAGATTTCTAGAAATACTGGGTAGCTTTGGACTTTATTGTGAGTGTGGCACATACTATGCAATTATTTAATTTGCTCTAATCACACAAGTGCTGTATCATAAAAAAATATATATTCTCCACAGTGGTTTAAGTACTTTCACATCATGAGTGTTACATTGTACACTTCAGACACATTATAAACCTACTAAGATCACATGATGAATTATGTGCACTTTTACTTGAAGATTTTACAATGATAAAACATCATGATTAATGATGATCTTGATGGCAACACTATATTAAATACAAAAGACAGTGGACCGGCTTTGAAGCCATGCTGACTGACATACAGTGGGGGGAAAAAGTATTTAGTCAGCCACCAATTGTGCAAGTTCTCCCACTTAAAAAGATGAGAGAGGCCTGTAATTTTCATCATAGGTACACGTCAACTATGACAGACAAATTGAGATTTTTCTTCTCCAGAAAAACACATTGTAGGATTTTTAATGAATTTATTTGCAAATTATGGTGGAAAATAAGTTTTTGGTCACCTACAAACAAGCAAGATTTCTGGCTCTCACAGACCTGTAACTTCTTCTTTAAGAGGTTCCTCTGTCCTCCACTCGTTACCTGTATTAATGGCACCTGTTTGAACTTGTTATCAGTATAAAAGACACCTGTCCACAACCTCAAACAGTCACACTCCAAACTCCACTATGGCCAAGACCAAAGAGCTGTCAAAGGACACCAGAAACAAAATTGTAGACCTGCACCAGGCTGGGAAGACTGAATCTGCAATAGGTAAGCAGCTTGGTTTGAAGAAATCAACTGTGGGAGCAATTATTAGGAAATGGAAGACATACAAGACCACTGATAATCTCCCTCGATCTGGGGCTCCACGCAAGATCTCACCCCGTGGGGTCAAAATGATCACAAGAACGGTGAGCAAAAATCCCAGAACCACACGGGGGGACCTAGTGAATGACCTGCAGAGAGCTGGTACCAAAGTAACAAAGCCTACCATCAGTAACACACTACGCCGCCAGGGACTCAAATCCTGCAGTGCCAGACGTGTCCCCCTGCTTAAGCCAGTACATGTCCAGGCCCATCTGAAGTTTGCTAGAGTGCATTTGGATGATCCAGAAGAGGATTGGGAGAATGTCATATGGTCAGATGAAACCAAAATAGAACTTTTTGGTAAAAACTCAACTCGTCGTGTTTGGAGGACAAAGAATGCTGAGTTGCATCCAAAGAACACCATACCTACTGTGAAGCATGGGGGTGGAAACATCATGGTTTGGGGCTGTTTTCTGCAAAGGGACCAGGACGACTGATCCGTGTAAAGGAAAGAATGAATGGGGCCATGTATCGTGATATTTTGAGTGAAAATCTCCTTCCATCAGCAAGGGCATTGAAGATGAAACGTGGCTGGGTCTTTCAGCATGACAATGATCCCAAACACACCGCCCGGGCAACGAAGGAGTGGCTTTGTAAGAAGCATTTCAAGGTCCTGGAGTGGCCTAGCCAGTCTCCAGATCTCAACCCCATAGAAAATCTTTGGAGGGAGTTGAAAGTCCGTGTTGCCCAGTGACAGCCCCAAAACATCACTGCTCTAGAGGAGATCTGCATGGAGGAATGGGCCAAAATACCAGCAACAGTGTGTGAAAACCTTGTGAAGACTTACAGAAAATGTTTGACCTGTGTCATTGCCAACAAAGGGTATATAACAAAGTATTGAGAAACTTTTGTTATTGACCAAATACTTATTTTCCACCATAATTTGCAAATAAATTCATAAAAAATCCTACAATGTGATTTTCTGGATTTTCTTTTCTCATTTTGTCTTTACAGGCCTCTCTCATCTTTTTACAGGCCTCTCTCATCTTTTTTTTGTCTGTCATAGTTGACGTGTACCTATGATGAAAATTATAGGCCTCTCTCATCTTTTTGAGTGGGAGAACATGCACAATTGGTGGCTGACTAAATACTTTTTTTCCCCACTGTATAAGGCAGATCAAAAGAAGGGGAAAAAAGGGGAACAACGTAAAGAAAAGAGACAAAGAGAGCTGGGTGTTCTTAAGTTGTTTGAAAATAAGGGACAAAAACTGATAAAAGATACAAAAGATAAAAGAGACAGAGGTATAGAGAAAATGGCAAAAGAGGCGAAGGTAACAGAAAAACTAATGGCAGAAGACAATACACCTTTCTCACATACGGATTCAGCAAAAAGCCCCCACCTTACGAGGAAGAAGTAGAGTTTAAGGACGTCTATCCTCAGCTTCCAATGATCATTCAGGAGGGTGATTATTGCATCAGAGATGAAGATGAACGAATAACAGAGAGAGGACAAGCAGAAACAACCATAAAGTTGAATCCAACTCCAAAAGTAAGAAGAAAACTACATGTCTGGAAACTAAGGGTAGAGTGAGGTTTAGGAGGATGGAATTTGAAGATGATGATGATGATGATCAGAGTGATTCAGAAGAGATCATGGGTGGATATGACCCTGTGATCAGACAGAGGTTGGCCAGAGCGGAAAGAAGGGGTGATGGAAGTTGGAAGAAGAAGGATACAAGAGAATCGAGCTCTGATGAAAGTCAAGATGAAGCCAGCGATGAAGATTTTGAGATTAAAGGTGCTTCATGTTCAAGAGGATTTTATTCTACAATGACTAGCACAGAAGAAATAGAAAGAGATATGGATCGATGCATATCATGCTTGGATAAGGCGAATAATTTAGAAGAAGTAAGAGAATTGGAAGAACAACTCAAGAAGTTGAAGATACAGAAGGAAAAACTGCTGAAAAAAGAATATCAAAAATTGGAGAGGAAATATACATTGCGGACAAGAAAAGAGAGCACAAGTAAGAAGATGATGCCAGTGATAATTCGAGGACAGAACCTGGAGAATAAGCCTTTGCAGAATACCGATATGTCAGATATACTTGAGAAGCTGCCTACTCTTCAAGATGGAGCATATCCTTGGATTTCTAAGTTGGAAGAAATTACGGTGGGAACACAGTCTGCCATAGGAGACATTAAGAGACTTTTGGCTAATCTCCTTGGGATTCCAGGTATGGAAGAAATTTTTCAGAGAGCTGGACTTAATCGATATGTGGGGACTGCGGTGAATGATCCTGAGTTGTTAGCTGCAAGTAGAAATCGGCTGTGGAGAGCACTGAAAGATACGTTTCCAACAAATGTGCATCCTGACAACATTCTGATTGACCCACTAGGACAACAAGTAAATCCGAGAGCCTATGTGTCAAGAGCTCATCAAGTGTGGAGAAATATTACTGGAAATGATCCAGATGTGAGTCAAATTGAGCAGTCAATTTTGCGAGCTAAACTGCAGATGGGGCTGCCCTCACCAGTAAGGAGCAAACTGGCAGAGGTGGTTGGACTTGGAAGCATGACAAAAGGTGTCTATACAGATCATATAGCCCATCAAGTGGATCTGTACCGGAAAAAGGAACACAACCAGAAAGAACAGGACCAAGAAATTCTCAGAAAACTCAATCAAATACAACTGGTGGAGAATAAGAAGAAGGAGAAGAAACAGGCTTTGGTTATGCAGAATCAGTGTTCACCAAATCAACAATCACTGCCACAGCTTCAACCGAACCAGGTCCAACCGCAATTGTACCAGCCACCACTAGTGGGACCAGTTGTTTCATATCCACAGCCAGTTTCTGGACAGACACAGAATTGGAGAGGAAGAGGACGAGAAGGCTTAGGAAGAGGAAGAGGAGGCAGATTTAAGCCATACTTCCAGCAATCTTCAGAAGTGTGTTATAATTGTGGACAGGTTGGTCACTTTGCCCGTGAGTGTAATGGGCCAGGAGGAAACACCAGAGGGAATTTCAGAGGAAGATACAGGGGCCAGTCAAGATCATTTGGAGGACCGGTGAACCCTTATAGGGGCCCGGAGCCAGGATTCTAGAGGTGCCCAGAAGATCCGAAAGGGGGGTGTCAGCTGGTAGCATCAGGACCGGAAAAAGATCCAACAATTGAGGTGAAAGTAAACAATCGACCATTGGAAGTGATGGCGGATAGCGGAGCTGCTTTCACCTGTGTTCGGCCTGAAGATGCTACACATCTCCCCATGTCCAATCAACTAATTAGTACAATCGGATTTGAGGGAGTGAAACAGCTGATTCCTCTTACGGAACCAATTGAGCTCTGCTATAAAAATCCAAACATTACAATACCCATACTGGTATCGGAACATACACCTATTGCATTGTTGGGAAGAGATGCATTGTGTAGATTGAATTGTACAATAAAATGTACGCCAGACGGCTGTCTGGTAGAAGTGCCAAAAGAAAAGGTTTACCAATTGTTGATGACGACAGAGATTGACTCTTCTTCAGTATTTTGGATTGGAAATCTCAGTGCAGATTTTTTGAAGTAGGCTAAGATATGGGAGAAATTCATTGTGGCAAAAATGCCAGGTGCGAGGCTTCCAGAATATCAATTTCATTGTACGCTGAAGTATTTCAAGAATGCTGCCCAATCGAACACAGAGGAATGGTTGAGTCATCAACCAAAGGTTAAACTCAGCTCATGTTGCATAATTTTAGGACCACAAGGAGCAGCTATGAAGATAAACACAGACGATTATCTGGATAAAGAATTTGAGAAGAGTGTGCCACATGTGACCTTGTTGGTTGCTGAAGACTATGAGCAGAAGCATATAGGAGAAATGATGACAGAAGCAGAGAAAGCTGTTTTCGTACCAATGAAAGAGAATTTGGCGATTTGGAGGAGTGAAGATCAGTGATTTCTCAAAATCATGATTTCGGCTCAAGGACAGCCACAAGCTGTACCGATCACACATGAATATATTTGCAGTGCGAAGATGGATTTAGACTCTATGAAAGAGGAGAGGTTGCAACAAGTTCCAGAATGTTTGTGGTCTCAACACAGTACCGATATTGGACTTGTGAAATCAGCCCAACCGGTGAAATTGAAACTTCGACCAGGAGCCAGACCTCCTTGGAAGAATCAGTATCCATTGAAAGATGAAGTAATCCAGGGGATCGAACCACAAATTGAAGGACTTTTGAAAGCAGGTGTTTTGAAGACAATAAAAAGTCCTCAGAGTAACACACCTTTGTTGCCTTTGAAGAAACCCGATGAGACTTATCGTATGGTTCATGATTTGAGAGCAGTGAATGAAGTAGGGACCTTTGAGAGCTATGGTTAAAGATACTGGGAGTGGTCAACTCCATAGCAATCTTTCCTGGACACAGGAAGGCCTTGTGGCATTTGAAACGATCAAACAGAGGCTACAGGAGGCACCTGCACTCACACTACCAGACTACTCTAAGAATTTCTTGTTATATGTGTCTACTTCTACTGGGGGTAAATATGCATGTGCAGTTCTTTGTCAGCTGACAGGTACAGGGACGAATCCTCAACCTATTTCCTACTACTCTACTGCCTATTCAGAAGTAGAACTAGGGCTACCACTGTGCTACAGAGCAATGGTGGGAGTATATTCAATGTATGACAAAGCATCATCTGTTACGATGGGTTACCCAGTAACAATTCTTACCCATCATAGTCTCAGAAATCTTCTGAACTATGGAAAATATACATTGACTATGCCTAGGCTCAGAGACTATCATAGGCTCTTAGAGCAGGAAGACCTAGTGAGGTGTGATACGGTGAATCCAACCGAGAATTTGCCAACTTCAGAGGATGGTGAGCCATATGATTGTGTTCAAGAAGCAGAGAAATACTTGAGGCTTAGATCAGATTTGCAAGCCTTTCCATTACTTGAGGCAGACCTGGAGTATTGGACTGATGGGTCTTGTTATCGTGTGGGAGATCAATTGTGTGCTGGCTATGCAGTAGTTAAAGCTCAAGGAACTGGATTTGTTGTTGAAAAGGCTGAAATAATACCACAGCCTGCGTCCGCACAACTTGCTGAACTTGTGGGGCTAACAGAAGCGTGTTTGTTAGCAGAAGGAAAGCGAGTGACGATATATACTGATTCTGCATATGCACATAGTGTATGTCATTTGTTTGGAGCAGTGTGGAAAGGTCGAGGGTTTAAGAAAACGGATGGTTCCCCGATACAACATCATGCGCAAATAATGAAATTGTTGCATGCTATGATGAAGCCTAAAGAGATAGTGATAGCTAAGTGTGCAGCTCATAAAACCGATGTGTCAAAAGTCACAGGACCAGGCACCGGTGGAACAGGCACGGGCCGTGCCGGACTGGACACACGCACCACTGGCTTGATGCGGGGAGCAGGAACGGGCCGGACCGGGCTGACGACGCGCACCACTGGCTTGGTGCGGGGAGCAGGTACGGGCCGTACCGGACTGGCGACGCGCACCACTAGTTTGGTGCGAGGGACAGGAACAGGCCGGACCGGGCTGGCGACGCGCACCACAGGTTTGGTGCGAGGGGCAGGAACAGGCCGGGCCGTGCTGGCGACGCGCACCACTGGTTTGGTGCGAGGGGCAGGAACAGGCCGGGCCGGGCTGGCGACGCGCACCACTGGTTTGGTGCGAGGGGCAGGAACAGGCCGGACCGGGCTGGTGACGCGCACCACTGGCTTGGTGCGAGGGGCAGGAACAGGCCGGACCGGGCTGGCGACGCGCACCACTGGCTTGGTGCGAGGGACAGGAACAGGCCAGACCGGGCTGGCGACGCGCACCACTGGCTTAGTGCGGGACCACCACTTAGTGCGTGACCACCACTTACTCTCCACCTCCCTGTTGCACCCCTGGTCTGGTCTGGACCTCGGCGTGCTGCTTCCCCTCTCCTTCCTCCCACGACGTACCAAGCCCTGTCTGGACCCTGGTGTGGGAGACCCCGAACCTGGAGAGGGGCTGACGTCTGGGTCTGGACTGGAACCGCTGACTGGAGCTGGACCCGACGACGGTGGATCGAACTGCTCTGGCTCTGGAGTGGAGCCGCTGACCGGAGCTGGATCAGGCACCGGTGGAGCGGACTACTCTGGCTCCGGAATGGAGCGGCTGACCGGAGCTGGACTGGACCCCGGTGGAGCGGATTGCTCTGGCTCCGGAGTGGATCCACTGACCGGTGCCGGACCAGGCACCGGTGGAACAGGCACGGGCCGTGCCGGACTGGACACACGCACCACTGGCTTGGTGCGGGGAGCAGGAACGGGCCGGACCGGGCTGACGACGCGCACCACTGGCTTGGTGCGGGGAGCAGGTACGGGCCGTACCGGACTGGCGACGCGCACCACTAGTTTGGTGCGAGGGACAGGAACAGGCCGGACCGGGCTGGCGACGCGCACCACAGGTTTGGTGCGAGGGGCAGGAACAGGCCGGGCTGTGCTGGCGACGCGCACCACTGGTTTGGTGCGAGGGGCAGGAACAGGCCGGGCCGGGCTGGCGACGCGCACCACTGGTTTGGTGCGAGGGGCAGGAACAGGCCGGACCGGGCTGGTGACGCGCACCACTGGCTTGGTGCGAGGGGCAGGAACAGGCCGGACCGGGCTGGCGACGCGCACCACTGGCTTGGTGCGAGGGACAGGAACAGGCCAGACCGGGCTGGCGACGCGCACCACTGGCTTAGTGCGGGAAGCAGGAACGGGTCGGGCCGTACTGGGAACACGCACCACTGGCTTAGTGCGGGGAGCAGGAACGGGCCGGACCGTACTGGGAACACACACCACTGGCCTTGTGCGGGAAGCAGGAATGGGTTGGGCCGTACTGGGAACACGCACCACTGGCTTAGTGCGGGGATCAGGAACGGGCCGGACCGAACTGGCGACACGCACCACTTCCTTCTGCTGCCTAACCAGCTCCTCTCGCCGTGGCTCTACACTCTCCTTCTCCCTTATAGCCTCCTGTAGCTCCTCCCTCTGACCAAATAACTCCTGCTCTCTCTGAACACTTATACAGGTACTGATGAGGGGATATGAACCAGGTCTGTGTAATAAACAAGACAAAATAAATGGAATGGTGAGATGAGGAGCGGCAATGGCTAGAAGGCTGGTGACGACGAACGCCGAAGCCTGCCCAAACAAGGAGAGGAGGCAGCTTTCGAGGAAGTCGTGACACTCAAGAACACATACAGTTGAAAACGAAAGTTTACATACACCTTAGCCAAATATATTTAAACTCAATTTTTCACAATTCCTGACATTTAATCCTAGAAAAATTCCCTGTCTTAGGTCAGTTAGGATCACCACTTTATTTTAAGAATGTGAAATGTCAGAATAATAGTAGAAAGAATGATTTATTTCAGCTTTTATTTCTTTCATCACATTCCAAGTGGGTCAGAAGTTTACATACACTCAATTAGTATTTGGTAGCATTGCCTTTAAATTGTTTAACTTGGGTCAAATGTTTCGGGTAGCCTTCCACAAGCTTCCCACAATAAGTTGGGTGAATTTTGTCCAATTCCTCCTGACAGAGCCAGTGTAACTGAGTCAGGTTTTCCCACAAATGTTCAATAGGATTGAGGTCAGGGCTTTGTGATGGCCACTCCAATACCTTGACTTTGTTGTCCTTAAGCCATTTTGCCACAACTTTGGAAGTATGCTAGGGGTCATTGTCCATTTTGAAGACCCATTTGCGACCAAGCTTTAACTTCCTGACTGATGTCTTGAGATGTTGCATCAATATATCCACATAATTTTCCTTCCGCATGATGCCATCTATTTTGTGAAGTGCACCAGTCCCTCCTGCAGCAAAGCACCCCCACAGCATTAGGCTGCCACCCCCGTGCTTCACGGTTGGGATGGTGTTCTTCGGCTTGCAAGCATCCCCATTTTTCCTCCAAACATAACGATGGTCATTATGGCCAAACAGTTCTATTTTTGTTTCATCGGAGTAGAGGACATTTCTCCAAAAAGTATGATCTTTGTCCCCATGTGCAGTTGCAAAACGCATTCTGGTATTTTTATGGCGGTTTTGGAGCAGTGGCTTCTTCCTTGCTGAGCGGCCTTTCAGGTTATGTCGATATAGAACTCGTTTTACTGTGGATATAGATACTTTTGTACCTGTTTCCTCCAGCATCTTCACAAGGCCCTTTGCTGTTGTTCTGGGATTGATTTGCACTTTTCGCACCAAAGTACGTTAATCTCTAGGAGACAGAACGCATCTCCTTCCTGAGCGGTATGACGGCTGCGTGGCCCCATGGTGTTTATACTTGCGTACTATTGTTTGTTCAGATGAACATGGTACCTTCAGGCGTTTGGAAATTGCTCCCAAGGATGAACCAGACTTGTGGAGGTCTACAATTCTTTTTCTGAGGTCTTGGCTGATTTCTTTTGATTTTCCCATGATGTCAAGCAAAGAGGCACTGTGTTTGAAGGTAGGCCTTGAAATACATCCACAGGTACACCTCCAATTGACTCAAATTATGTCAATTAGCCTATCAGAAGCTTCTAAAGCCATGACATCATTTTCTGGAATTTTCCAAGCTGTTTAAAGGCACAGTCAACTTAGTGTATGTAAACTTCTGACCCACTGGAATTGTGATACAGTGAATTATAAATGAAATAATCTGTCTGTAAACAATTGTTGGAAAAATTACTTGTGTCATGCACAAAGTAGATGTCCTAACTGACTTGCCAAAACTATAGTTTGTTACCAAGAAATTTGTGGAGTGGTTGAAAAAATGAGTTTTAATGACTCCAACCTAAGTGTATGTAAACCTCAGACTTCAACTGTACATAACCATGAATATATACATGTTTGGGAGTGTTACCTTGGCCGGCGCCCCCTGCCTGCTGTGTGAATGATGGTTCCATCTGCCAGGACCACCTCTTTTTCAACCAATGTGTGCAGTGGTTGAAAGACGCGTTTTAATGACTCCAACCTAAGTGTATGTAAACTTTCGACTTCAACTGTACATGTTGGTTGTTTTGCTCTAGGACACCCACAAGCCTCACAAGCCTCTTCTGAAGGTCCCTGGTACCAGTTTTAAAAAATGTATGGAAGGTAACATGGAGATAGTTTAGTGCCTAAAATAAGGGGATAAAAACATGTCACATTTTTTAAAAATTGTTTCCTGATCTTTCTTATATCTTTCAGATATAGGACAGACACTTCAGCACAAACTTCCTTTCAATTTTTTGGGGGGACTATCTGTTGTTCCATGTAGTGAATCTGTTATTCAATGCGTTTCTATTGGCTAATAGCAGTAATGCCAATTTCAATGTTTCATCATGAAAAAAAAAGATTAAGGGGTATATATGCAAAATCAAATAGCTAAATGATCCTTGGTATGACCATCTTAAAACAATTCCATCTTAGACAGGGCTTAGACTATAGAGGGTTAACCATTCTCCTATTTGTTTAAAATGTAGGGGTAAATATGTTTTACAGTGGTAAATATTAAAAGAAAAGCTTCCAAATGAAACGATCACCCCCACCTCTCTGTCATGGTTTAAACCATTTATTTCTATGTGGTTGCACTAACGTCTCCCTGTCCACGAATGATACTGTAGAATTCTATAGCTGGCTAGAGTAGTGCTGAATATCGACTTCAGCTGAGCTCCTTTTAATGCATATATTTAACGCATTTTTCCTATTTTGTTGCCTTACAACCTGGAATTAAAAATATTTTTTTGGGGATTTGTATCATTTGATTTACACAACATGCCTACCACTTTGAAGATGAAAAATATTTTTTCTTGTGAAACAAACAAGAAATAAGACAAAAAAAACAGAAAACTTGAGCTTGCATAACTGTTCACCTCCGGTCTGGGCTTTGACTAGGCCATTCCAAGACATTTAACTGTTTCCCCTTAAACCACTTGAGTGTTGCTTTAACAGTATGCTTAGGGTCATTGTCCTGCTGGAAGGTGAACCTCCGTCCCAGTCTCAAATCTCTGGAAGACTGAAACAGGTTTCCCTCAAGAATTCCTCTGTATATAGCGCCATACATCATTCCTTCAATTCTGACCAGTTTCCCAGTCCCTGCCGATGAATAACATCCCCACAGCATGATGCTGCCACCACCATGCTTCACTGTGGGGGTGTTGAGGTGCTAGAGGTGTTGGGTTTGCGCCAGACATAGCGTTTTCTTTGATGGCCAAAAAGCTCAATATTAGTCTCATCTGACCAGAGTACCTTCTTCCATATGTTTGGGGAGTCTCCCACATGACTTTTGGCGTACACCAAATGTGTTTGCTTATTTTTTTCTTTAAGTAATGGCTTTTTTCTGGCCACTCTTCCGTAAAGCCCAGCTCTGTGGAGTGTACGGCTTAAAGTGGTCCTATGGACAGATACTCTAATCTCCGCTGTGGAGCTTTGCAGCTCCTTCAGGGATATCTTTGGTCTCTTTGTTGCCTCTCTGATTAATGCCCTCCTTGCCTGGTACGTGAGTTTTGGTGGGCGGCCCTCTCTTGGCAGGTTTTTTGTGGTGCCATATTGTAATAATAGATTTAATGGTGCTCCGTGGGATGTTCAAAGTTTCAAATATTTTTTTATAACCCAACCCTAGTCTACATTAGATAATAAAGCATTTGACCATTCCATTGTGTTAATGACAGACGATTGGTTGATTTCCAGTTTTTAAGTATACCTTTTTTTCAAGATGATTGACTAGAAGTATCGTCCAACCCATCTGGTATCTCACTGCACCCTCATATGCCATGTCTTGAAATATGCAGACAAACGGATTAAAAGTACATTTACATTGTAATACTTCTGACAGCCAACTTTCTAATGACGCACATCATATCAGTTCTTTTTAAGTCTTGGTTCCAATAGTTTATTTATTTTTCTAAGAGATTGTCAGTTAGATAGGCTCTGCAAGGTTTTGTATAGCTTACCTATCATATTAATATCCTTTTCTAAATCAAATAGGAATCCCTCAAGATTGCTCTGATGTCCAAAAGATTTCAAATCAACATTTTGTGATATAAAACGTTTAAATTGCATGTATTTGAAAATATCTACATTGGTCAATCCAAATTAGCTTTTTGTGTTTCCAAATAATCTGCGGGACAAAAAAAAATGTCACCCCAATGTTGTGTGTCTGACTAATGCAGGTTTCCTGCGGGAATGCAGTCCTCTACTTTGTGGGACAGTAGGACCCAGAGCTGCAGACAGACAGAGGCAGGCAGACCTGGGAGGTGCCTGTCAGGGAGCTCCACACCCTGAAGGGAGGTAGAAGTTTCACTGCATTCCTGTCCTGCAACTCCGACTCACCCATCTGCAAGGACATATCCGTAGTGTGTCAGTGTGTGTGTTTATGGCTGTGTTCAGCACCCCTGAACCCACCTTGATTTCAGGACCACATTGTGTGTATATTAGTGTGTGTGTTAAAACATCACATTGGAGGGGGTGAGGGCCAGACATCCGCATACGCCTACTGACCTAAACCTCAGCACATTGTCAGGTACCGTACAGTCCCTCGTTCACTCTCCTTATTCTTTCCCTACCCACTCCCTTCCTCCTTCTCTATCTTTAATTTTCCTTGGCCTTGATGTTACATGTTGTATCTCTGTATACAGAGGCAGAGCTAAGAGGAAGTTGCTTGTTTGTTCAGATACTGCTAGTCTGATTAAAATTGGTATATACAGCCTGAAACTAATGCCTGCAAAATCGTGTAAATGATTCTTACAAGCCAGAATGTTGAAAAAAAATCACATTTAAACTTACTCTACCGGTTTTCTGAGCAGTTTGTCCTTCAGCTGCTGGAAACTTCAGACAAAATATCCACAGGAAAGTATTGTTTACCCAACTTTTTAGAGCCGGTAGGTATATTGTGGCACTGAGGTAAAGTTAGTTTTATATAGTACACTGAGGATACAAAATATTAAGAACACCTGCTCTTTCCATGACATAGATTGACCAGGTGAATCCTGGTGAAAGCTATGATCCCTTATTGATGTCACTTCTTAAATCCACTTCAAGCAGTGTAGATGAAGGGGAGGAGACAGGTTAAAGAAGGATTTTTAAGCCTTTAGACAATTGAGACGTGGATTGTGTATATGTGCCATTCAGAGGGTGAATGGGCAAGACAAAAGATTGAAGTGTTTTTGAATGGTGTATGGTCGTAGGTGCCAGGTGCACCGGTTGGTGTCAAGAATTGCAACACTGCTGGGTTTTTCACGCTCAACAATTTCCTGTGTGTATCAAGAAGGGTCCACCACCCAAAGGACAGCCAGCCAACTTGACACAACTGTGGGAGAGTCCATGCCTTGTAGAGTCCATGCCCCGACGAATTGAGGCTGTTCTGAGGGCTAAAGGAGGGGGGGTGCAACTCAATATTAGCAAGGTGTTCCTGATGTTTGGTATACTAACTGTATGTAAAAACAACAACAACAAAAAAACACAACAATTCAAGTGTTATACACCATCACAAAGAAATGCATCATTATTTTGTTAAGGCTAGTCTTTAGAAACATACAAATAATAATAATTGTATTTCAAAAGAACAGAATATCATATTTGAAGTTGTATTATGTTACTAGTCTGTGCTTTGTAGCCTATGGCTATGCTGCCGCAGGTGCTCACATGTAGAATGCATTGAATAGCGGCTGTAATATTCTATAAAAAAAGTGATACTTTGAAATAGAGACCATGCCTTAATTTTAAGTTGTTTGGCAAAAGTATGTGTTTTAGAAACCTTAGAACCTGCTCTTTCCGATAGGTTATGACATCAAAACGCCCTACCTGCATGAAGGATGATTTGAAAAAGTTGCTTTTTGGTAAACTCACTCCCTTCTTTGTCAATTACCCACACTGCGCTGCAGTCTCTTCATTCACAAGGCAATTAACCTAACATAGCAGGCGTAAATAAAAGGCTGAACATAGATCCTACATAATGGTCTTGACAACAAGAAGAAAAAATGTCAGGGGAGGTTCTTTTGTGCACTGTTTAACCAATCCAGTAAATGTAGAGGAGGAGTTAAGATGGAGTGTCGCCTTGTTACCAGTGTTGCCAACTTGGCGACTTTGTCACTATATTTAGCAAGTTTTCAGACCCCTCTAGCGACACATTTTCAAAAAAGCGACTAGCGACAAATCTAGCGACTTTTTCTGGTGTTATTGGAGACTTTTGGAGACTCTGACGTGAAAGCACGTATCGTTCTTACTCTTCTCAACAAGCAGCGGGTGCAGCCGTGGGCCCCACCCCCGTCCCAAAGCACTCACAGGCGGCCCAGTCCTCGCGCAGCAGTCCCTCCCAGCTGCAGTCAGAGCAGGAGATGTTCACCCCTCCGCATCCAGACTGCAAATGAATCGCGCATGCGGGAAGCCGCCGCTGGCTGATTCCGCCCTGGCTTACATTCAGGGCGGGATGTAAATGTAGGGTGTTTTTTACTCACTTTTTGTCTCTCCCACAATGTTATTCCTCTCTCCTACAGCGTCCATCACAATTACATGCACATGGCCAATTATGCAAATTAGGTGATGACGTCATTTAGCGACTTCTAGCGACTTTTAGGACAGCCAATAGCTACTTTCCTTACTGAGGAGTTGGCAACACTGCTTGTTACCATCCAAAAGCTCAAACTCACTTTCCGGTTGTTGGGGTCTCGGAAGAGATACGCGGATATCGACTCTGCCACGTGAGCATGCTTTTGCGACACAGTCGATGGCGCGCTGGACTTCGGGCTAGAAGGTTGAGGGTTCGAGACCTGCTCCCTGCCTGTTTCTTTACAATATTGTCACCTACCAGACTATTGTCAATTTAAGCTCATCTTTAGGCTACATCTGTTATTATAGGCCTTTGTGTGAAATTAGTTGATATAGTTTGGGTGTAGTTTCTATGGGCCATTGTCAGATGGCAGCCAACTGGTGAAGGAAAGGCATGGGGAAAAAAATAACCTCCTCGTAAAACCAGTGGCTGCGCTGCTGAATACCCGGGTGGCGGGGAGGGGGAGGGTCATGGTGGTGGTGGTTGGAGTTGTCAACAAAGCAGCATTACAGAAATATGATGCCAAGTTTTCGAACTACCACTACAGAGTTCAATGGTTGTGATGGGAGAAAACTGAGGATGGATCAACAACATTGTAGTTACTCCACAATAATGATCTAAATGACAGAGTGAAAAGAAGAATACAAATATACACAATAAAAAATATTCTAAAACATGCATGTGTACCAACACTTTGACATTAGAGTATTTTGTGTAGATCATTGACAGAAAATTACAATTAAATCCATTTAAATCCCACTTTGTAAAACAATAAAATGTGAAGATATCCAAGTAGACTTTCTATATGCACTGTATAAACAACTTGTAAGCTTTGATTCTGTCAAGTGAAACTATCTCTGCTAAAGTATGGGTTTAAATAATTTTCCAAATCTGTTTCATCATTATACCCTGATGAAGACAGCTTGTCTGTCGAAACGTTGGTTATTAAGATATTAAATTATTGCATCTGAGCTCCTAGAGTGTGCGGCTTTCCTTTTCTTTTTGAAGTGTTTTACGCCGTCAGCCAGCACCTCGCCTAAATAGGTGTGCGTTTCTTTCGCCTTTATCCAAATCTGTTTACCACAATATATTTTAAACTTTTGTTTTGCAATTTTAAATGTCTATGCTACAGAAGAATATTAGGGCCAAGTGAAGAGGAAAAAATTATAAACAGCAATCGGTGGTGGTACTTGGATTATATATTTTTGCATGATAGTACTTTAAAGAACTGGCAATATTTTGATTATAAAGTGGTAATTGTTCGAGAATAAAGTTGAAATAAAATGTTGTGAATAAAGCAGCAATATTTCGAGAATAAAGTGACAATATTTCGAGAATAAAGTGGCAATATTTTGAGAATAAACTCGACATTTTGAAATAAAGTCTCAGTTATGTTTCAAGATGAATGTAGGGGATTTGGATAAGTGCATGTCTCCCTGGCTCCCTGTTGTGCGACACCATTGAAATGCCTGAGTTAGATAACCTGGTGAAACGACAGCCTACTTTTGAACTGGCTTTAGTAAGAAGGAAATCCATGCTCTTTTAGCACATAATAACCATATTATTATAAATATTAGGAGCTGGAAAAGGTTGTGCCACAGATTATTTTCAGAAGGAGGAACCGTGGTTACATACATAGGTAGAGACGGGCGGGTTGTGTGTGTATGCATGTGTGTATGTGTGTGGGCGGTAAAAAGCAGGGGCAAAACAAACGGCCATCAATCTAGTGATCTAATACACTCGTCCAAACAGGCGTCACTGCGCACTCACGTTTATCAATCTAATTATCTAAAACAGGCCATTTCAGACTATAGGCATACACTCTTCTAACAGCCATGGTGCGTTACTTTATTTGCACCTGTCACCGAATGCAAAGAGAAGTGGGGTCCCTGTCAGTCTGCCCTCCGGATTCGCTACAACGTTTTGCTGCATAGCCTAAGCGAACACCTTGCAAACATATGTACATAATGGCAACTATTAACGACCTTATCCATTGTGCTTTACTAACAGTAGTATTTCCCCGTTATGGCAACTATTCTTCTAACGACTATAGGCTAGTAGGTAACGTGAGCATACCCAATAAAACGAATTATATTGGTTTCCTGGAGACTGGGGTCTATGCATATGTATGTTCCATGTCAAGATGCTCTCCAAATTCGCTACGACACTGCTATTTTGCAGCCCATTATAAAACTATAGCGGCCCACTAGATTGAGTGCCCCAACCTGTAGGCTAATCGTACGTTACAGTGGGCAAGTGGAAGTAAATTATAGGGCTATCCAACGGCTGCGGGAGGAATTAACAATAAAGCAGGGGGTTTAAGCAAGTGTCTGTGGGAGGAGAGGCAACTCAAGGACGACTCCTGCATGCACCAACTAGCTAATCTGAGTCGCTGTTTGAATATATTAATGGATGCATTCTCCCTTTCTTGAAATAATAATCTATCTAAATATCAGCCTATGAGATCAATTATGATAAGCTTTATAGGCTATAAATAAAGAATCACTGATCTGACATAACTTGGTTGGTAGCATAATATATCCTTTCACTATCCAACTATTGGTCTTCAAGGATGGGAGGAATGAAGGATACATAGGTTATCCCAAAACAGGGGCATCGTCTCCATTATAGGCTATTTGTCTAAATTATGACGCTAACTTAGGCTACCGCTAGTTCACCTGATAGAGGCTAGTGGCTTGACCTGTTGGCTGTTAGGTTATAATAATGCAACGTAAAATTAATGTCTCATACGGGACTTTGCCCCCCTGCAAGGTCCATGACAGGGGTTTGGGGGCCTGTAGCTCAGTTGGTAGAGCATGGCGCTTGCAACGCCAGGGTTGTGGGTTCGATTCCCACGGGGGGCCAGTATGAAAAATGTATGCACTCACTAACTGTAAGTCGCTCTGGATAAGAGCGTCTGCTAAATGACTAAAATGTAAATGTACAATCCGAGCCCGAAAGGATGCACAATCCATCTCCACACAATCTGTGACCTACATTCACAAGATAATAAGCATAGGCCTATGAGGCTACTTCATTGGAAGTGCAGCCTACATAAAACACCATGTTATGCACAAATTTGTAAGTTAACCTTTCATTTCAACATACACTACATGACCAAAAGTATGTGGACACCTGCTTGTGGAATATCTCATTCCAAAATCATGGGTATTAATATGTAGTTGGTCCCCTTTTTGCTGCTACAACAGCCTCCACTCTTCTATGAAGGCTTTCCACTAGATGTTGGAACATTGGTGCTGGACTTCCTTCCATTCAGCCACAAGAGCATTAGTGAGGTCGGGCACTGATGTTGGGCAATTAAGCCTGGCTCGCAGTTGGCGTTCCAATTCATCCCAAAGGTGTTCAATGGGGTTGAGGTCAGGGCTCTGTGCAGGCCAGTCAAGTTCTTCCACACCGATCTCTACAAACCATTTCTGTATGAACCTCACTTTGTGCATGGGGGCATTGTCATGCTGAAACAGGAAAGGGCCTTCCCCAAACTGTTGCCACAAAGTTGGAAACACAGAATTGTCTAGAATGTCATTGTATGCTGTAGCGTTAAGATTTCCCTTCAATGGAACTAAGTTGCCTAGCCCGAACCATGAAAAACAGCCCCAGACCATTATTCCTCCTCCACCAACTTTTACAGTTGGCACTATGCATTGGGGCAGGTAGCGTTCTCCTGGCATCCGCCAAACCCAGATTTGTTCGTTGGACTGCCAGATGGTGAAGCGTGATTCATCACTCCAGAGAACGCATTTCCACTGCTCCAGAGTCCAATGGTTGCGCGCTTTACACCACTCCTGCCGACGCTTGGCATTGCGCATCGTGATTTTAGGCTTGTATGCGGCTGCTCGGCCATGGTAACCCATTTCATGAAGCTCCCGATGAACAGTTCTTGTGCTGACGTTGCTTCCAGAGGCAGTTTGGAAATCTGTAGTGAGTGTTGCAACCGAGGACAGATTATTTTTACGTGCTACGCTCTTCAGCACTCAGAGGTCACGTTCTGTGGCTGAGCCGTTGTTGTTGCTAGACTATCCACTTCATAATAACAGCACTTACAGTTGACTTGGGCAGCTCTAGCAGGGCAGAAATTTGACGAACTGACTTGTTGGAAAGGTGGCATCGTATGACGGTGCCACGTTGAAAGTCACTGAGCTCTTCAGTAATGCCATTCTTCTGCCATTGTTTGTCTATGGAGATTGCATGGCAGTGTGTTCAATTTTATATACCTGTCAGCAACGGGTGTGGCTGAAATAGCCGAATCCACTAATTTGAAGGGGTGTCCACATACTGTTGTATATATAGTGTATCTGACCGGAGAAAGCATCCGAGCGAGCGAAATTACACAGCTCTGTCTCTGTATGTGTAGCCCAGCTTTCTGATACTGTCTGGTCAAAAAGAGTATGACATTATTGGCCGTACCATTGAATGCAAGGGAAGCCAGAGAGCATTTGGCCTCCCTTGATGAAAAAAGTATAAAATAATAGCCAATCAGGGTTGAGCTAAACTGAGTGAGCTCAAATGTAAATGCTCCTGGTGCAACAAAAAAAAGTGTCAAGGGAAGCCAGTTCGGATTTGGCTTCACACCAATCATCACATCCTATCAAAAGCAAAACATAACTGACAGAAAAAACTTGAATTGTTGCATCTCGTTGTGTTGTTGTCCTCCGGTGGCTAGCTAGCTAGCTAAAATTGTCCCTTTCCTAAATTAGCCATGGATGGAGATAGGGATTTGGACTTGTGATTTTACTTAATTCGCCGTACTGGCCAATGATTATAACGGCGATTCTGATCCAACCATAAATTCATACATTGTGCCCCTAGCCTGAGAGGATGGAAGTTCAATATGTAGCTAGATGTAATAGGCTAATGTTAACTAGCTGGCTCATCGTTGCCCATGAAAGGAAGTTAGGCTAGCCAGCAAGCATTTTAGCCAGGTAGCCTAGGACAACAAAAACTAAAAGCATGTACTGTATGACAGAGTCGTAGACCGTTTCATCAACATGAAAGAGAGGAGAATGGCATTGGCGTTTCTCTACCAGTAGAGTGAGTCAACATGTTTTTTCTACTTGCACGCACACACACACACAGAGAAATCAGAACCATGGACAGCCACATCATACAGTGCATTCGGAAAGTATTCAGACACCTTTACTTTTTTCCACATTTTGTTACGTTACATTACAGCCTTATTCTAAAATGGATAAAATCATTTTTCCTCTACACACAATACCCCATAATGACAAAGCGAAAACAGGCTTTTAGAAATGTTTGCAAATTTATTACAAATAAAAAACCCATGGTTCATAGGGTTGGTTCCTGCATGTGTCTGGCATCGTCTCTTATCTTAACTTAAATAACTATTCTGGGCGTTCTCCCAGATGGTCCTACGGAGGGGGTCCCCCCCACACACTCATATCTTTACCAAGCACAGGCAGGACCCAATGATTATTTAAGACACGAAAGACAAGATTAACATTTTCAAGGCTGTCTCTTCCATTGATAAGATTTTCCATCACAGGGTACCAAAAAATATCTGCAGCATTGAAGGTCCCCAAGATCACAGTGGCTTCAATCATTCTTAAATGGAAGAAGTTTGTAACCACCAAGACTCTTCCTAGAGTTGGCCGCCAGGCTAAACTGAGCAATCGGGGGAGAAGAGCCTTGGTTAGGGAGGTGACCAAGAACCTGATGGTCACTCTGACAGAGCTCCAGAGTTCCTCTGTGGCGATGGGAGAACCTTCCAGAAGGACAACCATCTCTGCAGCACTCCACCAATCAGGCCTTTATGGTAGAGTGGCCAGACGGAAGCCACTCCTCAGTGAAAGGCACATGACAGCTCACTTGGAGTTTGCCAAAAGGCACCTAAGGACTCTCAGACCATGAGAAACAAGATTTTCTGGTCTGATGAAACCAAGATTGAACTCTTTGGGACAAGTCTCTGAATGTCCTTGAGTGCCAGAGCTGTGACTTGAAGCCGATCTAACATCTCTGGAGAGACATGAAAATAGCTGTGCAGCGACGCTCCCCATTCAACCTGACAGAGCTTGAGAGAATCTGCAGAGAACAATGGGAGAAACTCCCCAAAAAACAGGTGTGCCAAGCTTTTAGCGCCATACCCAAGAAGACTCGAGGCTGTAATCGCTGCCAAAGGTGCTTCAACAAAGTATTGCGTGAAGGGTCTGAATACTTATGTAAATGTTATATTTCAGTTTGTTTTTTTCTTATAAATGTGTAAACATTTCTAAAAACGTGTTTTTGCTTCGTCATTATGGGGTATTGTGTGTAGATTCATGAGGAAGAAAAACAATTTATTACATTTTAGAATAAGGCTGTAACGTAACAAAATGTGGAAAAAGTGAAGGTGTCTGAATACTTTCCGAATGCACTGTACTTAGCTTACGTTTAATGGACTAAATTGTTTTTGGCATCTTTTAGTAGTCACTGTATTAGACTAAGCATAGGTGATTTGATGATGTTGAAAAGTTGCTGTTGAAATGGTGCTGGAATAGTGGAGGCAGCTCCTGTTTTCTTGGCGACTTGCAGTAACTTTTTGTGGTTCTAAATCAATAGTTGTTTAGATGTCGGAAAATGTCGGAAACATTAACTTGCTTGACCATGCTGTAGGTCATGTAATTGTTTGTTACATGCAATATGCTTTGTGGACTTCACCGGACAGAGGTTGCTCTCTGGTTTTGTGATGAAACAAAGGTGTGGTTGAATGTATTCTGCCACTGTGTCTTCTTATTGTCTCGGCCTTAGACCTATATATCACGGTGGCAAGGAATATGAACTAACAGGTTATAGAGCAAATAATGCAATTATCACAAACATAGGTTGTAATATGGTTTTCTGGGGGAAGTTTTTACCCACACACCGCTACTTCTTACTGTACTAGTTGTCTGTGTGGATTGTCCTTCAGCTGCTCAACATTTTAGACAACATATCCACAGGAAAGTATTGTTTACCCAACTTTTTGGAGAGCCGGTAGGTATATGGCGGCACCAAAGTAAAGTTTTATACAGTAGAGGGTATGCTGTTCTCACTCGTCAATAGCTATTGACCCAAACATGCCATGACAATGAAAATTGTATCAGGGGAGGATGGAGAACAATCCAAGCCTTTTTAAAAATTATTTTCTTTGTTTATTAGATTGAAATCCCCCCCAAAACTAAACAAATCACACACAAAAAAACTGCCAATTGTTCTCCATCCTCACCTGATTCAGAAAATGTTGCATGCTTGGTTCAATAGATATTGACAATATAACTCTGTAGACACCTGTAGATACACCTACCGGCTCTCTAAAATACTTTCTTGTGGATATTTTGTCAAATATTTTGAGCAGCTGAAGGACAAACTGCACAGACATCCGATAGAGTAAATTTAAATGTCATTTTATTCAACATTCTGCCTTGTAAAGAACATTTGCACGATTTTGCAGGAATTAGTTTCAGGCTGTATATACCAATTAATTGTGTATTAAAGCCTGATTAATTAGACTAAAGGCTTGCACACATCGCACCGAATGTGGATCTAGCGCACTGTTTTAGGGACCACCTGCTGTAGACGTCTCGCACATTCGGTTCGCAAATTACGTTCAGAGGTGCTAAGTACTCTCGGCCAGCAAACACTAGTGGTTTGTCTGAACCTAGCCTCATGAGAACTACAATCCCGACGCTGTGTTTTAACGTTTAGAAACGTAAATAATAATCGCTTGTGATACGGCTTTTGAAACATATGGCCCTTATCTTTCCTCAGTGAGAAAGAACCCTTCAAATAAAAAAGATACACTTACTGTAGCAGTTTTGCACACTTCCCTAGTTACACTTACAAACAGATGTTCGGAGCATGCTAGATAGCTAATTAGCACAGGTGGTCGCCTCTTGTCTTCTGTCTGTTTTCCGTAAACAAGTGCAGTAACATGGAGATATGGCCGTGTGGGGACACGAACCCTAACACTATCAAGGTGTGTATCAATTTAACATTTAGTTAAAAAAATACATATATCTTGCTGATATGAAAAAGAAGGTCCTTATGTTTCCAGAACCGTACCGCAAGCGATGTATGTTAATGTTCAGACCTAGGGTCGGGGATCATAACAAAACTCCCCCCGACAGAAGACGCCTTCGTCCAATAACTTATGTGTAATGGAATGGAACTTGACCAACCGGCTCCACGCATCCGCCATCGTGCACATGTTGATTTTGTCTATCCCCAACAAACGCGTTCATGACACACAAGTTAAAATACCAAAATCAACTGTGAAACAACTATATTAATTTGGGGACAGGTCGAAACACAAATAAAACATTCATGGACATTTAGTTAGCTTGCTGTTGCTAGCTAATTTGACCTGGGAGATAAACATTGGGTTATTTTACCTGAAATCAGTGCTTGACTTGGACTGAAATAGGTGCCAGTACTCATTTTGGGTGCCGGTACTGTTTATATTTAGGTGCAGGAGCTCCACAATACTTTCGAGCTAATATTCTATAAGAGAAACAGGACCTCAAGCAGTAGAAAATTTGAGGTGCCGGTACTCAGCTCCGGTGAGCTCCTGCCCAAGTCAAGCACTACCTGAAGTTCATAGGGTCCTTTATTTTGTTGAATCTTTGTAGAATTTTTACCCATTTTGAGTCATACAAAATCGTGTGTTCTCTACTCCAACAATGAATCCACAGATAAAAGGGGAAACCTAGTTCGTTTTCTTTGATTAATCTCTCCTCATCTTTCTTGAGAGTTCAGAGTACAGATAAAAAAATTTGAGGGCACAGAGGATCATGTTGAGGAGCTGAGAGATAGTTGAGAGCTCAGACAAAAATGTTACGTGCCCAGAAAGTGGAATTGAGAGCAAGAAATTAAGTGTCAAGCATGCATCTACCTGCTCACGGTATACTTGCCTGCGCTCTCTCGAAATTCACCTGCGCTCGCTCAATATGATCTCTGTGAGCTTCCAAATCTACAATGTCATGTTACTCAAATTTGACTGGCAGACTTATTGACCATTCATAGTCATTCGTTTCTTCAAGCGCAGTCGCAAAAACCATCAAGCACTATGATGAAACTGGCTCTCATGAGGACCACCACAGGAATGGAAGACCCAGAGTTACCTCTGCTGCAGAGGATAAGTTCATTAGAGTTACCAGCCTCAGAAATTGCAGCCCAAATAAATGCTTCACAGAGTTCAAGTAACAGACACATCTCAACATCAACTGTTCAGAAGAGACTGTGTGAATCAGGCCTTCATGGTCGAATTGCTGCAAAGAAACCACTACTAAATAAGAAGAAGAGACTTGCTTGGGCCAAGAAACACGAGCAATGGACATTAGACTGGTGGAAATGTGTCCTTTGGTCTGGAGTCCAAATTGGAGAGTTTTGGTTCCAACCACTGTGTCTTTGTGAGATGTGGTGTGGGTGAACGGATGATCTCTGCATATGTATTTCCTACCGTAAAGCATGGAGGAGGAGGTGTGATGGTGCTTTGCTGGTGACACTGTCTGTGATTTATTTAGAATTCAAGGCAAACTTAACCAGCATGGCTACCACAGCATTCTGCAGTTATACGCCATCCCAAATGGTTTGGGCTTAGTGGGACCATCATTTGTTTTTCAACAGGACAATGAACCAACACACCCCCAGGCTGTGTAAGGGAAATTTGACCAAGAAGGAGAGTGATGGAGTGCTGCATCAGATGACCTGGCCTCCACAATCCCCCGACCTCAACCCAATGGTTTGGGATGAGTCGGACCGCAGAGTGAAGGAAAAGCAGCCAACAAGTGCTCAGCATATGTGGGAACTCCTTCAAGACTGTTGGAAAAGCATTCCAGGTTAAGCTGGTTGAGAGAATGCCAAGACTGTGCAAAGCTGTCATCAAGGCAAAGGGTGGCTATTTGAAGAATCTCGAATATAAAACATGTTTTGATTTGTTTAACACGTTTTTGGTTACCACATGATTCCATATGTGTTATTTCATAGTTTTGATGTCTTCACTATTATTCTACAACATAGAAAATAGTAAAAATAAACAAAAACCTTTGAATGAGTAGGTGTTCTAAAACTTTTGACCGGTAGTGTACAGTGAGGGAAAAATCCCCTGCTGAGTTTGTACGTTTGCCCACTGACAAAGACATGATCAGTCTATAATTTTAATGGTAGGTTTATTTGAACAGTGAGAGACAGAATAACAACAAAAAAATCCAGAAAAATGCATGTCAAAAATGTTATAAATTAATTTGCATTTTAAATAAGTATTTGACCCCTCTGCAAAACATGACTTAGTACTTGGTGGCAAAACCCTTGTTGGCAATCACAGAGCTCAGACGTTTCTTGTAGTTGGCCACCAGGTTTGCACACATCTCAGGAGGGATTTTGTCCCACTCCTCTTTGCAGATCTTCTCCAAGTCATTAAGGTTTTGAGGCTGACGTTTGGCAACTCGAACCTTCAGCTCCCTCCACAGATTTTCTATGGGATTAAGGTCTGGAGACTGGCTAGGCCACTCCAGGACCTTAATGTGCTTCTTCTTGAGCCACTCCTTTGTTGCCTTGGCCGTGTGTTTTCGTTCATTGTCATGCTGGAATACCCATCCACGACGCATTTTCAATGCCCTGGCTGAGGGAAGGAGGTTCTCACCCAAGATTTGACGGTACATGGCCCCGTCCATCGTCCTTTTGATGCAGTGAAGTTGTCCTGTCCCCTTAGCAGAAAAACACCCCCAAAGCATAATGTTTCCACCTCCATCTTTGACGGTGGGGATGGTGTTTCTTGGGGTCATAGGCAGCATTCCTCCTCCTCCAAAGACGGTGAGTTGAGTTGATGCCAAAGAGCTCGATTTTGGTCTCATCTGACTACAACACTTTCACCCAGTTCTCCTCTGAATCATTCAGATGTTCATTGGCAAACTTCAGACGGGCCTGTATATGTGCTTTCTTGAGCAGGGGGACCTTGCGGGCGCTGCAGGATTTCAGTCCTTCACGGCGTAGTGTGTTACCAATTGTTTTCTTGGTGACTATGGTCCCAGCTGCCTTGAGATCATTGACAGGATCCTCCCATGTAGTTCTGGGCTGATTCCTCACCGTTCTCATGATCATTGCAACTCCACGAGGTGAGATCTTGCATGGAGCCCCAGGCCGAGGGAGATTGACAGTTATTTTGTGTTTCTTCCATTTGCGAATAAACTGTTGTCACCTTCTCACCAAGCTGCTTGGCGATGGTCTTGTAGCCCATTCCTGCCTTGTGTATGTCTACAATCTTGTCCCTGATATCCTTGGAGAGCTCTTTGGTTTTGACCATGTTGGAGAGTTTGGAATCTGATTGATTGATTGCTTCTGTGGACAGGTGTCTTTTATACAGGTAACAAACTGAGATTAGGAGCACTCCCTTTAAGAGTGTGCTCCTAATCTCAGCTCGTTACCTGTATAAAAGACACCTGGGAGCCAGAAATCTTTCTGATTGAGAGGGGGTCAAATACTTATTTCCCTCATTAAAATGCAAATCAATTTATAACATTTTTGACATGCGTTTTTCTGGATTTTGTTGTTGTTATTCTGTCTCTCACTGTTCAAATAAACCTACCATTAAAATTATAGACTGATCATTTCTTTGTCAGTGGGCAAACGTACAAAATCACCAGAGGATCAAATACTTTTTTCCCCACTGTATATCAAAGACCAGATTGAAGAATGGGACATAGACAAGTGAATTGAAGTCAGTTCTTGCATTTGTATGAATTAGTGGTTACAAGATATGTAGACCTTCCAAACACACACCAGGAACAGAAGGGTGTTCCACACAATCTTTATTTAACAATAGCTAAAAGTCCCAAGTGGACAAGTCAAAAGGTCCTTGAGGAACGTTCCGTGCTCAAGTAACGTTATCTGGTATCAATAAAGGCCGATGTTTATTTACAAATTCAGGTTTTCAATTGTCTTTGTAGTAAGTTGGGGGACACTAGTGACTCAAATAGTTCAGATGTGAGCCGGGAGTGTTCAGGCAGAAAAGTCTCTATAATCCACAATGACTTGTCGAGTGCGATCGAAAGGAATTCGCCCCGGTTGGGAGTCTATACTGGTGCGGATTGAATGAGAGGGGTAGGCTACTTAATTTAGGGAAGGGTAAATGTGTTTCACCCTCCCAGTATCCCAAAAGGCCTCCTCTCTGGTTCGACCCGGTTCACAATAGGTACACTGGCATTAACGAGTGTGTAGCACACAAAACAGTAGAGAATGTCGGCAGGCAGTGCTATCAGGTGAAATGTTGGAAATTAACTATAGAGAGATACTTAGCTTTGGGAAGGATGATGCGTTCACCCTCCCAATTCCAATAAAGGCCTTCTCAAAACGGAAACTGGTTGGTCTGCTCCAGCAACAGCACCCATTCTCCTCAGTCGCCTTGGCTCAGGCTCTGCAACCATGCTGCTCCCTGTTCACATCGCCAGCATGATGCTTCTGGCATTCACCTTTAAATAAAGAACAGGCGCAAGCAACTCCCAGGTCGAAATCAGTGACGCATCAATTAATTACTCCTGTGATAAACAGGGGGAAGAGTTACCAGGGGCAAAAGAGGGCGAGGGCGGAAGCAATGGCGGAAGCGTAAGTGGAAGTATTATGCAATTCTGTTGGCGCGAGTAGTTGGTGAGAATGAGTGGACGATGGTGAAGAGTGAAAAGGGCTAAAGTTGGAAATGAACAGCAGTTTATGGTTGGAGTGCGATTCACGAGCAAGGATGTTTTTTTGGGTGACCCGTTTGCGGTCTCAAAGATGGTGAAGGACTAATTGGGTAAGTGGAATTGGTCAGAGTGACCAGGAGTGGTATGATGTTGATTTTGTGTGTGTCATAAACTCAAAAGGAGAAAGCTCTGTGGTTCTACAAGTTGTCGACGTATGATGTGGAAAGCTATGATTTTGAGTAGGGCACCGGTTAAAGGTGTCATCTCTGGTGTCTCGCTGGACATAGAGGCAGTGTGGTTTAGGGATAACATGCCAGGAGTGGTAGACACATCGCTTACATCAAATGATAGATGGAAAGAAGGAGAAAAGCCTATCGGTTTTACTGTTGTTTGATGAAGTGGTTCTCCCGACTTGGGTATGTGAGATATGCGGCGAGACCATATGTACAGAAGCCTCTGCAGTGTTACAATTGTAAAAGGTTTGTCGAAGGAATAAATATGTAGTAGTTGAAGAGTCAGATGAAGCATGTTGCTATAATTGTGATGGGAATCACGTTCCCGGAGTGCCCTGTAAGGATGAAGGAGGTCACAGTAGCTAGGATCACAGCTTTCTAGCAGGTCTCCTATTTGGAGGCAGTGAAAATAGCTGAAGGAGTGAGTAGAGATGAGATGAGATGGTAGTGGATGTCCCACAGTCTGCCATGCAGGAGAAGGATCCCGACACACTAACAGCGAAGAAGGTGGAATCTGTTGTGTTTATAGCGCATGTGATAAATTGCACTAGTCAAACTCATAAAAAAAATCAAAGAAGCTAAACATCATTATGAAGGCGGCCAATAGATTTCTGGATCTCCAGGACTTTACATAAGGTGTATTGCCTTATTGCAGTTCTCTATGTTTGACAAGAAGTATGGAGCTGTGGCTTGGACTATTGTTTCTTCATAATATGCAATGTGCATAATATGCCATGTGGGGGGTATGTGGATGGCTTTTGACAATTGTTTTAAATTACTCATGTCTTACTCAGTGGTAGGAAGAAGTTTGGTCCAAATTGGATGTTTGGTACTATATTTATTGAATGTTATATGAATCCTATAAATTAAAATGTCCAATTGAGGTGCAATCTATTAGCTTAATTTCTCAGATTAAATTATATTTCAGCCAAATAATGTTGCAGGAATCCTTATCTTATCTGTTTCTAACTACAGAAACCCCTTTAGAACAATCTGAGATGGTGGGTGTCGAAATCCTCTTTCTTGTGCCTTTTTGAGATGGAATGACCCATGTAAATGTGTGTATAACAGATACAGTAAAACTCATTTTTTTCCTCACACTGCCTCTCCACAGGGACGCGATGACATCACTGGGTGATAAAGGCTCTGTCCAGACACAGACCAAGGTCCTGTCCCAGGGCAGCTGGACGCAGGTCAGCTGTCCCTGCTGTGTGTCTGAGCAGGTGGAGCCCCTGGTCTACATCAAGCTGTCAAACAACATCGAGCCTGTCACCAAGAGGTGGCTCATCTCCCTGATTGAAGCCTCAAAGAGACACGGAGGTGAGAGGTCATGTCGGATAGGGTCATCAGCTGATCAGATGTCTGACTGTACTTCAGTCTGTGTTGCTTGTTTTGTTCCAGCCGAGTACTATTAACACATCTGATTCAGTTGATTCCCCTGGGCTTGATGGTTAGTTTATTGAATCAAGAGTTTCAAAGTAGTGTACCCACATCCAGTGAATACTTTATGCATCTGAGTTAAGCCTAACAAAGACTTTTGACTCAAATGTTGCACAATACAACTGCGGGGGCATTCATCAGTGCGCGGGTATCTTAGTTTATTAGTTAAATTAGGTGTGTCAATAAGAACTGGGCTGAAACAAAAGCATGTACACCCTCTAAAATCACTGCAGTAGAGGCAGGAGTACTGAAGTTGACCCTCTCTCCTCCTCCCTGGACTAGGAGCAGCTTTGCTGGCCCACCCTGGAGAGGATGAGTGTGGGGATGTGATTGTGGTGTCTGCTCCTCGCTGCACCCTCCTCAAAGCCACAGAGGACCTGGGTCTGTGTAAGAAATACCGCAATGAAGAAATGGTTGCGTTCGCCTACCACGACAGAGACAACTTCAGCAATGTTGGTAAGAATGTTTGTAATGGTGAGTAGAGAGATATTAATGGTAATAGCAGTTAATAACACAGGTAATAACACCACTCACACATGGACAAAGCTGTGGATGCAAGGATGTCTATGGTGGTTTATATTGTTTGTCTAGAAATACCCAAATAAAAAAAATTAAAAAATTGACTAATACAGTATCATACTTTGAGTTATGATTGAATAAACAATTGAACAGCAGGAAAACTGCAGTGTGGCTTTACTGATTTGGATAGCATGTTACTCTGAAACCATAGCTAGCCAGCTAAGTTAGCAACAACCCTGACAGTGAGCATCTTATTATGTTGGGTTACAGAGTGCAACTAGCTTTCAAAAACGTTTTAAAAACTTTTGATTAAGCTAGCTAGCTAGGCTATGTAGCCCAATGAATCTCACCCAACAATCTACAACTGATTCATCTTAGTTCAAATAGATTTAATTAGCTAAATTGTTAACAGATTATCACAATAGCATACGTGCTATGATATCTTGCTAACTACAGTAGCTAGCAACCAACAGAGCACACTTAAGTGAGCAGTGTAGGAGAGTTGGCAAGCAAATTTGCAAACTAAACAGGCTAGCTAGCTAGAAATCTGACTAACTAGCTAGCTAGTACTCTCTGAAATCTCCGACCTATGCTGGAACATTGGTAACATTGTGCAGACAACCTGTCGGTCTCTAGAGACTAGCTAGCTAAGCAGGCTAACGCGCCACACCTGCCAATCGTCATCCTTACCTCCAAGTGTTTCTTCAGGTTCGAAGTCGAGTCTCTGGATGTCGACAGCAGCTTTACCATGGGCAAACATAGTTTGCTTTGAACTGTTACATTCCTGCCCTTTTCTTCTTTGAACAAAAATTGTTATTTGAAACGCCATCCAAAAACTGCATTGCGTTGGCGCGCCATACCTTTTTATTTTGTGACCGTGTATGTTGCTCAGGCAGGAAGATCAAAGTAGCACTTTTTCATTTAATGACTGACGATAATATGAAAGGTAATTAAGTAAACAGGCAATCGTTTCATGGACATTTGTTTTTCTGCAAACATCCCTTCTATATTTGAAAGTAATCCTAGAAGTAATTATCTACTTTTTCAAAAGTATCGGTAATCTGATTACAATATTTTAGCTGGTAACGTAACGGATTACATGTAATCCGTTACTCCCCAACCCTGGTGGTAGTATAGCCCAAATGACATATTAAATGTAACATATATGACAGTCTTGATTGACGCCTGTCGTCTGTGTTACCAGATGACATGCAGGAGTTCCTGACATTAGCGGAGCGTCAGTACATAGTCAAGATTGAGCTGGACTCTCTACAGGCCCAGAAGAAGCAGAGAATCCCTGGAGTGCCAGATGCTCCTGGGGTCCTGGAGGCCTGGGAGAACATCTGTGAGTCTTTACGTGTGTGCGTGTGTGTGTGTGTGTGTTTAGGGACGTGAATAGAGTGAAATACTATAAATGGGGATGTTGGGTGATTCCTCACGAAACTAGAACAAAAAAGGACTATGATTTTGGGGATATTCATGAAATGTTATCCATAGAAGGGTCCTTCGGAGGAAGGATTGTTGACATATACTTGACATTTGTATCTTAAAGCATAATTGAGAAATTATTAATTGAAGTTGGAATATTTGTGACATTTTGGCCTTACCCAGGCCTCCATTAAGACTCCACAATGTTGTGCTGCAAAGTAGGTGCTACGAGGTGCTACAAAGCAAAAGTTGGTATCATATGAAGCTTTATCACTTGCTCTGTAATATGAGTAGTATTGTTTGTGCGCATCTGTGCTATTCTGCTTACCTCAGCATGTTCTGTCCCAGAGCACCACCTCTGGTTGATTATTTCAGTGCTCTCTCCGGTCCTCTCTCACTGCTCTGTGATCTACATTTGTCTGAGAACTACAACACACTGTCCCTTACGTATGCTGCCCAAGCATCTGGCTATGTTACCTCCTGTATGTGTAATAATGGTAGTTGTATTGTACAGCTCCCTGACGTAGCCCATCCGTCCTGTCTGTGCTGTAGGTCAGAAGCTGGAGAGGTTAGGAGTGATAAAGGACATCTTCCCTCTGCATGACCAGCAGAGACTGAATGACCTCGGCAGAAGTTGGTACTCTAAAAAGCAGATATGGAGACAGCCTCTCGGTAAACAACAACAACATACAGTAAAGACAAATAGAAAATAGTTACATACTGTATACACACACACACTAGAGCTGGGATGATAAACCGAAAAATTACAGACACCGACACTGCTTTCCTCTTACTGAAGCATTTTGCTTACGTCTGTGATTTTGCTACACAACGTTCCTGTAGATTGTGCTAAAAACATGATTTGGTAACAGTAATAGCATATGCATTATGTTGATTCATGCTGCCTGTCCCTGTTTTTCTGTTGGCTGATAACTCTCATTCCCATCTCCCCACTGTGCGCACAGAGGGAGAGATGCATTCTGAGAAGCACAAGCATATGACCATTGCTCAAAATGCTATTGTGAGAAAAATACAGTTTTCAAAGGAACTAGCGTTGTTCTAGTTACAGAGAGGAGAGTTACAGCTTTCTGTGAGTATAGAATGTATTTCTCACCTCTTAATATTGAGTTCATGGCACCACTTTATAACTGGAATTGTAGCCTAGGCCTAGCGCTGGAACGTTTTTGTAGGACATTACTGAGCCTACATTTACTTAGCCTACATGGCTATATAGCAACAATATCATATTTAGAGTTAGCAGTCTAGCTAAGTGTTTAGAGTTCCCACTTCCTCAGGTGGTGAATAATACAGCATATAGGCCAGTATGCACAAAGATGTTGGCAAATTCTCTGAAGAGCCAGAAACAAATCTGATAATTATGGATCCTATTTTGACAGGTTACACATCAAAATCTCAATCATGCATTTCCTGGATATGTTTGATGAAATAGCTTACTTTTTTAATCATAGGCTACCATCTCAGTTGTTTTACTTGGCACTGACAAAAAATGATCTATAGCCCTACCACTAACGTAAAGTAACTGTCCATTTACATTTTCTTTATTATTGTTTTATGTTGTTGTTATTGGGCAAAATAGTTACATTTATCGTGATATGACTTTTTGCCCATATCGCCTAGCTCTAGCACCTCCCGGATGTTTTTTATTGTCATTTATCGCTGATTTATCGTTATCGCAAAAACTGGGTCAATTTATTGTGATATGGACTTACTCCTTTGTCCTACTAATAATCTCTCTCTTCCTGTGCAGATGCAATACATTCATATTTTGGAGGCACTGTGGCGTTTTACTTCAGTTTTCTAGACTTCTACACCTGGGCCCTGGTGCCCCCTGCCTTCCTGGGCCTGGTCCTGACCTTTCTGCTGCCTGGAGGGGGTGGGGTGGTAAAGGAGCAGGCCGGGGAGGGGGTGATGGAGGAAGACAACGATGGCCCCTCGGTCAGCGGTCACATGGTACAGGCTGTATTCAGCATGCTATGGTCCACGCTGTTCATTGAGTTGTGGAAGCGCCGGAGCTCCTCCCTCTCCCACCGCTGGGGCACACTGAACCTGGCAGAGCGCTTCTCAGAGCCCCGCCCTGGCTTCCACGGCACCCTGGGGTTCAACCCTGTGACAGGCCGTCTGGAGCCCCTATTCCCGGAGTGGCAGAGGCAGCTGCGTGTGGGCCTGGTGTCGTTGCCCCTAGTAGGGCTGTTCCTGGGACTGGTGGTGCTGGGCATGACAGGCTTCTACCACGGAGAGGCCCTGGTACAGGGCTTCCATCAGGACAGCGGATCCCTGTTCTCTGGAGCTCTGCTCTACCTGCCCTCCATGGCCCACATTGTCTACACCAACATGCTGGGGAATGTGTACCACACTGTGGCCATGCAACTGACCGAGTGGGGTGAGAGAGGGCACTGGGCATTGGGGAGGGAGATGGGTTAGATAGGGAAGAGATGATAGAGAAGGGGTTAGAGAAGAGGGAGAGAGAAAATGTGTTCACCAAAGAGCAGAGAGTCATAAAATAATAGTGAATGCAATTGGATTCAAAGTATCACAATTTATTTGTGATAAATCCACTGAAAATCAGTCTTATTTCCCCTCATAGAAAACCACAGAGAGGAGTCCTCCTTCCAGAACCAGCATACCACCAAAGTCCTCCTGGTCAGTCAGTCTTCCTTCCCCATCTGTCAGTAGTACTCCTCCTCCTCCTCCTCCTCCTCCTCCTCCTCCGAGAAAGGTACTCTAGCTGTTAAAAGCGTTGGGCCAGTAAACAAAAGGTAGCTGGATCGAATCCCAGAGCCGACTAAGTGATAGATCTGTTGATGTGCCCTTGAGCAAGGCATTTAACCCTAAATGCTCCTATAAGTTGCTCTGGATAAGAGCATCTGCTAAATGACACATGTAAAAAATGATGCAGAGCTAAATGTATTGTGATACAGGTAAGTGTACTGTGCAGATAGTATCAGCTGTTTATGTATAAGCAGATCTGGGAGGCAAATCAGATACAGTAACACAGGATTCGTATTCATGCCTCCAGAGATATTACTTGAAGCCAAAATCTCCCTCTCTCATTTTCAGTTTACTTTCTTCAACAACTTTGCTGTGCTATTCCACATTGCCTTCTACAAACAGGACCTACCACTACTACGCAAGGTAAGCGATTTCAGCTGGGCAGCACAGTTTGTCTATGAGTGGCCAGAGGAAATGTTATACAATATGGAACTACCTCATTTTAAAGGGTAGATAGATCTAAAATAGATTTATTGAGCTCTACAACAGAACAGATCATGTTCTCTCTGTGCGCTGTATGTGTAATTGACTTCACAGAGAGATTGTGTGTGTGTGTGTGTGTGTGTATATACAGTATGTAACTATTTATGTTTGTTTACTATCAATTTTTGCACACAGAGGCTTGCCTCTCTGCTAATTTGGAACCAGCTGGTGAACCAGTTTACAGAGGTTGTGGTGCCGTTTATAGTCGACCGCTTCCTCAGTGCTCCCCATAAGAAAGAGCAGGAGGACAACCTAGAGGTGGACAAACTCAGAGCTCAGAGAAGCCTTCCACCCTTTCCAGTAAGTCCTTGTAAAATGTGTTTGTCTGTTTTGTTTTTCTCTGTTTCGCTTCATTGTTCATTCCTCGTCTGCCTTGATTTCTTTGTATCTGTGCTTTAGGGGGTAGAATCAAGGTTGGGTGTATTTGCATATGTTCTGTATGTTGGGTGTCTATTTGTTTTGGTGTTATTGCGTCTGTTGCTACGTTTCAGGGCCTGTTTGCGGAGTACATTGAGTTGCTGCTGCAGTTTGGGTATTTGAGTCTGTTCTCCTGTGTGTACCCGCTCACCGCCGTCCTCCTGCTCCTCAACAACATCACAGAGATCCGAGGGGATGGCTACAAGATCTGCAAACTGTTCCGGAAGCCGTTCTCTGCCCCAGTGTCCAACATTGGGGTGTGGCAGGTTAGGAGGGTTTTGGGCGAGGGAATGTGAGAATTTGAACAGAGAGGGCATTTTTACAGCAGATAGAAATGTGTTCTGTAGCTAAATCTGGTAAATAAATAGATGTAAGCAGCATGTAGTGGATAATGTAATTTTCTAATCAGTGCCCATCTATGTCACTGTGTACATTTGCATGTATTTGCTTGTGTCCTTGTATGTTCCTGTAACCATATTTCTGTATGCCTGTGTATGTTTCAGACAGCGTTTGAGGTTCTGGGCTTTGTGTCAGTCATGTCTAACTGCTGGCTGCTGCTGCTGTCCCCTCGCGTCCAGGAGTTCTGTCTGAAGGGAGGGATCAGCGGCAAGAACATCATACTCTTCGCCATCCTGGTTGAGGTACAGTATGAGGGAGGGGGTGTAGGTTTGGGGAGCTTTCCTGGTGGAGGTACAGTATCTTGTTCATAACAGTACAGTATATGTTTCATCGCAGTTGTCATCATCTGCCCAACCAACATAGGTGAGGGCAGCAGGTGTCATAGAAATATTTGACTCAAAAGTAGTCAACTCAAAAATATTTCTCAAGAGACTGGAGCTTGTGAATCTAAAAATTAGACTTTTATTATTTGCATAACAAAGCCGAGCTTGCTCCATGGAGCAACTGCTTGCCCTGAACCGGAGCTGTCCTTTTATACAGACACAAATGCATAGTCAACATACATAGTTACTCCTCTCTAAGTGAATGAATAACATATTTTCATTATCACATGTTGGCTACTCACGGGGGCTACTTGCGCTTCTCTAAATGGGTCCTCTGTATCTTATTAGTGGCGTGACTCAAAATATTATGTACATACGTACATTAAAGAACAATCACACTCTGTATTGACTATATTCACTATCCAGACATATATCTGAAGTACAAAGTATCCATCATGTTCATTCTGTTTTACCTTTATCATTTCATAACACATTATAAAACATATCAATTAATACTTAAACATGGTTTAAACAAGTCATCCATAACCCATTCTCAACCACATACATTTAAGCATTTATAATTTACCATCCTCCCTGGCCCTTGAGATTATGTGCATGTGGCTATGTGTCAGGTCATAAGCACAAACATGGAGTTCCATTGTTACTCCAATCTCCACACAGCCACCACGAGGAGTTGTATCTCCATCACATGTCATTGACATACCCAGACCAGCTACAGGGAATTTATGAAAAGCACAGAAATGTCTCTGCTCTGTCTCAACCCTTCAACTGGTTCTCAATCCATAAGCATTTAAGGTATATAGGTGTTTCATTCTACCATACAGGTAGCCTAGCGGTTAAGAGCGTTGGGCCAGTAACCGAAAGGTCGCTGGTTTGAATCCCAGAGCGGACTAGGTGGAAAATCTGTTGATGTGCTCTTGAGCAAGGCACTTAACCCTAGTTGCTCTGGATAAGAGCGTCTGCTAAATGACTAAAATGTGTGTGTTTGTTTATCAGCATGTCCTGATCCTGGTCAAGATGATTCTAGCCTTCATGATCCCAGATGAGCCTGACTGGGTCAGAATCAAGAGGGAACAAATCGAGTTTAACTCTATGCAAGCTCTAGGGCAGCAGGTAAGAATGATCTAATCACTAATAATATAGAAAAGCCCTGCCAGTTACTGGAACAATCAGGTATCTGACAGTCAAACATCTCCTTTTGACTCTTACAGAAGCTATGAAGGCTATGGAGCCCCTGTGGGAGAGTCTGAGTGTCCTGTTGCCCTTCAAGTGTTGGTCTGGACTAGGGGGCTCATTAGAATCAGTTGCCATGACGAGGGTAGAGAGGAGGATATAAAGACACATATACCCTGGAAACAGCCAGTCTGAGAAGCTCTCTCAGCATCTCCCTCTCGAGGACTCCCTCTCCAGGCATAAATACAGTTCAGAAAGGAAACACCAGGTATTCGTTTAACCATTTAATAGAACAGATTAACAATACATTAGGTCTTGGCAATAGGCTCTGCTCCTTCAGGGTAGCTCACTGCCAGAGCAAAGTGTCAACATATATTAAAGTAACTACAGGTGTGCTATACCAATCCACCTGCAGGAAGGAAAACAGAACCAAACAGGTGGAGGTTGGGGTGGTGGTGGTTTGGGTGGTGGTGGGCAGCAAGAAAAACAAACGCAAACTAGCAGTAGCAGCAAGCGGCAGCAGAGGATGTCTGAGCAGAACCTGGTCAGCTGAAATAGATCGCCATATTAAGGTAGAAAGTGTTGTTAGCATCTGATTGGTACAATCTTTGCTGATGCATCAGCTGATGCAGACACTCGGGTTTTCCTTCTGAACCGGCTTTGCTTTATAAGTCATGGGAGATACTAGAGGCAGGGGCCAGGGACTGAAGGGAAACCCAATGAAGAGCTAGGAGTTTTGTTCTTTGTGTTAATGTAGCTTTGCAGCTTCAGGTGTCTGAGATTTCTTGAAATACTGGGTAGCTTTGGACTTTGTGTGGGGCACATACTATGCAAGTATTTAATTTGCTCTATAATTACATAAGTGAAATTGTATTTTTTTACATTTTCGCCACAGTGGTTTACGTACTTTCACATCATGAGTGTTACATTGTACGCTTCAGGCACATTACAAACCTACTAAGATCACATGATAAATTACTTGAAGATTTTACAAAAAACATAAGGATTAATGATTAACTTGATTTTGGAATATATACTATTTTCATATGTATCTTTAAAAATGGAAGATTTAGAAGAGATGCTGTGTTGGATGAATGTAGATGGTTGTGTTCAGCCAAATAAACTAAACAGCCAAATCATCACAAAATTGTAGGCTACTTCTCTTTCTTGCTCTAGTCAGAAAAGTACAAATATTCATTTTGCCCACGATGCCCTGCTCTACAAGTCACAACAAGCACTGCCAAAGTGCTGCACTACAAGTCACAGTAAGCACTGCCAAAGTGCTGCACGCCAAACGGCAGTGCATTGCCACACACACCCATCCTCCCAGACCCACACGAGCCGTCCAGTGTGCTGTATCATATCACCACTAATGGCACTGACTGAATCTTCTACTGGACCAAAAGTTTAAATGTGTTGTAGGCTAAATGTCCATGCCAAGTTTCGGTTCCAATGGGTAATTGCTGTAGCCTACAGAAAATGTAATCTTGGTTGTCAAAAAGTTATAAAATAAAGGATTCACACGCGGGTATAAATCACTACTAATGGGTAAGACAATTTGAACCTTTTGGCTGCCAGGGAAGGTGTTGGGGAAATAATTTGGTGCATGTGAATTACGTCTGGGGGGGGGGGGGGGGGGGGGCAATTACCCCAGGGGGCTAGTTACCCCCTAGTACCCTATTATTTATCTGCTTTTGTTTTAATATGTTAAAATGCTATATACAGCATCCTATGTACTGTACCTAAATGGACATTATTAAAGGGCCATATTTTTTCAAATAAAACATTGGCCAGTTTGGGTTGCACACAGGTTTTCTTGTATAAACAAGCATAATAGGCTATGTCTGGCCTGTGAATTCATTGTGTTTTTTCAATATGGCCCGTGGGCTGATTGAGTTTGACACCCCTGGTCTAGGTTGAAGTAACCTAGGATAACCCCGGGTCAAGGTACAGGCACAAGTGGTGAAACTGACATGCTGACCACACCGCTCGCGTTACGTGCGCGAGTGTTGCAAAATAAATGTACACATACAAGTTATTCAATAATTTTATCCAAACTGCTCGCGTGCTTCAACGAGCGTCTGCGTAGCCAGGCGCTAAAATAGAACTTGGTTCTATTTTTGATGCCTGACGCGCTGCAAGTCCCGCCCCTCCTCATTGGTTTTTAAGGAGCATATACACAAGTTTACACGCTGTATCCCGGGTGGCGCCATAACTCTACACAAATGCATTTCATTTCCGCCGGAAGTTGTTTGCACAACGTCTGCCGGTGTAAACACAGCGATGTCGACGCTAGCTTGGGAACACGGTTCTACTACTTTGACTGGAGATGGCGCTACTCTCCTCCACCCGAATTCAGTGCAGAACTGGGAGGATAACATGACGACGTGGCCCAACATAACGTACAGCAAGATTTGCTCCTACTTCGTGCAATCCATGGCAATAGATGGAAAAGCAATGGACAATCTGAAAGCCTCCGAGGCATATCAATATCTGCACAGCAACAAAGTCGGTCGTGTCATGTCATACAAACATGATCGTTTTGTTTATCTGAAAGCAAATGTAGAGCCTAGCCAGTGTTTGAACAATGCATGGCATAATGCTTGGGTGCTGGTAACTGAAGCTGGAGAAGTCAAAACTGCGGGATGTACGTGTGTTGCTGGACCAGGGAGATCTTGTTCCCACTCAGCTGCGATCCTGTGGAAGGTAATTATTTGACCATTGTAGCCTAGGCCTATGTCTTCTTTTCAAAACGCTATAAATCCATCAATTTGTTATTTAAAAAAAAACTATTTTGTGTTTTAATTTTCGTGTTTGCATTTATGAGGAAAAAACAATGTTAGGCCTACGACAGTTCTCCATTACGGACGTGAGCGCTCTGAAAGCGGCACTAAAGACTTTCAAACTTTCACAGACACCTCAAAACAGAAAGAACAAAGCCTTTAAAGCAAATTTCGTTTTGTATTAATTGTATCTTAATTTTAATAAATTTTTCATTAACCAAATTCCTGGATTTAATAAATAAAAAATAAATATAGCAGACAGACAATAGATAATGACAACATAAGGCTCAGGCCTGAACTGGAGCTTATGCATGAACCGAACACTTGTTTATGAATAAACAATAAAAATGTCTCATTGCAATATTTTACATATTCATAATCATTACTTTTGCTGGTTCTTTGAGACAGCTTTTAGGTGCCGTTTAGATAAGCGCGCTCATAATTGAATTGAATTATGATAATAACGCATTTTCTTCATATTCGTGTTACATCATATGACATGTGTGCAGTGAACCCATTATAATATCTATGCACTGTTTTTACTATATCTCTCTAGGTAGAAAATGCTGTGAGACAGGGGAAAACCGGGCGTGCCTGCACAGACGGACAAAACCAGTGGAATGCTGGGTCTAAAAGAAATGCTGGTCAGAGGAAGATGAAGTATGTCCGCTTCAAACGACACAACAGGAAGGATCTCTACCAGCCGCCACCAACTTCACCGCCATCCTCTACCACTCCAGAACCGGCACAGGAGGTGACACTCTTTAGGACTCATGAAGAGTGGAGGAAGAACGCACTTGCCTCACCAATGGCAGCACTTTTCAATTGCCCTGGGAATAGCCTCCTGCAGCTCTGCTTTAATGCTAATACCTCCTCCATCACCGAGCCAACACCATGTCCACACCTCCATCTCCTAAACCATGATGAGCACTGTTATGCTATAGCAGCATTTATGATGTAGACTAAGGCACACGCAGGCAGGCACACACACACACACACACACACACACACACACACACACACAATTAATGATGTAGCTATCGTGGGCATTGTTTGTCCCATCTCCAAAACAATCAACTGCCTTAGCAAAATACCGGTAGCAATGTTAATGTATGACAACTTCTTCATAATTAACAGTATTGTCAGCTTCATAGCTAAAGTTGCTGAACTTACCCTCAGATTCAAGTCTGCGTTTCTTTATCTGGGGGGAGGCAGTGGTCCGCTGGGTGAGTTGACGCCTCTTTGGCTGGGGAGGGCGATTGTATCCCAACCACAACTCTGGGAAAGGATTATCCTTGGTAGGTTTTTGGTCAACAAAGTGATAGGAACAAACAAAAACGTTGAGGGGTGGTTTCTTTAGATTCAATGCCTTCAGCCAGGTCCTTGATTCCGAGTCGGTATCAGGCTTGCGAAAAAATGTAAACAATGGAGCGCATGGACATTGCCTTTTCGTAGCTGGTTTGTGGTCGTAGCACTCTCTATCTAACCACTCGTTCAGGTGCTTTCTCGAGTTTTTGCAACCAACTACCGCACACGTCGTTCCCGAACCACTTTTCTTCATGTTGTAATTGTAATTTTTATATCCTCTTTGTCACTGCGATATCAGTGCTTTGTCGGCACAACGGAGCTAGCTAGCAAAACAAACCCAGCCCGGCAGAACGGAAGTGGATTGCATCGACGGGAGGAGTTCAGGAAGTAGAGCGGAAACGGCTCAAAAACTTGTCTATACCCACGTGGGTGATTGAAAGATGAACTGAGGACCACACTCCTGTCCAGTTGGTGGTGGTGATGCACCTTAAAAGTTGGTTGCCAACCGCCATATAAAGTCCAAAGAAGAAGAAGAAGACTGAAGGAGGAGAGATTACTAACTAGGTTTACCCTTTTATCTGGAGAGTAATTGTCGGAGTAGAGGACCTTGTGCATTTCAGGTAAAATAACAACCCAATGTTTATATCCCAGGACAAATTAGCTAGCAATAGCAAAATCGCTAGCTAAATTGCCATGAATATTTCATGCGTTTTCGACCTGTCCCCAGTTCGTTTTGATATTTCAACCTGCGTGTCCTGATCGCGTCTGGTGAGGATGGACAAAATCAAAATGCTCCCGATGGCGCGCGCCCGGTCTAGTCAGCATGTGACAGTGCGTGCAGCTCATCACCCACTTTGCAGATGTAATGGCTATTAGTAAAGAGGAATTAAAATGACAAACTCTTTCACGTTTTCCAGCGGCTCGAACAGCGGCTATGAAATAGTCTGAAGCACAATAGAAAAGGTTCCAGTATGGGACTGTCTGCTTGGTCACTATACTGGATACCAGTAAGACCGACAGGGCGCGCAATGGGACTATAGGGCTGGAGATTAGTGTGTATAACGCACTCCCTCCTTACAGCAACCTGCGAGAGGGAGGCTTCCCTCGTCACATTGCTCCAACACCCATGTATACAGTCATGCCCACACTGTTTGGAGGCTAGACATCAGTGGACGTTGCTGAGGGGTGAACGGCTCATAATAAATGGCTGGAATGGCGTAAATGGAATGGTATCAAAAACATGGTTTTCATGTGTTTAATACCATTCCATTCACTCCATTCCATCCATTTTACTCCATTCCAGCCATTGTTATGAGCCGTCCTCCCCTCAGCAGCCTCCACTGCTAGGCATGCATACAAAAGACAGTGGACCGGAATAGAACCCACGCTGACATATATGTGTGCCGGGGTCTGCGGCTGTAACCGCTGGACCATATAGGCCACTCAGTCTAGCATTAGTCCAACACAGAGGAACAGAGCAGGGGCATTACCTTAGGCAGCACACACATTACTAGCAGCAAAGTGAAAGGTGCCTGCTGTCTCCAACAGTCTGGAACCAGCCTACTAGATGAAGGGAGCGAACGCGCCCTATCGGTTGCGGATCTTCAGTGCAGTCAAATCCAGTGGCGGCTGGTGAAAAATATTCTCGGTGGGGCTGTGCCATACTTTTTTTTTCCTGTAACCATCGCGATATATTTTAACACAAACTGCAGGACAGCAGTGCTCAGTGAAACATTCAGTAATTATTTAATGCCAATATTAAAAAGTTGAGGCATTCTTACACAAAAACATATTACACAAACCCAAGCCTTTCATTTGCATTTAAAGTGAACTTTTCACCATTGGTAGTAAACAGGCAACGCAACAGGCATGCTGTCAGAACAGAGTGGAAAGTGGACAATAACATGAAATTATTATAAAGTTTATAGGAAATCTTACACTGTATAAAAGGATGTATAATATAGAAATGGATATCAAGTGGATGAACTCAAACCTTTGACTGGAAGAATAGCATACAGTATTTTATGATCATACTAAATGTGACTAATTGTTAATGTGCTCCAGAACTGCAACAATTAATTGATACAAAACAACCTATATACAGTAATATTAGCAAAGACACTATTAAGACTTTCTAGAGTACCATATATAACTGGATTTTTTATGCTAAGGTCAACTATATACAAAGAAACATGCGGCCAGAGCTGCTCTGTGTGTGTGTGTCTGTCATCTTATTTGTACAGGAATTTTGCCCGTCTGTCCTTCTGAGTGGCAAACCTCTCAATGACCCTTTGATTAAAGTCAGGAATGTCCCTGACAAGTTTCTTCTCCATGGAGAGCATGGCCAGAGCGTTCAGGCGATCCTGTGTCATGCTGTTTCTCAGGAAGGTCTTGATCCTTTTCAGTGTAGAGAAGCACCATTCTGACTCAGCAGTTGTCATGGGTGTGGTGATGAGGATCTTGAGGAGGCTGGCAGTCTCTGTGAAAGTGCTCTGAAGGTTGTTCTCCATGAAGAACTGGTACAGGGGCACTGCACCACTACAAGCCTTGAACTCACTGTTCTCATAGATGAGGGACAGTTCGGTTTTGAGCTTGGCCTTGTTCAACATGGGGTACGCCTCCACGGTTGTTTCAAGCGCTGTATCGGGGAACTTCACACTGTGTTGTGGGAACAACTCTCCGTGCAATAGTGTTGCGCTGATGAGGTGCTGGGTGAAGGAGAACCTCTCTTTGGCATGACTCAGGATGGTATCACATACCTGTAAAAGATACATCATCAGCTTTAATTTGCAATTAAGCTATTTTGATGCAAGTGATCCTGACTGACACATGCCTATGTCCAACTCAAGTATATGATTACCAAGGTGCTGATTGTTCAGGGTTTTGGCTACATACTACCAGGCCTGAAAAAAGTTATAGGTGGGAAACACTGACAATTACATCACAACTTACCTCTATAGCCAACCTCTGTTGTTCTCCTGGTCCCAGCATCCTCCGTCGCTTGATGGGCTGTTGCTGCTCGTCAGATACGCTGTGCCCACACAAAGAGGGAATTGAGGCCCTGGGTCCAAAAAATAAAGTTTAATTTGATAACTTGCAATCAGACTTCTTAACTCACTGTAATTCCCCCTCAACACACAACCAGTGACTTTTATATATATATATATATATATATATATATATATATATATATATATAGACAGACAGACAGACAGACAGTGTGTATATACACACAAACTATGTCTAGTAACTGCTTTTAACCTGTGATGTACATAATTAACTGATGTTATTACGTTTTAAAGCCTTTTTCTATTACATTTGTGAGAGGGATGCAACATCATTTTGTTCTGCTGTTCACTTAGCAATAAAGTTAATATTCAATAACAACTAGGCCTCTTCTAGAAATTGACCTGGTGGACACCTGAATAATTATTACAAACTGTGTAGTACTTTCCTGCATTATTATCAACGTCTGATTGTGTCTTCTCTTTCCTTTTTAAAATACTAAAACAAATATAATTGTGACGGCTCTATGATAATCACTCACACAAGCACCAACTGGCAGTGGGTGGAAACGTCAGTCGTCTCGTCAGCTTGAATGGCGATAAAATCAGCACTCTTTACTTCCTCCAGGATGTAATCCTTAAGCATTGACAGCATACAGTCCAACAGCTCGTTCTGTATCGTCTTTGACGTGCCCTTAAAAACGGTAGCTGTCTTCAGGTGCTCCTCCAGCACACTGTCGAGGGAGGCAACAAAATCCACTAAGCCCCGGAAAATGCCGGGGTTGTCTGAGGAGTCAGTCTCCTCGTGCCCACGCAAGGCCAACTCAAAAGCCCCACAGAACTTCACACAATCGATAATTTTGGATAGAATGTGCCTGTTTTTATCCACCTCCTCATTGTGTTTCCTCACCGCAATCCTGTGGCCGTCATCCAGCTGCGTAGCAATGTTCACCCTTCCTAATACAGCTAGCTTTACAGAGTTGTCCATGTGTGCCCTGGTGTTCTCATGTTTCTTTACCTTCTCTGACAGGTGCTTCATATCCCTCACTCCGGTACCTGTCCATGCTGAATCTGACCCCGTCGTTTTAAAAAGCAAGCACGGAAAGCAAAATAAAGCATTAGCATCAGTGCACCCAGCTAGCCAAGCCTTCCTGGTGTACCAGCTACGGGAGAAGCCGCGCATATACTGCTTCCCTTTCTCGCTAGCCTGCTGTCTGATTGAGAGGTCAGGTTGATCTGGGCCCAGCTCTTTCACCCGAACTTTCTCTGACAAAGTTCTCCTCTCAAACGGATCTTGGAGGACAGATTTCACCGAGTTAGGGTTGGGTCTTGGAGGAGTAACGTTTGCGTTCGCCATTGTTGTCTAGTAAAAATGGCGTCACTGGACCCCGGTCCTTATTTTATCAGGGGCGAGCTTGGGGCGATAAAATAATCGCCCTCCTTGGATTCGATTTAAGATCGCTTATTGACTACATTTTATGTCATACATTCATATCTTAAATTAGCAATTGGCTTAACTGCTACGTAGACCCGCCTCCTCGGGGCACTTTCTGTATCGCCCAGAGCTGACGAGGCGTTTGACAGGCAGAGGAAAGGTTGCGAATATGATTTTCTATCATATCTTACACATATTACTGTGTGCATTCCATATTTCAAACACACAAATATTGACATACTGATGTTTTTATTATTATTATTATTATTTTTATTTTTTTATTTTTTTATTTTGTAAAATAATTTTATTTAAGGGGGCGGCGCCCTAGCGCCCTCTATCGGCCAGCCGCCACTGGTCAAATCCCTCTTGTGGGATAGGATGGGAATAACATTGCAGGACAGTTAACCAAGTGAATGGAGAACTAGTTAGCTGCCGGAGGAGATTGTACGAGCCTAGCTGATCCTAGAAGGCTAAAGGTGTGCGCCACACATAAGGTGATAATGCCTCCCTTCCCTCTGATTCCCCTGACGCTATGCCCATGCAGGGTGACGGCCGAGAGAGGGAAAAACATCCACTCTGAAGTGTGGCGAGCCCCAAGATGGTTTGCTATGGCCATGTGGTGATTTGCTACTTATTGCTTGTTTTCCTATGAAGGAAACCAATTCAGGGTACAAGGATCAGGCAAGATGTGCAATAGCACTGTTGGCTTAAGACACCAGATAGCTGTCCAGGGCCTAGTCCAACAGGACCTGTCCCCTTTCCCTTCTTTGGGAACTGAGAAGTAGCGTGAACACATACTTCATGTTCCCTGCCTCTAAACAGGATGCAGCACAATCCTTTGGTAATGGAGCTCTAGTGGCACAACGAGGAGTCTCCTCTTTTTTGTTGCTCTGTGCTCTTGGCCAGGTACCTGGACGCAACAGAGACAAGTTTATAAAGAGGTTTGGTGCTGTGCACTAACGGGAATGGCGCTTGATGGCAACTGGTGTTCTGTTGTCCTGTTCCTCTTGGAACTAAGCAGGATGGAGGAATGGCGAACACATCGACATCCTCCCCCGGTTGGAACAACATAGCCGGGGGAGAGCTATAACTGAGGTGGCACTCAGGGGGATGAAGTGCAGCTCTCAAGACTATAACGAAACCAATAACTAGCCTACTGATTTTGCTGCTTTCATTATGTCTAGGGGTCTTAGGCATAGCTACATGGTCCATAGCTTGATTTGATGTGTGCATAAATGTGAGAAGTAAACGTATGTGACCAGGTGTTGAATGCATGTACCCGGGAGACCGCAACCTTACCTTAGGTCCAGCTCAGTCATGACTCCCATGGTCAGCCAGTCCAAGGGGATTATTACTTGTTCAGATGATGACGAAACAGAAATATGTACAAAAAGGAAAGAATACACAAAGGCATGCCAAAAAGTGAAGGTAATACAAAACAAACAAAGGCAGGCTGAGTGGCTTCCAGCCACCTCTCTCACACAATCCACCTGATTACTCCCAACTGTCGACTTATCAAGCCACAGCATCTGGACTCGGTTGCTGCTGCACCTAGGGATGATGTGTGGAAGTGTGCCATGGTAGTGTCTAATTATGCGCCTAAAACTTAACCTAGCTAACTTATTCCATAACAACTTTCGCCAACAAGAAAATAAAATAACTCAGTCACCAATATCTATACTGAACAGAAAATATAAACGCAAAATGTAATGTGTTGGTGCCATGAATTTGGCAGTATGTCCAACCGGCCTTTTGGGAAAAACTAATTCTGATTGGCTGGGCCTGGCTCCCCAGTAGGTGGGCCTATGCCCTCCAAAGCCCACCCATGGCTGCACCCCTGCCCAGTCATGTGAAATCCATAGATTAGGGCCTAATGATTTCCTTATATGAACTGTAACCCTTCGGATGGTGGAATTTCAAATAAAATAAAATCAAGCTTTATTTATACAGCACTTTTCAGAAATGGAATGCAACGCAATGTGCTTTACAAGGGGGGGAAAACAAAAAAACTATGAAAATAAAAGCTGAAATATTTACTATACAACAAACACAATATAAAAAACTAAAAGACAAACTGAACGACTAAAAAGCACCCTTAGGAAAAATAAAGCTAAAAATATGTGTTTTAAGATCTCTTTTAAATATGTCCACAGTTTCGGCCCCCCTCAGGTTCTTTGACAGGCTATTTCAGCGGCTGGGGGCATAATAACTAAAGGCTGCCTCTCCATGCCTCTTGGTCCTAGGCTTTGGGATAGTTGAAAGGCCAGTGCCAGAGGACCTGAGGGACCTACTGGGTACATAACTTAAAAGCATGTCTGACATGTATTGGGGTGCACAATCGTGGATTGATTTAAAAACCAATAGAAGAATCTTAAACTTATTCTAAAACTCACAGGCAGCCAGTGCAGAGATCTTAAAACCGATGTAATGTGTGCTCTCTTGGTCTGTACCCGTGCTGTAGCATTCTGTATGTTTTGCAGTTGACCAATGGCTTTCTTGGGTAGACCAGACAGGAGAGCATTACAGTAGTCAAGCCTGCTTGTAATAAAAGCATGGATGAGTCTCTCTGTATCAGCCTGAGAGAGAAATGGCCGAACCTTGGCAATGTTCCTCAGGTGGTAAAAAGCTATTTTGGTCACATTCTTAATGTGTGATTCAAAATGTATGTTTTATCTGTGCTTTGGCTCCACCAACAATAAGTACCTCAGTCTTGTCTTGATTTAGCTGGAGGAAGTTGTGAGCCATCCAAGTATTTAAATCACTAATACAGTCTAATAATTTATCCGTGGAGCTAAAATCCTCTGGTGACACAGAAATGGAAAGTTGTGTATCGTCTGCGTAGCAGCAAAAACCAATGCTGTGCTTTCTGATAATGCTGCCAAGGGGTAACATAATATAAACTGAACAGTACCAGACCCAAAATCGAACCTTCTGGAACGCCACATGTGATATGTATTTTCTCTGAGTTATGTTCACCAAGGTTGACAAAAAACTCTAATGGTTAAATAGGTCCTAAACCAATTTAGAACTGGACCGGAGAGGCCAACCCACCTCTCCAGTCTATCCAGAAGGACATCTTGGTCAAAAGTGTTGAATGCAGCACTTAAATCTAAGAGTACAGTCGTGGTCAAAAGTTTTGAGAATGACACAAGTATTGGTCTCCACAAAGTTTGCTGCCTCAGTGTTGATGATGGCAATTTGCATATACTCCAGAATGTCATGAAGAGTGATCAGATTAATTGCAATTAATTGCAAAGTCCCTCTTTGCCATGAAAATGAACTTAATCCCAAAAAACAATTTCCACTGCATTCAGCCCTGCCACAAAAGGACCAGCTGCCACAATGTCAGTGATTCTCTCATTAACACAGGTGAGAGTGTTGACGAGGACAAGGCTGGAGATCACTCTGTCATGCTGATTGAGTCAGAATAACAGACTGGAAGCTTTAAAAGGAGGGTGGTGCTTGAAATCATTGTTCTTCCTCTGTCAACCATGGTTACCTGCAAGGAAACACGTGCCGTCATCATTGCTTTGCACAAAAAGGGCTTCACAGGCAAGGATATTGCTGCTAGTAAGATTGCATCTAAATCAACCATTTATCAGATCATCAAGAACTTCAAGGAGAGAGGTTCAATTGTTGTGAAGGCGGCGTCAGGGCGCCCAAGAAAGTCCAGCAAGTGCCAGGACCGTCTCCTAAAGTTGATTCAGCTGCGGGATCGGGGCACCACCAGTGCAGAGCTTGCTCAGCAATGACAGCAGGCAGGTGTGAGTGCATCTGCACGCACAGTGAGGGGAAGACTTGGAGGATGGCCTGGTGTCAAGAAGGGCAGCAAAGAAGCCACTTCTCTCCAGGAAAAACATCAGGGACAGACTGATATTCTGCTAAATGTACAGGGATTGGACTGCTGAGGACTGGGGTAAAGTCATTTTCTCTGATGAATCCCCTTTCCGATTGTTTGGGCCATCCGGAAAGCACCTTGTCCGGAGAAGACAAGGTGAGCACTATCATCAGTCCTGTGTCATGCCAACAGTAAATCATCCTGAGACCATTCATGTGTGGGGTTGCTTCTCAGCCAAGGGAATGGGCTCACTCACAATTTTGCCTAAGAACACAGCCGTGAATAAAGAATGGTACCAACACATCCTCCGAGAGCAACTTCTCCCAGCCATCCAAGAACAGTTTGGTGACGACCAATGCCTTTTCCAGCATGATGGAGCACCTTGCCATAAGGCAAAAGTGATAACTAAGTGGCTCGGGGAACAAAACATAGACAACTAAAGGAAACTCCCCAGACCTTAATCCCATTGAGAACTTGTGGTCGATCCTCAAGAGGCGGGTGGACAAACAAAAACACACAACTTCTGACAAACTCCAAGCATTGATTATGCAAGAATGGGCTGCCATCAGTCAGGATGTGGCCCAGAAGGTAATTGACAGCATGCCAGGGCGGATTGCAGAGGTCTTGAAAAATAAGGGTCAACACTGCAAATATTGACTCTGCATAAACTGAATGTCATTGTCAATGAAAGCCTTTGACACTTATGGAATACTTGTAATTATACTTCAGTGTACCATAGTAACTACTGACATAAAGATCTAAGAACACTGAAGCATTCAACTTTGTGGAGACCAATACTTGTGTCATTCTCAAAACTTTTGACCACGACTGTACAAGGACAGAAAGCTGTTTGGCATCTGTGTTGGCTCTAAGATCATTTACCACTTTAACTAATGCTTTCGCTGTGCTGTGGTGGGAACGAAAACCAGATTGGATTTTTTTTTAAATACAGTTGGCACTTAAAAAATATTTTTTCTGTTTGAAAACCAATTTCTCCAGATTTTTACTTAAGAATGGAAGGTTGGAGATTGGCCAAAAATTGCTAAGAGCTGAATAATCTAGATTACTTTTCTTCAGAAGGGGTTTTACCATAGCAGTTTTTAGTGCAGTGGGGAAAGTGCCTGTGAACAGGGAGTGATTAACAACAGCTTGCACTTCTTCAGATATGCAATTAAAAACTGTTTTGAAAATGGTAGGGAACTTCCGGTAGAGGGCAGGTATAAAAGATGGCGTATTGAATACACAGCAGTACAAATCACCTCAAGATAAAAACATAATATTCAATATCAGTAAGTTAGACTAAATATTAACATTTCATATATTCGAGGGTAATAACATTCAATCTGGATAATAACACAAAACAGATTATAAAGCTAGAGAAATGTATCGACAAATATTACAACAACACGCAACACCCAAACATGACGGAAGATAAACGAGGAGAATCAATCTCCAAGAGAAAACGCAACTCCTCAACTGATACAGATGATTTTCACCACTGGGACTGGTAAGTGTGGAAAGCGACCTGTTGAAGTCAATAAATGACAAACTGGGCATACTAGAGTTGGTCAGTAATGATGTAAGAGTTGAAGGCAAGTCTTGAAATGAGTGACGGAAAAGCTGTGATAATGGAGAGTGATACAAAAAAACTAAAAGGGACAGTCACTAGGATGGAAATGGACGTTAAGGAACTTAAAAAGGAGAACAACTTTCTGAGAGAAGCCTTACTAGACATACAAACTAGATCGATGAGAGAAAATCTAGTAAAATCCAGGAAAAAGAGGGAGAGATTACAGAAAAAGTTAAGGACTTCTTTCTTACAGCGCTTCAAATTCCACTCGAGGCAGTTGACAAAATCCAACTCGAACGTGTACACCGTTTAGGACAAAGAGGACAGAGATGAGCGTCCAATCGTTGCCAAATTTGCTTTTTTTAAGGATAAAGTAATGGTTAAAATCCTAGGTAAAAGACTTGCTGGCACGAAAATAGGCGTGAATGATCAGTTCCCGAGGGAGATAGCAGAATGGCCAAAGTTCTGTACCCAATCTTCAAGGAAAATAGATTAAAAAGGGAAGCGTGTTGCTCTTGTTGTCGATAAACTGTATATTGACAACCAAATGTTCTGCGACACAAAGACTACTCCATAGCTATTCTGAAAGTTCTAATAGAGGAGTCGAATAATAGAACACCCAATCCTAGCCATGGTAGGGATTGTAATAATAAAGCATATAGTATTTAGTATTTTATAAAGGGATAAGACGGTATTACAAGAAAAGATAACAAGCTAAATAATACATCTTCAAATACAACTAAATTAGAACACAAGTACTCAATCAACATAGTGGAGATAAGAACATAGCAAACAGAAGACATAGAAGGCACAGTACGTGGGTATGTGTGGATGAATTGTGATGGAAGGTGTGGTGTGCATTTTTGTGTTTGAATAAGTGTGGCGTTAAGTGAGTGAGAAAGGAAATGGTTGCATATCCCAGAACCAACGTGTGTCTGTGAGCAGGGGTTGTGAGAGAGAGCTTTCAATTTTGTGCAGATGAGGGATATACATTTTAAAATATAGTATACATCTAATATTTTTTTTTTTTGGCCTATCATGATGGAACGATCCCCAACCCTATATCCTAGACACCCACCTGAGCGAACCATACACCAAAGAGAAGTCCCCATCTGTTTTATGGACCTGCTGTGAGTTGCCTATATGCAGCCAAAACAGAAAAATGAATGCGGTCAGAGACGTATTTGAGCAGCACCACCCCCTCAAGATTCTGAGCTTGCCTGGCAGGGTTGGTCCTACAAAGCCAGAGCCCCGATGGGAGAGCATAATATACAAGGAAATTCTCAAAGCTGCTAATGAGAACCTTGACGACCTTGTACCAACCCAGGTAGTGGCAGTGCTGGCAACACTGGCTGCAGTAACCCATGGGGAGGGGGTCACACTCGGACAATCAGAGAGGGGGCTTATCATTGTGGCCCAGGTGGCACAAAATAATCAAAGGTCTGACTGCACGGAGATGCTTGGGTAAAATGGTTACAACGGGGGACCAGAGTGTTTGTCTCAGGTGAAGAGGGTGGATCTGATTTCCATCACCTAGGACTTGACATAGATTAAATAGATTAATCAAATCTCACATTGTTGTCAATTTTTTCTCAATCCTGCATGCTTTCTCAAACAGCTGTAACTGTATATGCATTCGTATATGCATTCGTAAATCAGGTCCTTTCTTGAGTTGGGCTCTGGGATGTAACAACCGTTGAGCATCTGATTTTATGGTTGATTGTGGAGGAAAGGGGTTGAGTGTGTTAGAGTATGTGCGTGTGTGTTTATCCCACATCTGTTGCAAGGGGGTAAGGATGTTAGGGAGAATATAGGATGAACCACAATAATTGTTTGCTAAAATAATAATTGCTTGTCAAAAATGAAATGTAATACAATGGCAATCCGGGTTATACGTTAAAATCCTACGCATTAACTGCCGACATTATTACACATATTAATTGATAATGATGGAAATAAGATATGCAAGATATTTGAATAGATATATATTTTTAAATAGCTATATATATATATATATATATATATATATATACACACATACATACATACATACACACACACATACACACACAGTGGGGTAAAAAAGTATTTATTCAGCCACCAATTGTGCATGTTCTCCCACTTAAAAAGATGAGGCCTGTAATTTTCATCATAGGTACACGTCAACTATGACAGACTTAATGAATTTATTTGCAAATTATGGTGGAAAATAAGTATTTGGTCAATAACAAAAGTTTCCCAATACTTTGTTATATACCCTTTGTTGGCAATGACACAGGTCAAACGTTTTCTGTAAGTCTTCACAAGGTTTTCACACACTGTTGCTGGTATTTTGGCCCATTCCTCCATGCAGATCTCCTCTAGAGCAGTGATGTTTTGGGGCTGTCGCTGGGCAACACAGACTTTCAACTCCCTCCAAAGATTTTCTATGGGGTTGAGATCTGGAGACTGGCTAGGCCACTCCAGGACCTTGAAATGCTTCTTACGAAGCCACTCCGTTGCCCGGGCGGTGTGTTTGGGATCATTGTCATGCTGAAAGACCCAGCCACGTTTCATCTTCAATGCCCTTGCTGATGGAAGGAGGTTTTCACTCAAAATCTCACGATACATGGCCCCATTCATTCTTTCCTTTACACGGATCAGTCGTCCTGGTCCCTTTGCAGAAAAACAGCCCCAAAGCATGATGTTTCCACCCCCATGCTTCACAGTAGGTATGGTGTTCTTTGGATGCAACTCGGCATTCTTTGTCCTCCAAACACGGCGAGTTGAGTTTTTACCAAAAAGTTCTATTTTGGTTTCATCTGACCATATGACATTCTCCCAATCCTCTTTTGGATCATCCAAATGCACTCTAGCAAACTTCAGATGGGCCTGGACATGTACTGGCTTAAGCAGGGGGACACGTCTGGCACTGCAGGATTTGAGTCCCTGGCGGCGTAGTGTGTTACTGATGGTAGGCTTTGTTACTTTGGTCCCAGCTCTCTGCAGGTCATTCACTAGGTCCCCCCGTGTGGTTCTGGGATTTTTGCTCACCGTTCTTGTGATCATTTTGACCCCACGGGGTGAGATCTTGCGTGGAGCCCCAGATCGAGGGAGATTATCAGTGGTCTTGTATGTCTTTCATTTCCTAATAATTGCTCCCACAGTTGATTTCTTCAAACCAAGCTGCTTACCTATTGCAGATTCAGTCTTCCCAGCCTGGTGCAGGTCTACAATTTTGTTTCTGGTGTCCTTTGACAGCTCTTTGGTCTTGGCCATAGTGGAGTTTGGAGTGTGACTGTTTGAGGTTGTGGACAGGTGTCTTTTATACTGATAACAAGTTCAAACAGGTGCCATTAATACAGGTAACGAGTGGAGGACAGAGGAGCCTCTTAAAGAAGAAGTTACAGGTCTGTGAGAGCCAGAAATCTTGCTTGTTTGTAGGTGACCAAATACTTATTTTCCACCATAATTTGCAAATAAATTCATAAAAAATCCTACAATGTGAATTTCTGGAAAAGATTTTCTCAATTTGTCTGTCATAGTTGACGTGTACCTATGATGAAAAATACAGGCCTCTCTCATCTTTTTAAGTGGGAGAACTTGCACAATTGGTGGCTGACTGAATACTTTTTTTCCCCACTGTATATATAGCTGAGGTGAGAGCATTGGAAATGCTTTTGGCGGTTGACCTGCTTCTGTTTTGTGGGTGGCACTGTGTGCTGTTTTCGATGGATGGGTCCTGGCCTCTCAGGGCCCTAGGGATCCGAAGGGACGGGGGTGGTATGCCGATCACTGGGATGACGGCCCAACTTGGGATGGGGAGGGGCTTTAGCGGGGGAATTAGTGGAGAACAATTGGAGGGTTACTTAGTAGCAATGCAAATATCATGGTACAGCTATATGGACACTCAATCACTATGGTATTTTTTATTGGTAAATTTACAAACATATATAATGATAAATATATTTGAAACGTGTATCTCATTACGGTATATGGTGAAATAAGTATAGCCAGTTATAATTGTAATGGCTTAGCAGATAACAAAAGAAGAACAATATTTACATGGCTCAAAGAGAAGGGATATAATATCTATTGTTTACAGGAAACTCATTCAACAATTCTAGATGAAGTTGCGTGGAAAAAGGAATGGGGGGGGGGGGGGAAATATACTTCTCCCATGGGAAAATAAACTCAAAAGGGGTGATGATATTAATTAACAGTAATTTCGATCCGAATGTGCAAATTGTCCAAACAGATACGCAAGGTAGATGGATTATTTTAAATATGTTATTGGACCATAAACAGATATGGCTATTAACCTTTACGGACCAAATAATGATGATCCACGCATCTTTGACAATATATATATAATAAATTATCAACCCTGCAAGCAATTCAAGACTATTATTATGGTGGGAGATTATAATACCGTTTAAATAGCTCAATGGACCGTAAAGGAAATCACACTACAAACAATCACCCTCATGCTCTTAAGGAAATCATGAATGTCATGGATACATTAGAACTAGTAGATATATGGAGGCTTAAATATCCTGATCTAGTGAGATATACATGGCGGAGACTCAATCAAGCTAGTCGTCTTGACTTCTTTGTTATGTCATTCTCGTTGGCACCAAAAGTTTAAAAAGTGTTGATAGGGGACAGAATGCGGTCGGACCATCATATAATTGGTATATACATTACTGTTACTGAATTTCCACGTGGGCGAGGATATTGGAAATTTAATCAAAGCCTATTGGATGATAACTTGTTTTTAACTAGGACAGAGGAATTTATAACTGATTTTTTCCCGACATAACATAGGTACAGCAAATCCCCTTATTGTATGGGACACCTTTAAAAATGTGACTTTAGACGCCATGCAGTTCAATACTCATCTCAAAAACAAAAGCAATTTAGGTCAAAAGAGTCCATACTAACAAAGGAAATAGAAGGTCTAACAGAACAGATAGATAGCAATAACAACTGTAACAGAGGCTCAGAATAAATTAGAGGAAAAACAAAAAGAAATGGAGAAACTTATACAAGAAAGATCAAGTTTAATATATTATAAAAAATAAAGCAAACTGGATGGAATATGGGGAAAAATGCACCAAATTCTTTTTTAATCTCCAACATAGGAATGCTACCAAAAATAATTTCATGAAACTGGTTACAAATGACAGAGTCACCCATGATTCACCACATTATATTTTGAAGGAGGAAACAAAGTACTTTAAGCATATGTTTTCGTTTCAGTCGCCTCCATCTCCTCTAACTAAAGCTAATTGTAGAGATGTATTTTCTATTGAGAATGTAAAATTAACAGCCATACAGAAAGACTCATGTGAAGGTGAAATTACAGAGGAACTTCTGGATGCAATTAAAGACTTTAAGTCTGGGAAAACCAGGGTTGGATGGCATACCAGTCGAGGTATACCAAACCTTTTTTGATATACTCAGAGGACCGTTATTAGCATGTTTTAACCACTCCTATGCAAATGGTAGATTATCAGACACTCAAGAAGAGGTCTGATTTCATTATTACTGAAACAGGATACAAGTGGAAAATAAAGATCTAGTCCATTAAAAAAAATTGGAGGCCCCTTACACTTCAGTGTTGTGATGCAAAGATTCTAGCAAAATGTATAGCGCATAGAATTAAAAAGGTATTGTCGGACATTATTCATGCTAATCTGGGAAACCAGGCCTGCTATTCATAGCAGACTTTTTGATAAAGTACGACTGGGGTTTATATATAAATGCCTGGAGCATTTCAATTTGAGAATCTCTTATAAAATGGGTTAAAATAATGTATAGTAACCCTAGGTGTAAAATAGTAAATAATGGCTATTTCTCAGAAAGTTTTAAACTGTCAAGAGGAGTGAAACAAGGTTGTCCACTATCGGCATATCTATTTATTATGGCCATTGAGGTGTTAGCTATTAAAAATCAGATCCAACAATAATATCAAGGGATTAGAAATCCAGGGCTTAAAAACAAAGGTGACATTGTATGCTGATGATTCATGTTTTCTTTTAAATCCACAACATGAATCCCTCCACAGCCTCATAGAGGATCTAGATACATTTTCTAACCTCTCTGGATTACAACCAAATTATGATAAATGTACTATATTACGTATTGGATCACTAAAAAATACAATTTTTACATTACCATGTAGTTTACCAATAAAATGGTCTGATGTGGATATACTCGGAATACATATCCCAAATGAAATAAATGATCTCACTCCAATACCTTTTAATAGAAAGTTAGCAAAAATAGATAAGATCTTGCTACCATGGAAAGGTAAATACCTGTCAATTTGTGGAAAAATCACCCTGATTAACTCTTCAATATTATTCCAGTTTACCTATTTGCTTATGGTCTTGCCTACGCCTAGCGAACAGTTTTTTAATGAGAAAAAAATATTATATATTTTATTTGGAACGGCAAGCCAGACAAAATTAAACGGGCTTATTTATATAATGAATATGAATTCGGAGGACAGAAATTATTAAATATTAAAGCATTAAACCTATCACTAAAAGCTTCAGTCATACAAAAGTCATACTTAAATCCGAACTGGTTCTCTAGGAAATTAGTAAGATTGTCTCACCCAATGTTGAAGAATGGCCTTTTCCCCTTTATTCAGATTACAACCTCTCACTTTCAGTTACTTGAAAAGGAAATAATCTACCAAATATCACTATTTCTAAAACAAGCCATAGAAAGTTGTTTGAAATTTCAATTTAATCCTCCAGAAACGACAGAACAAATATTGTGGTTAAACTCAAATATACTAATTGATTAAAAACAACTTATTTTTTGACAAAATGTTTCAAAAATGTATAATCTTCGTAAATGATATCATCGGTAGGACTGGTGGAGTTGTCGCACATGCAGCTAAAAACATATGGAAATGTATGCTCTACCCAAAATAACAACCAAATAATTGCAGCATTACCGCAAAAATGGAAGAGGAAAGTGGAAGGGGGAAAAGTAAGGAACTTGTCTGTCGGCCTTGCATTAAAGAACATAATTGGTTAAAGAAAACTGTGATAAATAAAAAAGTATACCAGTTTCATTTAAGGACCAAAGGATTGAGAGCCGTCCCATATAGATTGCAAAATAGTTGGGAAGAGATTTTTGACGTACCGATCCCATGGCATAGTGTTTATGAACTGATACGCAAAACGACGCCGGATTCAAAACTTAGAATTGTTCAATTTAAATTATTATATAAAATTCCTGCTACCAATAGAATGTTATTTATATGGGGGATACAATCTTCCCAGCTCTGCAGATTTTGCTGCGAATAGTTAGAATCATTAGATCATTTGTTTTGGTACTGTCCATTTGTAGCTTGTTTTTGGACACAGGTCCAGGAATGGCTAAAGGATTGCAATATTTACCTGGAGCTAACCCTGCAGATAGCATTACTGGGTGATCTGAAAAGTCATAGTCAATCAATCAATAATATAATAATACTTTTAGCAAAAATGTTTATTTTCAATCTGTAGAAACAATGAGAATAGAAAGGTTCAGAACTTTTGTAAAACATCACAGTACAGTTGAAAATATATGGCAAATAGAAATCCAATATGGATGGTGTTAAGAGATAGATGGGTGGTGTTGAATGGAGTTGAAGGATAATTATTGTAAAATTGACTGTGTACATAAAATGTATATAGTATGTATAAACTGGAAGTAGAGGCCTAAGCATTGTTGTTCACTAGTTTACTCCAATTAGGGAAGGGGTGGTGGGGTTGGAAAGTAATAAAGGGAAATATATATTTTTTTAAAGGATATGTACAGTGGGGAGAACAAGTATTTGATACACTGCCGATTTTGCAGGTTTTCCTACTTACAAAGCATGTAGATGTCTGTAATTTTTATCATAGGTACACTTCAATTGTGAGAGACGGAATCTAAAACAAAAATCCAGAAAATCACATTGTATGATTTTTAAGTAATTAATTTGCATTTTATTGCATCACATAAGGATTTGATACATCACAAAAGCAGAACTTAATATTTGGTACAGAAACCTGTTTGCAATTACAGAGATCATACGTTTCCTGTAGGTCTTGACCAGGTTTGCACATACTGCAGCAGGGATATTCGCCCACTCCTCCATACAGACCTTCTCCAGATCCTTCAGGTTTCGGGGCTGTCGCTGGGCAATACGGACTTTCAGCTCCCTCCAAAGATGTTCTATTGGTTTCAGGTCTGGAGACTGGCTAGGCCACTCCAGGACCTTGAGATGCTTCTTACAGAGCCACTCCTTAGTTGCCCTGGCTGTGTGTTTCGGGTCGTTGTCATGCTGGAAGACCCAGCCACGACCCATCTTCAATGCTCTTACTGAGGGAAGGAGGTTGTTGGCCAAGATCTCGCGATACATGGCCCCATCCATCCTCCCCTCAATACGGTGCAGTCGTCCTGTCCCCTTTGCAGAAAAGCATCCCCAAAGAATGATGTTTCCACTTCCATGCTTCACGGTTGGGATGGTGTTCTTGGGGTTGTACTCATCCTTCTTCTTCCTCCAAACACAGCGAGTGGAGTTTAGACCAAAAAGCTCTATTTTTGTCTCATCAGACCACATGACCTTCTCCCATTCCTCCTCTGGATCATCCAGATGGTCATTGGCAAACTTCAGACGGGCCTGGACATGCGCTGGCTTGAGCAGGGGGACCTTGCGTGCGCTGCAGGATTTTAATCCATGACGGCGTAGTGTGTTACTAATGGTTTTCTTTGAGACTGTGGTCCCAGCTCTCTTCAGGTCATTGACCAGGTCCTGCCGTGTAGTTCTGGGCTGATCCCTCACCTTCCTCATGATCATTGATGCCCCACGAGGTGAGATCTTGCATGGAGCCCCAGACCGAGGGTGATTGACCGTCATCTTGAACTTCTTCCATTTTTTAAATAATTGCGCCAACAGTTGTTGCCTTCTCACCAAGCTGCTTGCCTATTGTCCTGTAGCCCATCCCAGCCTTGTGCAGGTCTACAATTGTATCCCTGATGTCCTTACACAGCTCTCTGGTCTTGGCCATTGTGGAGAGGTTGGAGTCTGTTTGATTGAGAGTGTGGACAGGTGTCTTTTATACAGGTAACGAGTTCAAACAGGTGCAGTTAATACAGGTAATGAGTGGAGAATAGGAGGGCTTCTTAAAGAAAAACTAACAGGTCTGTGAGAGCCGAAATTCTTACTGGTTGGTAGGTGATCAAATACTTATGTCATGCAATAAAATGGAAATTAATTACTTAAAAATCATACAATGTGATTTTCTGGATTTTTTCTCTCACAGTTGAAGTGTACCTATGATAAAAATTACAGACCTCTACATGCTTTGTAAGTAGGAAAACCTGCAAAATCGGCAGTGTATCAAATACTTGTTCTCCCCACTGCATGTACGTATATATGTATGTGTACTTAAATCTGTTCTACCTCATTACAACCAGAGGAAAAAAAAAAAACTCTAGACCACCTTTACTCCACACACAAAGCTCTCCCTCGCCCTCCATTTGGCAAATCTGACCATAACTCTATCCTCCTGATTCCTGCTTATAAGCAAAAACTAGAGCAGGAAGCACCAGTGACTTGGTTAATAAAACAGTGGTCAGATGACAGATGCTAAGCTACAGGACTGTTTCGCTAGCACAGACTGGAACATGTTCCGGGATTCTTCAGATAGCATTGAGGAAGCTGCCGCTTTCAAGGAGCGGGACTCTAACCCGGACGCTTATAAGAAATCCCGCTATGCCCTCCGACGAACCATCAAACAGGCAAAGAGTCAATACAGGACTAAGATTGAATCGTACTACACCGGCTCTGACGCTCGTCGGATGTGGCAGGGCTTGAAAACTATTACAGACTACAAAGGGAAGCACAGCCGCGAGCTGCCCAGTGACACAAGCCTACCAGACAAACTAAACCACTTCTATGGTCGCTTCGAGGCAAGCAACACTGAAGTATGCATGAGAGCACCAGCTGTTCCGGATGACTATGTGATCACGCTCTCCGTAGCCGATGTGAGTAAGACTTTTAAGCAGGTCAACATTTACAAGGCCGCAGGGCCAGACGGATTACCAGGACGTGTACTCCGAGCATGTGCTGACCAAATGGTAAGTGTCTTCACTGACATTTTCAACATGTCCCTGACTGAGTCTGTAATACCAACATGTTTCAAGCAGACCACCATAGTCCCCGTGCCCAAAGACACTAAGATAACCTGCCTAAATGACTACCGACCGTAGCACTGACGTCTGTAGCCATGAAGTGCTTTGAAAGGCTGGTCATGGCTCACATCAACACCATTATCCCAGAAAAAAAGAAGAAAAAAAACGGATACCAGTCCCGGCTTCTAACAGTAGCCCTGTGTCCCCTAGCTGACTGTCAGTCCTCAAACTCAGCAGCCCTGGTACCTGGGGAGCAATTTAAGAGAAAAGAGGCGCAGACAGCCCGCAGGGGTCAGCAGAGAGAAAATACAAACTAGGCTAAAGGAGCACGGGACAGAGCATCAGCAATGATATTATCCTTACCACTAATATGTCTAATATCAAGGTTGAATGGTTGCAAGAACAAAGCCCAATGCATCAGACGCTGGTTCATTTTGCAGGGACTTCAGAAAAATAAGTGGGTTGTGGTCAGTAAACACAGTTACAGGGGTTAAACCAGAACCAACATAGAACTCGAAGTGCTGTAAAGCCCAAATGAGACCTAAAGCCTCCTTTTCAATTACAGAATAGTTTTGCTGATACTTATTACATTTCCGGGAAAAGAAACTGACTGGACACTCAACATTGTCATCATTTTCCTGGAGAAGCACAGCCCCAGCACCAATTTGACTGGCATCTACCTGCAATTTGAAAGGTTTCCCAAAATTCTGCTTTAGTAATATTGTTAACTTTTCTATAATCAGTGCAAGGTCTAAAAGTGGAATCAGACTTCTTGACCAGAAGACAGGGTGAAGCCCAATTTGAACAACATGGCTCCACAATACCATTGTCCAACATATACTGCACCTCTGTTTCCAACTGCAGTCTCTTCTCCTGAGATACACGATACAATCTCTGTTTAATAGGCTTAGCATCTCCGATATCTATGTCATGCTCAATTAAATGATAACCCTGCTTTAATAGTCTAATTTTTTTATCAACAATCTCAATCTGATAATGTTCAGCAATTTCAATTAACTGCTCCTTAGTACACAACTCTAATGCTACCTCTAAAGGAGCTTGAACAAAACCACTCAGAATGTAAGACATTTTACTCAACCAATACAAATGCTCCAAAACAAAAAAAATACACAATTCACCTGCTGTCAGTCTGGGTTCAAGGACAAGAGCCACACCCCACTATCCTCCAAAAACAACTAACTAACTGGCCCTAGTCTTCGTGCAGTCATGTGGTGGGGTTTTATGCACACAAAACCAGTGGAGTGGAAAAGACAACCAGAAACTGGCAGCCCCCCCTCATAACCACGGAGGTGCTCCCGAGCCGATGTAAGGGAAAAGGAAAAGGGAAGCTCTACCCACGTTCACTGCCACCTAAAACAAAAACACCACCAGCCTCCTACTGACACTCACTGATAAGCCTGAACAGGAGAGGACTCCCACTTGAACAACAACCCAGAAAAACCCAGAGTGAATTGCTACCCAAATTTAACTACCAAATTAACTAAACCAAAAGAATACATGGCTCTCCACGCTCTCTCCAACAATATTGGCCCAACCAAAACATCCCCTCAAACAAAAAATGTGGCAATCTGAACTAAACTAACCCAAATTGACTATAAAACAATAGTCAAATAAGCCAAATTACAAATAAACAAACATATCAATAATAAAGCAAAGGCAATCTAGACAAAACCTTAACTAACTATGACAAAATGTTAAAGTAAACTAAAATACTAAAGTAAGACTACAGTACAATTAACTTTAACTTACAGACAAGCCCCCACTTGTCACAGGCCGGCTCATAGCCTGTGGCAAAAATTAGGGGACATGAACAACAGGTATAGGCCAATCAAAAGGTTCTTTATTGTAAACCAAAGCTATTAACTTTAAACAAAGAAAAAGGATTGAGGTGTGGAAATGTCATAATGTAGGGTGTAGGTAAGGTGCATGGATGCATGAATCTGTGTGTGTGTGAACATGACTGAGTGGAAACTAAGTAAACCTACAAAGGAACAAACAAAACAGGATCATACCTGGATGAGCAGAGAGAGAGAGAGAGAGTGGTTAGTGAAGCAGTTTTAAATACCCTGAGCCCAGGTGGCTCCAATCACACCAACTCCAATCACTAACGACCCTCCTCTGCCTGCAGGAGGAACCGCCCCTGCACTGCAGAGGGGCTGTGACAAGAGGATAATGTCAATAGAAAGCCCCATGGTAATAACCAGGTCCAGAGTATGGCCGCGGTTATGGGTGGGCCAGGTAACATGTTGGATAAAGTCCATAGAGTTCAAAAGATTCATACTGTAAATTCAATGGCCTTGGAGTCAGTCTCTTGTCAACATGAATATTAAAATCGCCCAACACATTGATTTTTTCATAGTTCTCAAGGACAATAGACAATAGTTCAGATAAATCAGTAAAGAAAGTGGGGCAGTGCTTTGGTGGCCTATACAGGGTTATGCCAGGATATTTCACCCATGTGCCTTGTTGTTTCCCAGTGCACCCCCCCCCCCCCCCCCCCTTGTATGCACTCCAGAGATCTAATATTGTGAAGAAGCACGCCCCATGCATTGTCTCTGTAGTGTATTAGGATTATGCCTTTGTTAAATGTTTTTCATGATGGAATGTTGTTTATGTTAGTTCAAAAGTAGCAGTTGTAGGGTGACGCCCCAGGGGAGACCGGTGATTGGACGGAAGAGGGAGCAACCCATATTCTGCCATTGTTTATAAGTATGAGCTAGACAATGTAGGAGTCAGAGCAGACATTAGAATTCGAGGACACTGCTCTCCAGACCCTGCAAGTCTGTAACTCATGCTGAAAGCTTGCGATATGAATAAAACTTATGATCCAGGTTCAGTATGAGCGGACTCCTTTGTTTATCAGCAATAATTGCCAGCATTTACTCGATACGACAAATGGCGCCCAACGTGGGGCTGGTCTGCATCTCTCCTTTGCTTCATTCGTAGCCGCCAAGCTTACTCGTTCTGAAGTCATGGCCAGAAAAGGGTGAGTTTTTTCTCACAAGCTTTGGAGGTTGTTAGTTTGGATACTACTTGTGTACACTGGAGGAATGTACCATTACGACCGAAATGTGCCTCATGTGGCGTTATTGCGGTCGACTAGGAGTCTGTAATAATTATTCTAAAATGTGGTTGCATTGGTAAACGGTAAATAATTGGAATTTTAGAGCAATCGATGGTAGGGATTAAGGCAGATATGCGCATACATTAGAGCACTGTACCGCGTAAGACCCCAGGGGGGCCATTTAGAATGGGTCGACAAATCCGGTTGCGTGTTAGAATGTGCAGTCGGTGTGTTTTAAAGAAAACTCGGGTTGATGGAATTTATCTGATTTGTGATTATTGCTCGACTTTCATCCGACGGGGGGTAATAAGTCAAAAGAAAAGGGCAGTGCAGGATGCTTATTGTGTGGGGTAGGCCACAGTTAGCTAAAGGCTAATGCTAATGCTAATGCTAAATGCTGGTTCAGGCCACATTGTACATAGCGGCTAATGCTAATTGTGTTGCGTGCTACATGCTAACGGGTGTCCTTAGAGGTCCCATTGCGATGGGATAAAGCCTCTTAAATTATGTTTGTGTGTGTGTGTAATTCAGGTACTATGTTTTGTGAACGCTGTTAAATGTTGTTGACTATGAGGGGAAAACGGAGGTACAGCAGGACTGTTAAACTCCCTTCCACGGTGAAAAAGTATTTTTGAATGTATCGCGCATGCGTGGGATTTTACTAGACTGGGCTGCAGGGGGAGACAGAGAAACACAGACGAGGGAACAAAGAGGAAAGATTTGAAAATGAATTAAATCTTCTAGTTGTTACATCGGCTGTTGGTTAAAGATGAAACTTGTTTTGTGACCTATTGAATTGATAAATTAGATATATGTTGACGGATTATAATGAATTAAATTAAATGACGGATTAAAATAAAATGAAAATATTTTTGAGCGATCTATTTAGTCCTGAGTTTAGTCTTAGAGCGAATGTGAACGAAGGAATATTGAATATGGTTGAAGTAACTCAGTATTGCATTAACTACTAAAATCTTTTCCTGTGTCTCTGTTCTTTTGTCATGAGAGGAAGGAAAGGCGATAGAAAAACTAATGGCAGAAGTCAGTATACCTTTCTCACATACGGATTCAGCGAAAAAGACACCCACCTTACGAGAAGGAAGTAGAGCTTAGGGATGTTTATCCTCAGCTTCCAGTGATCATCCAGGAGGGTGATTATTGCATCAGAGATGAAGATGAACGAATAATAGATAGAGGACAAGCAGAAACGACAATGAAGATGAATCCAAAACTCCAGAAGTAAGAAAAACCGAGATGTCTGGAAACTAAGAGAAGAATGAGGTTCGGAAAGATGAGGAAGAAGATACAGATGGAGAAACTGCTGAGAAAAGAATCCCAAGAATTGGAGGAGAAGAATACATTGAGGCCAAGAAGCTGAAGAAAAGTAAGAAGATGATGGAAGATGATATTTTGAGGACAGAACTTAGAATATAAGCTTTTGAAGAATACTGATATGTCAACAGCAAGAAAGAACAGGATCAAGAAACTCTCAGAAAACTCAATCATACAACTGGTGGAGAAGAGAAGCTTTGGTTATGAAGAATCAGAGTGAACCAAATCAACAATCACTGTTACAGCTTCAACTGAACAAGGCCAACCGCAATTGTACCAGCCACCAAGGGGGGTACCAGGTGTTCCATATCCACAGCCAGTTTCTGGACAGACACAGAATTGGAGAGGAAGAGGACGAGAAGGCTTAGAAGGAGGAGGAAGATTTCAGCTACACTTCCAGCAACTTTCAGAAGAGTGTTATAATTGTGGACAGATTGGTCACTGTACCTGTGAGTGCAATAAATCAGGAGGAAACAACAGAGAACATTTCTAAGGAAGATAAAGGAGCAAGTCAAGATCACCTGTTCTCCAGGTGAACCCTAAGGATTCTAGAGTGCCTAGAAGATATGAAGGGGGGTGTCAGCTGATAGCACCGATTAGAGAAGAAGAGAAAATATCTAACAATTGAAGTGAAAACAAAGGACTATGAGAAATAATGGTGAATAGTGGAAAAACGTATCTGTGTTCAGCCTAAAGAGGTTAAACATCTCACTATGTAAAATTAACTAATTAGGATAGGGATTTGAGGTAGTAAAACAGCTAATTACTCTTAAGGAACCAATTGAGCTCTGCTATAAAAATCAAAGAGAAATTAAAATAGACATACTAATATTAGAACATATACCTATTGCATTGTTGGAAAGAGATGCATTGTGTAAATTGAACTGTACAATAAGATGTACACTAGACGGCTGTCTGGTAGAAGATTTTAAAAAGTAGGGTTTTTGGGAATCATATTTGCTTAAAAAGATAATATCATAGGAAGGATGATAATCTATTAGACTGCCTATTAGACAATCTGTCTGAAAAATAAAGTTAAAAGGGGTGACTGTTATTCTGGGTTACATTCTTACACCAAGAGATTTCAGGCTAGGCTAAAAGGTGTTTAGTCGTTTGCCAAGTCTGTGTGTAAAGAAGTCAGAAGCAGGGGGACTTCCCAATCACATATCCTAAAAATTGGTGGTAAAGGGATTTTGTGAATAAATCAGTGAAAAAGGTTTTTAAAGGTTAGGAGAAAAGATTAGATTAAAATAAGTTAGGAGAACTAGGTTGAAGGAACTCTAAGACAGTAAGCTAAGTTAGTAGTAAGAGAGAGAACAGTGGTGAAGGACATTTTAGAGTAGGAAGATCAAGGTAATTGTAGGTATATTTTTTATAATCAAAAGTTTGAAAGTGAGGGTTTAGAGTAGGAAGAGAGAGAGTGAATGTAAGTTACATTTACGTCATTTGACACTAGTGGTGATAGATGGAAGTACAAGCAAAGAGTTCAAAGCTTTGGGGAAAATGGATGAAGTAACAACAATGACATCAACACTTCAGTCTATTATAATAACAGTGAGAAGCAATTTAACTCTTTCAACATTGATAGTTATTAAAGCCATAAATATATCGCATTTGATTATAAGGGAACCAATAGCTCCAGCACCAATTTTAGGGGGGAAAATACTTATTAGGGTTAGGATGGGGACGTTCCTCCCACATGGAGAGATAATTATGGAGAAGAAGTATTGTTATCAGGACCAGAAGTAGAAGCTGTTGCACCTAGTCAAAGGAGGTATAGTTTGTACAACGATATGAAGTGGAAGAGGGTTATGAGTGATTGTTCATTTATTTTGCGTAATGTTACAGAGAAAGATCAGGGAGAATATATGTGTACTTATCTAGTGCAAGCATTAAAATTTGTTCCGCTTCCACAGTCACCGAGGGAGTTCAGGAGGAGTAGATTACAGTAGTCACTCCAACAGTAGATAATACACCGAGGATATCGGTAACTTTCCCATTAGAAGTAGTTAAGAGTGTTAATACATCAACTAAATCAACTACTTTAATGGTAACTTTGGAAGGGATTAATGATACGATGGCAATAACAAATGCAGGGAGTATGACACCGACACCGACAACAACTTTTCTGAAATTAAAGGGGGTAGCAAGAAGGACTCAGGGGTTTATGTTACGGGTGGAGAGTGCTGTCAATGAAAGTACGAATAGGGTTAAAATAGGAGAGCAGATAGTAGTAGAGAACAATATAGATTCATCTGAAATAGTGAAGGATACTATCATGGAAGTACAGGATGAGGTCTTTGATTTTAATGACAGACAAGGAGAGGTATCTGATCAGTACCGCTCGTTAGGGAAGAGAGAAACTAAATGGATGGGTTTGATTCTTCTGTTGTGAAAATTAGAGATAGATGGGCAGGTAGGAATCTTTGGTTCCAGCAGCTCATTCTGTAATATCAGTGAGGAATCTTGAGGGTCCATGTCTGTTGAGAATTCCAGCACCAGAGACGTGGGGTTCGATCTCTATCAAGTATGTGTCAATCTTATGCTTTGTCATGACTGTTGTATCAGCAACAACGATCAGTAACAGATAAAATAATGTCGTTGTCAAAACATTTGTTTAAGCCTAGGTTTAAGTGTTCTTGGGTTAAGTGAATTAACTTGTGTGCATTTGTTAGATGGGAAGGAAAATCAGGTAACAGCGAACCCTGAAGCATTGGAGGTGAAAGCAGTGAGGGCTAAAAGTTGTTTTTGTTCTAATAAAACATATGGGGTAAGGGGTATGTTTATGGGAATATCAGATTGTGATGATTATATGATAACTTTGGGTATGCATGACCTTAAGGGTAGTAATGAGAAATATAATGTAACTTTTTATGTTCCAGTTAGTAAGAAGAGCAGGACTTTGATGGTTAAAAGATTAGCTTTTGCCTGACAATGTGACTATGGGAAATTTTAGAGATATTTTGAGGGTTTGTGGTGATAAAGCATATATATTCTTACCCTATGGATGGATAGGATGTTGTTACATGTCAACGTTGAAGCTTCCTTATGAGGTTTCTACCATTATAAGAGGGGTAGCACCGAACACAGATCAATCTGAATCTAGGGTTGAAAATAGGGTGAAAAGAGACATGGCGACATGTCATAGTCTTCAAGCCTATCATTGAAGGATGAGTCCAAGAGAGAAGGGGGGACTTTTTCCATGGTATGGTGTAACATTTGGGAAGATCATATTGATAATGTTAGTTATACTTTGAGTCCAGATAGTTCAGATATTATCACTAGGGTTATATATGCATTGAAGAATATAAGGGATGCATTTGGTAGATCTGAAGGAGCTGGATGGTCAGCGAAGTCTTGGTTGCAAGATCAGTTAGGCCCAGTAGGGGCAGTGATGGTTCAGATTTTAGTTGCAGCTCTGATAGCGTTGTGTGTGATGTTTGTAATTTGTTACTGACCTTTGAGAAAGCTATGATATTGAGATAGGTTGGAGAGTGATGCCTGGAGACAACACTCAGATGCCGTTGTTGACTGTTCCTGATCTGGATGAAGATGGACAAGGGGGTCTGGATGGAGAATTAATGGATAAATATCCTTTTTGATTATTTGATCATTTTTCAATTTTTTTTTCAATATTAGGGTGATTTTAGTATGATTTTATGAATCAAAGGGGGGAAGTGTATGAATGAATAATTATCCTATTTCATTATTCTATCATTTATATTGATTCATACATCATTTATATATAATTTTTATATTCTTAGTTGATATTGATGTTTAATTTGAAAGTGTTGTTTTGCAAAAGATACTGTTTGGTCTTTTCTTTTCTTCCAGAAGCATTTGGGGGAATATGTGGAGATTTAAATACTCAAACAAGGACAATATGAAGGGAGAATATGAAAGGACAATGACTGGAGGAGATGGAACCAGGAAGGGGTGGAAAGATTCAGATTCCATCATCAACAATGCATTAGAAGAGGAGAATACGGAGGAGATGAAGTGTAGTGGACTACATTCCAGTGTCTGCAATGAAATATAGACATATTTGCATGTGTAATACATAATTTGTGTCATATTCTTAGGTATTAATTTTTGTAGAATGAAATTTGATGTTATTGGATACATGTGGGGATCTTAGATGTTTTTGTTTATTTCGTTGATGCTTAGTGACAGGGAGTCTAGGCAGGGAGAGGTCCACTATAGGGTCCAATGGGTTGACCAGCCTTAGAGTGGTCATTTTTTGTTTAGTATTTTGTTTGCAGGGGCTTACATGTGTATTTAATTCCATCATAGTTTTAAATGCATTGATAGGGATTTATGAGTTTATCTGGAGTATCTAGGTGGTTGCCTGGGGCAGAGGAACCGTGAGAGAATTTTACTGTCTTGATTGATGGAAGGATATCTGGAAAGATGGCTGCCGGACAGTTTTTCGCTCTCACACTCCATAAAGATTTGTTCATATTTCATAATAATGTATTCACACTTCATAAACATTTGTTCATATTTCATAGAAAGGTATATACACTCTAGAGAAGAATATTTTTTTGGTTTAAGGTTAAAGATACTCAATAAGATAAATTGTTACTGGTCATAATCCTATTCTGTTTGTTTTCGAGACTTTTAGTTAGTCTCGAAGGGGGGAAATGTAGTGTATTAGGATTATGCCTTTGTTAAATGTTTTTCATGATGGAATGTTGTTTATGTTAGTTCAAAAGTAGCAGTTGTAGGGTGACGCCCCAGGGGAGACCGGTGATTGGACGGAAGAGGGAGCAACCCATATTCTGCCACTGTTTATAAGTATGAGCTAGACAAAGTAGGAGTCAGAGCAGCCATTAGAATTCGAGGACACTGCTCTCCAGACCCTGCAAGTCTGTAACTCATGCTGAAAGCTTGCGATATGAATAAAACTTATGATCCAGGTTCAGTATGAGCGGACTCCTTTGTTTATCAGCAATAATTGCCAGCATTTACTCGATACGACATCTCGATTACAGATGGAATGAGGGGTAGAGGGTAACTATAACCAGGGGTGCACATAACTGGTACGCAGGTATGCAAGCGCGACAAAAATCAGGAATGCGTAATGCCACTTGTGTTACTACGCGCCTTTGCGTACTTGACCGATCTTCTCATCTAACCTTACACAAGACATGTTGTTTGTCAACTACTGTCAGGGATGTCCAAAAAGCAACAGACATTAAGCAGCTCCTTTGGCGTTTCGCCACCTACAAAGAAACGCCAACTGGAGCCAGAGCCGAATAAAATAATTTTTTCGGAAAAGTGGCTCCAAGATGTGCAGTGGCTTGAAGCTAAGAATGAGCGCACTGAAATGTGGTGCAAGATTTGCAGCTCAAATCCACATCTAGCAGACAAAACAGGTGCATTTTATAAAGGCTCAAAGAATTTCAACCATCCTTTATTTGACAAACATGAAAAGAACAAGGAGCACACGAATGTGGCGCAAGCCATTGCTAAACAAACTAGCCGAGAAGAAATGTCCAGTCGCACACTTGCCAGATGGCGAGACAAGCTGAATGAAGAACAGCGGCAAGCTCTGTTTAATATTTTTCTCCTCGCCTTCCATAAAGCTAAACACGCACGTCCCATGTCTTTCCTATTCTGAGGATGTTCCTTTACTGAAGCGGCTAGGAGTAAATGTCGGAGGTGCGTATCATTCACGTGAAGGGGGCACACGGATCATGCAGAGCATCGCTCACACCATCAGCGGGGAGTTACGAGCCAAGTTGCAGTCTGCTGAATTTTGGGGGCTGCTTTTTGATGGATCTGAGGACATCACAAAAACTGAGCAGGAAATCGTTTACATTGTGTCTGTGTCCAGCAACGGAGTGTTTACTTCAGACTTTATTGGACTGATTGAATTGGGTGCTGACCGAACCGCGCAGGCCATAACAGACGGACTTGTGAGACTTTTCCAGGACACAGGCTTGGATGACTGGACAAGAAAGTTGGTCGCTGTGTGCACAGACGGGGCTGCTGTCAACGTAGGTATCTACAACGGCGTTGTGCCAAAACTCCGGCAACTTGCTGCGGTTGGAGACTCCCTTGTGCACATTCTGTGCACCGCACACACACTGGAGAATTGCGCGAAATCAGCTGATCGCAACGTTCCTTACTGTGAGACATTTAATCGCTCTGTGGTCAAGCTGCTGCAGTTTTAATTACAAAAAGGTGGAGCAAAAAAAACTGCTGCACTGAATAAGCTATGTGAAGAAAATGGGATCTCCTTTGTGAAACTGGATAAGTTTCATAATATCAGATGGTCTGCATGGAGGCATGAAACACTGTTAAAAATATCAAGACTATTGCCAGCCATTAAAATGCAACTGGTTACGAGTGATAACAGTGACTTGCAGCATATCTGCACAGAGCGTTTTCAGTGCTTTCTGTCAAACATGCTTGACATTTGCAACATTTTGAACACCACATCCATTAGGTTTCAGAAGGAAAAGCTGACCATTGGAGAATGTCAGGATGAACTCATGGTGGCCATTGGACAATTCACACTTCTGCTTGATGGTGAAAGCCACAGGGCACACACTGTTTCCAATGCTGATGCTGACAGAGACAAGACACACTTACTCAGGGGGTTAATTGAAGAGTTTGAAATCAGATATGACTCCCTCAAGTCATGTGATCATTTCTTAGTATTTGATCCTTCAACATGGCCTCAGGAAATGCAAGACCTCCACAGTTTTGGAAACACAACAGTTTGCAGCATTCTCAAGAAATATGAGGCTACCTTGCAACTTGACAAAGATACCACTGTGACAGAATGAATGCGCTTAAAGCAGGCAGGAAAACGCCTGGGAGCCTCTTCAGTGTATGACTTGGTCCAAATAGTAAATACAAGTAACCCAGATGCTTACTCCAACATCAACAAGGTGGTTAAGCTGTCTCTTACACTGCCTTTAAGCAGTGCAGCTTGTGAGAGGGGATTCTCACATCTCAACATAATAAAAAACAAGTACAGATCTCGTCTGTCACATGCTCGTCTCTCAGCACTGATGCACATTCACCTGTCAAAGCAGACCACAGAGACATTTGACCCAAAGCCTGCTGTTGACCTGTGGATGGAGACAGCTAATCGGAGGCTCAACCAAGGACAGGGAGGTGCATCTGCAGCATCTTCATCATCTACCATGCAGGAAGCTGAAGTAGAGGACAGTGGTGGCAGCACTGAGGAGGACAGTCGTGGCAGCACTGAGGAGGACAGTGGGGGGCGACACTGAAGAGGACAGTGGTGGCGGCACTGAGGAGGACAGTGAGGAAGACTGCACTTATTAAGACCACGCTACATATGGGGTGAGTACCAGACACCATCTGCTGGTACTCACCTGAGTAACTCACTGAAAAAGTTATGTGCACCCCTGACTATAACGTATTGTCCCCTTGTTCAGTGCTCGGTAATCAATGCAAGGGCACAGACCTCCGTCTTTCTTCTTCACAAAAAAGAAACTCGAGGAGGTGGGCGAAGTGGAGGGATGTATGAACCCCTGGTGCAGGGACTCAGAGATGTATGTCTCCATCGCCTCAGTTTCTGCCTGCGACAGGGGATATACATGACTCCTGGGAGGCACAGCGTCTAGCCGGAGGTTTATCGCGCAATCCCCCACCCGATGAGGTGGTAATCTGGTTGCCTGCATTTTGGAAAACGCGTGCGCCAAAAAGAGGTATTCGGGGGGATGCGCACGGTGGAGATAGTGTCTGGACTTTCCACCGTGGTTGCACCAACAGAAACATCTAGACACCTACCCTGACACTCTCGCGACCACCCCGTGAGAACCCTCTGCGGCCATGAAAAGGTGGGGTTGTGTAGTGGTAACCAGGGAAGACCCAAAACAACAGGGAAAATCGGGAGACTCAATAATAAAAAAGGTGACTTGCTCTCTATGGGTCTTTTGCATAACCATCGTGACTGGTGCTGTAACTTCCCTAACGAACCCTGACCCTAATGGTCGACTGTCAAGTGCTTTGATGGGCAGTGGAATGGATAGGGGAACCAATGGAATACCTAAACTATGAGCTAACGACCTGTCCATAAAGTTCCCAGCTGCGCCTGAATCGACCAGCGCCTTACACTTGGAAACTACTGTGTAATCAGGGAAGGTGACGTGTATGGTGCAGTGCGCAGCAGAGGGCTCCGAACGAGTGTGGGTTCTCGATACCTGGGTTGACGCGAGAGTGCCCTCCTGCCGCCTCCAGACCCGGAAGAACCCTGACGACAGTGTGCAGCAGAATGTCCTCTCCTGCCACAAGAGAGACACTGGAGCTGTCGTCCTCCATTCTCCTGGATCTCTGCACCACCCAGCTCCATCGGAACTGAATCCGGGTTGAGGGGGGGTGAAACGGGCAGGCCCCTTCCAGAACGTCCTCTTGCAGCTAGCAGGTTGTCTAACCAGATGGCCATGTCCATCAGGTGGTCGAAAGTCAACATGGTATCCCGGCAGTCTAGCTCCCTTCGGACGTCCTCTCGCAGGCTGCACCAGAAGCTGTCGATGAGGGCCCGCTCGTTCCACCCAGACCCAGCTGCTAGAGTACGAAACTCCAGGGCAAAGTCCTGCGCGGTCCTCGTCCCCTGCCTCAGGTGGACCAGCCGCTCGCCTGCCTCTCTACCTTCGGGCGGGCGATGGAAGACTGCCCGGAAGAGGTGAGCGAACTCCCCGTAGTTGTCCAACGCGGCTCCTCCTTCATTCCATACCGCGTTGGCCCACTCCAGGGCTTTCCCCGAGAGGCAGGAGACGAGGGCGGACACCTTCTCCCGCTCCGATGGAGACGGGCTGATGGTGGAGAAGTAGAGGTCCAGTTGTAGGAGGAATCCCTGGCAGCGGGCAGCTGGCCCGTCATAATCCCTCAGTGGGATAGATGAATCCCTCTGGGTGCTGGGGTGTGGGTGGCTGGATCCGGTCGCACAGCTGGTCCCGAAGGATCGAGTCCTGTCCTCTCCAGGCGTTGGACAACCAGGAGAACTCGATCCATCGCTTCTCCCAAGCTGGCTAGCATCGTAGAATGCTCCCGGACCTGCGCCACGACTCCAGGCATGTGCTCCTCTCCTGCTGACTCCATGTCTTGGTGTAAAATTCTGTGGTGAGTGATTTTTGAATTAGTCAGGCGCAGGAGGGTAAATCACAGAATAAAATGATTTATTCCGAAAATACAGCGGTACGCAGCAATGCGTCAAACACTCCAGTGCGTAAATCAGGCGCACTGGGAAACAACAAGGCACATGGGTGAAATATCCCGGCGAAACAAAATACAAGGAGCTCCACCGAGCTAAACTAACCACAATAAATAATCACACACAAAGACAAGGGAGCAGAGGGAACACTTATACAGGTACTGATGAGGGGATATGAACCAGGTCTGTGTAATAAACAAGACAAAATAAATGGAATGGTGAGATGAGGAGCGGCAGTGGCTAGAAGGCTGTTGACGACAAACGCCGAAGCCTGCCCAAACAAGGAGAGGAGGCAGCTTTGGAGGAAGTCGTGACACTCAAGAACACATACAGTTGAAGACGGAAGTTTACATACACCTTAGCCAAATATATTTAAACTCAATTTTTCACAATTCCTGACATTTAATCCTAGTAAAAATTCCCTGTCTTAGGTCAGTTAGGATCACCACTTTATTTTAAGAATGTGAAATGTCAGAATAATAGTAGAAAGAATGATTTATTTAAGCTTTTATTTCTTTCATCACATTCCAAGTGGGTCAGAAGTTTACATACACTCAATTAGTATTTGGTAGCATTGCCTTTAAATTGTTTAACTTGGGTCAAATGTTTCGGGTAGCCTTCCACAAGCTTCCCACAATAAGTTGGGTGAATTTTGGCCAATTCCTCCTGACAGAGCCAGTGTAACTGAGTCAGGTTTGCCCACAAATGTTCTATAGGATTGAGGTCAGGGCTTTGTGATGGCCACTCCAATACCTTGACTTTGTTGTCCTTAAGCCATTTTGCCACAACTTTGGAAGTATGCTTGGGGTCATTGTCCATTTTGAAGACCCATTTGCGACCAATCTTTAACTTCCTGACTGATGTCTTGAGATGTTGCATCAATATATCCATATAATTTTCCTTCCGCATGATATATATCCATATAATTTTCCTTCCGTAGAGGACATTTCTCCAAAAAGTATGATCTTCGTCCCCATGTGCAGTTGCAAAACGCATTCTGGCTTTTTTATGGCGGTTTTGGAGCAGTGGCTTCTTCCTTGCTGAGCGGCCTTTCAGGTTATGTCGATATAGAACTTGTTTTACTGTGGATATAGATACTTTTGTACCTGTTTCCTCCAGCATCTTCACAAGGCCCTTTGCTGTTGTTCTGGGATTGATTTGCACTTTTCGCACCAAAGTACGTTCATCTCTAGGAGACAGAACGCGTCTCCTTCCTGAGCGGTATGACGGCTGCGTGGTCCCATGGTGTTTATACTTGCATACTATTGTTTGTTCAGATGAACATGGTACCTTTGGGCGTTTGGAAATTGCTCTCAAGGATGAACCAGACTTGTGGAGGTCTACAATTTTTTTCTGAGGTCTTGGCTGATTTCTTTTGATTTTCCCATGATGTCAAGCAAAGAGGCACTGCGTTTGAAGGTAGGCCTTGAAATACATCCACAGGTACACCTCCAATTGACTCAAATGATGTCAATTAGCCTATCAGAAGCTTCTAAAGCCATGACATCATTTTCTGGAATTTTCCAAGCTGTTTAAAGGCACAGTCAATTTAGTGTATGTAAACGTCTGACCCACTGGAATTGTGATACAGTGAATTATAAGTGAAATAATCTGTCTGTAAACAATTGTTGGAAAAATGACTTGTGTCATGCACAAAGTAGATGTCCTAATCGACTTGCCAAAACGATAGTTTGTTACCAAGAAATGTGTGCAGTGGTTGAAAAATGCGTTTTAATGACTCCAACCTAAGTGTATGTAAACTTTCGACTTCAACTGTACATGTCGGTTGTTTTGCTCTAGGACACCCACAAGCCTCACAAGCCTCTTCTGAAGGTCCCTGGTACCAGTTTAAAAAATGTTATGGAATGTAATATGGAGATAGTTTAGTGCCTAAAATAAGGGGATAAAAACATTTTTAAAAAATGTTTTCCTGATCTTTCTTATATCTTTCAGATATAGGACAGACACTTCAGTACAAACCTTTCGATTTTTTGGGGGGACTATCTGTTGTTCCATGTAGTGAATCTGTTATTTAATGCGTTTCTATTGGCTAATAGCAGTAATGCCAATTTCAATGTTTCATCATGAAAAAAAAAGATTAAGGGGTATATATGCAAAATCAAATAGCTAAATGATCCTTGGTATGACCATCTTAAAACAATTCCATCTTAGACAGGGCTTAGACTCTAGAGGGTTAACCATTCTCCTATTTGTTTAAAATGTAGTGGTAAATATGTTTTACAGTGGTAAATATTAAAAGAAAAGCTTCCAAATGAAACGATCACCCCCACCTCTCTGTCATGGTTTAAACCATTTATTTCTATGTGGTTGCACTAACGTCTCCCTGTCCAAGAATGGTACTGTAGAATTCTATAACTGGCTAGACAGCTGCACTGTCCACTCAGTAGTGCTGAATATCGACTTCAGCTGAGCTCCTTTTAATGCATATATTTAACGCATTTTTCCTATTTTGTTGCCTTACAACCTGGAATTAAAAAGAATTTTTGGGGGATTTGTATCATTTGATTTACACAACATGCCTACCACTTTGAAGATGAAAAATATTTTTTCTTGTGAAACAAACAAGAAATAAGACAAAAAAAACAGAAAACTTGAGCTTGCATAACTGTTCGAATGGTGTTCTCGGGGTGATGAGAGGTGTTGGGTTTGTGCCAGACATAGCGTTTTCCTTGATGGCCAAAAAGCTAAATTTTAGTCTCATCTGACCAGAGTACCTTCTTCCATATGTTTTGGGGAGTCTCCCACAAATGCTTTTTGGCGAACACCAAACGTGTTTGGTTATTTTTTTCTTTAAGCAATGGCTTTTTTCTGGCCACTCTTCCATAAAGCCCAGCTCTGTGGAGTGTACGGCTTAAAGTGGTCCTATGGACAGATACTCCAATCTCCGCTGTGGAGCTTTGCCGCTCCTTCATGGTTATCTTTGGTCTCTTTGTTGCCTCTCTGATTAATGCCCTCCTTGCTTGGTCCGTGAGTTTTGGTGGGCGGCCCTCTGTTGGCAGGTTTGTTGTGGTGCCATATTCTTTCAATTTTTTAATAATGGATTTAATGGTGCTCCGTGGGATGTTCAAATTTTCTGATATTTTTTTATAACCCAACCCTGATCTGTACTTCTCCACAACTTTGTCCCTGACCTGTTTGGAGAGCTCCTTGGTCTTCATGGTGCCACTTGCTTGGTGGTGCCCCTTGCTTAGTGGTGTTGCAGACTCTGGGGCCTTTCAGAACAGGTGTATATATACTGAGATCATGTGACAGATCATGTGACACAGATTGCACATAGGTGGACTTTATTTAACTAATTATGTGACTTCTGAAGGTAATTGGTTGCACCAGATCTTATTTAGGGGCTTCATAGCAAAGGGGGTGAATACATATGCACGCACCACTTTTCCATTATTTATTTTTTGGAATTTTTTGAAACAAGTTATTTTTTTCATTCCACTTCACCAATTTGGACTATTTTGTGTATGTCCATTACATGAAATCCAAATAAAAATCCATTTAAATTACAGGTTGTAATGCAACAAAATAGGAAAAACGCCAAGGGGGATGAATACTTTTGCAAGGCACTGTACTTGTTCATTTTCACCATTTGTTTGCCATGCGCCCTTGAGAAAAAATTGCCTATGCTTTTATTCATTTTTACATTTTAGTCATTTAGCAGACGCTCTTATCCAGAGCGACTTACAGTTAGTGAGTGCATATATTTTTCATACTTCACTCCTGCATTGTCTTGTCTGTGTGCTTAGGGTCGTTGTCCTGTTGGAAGGTGAACCTTCGCCCCAGTTTGAGGTCCTGAGCGCTCTTGAGCAGGTTTTCATCAAGGATCTCTCTGTACTTTGCTCCGTTCATCTTTCCCTCGATCCTGACTAGTCTCCCAGTCCCTGCCGCTGAAAAACATCCCCACAACATGATGCTGCCACCACCATGCTTCACCGTAGGGATGGTGCCAGGATTCCTCCAGACATGACGCTTGGCATTCAGGCCAAAGAGTTCAATCTTGGTTTCATCAGACCAGAGAATCTTGTTTCTCATGGTCTGAGAGTCCTGCAAGCAGGCTGTCATGTGCCTTTTACTGAGGAGTGGCTTCCATCTGGCCACTCTACCATAAAGGCCTGATTGGTGGAGTGCTGCAGAGATGGTTGACCTTCTGGAAGGTTCTCCCATCTCCACAGAGGAAATTTGCAAACATTTCTTAAAACCTGTTTTTGCTTTGTCATTATGGGGAATTTTGTGTAGATTGATGAGTGGCTGTCATTATCGGGAGAGGTTGTGTTTTCTCTAGCAGGAGGTAAGCTTGGCTTCTTATATGGTGTTGAGTAAAGCTTAAACCATGTATTTAGATCGTAGGTAGGTAGTTGTAGTTAGGTATTGTAGGTAGTTTATTTAGGTAGTTATTTAGGTAGTTATTGTAGGTTTCCGTAGGTAATTATTGTAGGTAAGTATTGTTTACGGCGGAGCCCGGCGAAGCACGAGGCTAGCTAGCTAGCGGGTAGCTACTGGTAACGTTTAGCAACGGTGGAGAGTTGTTTCCAATGTTATTTCACGCTTAAGAGTACCTGTAATTAACCCAGCTAGCTACCTACCATTCAGCCGTTTTTCTAACCTCATTATCTGAGCCATCAACGTTAGGTAGTTAGTAGCTACTGTACTTAATTACACCTACTGATTGCAGAAGACAAATGTTAGCTGGCGTCGGGTAAGTTTGGCGTTATACATAGCTTGGGCTTTGTCGAGTAAGGCTTAATTATGTATTTAGATTGTAGTTAGGTATTGTAGATAGGCCCGCAGCACGAAGCTAGCTAGCTAGCCTTTTTTTTTCAAACAAAGTCAACACAGTAGCCATTGCTAGCTAGCCAACACGACCAGCTAACTGTACTGCAGTAGCTAAATACAATATATTTGTGCTAGCTAGCCAACGTTTAATTTTTGCTGCGTTATGAAAGGAACTAGACACGGACACGAATTATCTGTTTAGTGTGTTAACACACTATTGGTAGTTTGTTGTAACCAAGTATTGGTGCTAAACTGTGTGTTATTGGATGCTAGCATGCTAGTTAGCTATGGCATCATAGTTAGGCATCGTGGGCTGTTGTGGGTAGTTATTGTAGGTTAGCATTGTTTTCGGCGGTGCCGGGTGTAGCACGAAGCTAGCTAGCTAGCCGTTTTTCAAACAAAGTCAACACAGTAGCCATTGCTAGCTAGCCAACACGACCAGCTAACTGTACTGTAGTAGCTAAATACAATATACTTGTGCTAGCTAGCCAACGTTTAATTATTGCTGCGTTATGAAAGGAACTAGACACGGACACTAATTATCTGTTTAGTGTGTTAACACACTATTGGTAGTTTGTTGTAACCAAGTATTGGTGCTAAACTGTGTGTTATTGGATGCTAGCATGCTAGTTAGCTATGGTGTCATAGTTAGGCATCGTGGGCTGTTGTGGGTAGTTATTGTAGGTTAGCATTGTTTTCGGCGGTGCCGGGTGTAGCACGAAGCTAGCTAGCTAGCCGTTTTTCGAACAGAGTCAACACAGTAGCCATTGTGTGCTGTACTGTGGCAGCTAAATACAATTTATTTGTGCTAGCTAGCCAACGTTTAATTATTGCTGCGTTATGAAAGGAACTAGACACGGACACGAATTATCTGTTTAGTGTGTTAACACACTATTGGTGGTTTGTTGTGACCAAGTGTTGGTGCTAAACTGTGTGTTATTGGATGCTAGCATGCTAGTTAGCTATGGTGTCATAGTTAGCTAGCTGAATAAAGTGGGTTGAGTCTATTCCTTGAAACATTGAACCGCTGTGGTTCACAACAATTCTGATTTCTAAAGGTGGAAGTTGGGAGAGTTTTTGTTCGGGTGGTTCAGTGAAACAATTATAGTTTCTGAGGTGGAAGTTTTGGTGAGGGAGGCCCTGCTCTCTCCTCTCCCAGATGTTTAGTTCATTTCATTCCGATCTCCTCTGGATTATTGTAGCCATTTGCTACAGCCTGTCAACTATGCCTCTGCCTATCCCTGTTCTCTCCTCTCTGCACAGGCTACACAAACGCCTCACACCGCGTGGCTGCTGCCTCTCTAACCTGGTGGTCCCTGCACGCACCCCACACCTGGAGTTCCAGGTCTCAGGCAGCCTCTGGAACTGCCGTTCTGCTGCCAACAAAGCTGACTTCATCCCAGCCTATGCTAACCTCCAGTCCCTCGACTTCCTGGCGCTGACGGAAACATGGATTACCACTGAAAACACTGCTACTCCTACTGCTCTCTCCTCGTCTGACCATGTGTTCTCGCATACCCCGAGAGCATCTGGTCAGAGGGGTGGTGGCACAGGAATCCTCATCTCTCCCAAGTGGACATTCTCAATTTTTCCCCTAACCCATCTGTCTATCTCCTCATTTGAATTCCATGCTGTCACAGTCACTAGCCCATTTAAGCTTAATATCCTTGTCATCTATCGCCCTCCAGGTTCCCTTGGAGAGTTCATCAATGAGCTTGACGCCTTGATAAGTTCCTTTCCTGAGGATGGCTCACCCCTCACAGTTTTGGGGGATTTCAACCTCCCTACGTCCACATTTGACTCATTTCTCTCTGCCTCCTTCTTTCCACTCCTCTCCTCTTTTGACCTCACCCTCTCACCGTCCCCCCCTACTCACAAGGCAGGCAATACGCTTGACCTCATCTTTACTAGATGCTGCTCTTCTACTAATCTCACTGCAACTCCCCTCCATGTCTCCGACCACTACTTTGTTTCCTTTTCTCTCTCGCTCTCCTCCAACACTACTCACTCTGCCCCTACACAGATGGTAATGCGCCGCCGCAACCTTCGCTCTCTCTCTCCCACTACTCTCTCCTCTTCCATCCTATCATCTCTTCCCTCTGCTCAATCCTTCTCCCTCCAATCTCCTGATTCTGCCTCCTCAACCCTCCTCTCCTCCCTTTCTGCATCCTTTGACTCTCTGTGTCCCCTATCCTCCCGGCCGGCTCGGTCCTCCCCTCCAGCTCCGTGGCTTGATGACTCATTGCGAGCTCACAGAACAGAGCTCCGGGCAGCGGAGCAGAAATGGAAGAAAACTAAACTCCCTGCCGACCTGGCATCTTTTCACTCCCTCCTCTCTACATTTTCTTCATCTGTTTCTGCTGCTAAGGCCACTTTCTACCACTCTAAATTCCAAGCGTCTGCCTCTAACCCTAGGAAGCTCTTTGCCACATTTTCCTCCCTGCTGAATCCTCCCCCCCCCCCCCCCCCCCCTCCTCTCTCTCTGTGGATGACTTCGTCAACCACTTTGAAAAGAAGGTTGACGACATCCGATCCTCGTTTGTTAAGTCTAATGACACTGCTGGTCCTACTCACACTGCCCTACCCTATGCTTTGACTTCTTTCTCCCCTCTCTCTCCAGATAAAATCCTGCGACTTGTGACTGCAGGCCGCCCAACAACCTGCCCGCTTGACCCCATCCCCTCCTCTCTTCTCCAGACCATCTCCGGTGACCTTCTCCCCTACCTCACCTCGCTGATCAACTCATCCTTGACCGCTGGCCATGTCCCTTCCGTCTTCAAGAGAGCGAGAGTTGCACCCCTTCTCAAAAAACCAACACTCGATCCCACTGATGTCAACAACTACAGACCAGTATCCCTTCTTTCTTTTCTTTCCAAAACTATTGAGCGTGCCGTCTTTAGCCAACTCTCTTGCTATCTCTCTCAGAATGACCTTCTTGATCCAAACCAGTCAGGTTTCAGGACTGGTCATTCAACTGAGACTGCTCTTCTCTGTGTCACGGAGGCTCTCCGCACTGCTAAAGCTAACTCTCTCTCCTCTGCTCTTGTCCTTCTAGACCTGTCTGCTGCCTTTGATACTGTGAACCATCAGATCCTCCTCTCCACCCTCTCCGAGCTGGGCATCTCCGGCGCGGCTCACTCCTGGATTGCGTCCTACCTGACCGGTCGCTCCTACCAAGTGGCGTGGCGAGAAGCTGTCTCCGCACCACGTGCTCTCACCACTGGTGTCCCCCAGGGCTCAGTTCTAGGCCCTCTCCTATTCTCCCTATACACCAAGTCACTTGGCTCTGTCATATCCTCACATGGCTTCTCCTATCATTGCTACGCTGACGATACACAACTAATCTTCTCCTTTCCCCCTTCTGATAACCAGGTGGCGAATCGCATCTCTGCATGTCTGGCAGACATATCAGTATGGATGACGGATCACCACCTCAAGCTGAACCCTGGCAAGACGGAGCTGCTCTTCCTCCCGGGGAAGGACTGCCCGTTCCATGATCTCGCCATCACGGTTGACAACTCCGTTGTGTCCTCCTCCCAGAGTGCGAAGAGCCTTGGCGTGACCCTGGACAACACCCTGTCGTTCTCCGCTAACATCAAGGCGGTGACCCGATCCTGCAGGTTCATGCTCTACAACATTCGTAGAGTACGACCCTGCCTTACACAGGAAGCGGCACAGGTCCTAATCCAGGCACTTGTCATCTCCCGTCTGGATTACTGCAACTCGCTGTTGGCTGGCCTCCCTGCCTGTGCCATTAAACCCCTACAACTCATCCAGAATGCCGCAGCCCATCTGGTGTTCAACCTTCCCAAGTTCTCTCACGTCACCCCCCTCCTCCGCACACTCCACTGGCTTCCAGTTGAAGCTCGCATCCGTTACAAGACCATGGTGCTTGCCTATGGAGCAGTGAGGGGAACGGCACCTCCGTACCTTCGGGCTCTGATCAGTCCCTACACCCAAACGAGGGCATTGTGTTCATCCACCTCTGGCCTGCTGGCTCCCCTTCCTCTGCGGAAGCATAGTTCCCTCTCAGCCCAGTCAAAACTGTTCGCTGCTCTGGCACCCCAATGGTGGAACAAGCTCCCTCACGACGCCAGGACAGCGGAGTCACTCACCACCTTCCGGAGACATTTGAAACCCCACCTCTTTAAGGAATACCTGGGATAGGATAAAGTAATCCTTCTACCCCCCCCCCCCCCCCCCCCAAAAAAAAAAAAAGAAAAAAGAAAAAAAAAAGTGTAAAGTGCTTTTCCCACTGGCTATAGGGTGAATGCACCAATTTGTAAGTCGCTCTGGATAAGAGCGTCTGCTAAATGACGTAAATGTGCCCTTGAGCAAGGCACTTAACCCTAATTGCTCCTGTAAGTCGCTCTGGATAAGAGCGTCTGCTAAATGACTAAAATGTAAAATGTAATGAGATTATATATATATATTTTTAAATCAACTTTAGAATAAGGCTGTAACGTAACAAAATGTGTAAAAAGTCAAGGGATACATATGTATCTGTAAATAAATGGCTGTATATTTCTGATCACTTGTCATGTTTTGTTTTTGAGCCGGCCCATTTTTGTCTTCTAAACCTACTATTATTTTTTAATAGTCATGTTCATGTACTGTACTGAACTGTAGATCATTCTGTTATTATTTGCCTTTGTAATGGCAAACAGCATACATATGCTCTAGGATCTGCCGAACAGAGGACCTTCCAGCTGTCAAAAACAGAGAGCTATGGCATGCCATCATCTGGCATATTGCCCCGCCATAAGCAAGTTAGCAAGCTAGTAGTGGAAATAATTTAGGATAATCCATCATGAGACCACTTACAGATAGTGCTTGTCACTATCACTAACTAAATTGTTGCATCTATATTTGATCATTTTCACGAACCTAGTTGAGACCTTTTCTTTTAATAGCTTAACTTAACACCAATGTAATATAAAATATGCATCTCTTTAGTAATTAAATAAATTAAACTGTGTGATGCATGTATTCAGTAATGTGACGGTTGTGGTCTGTGAGTCAGAGCTCTGTGAGACAGTGAACAGAGCTCCACACCCTGAAGGGAGGGAGAAGTTTCACTGCATTCCTGTCCTGCAACTCCAAATCAACCATCTGCAAGGACAGCTCCGTAGTGTGTAAAGACATGTTTCCAAGCCGAAACAGTTCGGTAGAGTTAGTGCATATATTATGCTAACATTTTGTGACGTTTCTGTTTGTTTTGGACTTCTGTGACGTTTTTTTCCCGGCTGTTCGGCCACACTGTCATGAACGTTGAGAGACGGGTCAGACCAAGGTGCAGCGTGGTATGCGAACATGTTCATTTACTCAATAAACATACAACAAAACAATAAACAACGTAACGTGAAGTCCTCCGGCTATACACATACAAGCCAACACGGAACAAGATCCCACAACTAAGGTAGGCAAACAGGCTACTTAAGTATGATCCCCAATCAGAGACAACGAGCGACAGCTGTCTCTGATTGGGAATCACACCCGGCCAAACATAGAAATACAATACCTAGAACATAAACATAGAACTTCTAGCATAGATTCTCACGCCCTGACCAAACCAACTAAAGACGACCGGCCTCTCAAGGCCAGGGCGTGACAGTACCCCCCCCCCCCCCCCCCACCCACCCCCCCCAAAGGTGCGTACTCCGGCCGCACCAACCTGACTCATTACGGGAGGGTCCGGGTGGGCATTCAGCCTCGGAGGCAGATCCGGCTCCGGGCGTGACGACCTCTCCTGCTCTGCCTCCCCGTTGCGCCCCTGGTCTGGTCTGGACCTCGGCGCGATGCTTCCCCTCTCCTTCCTCCCACGATGCACCAAGCCCTGTCTGGACCCTGGTGTGGGAGGCCCCGACCCTGGAGAGGGGCTGACTTCTGGGTCTGAAGTGGAGCCGCTGACCGGAGCTGAACTGGCCCCCGGTGGAGCGGACTGCTCTGGCTCCGGATTGGACCCGCTGACCGGAGCTGGACTGGGCACCGGTGGAGCGGACTGCTCTGGCTCCGGAGTGGAGCCGCTGACCGGAGCTGCACTGGACCCCGGTGGAGCGGACTGCTCCGGAATGGATCCGCTGACCGGAACTGAACTGGACTCCGGTGGAGCAGACTACTCTGGCTCCGGAGTGGAGCAACCGACCGGAGCTGGATCAGGCACCGGTGGAGCGGATTGCTCTGGCTCCGGAGTGAAGCAACCGACCGGAGCGGGATCAGGCACCAGTGGAGCAGGCCGGGCCGGACTGGGGACACGCACCACTGGTCTGGTGCGAGGAGCAGGAACGGGCCGGGCCGGACTGGAGACATGCACCACAAATCTGGTGCGAGGAGCAGGAACGGGCCGGGCCGGACTGGGGACACGCACCACTGGTCTGGTGCGAGGAGCAGGCACGGGCCTTACCGGACTGGAGACACGCACCACTGGCCTGGTGCGAGGAGCAGGTACGGGACGTACCGGGCTGGCGATACGCACCACTGGTTTGGTGCGAGGAGCAGGGACGGGCCGTGCCGGACTGGAGACACGCACCACTGGTTTGGTGCGGGGAGCAGGCACGGGCCGTACCAGACTGGGAAAATGCACCACTGGCTTGGTGCGAGGAGCAGGCACGAGGCGTACCGGACTGGGAACCGGCGCTGGAGGTCTACGACTGTACCAGTCCTTTACTCTCCGCGCCCAGTCCTCCTACAGTGAGGACTCCTCCTTGAGCCCCCACGAGTGCAGTGGTCGGGGCTCTTCTCTATCGATCCCCGACCACCCTTTTAGCCCCCCCAAATGTTTTTATTGGGGCTGTCTCTCGGGCTTCCTCCTCGGCCGACGCCTTCTGTGTTCCTCTCCTGCCTGGGCCTCCTCCTTCGCCCAGTGTCCTTTACCTGCCAAAATCTCCAAAATGTCCAAAAACTGTTCCCCACCTGTGTCCAGGGTGTCTGCTGCTCCTGAGCACGCTGCTTGGTCCGTTTTTGGTGGGAACTTCTGTCACGAACGTTGAGAGACGGGTCAGACCAAGGTGCAGCGTGGTATGCGAACATGTTTATTTACTCAATAAACATACAACAAAACAATAAACAACGTAACGTGAAGTCCTCCGGCTATACACATACAAGCCAACATGGAACAAGATCCCACAACTAAGGTAGGCAAACAGGCTACTTAAGTATGATCCCCAATCAGAGACAACGAGCGACAGCTGTCTCTGATTGGGAATCACACCCGGCCAAACATAGAAATACAATACCTAGAACATAAACATAGAATTTCTAGCATAGATTCTCACGCCCTGACCAAACCAACTAAAGACGACCGGCCTCTCAAGGCCAGGGCGTGACACACACACATTTTTTTATGGAGGCAAGCTGAAGTTCGGAGCTGAAGTCCCCTTCATAGGTGATTGGTCAACAGTAGGGATTCTTCAATAAAGTCTTGTTGTCATTCAACGAGAGACGACTCATTTTCATGAACATTTAGTTAAATGTAAAATTTATTCGGCAAAACATTCAAATGAATGACAGATTTCTTGAGTTATCTTAGATTAATTATATTTTGAGGAAGTGTATACTGGCTACGGTGTCTCAAAATGGACATACAGAACTATTGCCGCTTTTTCTCATTTTTCAAGCGAAGGTCTTTTAAAGGAGTATGCGAGCACACTCGTTCAATTCGGCTAGCCGAATTCAGCTAGACACCAGCCGAACTGAAGCATGTTGACGCCTTAAGGCTTGTGTGTTTAGGTCTGTGTTCAGGACCCCTGACCAGGCCCTACCTTGATTTCAGGACCACAGTGTGTGTATGTTAGTGTGTGTGTTAACACATCACATTGAAGGGGGTGTGGACCGGCAATCCACATATGCCTATTGACCTAAACCTAATTTTCAAGTACCGTAGTCCTTTTTCTGTCCCTCACTTCCTCCCTCCTGCTCTATAGCTTTCACTTTCTTCCTCGCTATCACGACTCAGGATATGACCCAGATGCAGACACAGGAGGCGGATAGTTCGATTCTCTGAATATGTATTATAACAAAGGGGCAGACAAAGGGCAGGTCGAGGGCAGGCAGAGGTTCATAATCCAAGGCAGAGTCAATCAGGGACAGAACGGCAGGCAGGCTCAGGGTCAGGACAGGCAGAAAGGTCAGAACCGGGAAGACTAGAAAACAAGAACTTGAGAACAGGAGAAACGAGAAACACGCTGATAAGACCTGACAAAACAAGACGAACTGGCAACAGACAAACAGAAAACGCAGGGGATAATGGGGAAAAATAGGAGACACCGGGTGGGGGATGGAGACAAGCACAAGACAGGTGAAACAGATCAGGATGTGACACTCTCGGCCTTGATGTTACATGTTGTATCTCTGTATACAGAGGCAGAGCCTAGAGGAAGTTGCTTGTCTGCTCAGATACTGCAACCACACCGCCGTTGCTCTCTGCGGTTATTAATAAAGTGACACTGAGGTGAAGCACTTGGAGCCAAGCACAAACAAGTCTGTATTGCAGATGGCCTGGCCACTGGTTTCTGTTGATGCTATATCGATCTACTGCTGCCCTCCTAGGTTGACTCAGTGTTTATGACTGGTTGTCTTTCCTCTCTATGTTTTACTGCTACCTTCTCCTCTCAACATCACATGCAAATAGGACCGCTTTCTAACCTGAAGCCACAGCCTTATATGGCTATATGAGCTCTCCATGTAAATGCGTGGATGACAGGTTGTATAAATGTATCACAGACAGTGAACATGCTAAAACACCTTGTCCTCTTCAATCCTGCTGACTCTCCACAGGGATGCGATTACATCGCTGGGTGATGAAGGTGAAGGCCACAGGGAGACAATGGCATTGCTGGGTGCTGAAGATGAAGGCCCCCCCAGACACAGACGAAGGTCCTTTCCCAGGGCTCCTGGACTCTGGTCAGCTGTCTGATTCAGCTGATTCACCTGGGCTTGATGATTAGTTTATTAGTTGAGTCTCTAGTTTCAAAGTAGTTAACACACATCTAGTGACTGCTGTATTCACATGGGCTACGCCTGTTGAAATGTTGCACAGATCCCACTCTGTTGCACAGATCCCACTTTGGAACTTTGATATGCCCCGTAGAGTATATTATGTTCAACAATATATAGAAATGTTTTATATTTTCAATATTCATGTTTAGATTTTTCAATATTCATAAATGCATGTAAGAAATGTGTTATTAAAATCAAAATACTACTCATATTACAGAGAAAGCGGTAAAGCTTTATATGACACCAACGTACTGTTTGTGCACGTGTGTGCTATTCTGTTTACCTCAGTATTTTCTGTCCTCTCTGTCATGATCTTGCTTAGCTAAGCTGTTCTGCAGCAGAGCAGAGCACCACCTCTGGCTGATCATTTCAGTACTCTCTCCTGTCCTCTCTCACTCTCTGTGATCTGCATTTGTGAATGATAAAGGACATATTCCCTCTGCATGACCAGCAGAGACTGAATGACCTCGGCCAAAGATGGTACTCTAGGAAGCCGATATGGCGATAGCCTCTCGCTAAACAACAACAACATACAGTAAACACAAACACACACACAAAAACATTTACTCCTTTGTCCTACTAATGATCTCTCTCTTCCTGTGCAGATGCAATCCAGTCTTATTTTGGAGGCACGTTTTACTTCAGTTTTCTAGACTTCTACACCTGGGTCCTGGTGCCCCCCGGCTTCCTGGGCCTGGTCCTGACTTTTCTGCTGCTGGAGGTGGTTTAGGTGGTGGAGTGGTGAAGGAGCAGGTGGGGAGGTGGTGATGGAGGAGGAGGAAGATGATGAGCCCTCAGTCAGCGGTCACATGGTACAGGCTGTCTTCAGCATCATAGAATTAGCAATTAGAATACTAGAATGGATATTAACTTTCTTATGATGGGATAAAGGTCAGACATTTTGGTCAGAGAGTTGGTCAAACATGGTTTGCCAGTGCTGTGATAAGATATTTAAGTGATAATTCCCGAGAAGCATTATCACTTTTATACAACGGCTTACCAACATATTCAACTAATGATTGACATTAAAAACGTTATTTTGATGAATTTATTCGTACTATTTTATCCTTCTACAAGATATAATCCCGACACAAATCTAGGGTTGCTACCCAAGCCGGGTGGTTGTTCGTTTTATCAGTTCGGTTGCCAGAGACGCGACCCAGTCATTCAGTCTATTTGTTCTGTAACTATGGACGTGACCCAGTCGTTCATTCTAAATGTTCCATTGCCATACTGGCTGGCAACGTTCTTATCCCTTGACGCTAGCTAGTCAACTATGGCTAACTTACAGTCACGTCAAAAAGTGCAGCCAGAATAACAGCAAAGTAGCTGCATTTGTTTAAGCTGTTTTCTAGTGACATTTATTTGAATACATCCATAACAATTAGCTAATGAGGTGCGATTTTGCCTGGCATAGAAAATGTGCTAACTCATCAGGACACTGTTGTTCAGAGGAGCTAGCCAACAACACAGCTAACACAATCACTTCAAACTGAAGCTGGAAAGACTGAAAACTAGCTGCACTTCATTTCGTTGTACCTTTTTTCAATTGACATTACTTTATTATTATTATTTCTACTGGCTGAGAAAAGCTGCCTGCCTATCTGTCTCATCCAGATTACTGTGGGACAGCTGGAGATCAAATTTGAATATTGAAACAATGTTGCAAATGTCGGAGAGACAGACATTAAGGTTTATACAAATCTCCACTGTTGAAAACTAAATGTTAGTCTAAAAGAAATGTGAGATAATGTCTAGGTGCTTTTTATAGTGGAGATCAAGTTTATAAATTGCCTGGCTGGGCTGATGAGACAGTGGATTGCGCAGTCAGATGGAACAGAGTAAATAGTCATTTTAACATCATAGATTTAGCCGGTGGTAACTTGTGGAATAGACACCGGCTGGAATGCGGTTTTAACCAATCAGCATTCAGGATTAGACCCACCCGTTGTATAATGTAAAATAATGAATTTGAATAATTTATCTGCACTGTATGTTTGTGAGCTAGCTAGCCAGACAGTTTTAGAGGAATAATTCCATACATTTTTCAAATTAACTGTCAATATGCCAACATTCCATTCAAACAATGCAGTCAATACACAGCCATACACTGGCTGAAACCAGTTGATATAATAGCACTCACAGCTTTCCAAGACAACTCAAATTGAGACATTTATGGTCTGTTTGCATATATACTAGAGGCTATTTATACAGAACATTGGTATAAAACCCATAGAAACTGTATTTATAATTATATGACAATATTTAGGTTGACAATAATTCTATCACACAATTTCTGATATGCATGAAATAAAAGTAAGGCATGTGATATAAGTAAAATCAGGATTATGCCTTTACTGCCATTCATTCCAATTAGACTGGTTTGGATTTCTCCCTTACCAATATGGCTGCCATTTTCACCCCATTCTGCAACTTTGAGGGTTTATGACATAGCCCCTCTAGTAATTTAATAGGATCTCTATGTTCAGATGCTGTGGTTTAGGGGAAGGTGAAAACAATGTAATAATTGATCCCAGTGATTCCATGAGGAAGAGTTCGAAAATAAACAAATTCATGGGACCAGCGCTGTTGCTGGATTCTACAGGATTAGCATTGAAAACGTGACCAGAGGTCGGGTAATCCAGTCATAAAGTGGCTCTAGATTATTATAATAAAATATTATAATAATAAATTATTATATAAATTATTATTTATTATTATGTATTATTATACATGTATATGATTATTATAAATGTCTAAATTAATAGAATGACAGTAAAGCAGTTATGCTATATGTTTGCTGAGTAGTTAGCTGATATTCACTACGATTGTGTTTATTTCTCACTTTGATGGTGAACTTTCTGTGCTGCTACCATACACTCCCAGTCATTCCGAATACGGAAGCTGGTCCCTTGTTGAATAGTGGTGCAAAGAGTTATGGGATATCAGAATCCTCTTGTCTTAACCTGTATATTTTAACAAAAGACAGGACCTATTCCTATAGAAGAAGCCTATTTTAATTATTAATTTCTTAACTCATCAACATGCTTTTTGAAAGATAGCTTTTTGTCAATCCAGATGTCCAGATAAAAATGTGTAAGCGGGGACACGATCAATGAGGGCACCATCCAAAGTACGTATGTATAACCAATCATAATAGAGAATGCAGTTGGATGCAAAGTGTCAAGGTTATTATTATACATTATTATAAATCGTCAGATATATTTTTACGTGATTTGGAAAATAACATACAGTATACTTGGTTTTACTTTCATTAAGTACCTATTTCAGTTCAACAAAGGCTTTCTGCAGGGAAATAAAGGCAGATTGAAGCTCTGACAGAGGCTGGTCAGCTGTGGGGGCAATAGCAGACATTACAGTGTCATCTGCATACAGGTGAAAGTTAAACTTTTTTTACAGATAAACCAATATTGTTAATGTAAATAGTGTGAAGAACCAGACCAAGAATCGATCCTTTGTTATGAAAACCTGATTTAACACCATCAGTAAATACACGCTGTGTTCTGTCCTTTAGATGTTCTGTCCTTTAAATAATTTCAGTACCACACTGTGGCCATGCAACTACGAGTGGGGTGAGAAAGGGCACTGGGCAATGGGGAGGGAGATGGGTTAGATAGGGAAGAGATGATAGAGAAGGGGTTAGAGAAGAGGGAGAGAGAAAATGTGTTTGAGGTTGATGAATAATTGCAATAAGGGGTAGAATGTTTGGGAAAACAGAGCTAAGTTCACCAAAGAGCAGAGTAATCGAATAATAGAGAATGCAATTGGATGCAAAGTGTCAAGGTTTTTGTGTGATCAGTGATACGTCCACTGAAAATCAGTCTGATTTCCCCTCATAGAAAACCACAGAGAGGAGTCCTCCTTCCAGAACCATCATAACGCCAAAGTCCTCCTGGCCGTCCCATACTTCCTCCCCATCTGTCAGTCTATTCCTCTCCTCCTCCTCCTCCTCCTCCTCTCCCTCTGGTCCCCCCTTTCTCTCTGTTGTTACTGATAATATACAACTTTTGCAATAGTCCCTGGAACAGAGCTAAATGTATTGTGATATAGGTGAGTATAGTGTGCAGATAGTATCAGCTGTATACGTATAAGGAGATGTGGGAACCATTCCTTAGTGATCAGATACTGTAACACAGGTTATGTATTCATGCCTCCAGAGATATTACAAATGTGATCTCCCACTCTCCTTTTCAGTTTACTTTCTTCAACAACTTTGCTGTGCTATTCCACATTGCCTTCTACAAACAGGACCTACCAATGCTTCGCAACGTAAGAGATTTCAGCTGGGCAGCAATGTTTTTCTGTGAGTGGTCAGAGGAAATTGTACACATTTTGGAAATAGCTGATGTTAAAGGGTAGTCCTAAAATATATATATTTTTGGAATGATTGAGCTCTGGAACAGAACAGATAATGTTATCTCTGTGTGCAGCATGTACCTAGAGTAATTGATCCCAGTGTGCATGTGTGTCTATACAGTGTGCAACTTGTGTGTTTACTATCTGTTTGTGCACACAGAGGTTTGCCTCTCTGCTAATCATGACCCAGCTGGTGAACCAGAGGTTGTGGTGCCATTTATAGTGGACCGCTTCCTTAGTGCTCCTCAGAAGAAGCAGCAGGAGGACGACCTAAAGGTGGACAAACTCAGAGCCCAGAGAAGCTTTCCACCGTTAGCCCCATTTTTGTGGATTTCATTGTTTATTGGTTTAACGCACCAATGCGATGGTACCTGCTTTCCCCACTTGAACCATGAACCACATTGTGTCCCCACATGCCTGAATTGAGTCAAGATATGTTTAGATATCGTTGTTTCTCAGACATCGCTGTCTCTGTCCTTGTGTTTCAGGGCCTGTTTGCGGAGTACATTGAGTTGCTGGTGCAGTTTGGGTATTTCAGTCTCTTTTCCTGTTTGTACCCGCTAATCGCTGTCCTCCTGCTCCTTACCAACATCACAGAGATCAGTGCAGATGCCTACAACATTTGTAAACTGTTCCAGAAACTCATCTCAGCCCCTGTGTGCAACATGGGAGTGTGGCAGGTCAGGTGGTATTAAGCGAAGGAATGTGAAGATGTGAACAAACAGGGAGGGAATTTTACTGCAAATTAGCTATGTAGCTAAATCTGGTGAATAAATAGATGTGAGCAGCATGTAGTGGTCAATGTAATTTTCAAATCAGTGCCCATCTATGTCACTATGCACATGTCTGTATTTGCTCCTGTCCTTGTATGTTCCTGTAACCATATTTCTGTATGCCTGTGTATATTTCAGACAGCGTTTGAGGTTCTGGGCTTTGCCTCAGTCATGTCTAACTACTGGCTGCTGCTGCTGTCCCCTCGCGTCCAGGAGTTCTGTCTGGAGGGAGGGATCAGCGGCAAGAACATCATACTTTTCGCCATCCTGGTGGAGGTACAGTATGAGGGAGGGGTTAGGTTTAGGGTTGGGAAGCCATCCTGATGGAGCTACAGTGTGTTGTTACTGTTCATCGTCTGCCCAACTGACAAAGGTGTATGTGTGTTTGTTTGTCAGCATTAGTCCAGTAGATAAGTTCGAAAATTGTTCCGTTTGTTATAGAAGTGTGAAAATTGGAACGCTTGTGTTCCGCACTCAACTTCTGGACTTGTCTCCGTGCTGTTTGTTGCTACTTGGCTATCTACCAAACTTTTCGGTTTTTAATATGGTGAGGATAGCCGTGTTGCAAGCACAGCTTCAGGTGCAATCGTTAGGCAAGGGCAATTTAAGTGTAGGAAAGGATGAAACAGCGTCTGTGCCACCAGTAAGTACAGATAGTAGTATAAATCCCCCTGCACAGTCCCCGCAGCCGGACAATTTTCTCAAGGCTTCTGGAAAGAAATGCTGTCGGCATGCTCAACCGGTGTCGCTCATTCAGCCGACAGAAACTTTCAACCGGTTCTCCCCATTAAGCAACGAGTCCGAGTCTGAGGCCGGGCCTTCTCAGGTCTCTCCTCCACCCGTTACAGGGTCTGAGCCGCCGAAGCCTCCCACCATTAGCTCTGACAAATTGAAAACCCTTGTAATTGCGACTCCATTACCCGCAATATTAGATTTAAAAATAATCATCCAGCGATCAAACACTGTTTACCAGGGGGCAGGGCTACCGATGTAAAGGCTAATCTGAAGATGGTGCTGGCTAAGACTAAAACTGGCGAGTGTATAGAGTATAGGGATATTGTTATCCACGTCGGCACCAACGACGTTAGGATGAAACACGTCGGCACCAACGACGTTAGGATGAAAGAGTCAGATGCTACCAAGCCTAACATAGCTTCGGCGTGTAAATCAGCTAGAAAGATGTGTCGGCATCAAGTAATTGTCTCTGGCCCCCTCCCAGTTAGGGGGAGTGATGAGCTCTACAGCAGTCTCACAACTCAATCGCTGGTTGAAAACTGTTTTCTACCCCTCCCAAAAGACAACATTTGTAGATAATTGGCCTCTTTCTGGGACTCACCCACGAGCAGGACCAAGCCTGGCCTGCTGACGAGGACGGACTCCATCCTAGCTGGAGAGGTGCTCTCATCTTATCTATGAATATAGACAGGGCTCTAACCCCTCTAGCTCCACAATGAGATAGGGTGCAGGCCAGGCAGCAGGTTGTTAGTCAATGAACTAATCACTGATCATAACCTTGATGTGATTGGCCTGACTGAAACATGGCTCAAGCCTGGTGAATTTACTGTGTTAAATGAGGCCTCTCCCCCTGGTTACACTAGTGACCATATCCCCCGTGCATTCCGCAAAGGCGGAGGTGTTGCTAACATTTATGACAGCAAATTTAAATTCACAAAAAGAAAAAAAGACAGCAATTTTGTCTTTTGAGCTTCTAGTCATGAAATCTATGGAGCCTACTCAATCACTTTTTATAGCTACTGTTTACAGGCCTCCTGGGCCGTATACAGTGTTCCTCACTGAGTTCCCTGAATTCCTATCGGACCTTGTAGTCATGGCAGATAATATTCTAATTTTTGGTGACTTTAATATTCACATGGAAAAGTTCACAGACCCACTCCAAAAGGCTTTCGGAGCCATCATCGACTCAGTGGGTTTTGTCCAACATGTCTCCGGACCTACTCATTGCCACAGTCATACCCTGGATCTAGTTTTGTCCCGTGGAATAAATATTGTGGATCTAAATGTTTTTCCTCATAATCCTGGACTATCGGACCACCATTTTATTACTTTTGCAATCGCAACAAAAAATCTGCTCAACCAAGGGTTTTGCCACCAAGTACTAAGTCATGTTTTGCAGAGGGGTCAAATACTTATTTCCCTCATTAAAATGCTAATCAATTTATAACATTTTTGACATGTGTTTTTCTGGATTTTTTTGTTGTTATTCTGTCTCTCACTGTTCAAATAAACCTACCATTAAAATGATTGACTGATAATTTCTTTGTCAGTGGGCAAACGTACAAAATCAGCAGGGGATCAAATACTTTTTTCCCTCACTGTATTACTCCAGTGCTAGCCTCTCTACATTGGCTTCCTGTTAAGGCTAGGGCTGATTTTCAAGGTTTTACTGCTAACCTACAAAGCATTACATGGGCTTGCTCCTACCTATCTCTCCGATTTGGTCCTGCCGTACATACCTACACGTACGCTACGGTCACAAGACGCAGGCCTTCTTATTGTCCCTAGATTTTCTAAGCAAACAGCTGGAGGCAGGTCTTTCTCCTATAGAGCTAATTTTTTATGGAATGATCTGCCTATCCATGTGAGAGACGCAGACTCTGTCTCAACCTTTAAGTCATTACTGAAGACATTTTTACATTTTAGTCATTTAGCAGACACTCTTATCCAGAGTGAATTACAGTTAGTGAGTGCATACATTATTTTTTTTATTTTTCATACTGGCCCCCTGTGGGAAATGAACCCACAACCCTGGCGTTGCAAACGCCATGCTCTACCAACTGAGCTACATCCCTGCCGGCCATTCCCTCCCCTACCCTGGACGACGCTGGGTCAATTGTGTGCCGCCCCATGGGTCTCCCGGTCGCGGCCGGCTACGACAGAGCCTGGATACGAACCAGGATCTCTAGTGGCACAGATAGCACTGCGATGCAGTGCCTTCGACCACTGCGCCAGTAGGTCCTATGATTGAGAGTAGTCTGGCCCAGGGGTGCGAAGGTGAACGGCAAGGCACTGGAGCGACGAACCGCCCTTGCTGTCTCTGCCTGGCCGGCTCCCCTCTCTCCACTGGGATTCTCTGCCTTTGACCCTATTACGCGGGCTGAGTCACTAGCTTACTAGTGCTCTTCCATGCCGTCCCTAGGAGGGGTGCGTCACTAGAGTGGGTTGAGTTACAGACGTGATCTTCCTGTTCGGATTTGCGCCCCCTCGGGCTCGTGCGGTGGAGGAGATCTTCGTGGGCTATACTCAGCCTTGTCTCAGGGTAGTAAGTTGGTGGTCTGTTGATATCCCTCTAGGGGTGTGGGGGCTGTGCTTTGGCAAAGTGGGTGGGGTTATATCCTGCCTGGTTGGCCCTGTCCGGGGGTATCATCGGACTGGGCCACAGTGTCCCCCGACCCACCCGTGTCAGTCTCCAGTATCTATGCTGCAATAGTCTATGAGCCGGGGGGCTAGGGTCAGTCTGTTGTATCTGGTGTAATTCTCCTTTTACTCCTATCTGGTGTCCTATGTGAATTTAATTATGCTCTCTCTAATTCTCTCTCCCTCCGCCTCCCCTCCCCTAAGATCATGCCTCAGGTCTACCTGGCCTGATGACTCCTGGCTGTCCCCAGTCCACCTGGTCGTGCTGCTGCTCCAGTTTCAACTGTTCTGCCAGCGGCTAGGGAACCCTGACCTGTTCACCGGACGTGCTACCTTGTCTCAGACCTGCTGTTTTCGACTCTCTCTCTCTCTACCGCACCTGCTGTCTCGACCTCTGAATGCTCGGCTATGAAAAGCCAACTGACATTTACTCCTGAGGTACTGACCTGTTGCACCCTCACAACCACTGATTATTATTTGATTCTGCTGGTCATCTGTGAACGTTTGAACATCTTGAAGAATAATCTGGCCTTAAATGGCCATGTACTCTTATAATCTCCACCCGGCACAGCCAGAAGAGGACTGGCCACCCCTCAGAGCCTGGTTCCTCTATAGGTTTCTTCCTAAGTTCCTGCCTTTCTAGGGAGATTTTCCTAGCCACGGTGCTTCTACATCTGCATTGCTTGCTGTTTGGGGTTTTAGGCTGGGTTTCTGTATAGCACATTGTGACATCTGCTGATGTAAAAAGGGCTATATAAATCAATTTGATTAATTGATTTTCACACTGAACAAAACCTGATATAGTGCCATTTCAGCAAAGCCCGGGTGAGCATGTAGCGCTCCCTGAAGCCATGTAGACCCAACACAGTGGAAGCCATGACCCAAAACGTCAATACAGGTAAATGCATTTTCACCATTGACCTATAGGAGGCGCTACAGGCTGAACTGTGGCTTTGATGAAATGACACTTGATCAGGTTTTGTTCAGCATGAAAAATTATACAGATGTGCCAATTCTCAAGCTTTTGTACCAAATCGAACATGGTATTTTTTGGAGCTTATCTACTGGACTACATGTCCGGATCAAGATGATTCTAGCCTTTTTGATCCCAGACTAGCCTGACTGGGTCAGAATAAAGAGGGAACAGATTGAGTTCCACTCTATGCAAGCTCTTGAGCAGCAGGTGAGAGGGGTCAGATTTAGAGTAATCATTAATAATATAGAAAAGCCCTGAATCTTATGGAACAATCAGCTCAATGACAATCAAAAATCTCCCGTTGACTCCTACAGACGCTATGAAGGCTGTGGAAACCCTGAGGGTGTTAGTGTTTCCCGTTGCCCTTCAAGTGTTGGTCTGGAGACTCTGGACCTGGGGGCTCATTAGAACCAGCTGCCATGACGAAGACTGAGGATCCACAGAGAAGTCTGGGAGCTGTGCCATGAGAGCCTGCTCTCTGCCCCAAGAAACTCTGTCAGTATCTCCCTCTGGAGGCCTTCTTCAGTCATAACTAGAGGTCTCTCATGTCATGGGCGATAGTAGAGAGAAGTCCAGGGACTAAAGGGAAATGCAAAGAAGAAGAGCTAAGAGCTATGTTCATTGTGTTAATGCAGCATTAGCATACGTTTTTTTTAAACACTAGGTAGCTTTAGACTTAGTTTTTAATTTGCTGCATAATCACACAAGTGCAAATGTGCATATCATTTTGTAAAATGTTCCCACAGTGTGTTCCATGTACTTTCACATTATCAGTGTTACATTGTACGCTTAACTTGTAATAGGCACATCAAACCCAATGAGAGTACTTGATATCACATAATATCTGTGCACTTCTACTTGAAGTTAACCATATTTAAAACCTTTGATTTGTTGAGCTTGTTGTTGAAATACGTGTAGGCCTATCTATTACATATATGTATTATCAGTATCTTTTAAAAATGAATATTTCAGAACAGATGCTATCTACATTCATCCAAAACTGCAAGGCTGATGGTTGTACTTGGCAAAATAAACTAAACATACCAAATCATCAAAATGATTGACTATGCTCTAGTTAAAATGTACTGAAATTCACTTGGACTTTCATCTGACCTGCTAAAAAAATACAAGGTTCCATGACAGATTCAGAGGAGTAATAATGCATTGGTTTAACCTTATTACAGTACATACCCCATTAAATCACATCACACACACCATATCTCTGGTTTAATCCATTTTAATTAATAAATACAAAAATAAATTAATCTCATCGAGACCTAGGGTTGGATTGAACCCGTAGCGCTAAAAATCAGCGTTATAGCATGATTGAAATTTAAAATGGTGAAATCTGTCATTCAAACAACACTGGCCACCCCACCACTGATTTGGTAAACAGCTGAGGGATGGGGCTGGAGAAATGTAAGCACTCTCGAATTCATAGACTGAGCTATGAATGCAAGGACTGACCAGCCATGAGATTAAAATGATAGTTTAAACCATGTTTTGAAGCTATACAGTGTTTGTTTACAAACAATGGGGTAAAAAAAAAGCTTAAAATATGGATTGTGATGGGGTACAACAGTTGAACTAAGCTCATTAGGCATTTATAAGTTATATTCTTCAAGAATCAATGGGTATATCACCAATTGAAAAGTCCAAAAATGGATGTAGCAATCGCAGATTTTAAATGCAATGCTTCCGCGATAAACGCTGCATATGTCGGCTCAATCGAAAAATACATTTACATTTCAACCGTGCTACAACGCTGATCTTCTGCGCTACGAATTGAATCCAGCCCTATCGTCAGAGTTTAAATCAGGGTCAATGGGCCGACAGACAGACAGACACTTTCCAGGTCAAGTAACTCCAGGCCAGGTGTGGAGGAGGAGACAGCTGGTTGGTGGAATGGAGACCACCCGTCCCCCCCGTCCTGTCCCGTCCAATGACAGAAGAGGAAGGAGACAGGGAGGAAGAAGTGTCCATATCATATATGAATGTGTGCCAGCTGAGGTTAGTGCTCGGTGTCCATCACTACACTCTTCTCTTCCACAACGAGGGGTCTGAAAGTATGCCATTAATTCTGCTCTCATAAAGTAGCGTGGGACTTCCAGGTCCCACTGTTCCATGGTTCCCACTGATGGGAAAGAACACAGCTTTCTGAGGACTCTCGTACAATAACACTTTACAATAACATTTCTTCTTTCCATAATAGCTAGTTCCCATCTAGATTAGGATTTCTGATTTGATCAAGTGGTATCTCTTAATAGCATGTATAGGTATACAGTATGTACTCTCAGAACAATAGACAGACAAAATACATATATACACAAATCACCAGGCGAGTCCAACAACAATATGCAGGGACACTGTTTGTTTGTTTAACGGCCCAGAGTACACTGAGGCATATGTGGTAAATAATATGGATTTAAATACAGGGTAATGTACAGTATCTGTCATCACTCATGAGACTGATTCATTCTGTCACACTTAGATACCACAAAATAGTTATAATCACGCACCTATCGATTTGTCCTATGACAAAAAAAAACTGTTGTCCGATAAAATAAAAGGGTTCAATAGTATTTGTAAGAATAACGAGATTTTTAAATAAAGTACATATACACACAAACAATCTGGAAGACCTGCATTACCGTAGTCAATATGTCCATTTTCAAAAGTCTCATATTAAACCCTGTCCAAAAATTGTTCACAGATTTTGCTCCCCCTGCATTACAGACACTTTAAATCCCAAACCTTGCGACTGTACACCACTGACATATGTAACCCCCAGCATTAAATGATACCATGCTTCCAGCTACATTGTCAATAGCATCAACACTTCCATCAGTCCGCTAGCTGAGCTAATGTAGGCGGGCAGCTGAGGCAGGGAGTGTAGCTGTCCCCTCTACAGCATGCATCATCTTCATGCTAGACATTACAATTATAGCACTGTACTAGCAGGCCTCAGAGTGACAACATACCATACGCTGAAATGGGCTCAGTTCTAGATAAGCTAGTGCAAAATGAAGAGCTACGATAAGGGCTTTTAAAATAGCAATCAATACAAAGCTATATACTATATAGTGATAGTCTAAGTAGACTACACAAAAAACAGTTTATAAACTTCAGTACGTAGCAGCACAAGAAGTTGAGTTATTTTCTCATAAAGGAAGCAGCAGTAGATGCTAAGTATAACGAGGTAAGGGCTACACAGATCTAACAAGAATTGGCTAGAAAATGTCTGAGGTCACAGTAAGATAGTTCAGTTCAGGTCGGATGCAGACTTCTAGTTCAGGCAGGACCCAGACTGCTCTGGTGTTTTGTGTTGAACTAGATGGATCGGTGACAGGCTCTGGGCCTGGTGCGAGGCTGTCTGGAGGGGCTTGAGGACCCTTAGTTTGTGCCCCGTGGCCAGGCCATAAAGTGAGTGAGTGATGTGGGGAGGTATAGGGAGGTAAATCTACAGGTGGCCCCGCCTACAGCACGTGGCAGCAGTTGTACTGGGCGAAGGGCAGGAGTTTCTCCTTGGAGGTGGGCTGGATGTTGAAGGACAGGGCCTTCTCACAGAGGGGGAACTGCAGCAGGCGGTCTCGCAGGTTCACGTTCTTCCCCTTCCTAGGATCCAGTCTGACCGCAGGGTCGGTCCCTGCCTCTCTGACCCCAAGAGGAACCTGTGGTGGAATGTGGGATCTCTCCAACTGGAGCTCCTCCGGCGTTTCCCCCTCAGACTCTCCTCCAGGCCCACCCACCTTGCGTGTTGTCTCCACCCCATCAGGACCCAGGTCCACGCAGTGGTTACGTGGCAGAGAGCAGGGTGAAGCGCCTGGGGTGGACCCCCCACCCTGCACCAGGAGCTTAGGCTTGGACTCTGTGGTGTTGTTGTTGTTTTCAAGCATAGTGTCTTCCTCCCCTTCCATGATGTCTGGGCTAGGAGTCTCTCGTTGCCCCCGACAACACTGCACCCGCCCTAGGCGAGGCAGGCATGGAGGATGAGCTTTAGGGGTTAGTGGACTATCTACCATGGTCTGAACCAGGTTTTCTAAACCATTGATTGGCTGGTCTGAAGTCACATGACTACCTAGCCTCAGCGGGTCACATGACATGTCCCCTTCCTCCATGGGCTTCTTCTCTGACTCCACTATACCCTGTTCCTGTCTGGCTGCCACCTGGTCAGGCTCCATATCTCTATTGTGGCTGGAAACCCTGTCCTGATGCTCCCTGTCCCCCTCCCCCCTCTCTGTCTCCAGTGCTTCCTTCACGGAGGTGCCCAACAGGTCTGTTTCCTCTCCCTGACCTGGCACTACTCTGACTGGGTGCCTCTGTGGAGCCTCTGGAGCTGAGAGCATGGGACTTGACTGTTCTGTAGACCCTGTGGTTGATACCAAGCCTACTATGTGAGGCAGTGCTTGAATATTATGAAGTCCAACATGTGGTTTGACTGCCTCTTCCTCCTCCTCTTCTTCCTCATCCTCTTCACAGATCAGCTGCAGGGCTCCCAGGCTTTTGACCTGCAGGAGTTCATCAGGGGGTGGGGGACACAGGGTGAGCCCCAGACAGGGCCCTGTGCTGTACTCAGGGAAGGGGCTCTCTGTGCGACTTGGCTGTGGCTGGAGCAGGAGGGGCCTGTGGGCCAGGAAGTCCCCAGACTCTGACACCCCTCGGCGGGGATAGCCAGGCAGCAGTCCATGGAGCCCCCTCTGCTCCAGATCCAGAGGCTCAGACAGTGGCCTCCTATAGAAGAAACAGGGACATTAGTAGTGTTCATGATCAGTTAGTGGCCTAGTATGTACTGTGGCTGTCAGGGATGTTAATCGGTCTTACTGGAGTTGTGGTGGCTCGGCCCACGCACTGTCGACTTTGGGCATCTCGCTGGGCTGCTCCTGCTTGTCTCTCAGGATGCGCTCCCCCAGCAGGTAATACGTGGCTGTGATGTGGTTGTATCGGTCCGCCTCTAGAGCCCTGGGTGCAACACAATGATTGGTATACACTTAAAATAAAAAATTAACTATCAAAATGAACTACATCCATAACACATTTCACCAAGTTCTCTTGCTTGAAAAACGTACAGATCTGTGGCAGAGTACAAAGGAAGAGGATAGAGAGAATATGGGAAGGAGAGGGAGATGTAGAGAAGTCCTCACTCTTGGATGGCATCGCGGTCTGCAATATTGCCACTGGTCATGGCCTGGAGGATGACCTCGTGTTCCTCTGGGGACAGGCTACGATGGGAGGTGAGGGGGGCGGCACTGTGCCCCGCTGGCGAGGGGTCAACCCCTAGCAGCCAGGGGTGGTTCTCGATCTCCTGCAGGGAGGCACGATTAGATGGATCCCTCTGCAGCATTTGGGAGATCAGACTGAAAGAGAGAGAGAGAGAGAGAGAGAGAGAGAGAGAGAGAGAGAGAGAGAGAGAGAGAGAGAGAGAGAGAGAGAGAGAGAGAGAGAGAGAGAGAGAGAGAGAGAGAGAGAGAGAGAGAGAGAGAGAGAGAGAGAATTCATCTTCTATGGACCAGATACTATATATAAATATCTCCTTTTGGAACACCAGTACAAGTGAGTGAAGTTCTCATGTACACGGATTCAGTAATTGACAGGCAAAGCACATAACCCCATATTTCTGTGATAAGAGAGGGAATGAGATCAAACTGTCTATCTCATATATTTATGAGCGCCTGCAGACCTCAGACAGTCTTTATGTGCATCCATGCAGGGCCAGGCAGATAATTTGCTGAGAGGCATGGCATAGTGTGTCTGTCTGTGTGTGCGCGTGTCTTTACGTGGTTTAACCATGTAAAACCAGGATCACCAAATCAGACTAACGGCTCCATCCTCCCCAATGCCCTTATCAGAAATGTTCAATTTGCCCTTAAATCCATCTATACTGTGTAAGTACCCATGTTTCTCTGAACCTCCAATAATGCTGTTGTTGTTTGGTATATCCTATTCATACAACTACTTAAATATTTATAGAAATTAATAATTTACATACTGTCCTAACTGACCCATGCATATCTCACAACACTACTGTAGAGTAAAGCACTAAATACAAATTAAGAGTGTAGAGAGAGAGAGAGAGAGAGAGAGAGAGAGAGAGAGAGAGAGAGAGAGAGAGAGAGAGAGAGAGAGAGAGAGAGAGAGAGAGAGAGAGAGGAGGTCTCTGCTTTCGCTCAGTTGATGGTGTCCGCAGGACTAAACTGTTCTGTTTAGCAAGGAATCATCTTCCTTTAAAGGAGCTTTCATCAGGGCCCTGGTCATGTGACCCAGGTTCTATGTTTGGAACTGTTCCTGAGCCAGTCATCCAGATGTCTGAGGCACAATCATCTGATTCAGAACCGCAAGATCTGCGAGGTCTCTGGTCTGGGGTTCAGGGGCTGCAGGGGTGTTCTTGAGTCTCAACCACAAATAGCACTGCTACCAAGGGGCTCAGCTAATAGATCACTTTTAAAACAAATACAGTTTTGTCAAGATTGATCTTTAATAGATACCAGAGCTGGGGTGAGATCTGGGGTCAGATGTGGAATGGACTAGGTATGCAGGGATTGATAGTACCCATACCAATCCAATACAGCATGGGTTGAAGCCAACTCACTCAGTTTCCTAGAATGCCTGACATGAACTTTCCCTTTATCTCTTTATTCTACCCACTGGTTGGCTGGTCCCCTCAAATCAACTTTCAGTATTGTATTCCCTATTCAGTGATTGGCTTGCCCCCATGTAGCTACACAGTCCTGTGTAGCTCAGTTGGTAGAGCATGGCGTTTGCAACGCCAGGGTTGTGGGTTCGATTCCCACGGGGGGCCAGTATGAAAATCTATGCACTCACTAACTGTAAGTCGCTCTGGATAAGAGCGTCTGCTAAATGACTAAAATGTAAATGTAAAATTGACAAAAACAGCCAATGATCACAGGGTACACCGTGTCCAGAAGGCTGTTTGTACAAGGTTGTCAGTTAGCTGTGAGGTTTAGAGTTTGGGCGATAGGCAACATGGGGTTGATAAGATTCTCACTCCACCTCTGGTTTCCCATGTGTTTATCGTTTCTGGGCATGATCTAGGCCCGGGCAGTGTAGGCTGGGGCAGACTGAGGTAGGACAGGTTGGGGCATTGCATTCGGAAACACGGAAAGCTGACAACTGACTGGCATCATGATTATTATGTGTGTAAGTATTCTTGTCATATAACCACAGCATCTGACAGAATTATAAAACCATTTGACATATTCTCACTGCATTGTATATAGGTCACTGTGCCTGTCATATAACATGACACCGTGTTAAGGTCAATGCATGGATGTGTGAGAGCTGGGGGCCTAACTCTGGAGGTGATGGGTGGTACTCACTCTTTGCAGTCTGCGGAGACATGGGCTGGGACGGTGTAGCGACAGTCCATGATCATGGTGAGCGTCTCACTGTCATTGGTCTCCTGGAAAGGGGGCTGTCCACACACCAGCATGTAGAGGATCACCCCCAACGACCAGATATCTGTAACACAAACACCATGCATACAGTCATCATATGATACAATACAGAAACACCCTGTCACACTTGAGTAAAGTGAGTACGCACACACATACTAATTTAAACTAGTTCCTCAATAGGCTAGTTTCAGTAGCTGAAGTGTTTGATGTTGTTTACAGATCCAGGCCTTTGTCCCAGATAGCTGTGTGAGTACATAACTCTCCCTCCTCCAGGCACAGTGTCAGAGACCGGGTCTGGAGCCTGAAACCTGGAGGGAGCAGACAGAGACAACCTCTCACCCACACTGACACAGGCCCTGCTCAGAGCCTTCTATCGATCTATCCATCTGGCTCTGCTCTGCTCTTATTGAGTGACATTCTTCAGCCTGCACGGTGCACTCCTTTCCTGTCTCCTCCCCTCTCCCCTTCCTCAGGGCCGGGGTAACACAAGGTCTCTGGAAGCGCTTTCAGAACATCCTGCACCCAGAACAACTCAGAACAGTGTGTGACCTGTCACAAGTAGAGAGCAGAGAGCAGCTGTGGAACATGGGGGCTGGCCACAGAGAGCTAATCTTTTTCGGGATGGTTCCATTCCAAGATCTATCTCTCCAGGAAAATAAGCCTCCCTCCTTCTCAGTCATGTGCATAGAGATAGGAGCACTGGAGAGAGTACGTGAGAGAGATGGTGAATCGAATATGTAATCCCAATTTACTGAATAAAGGGGCTGATTCAAATACCATATATTACATTTTAGTCATTTAGCAGACGCTCTTATCCAGAGCGACTTACAGTTAGTGCATTAATCTTAAAATACATTATATATTCACAAAAGTATGTGGACACCCCTTCAAATGAGTGAATTCGGCTATTTCAACCACACCTGTTGCTGACAAGTGTATAAAATCGAGCACACAGACATGCAATCTCCATAGACCTTATTGGCAGTAGTGGCCTTACTGAAGAGCTCAGTGACTTTCAACGTGGCATCCTATGACTGGATGTCACCTTTCCAACAAGTCAGTTTCGTCAAATTTCTGCCCTGCTAGTACTGCCCGGTCAACTGTAAATACTGTTATTGTAAAATGGAAATGTCTAGGAGCAACAGCGGTAGGCCACACAAGTTCACAGAACGGGACCGCCTAGTGCTGAAGCGCATAAAAATTGTCTGTCCTCGGTTGCAACACTCACTACCGAGTTCTAAACTGCCTTTGGAAGCATTGTCAGCACAAGAACTGTTAATCGGGAGCTTCATGAAATGGGTTTCCATGGCCGAGCACAAGCCTAAGATCACCATGTGCAATGCCAAGCGTCAGTTGTAGTGGTGTCAGTTGTAGCCGCCATTGGACTCTGGAGCAGTGGAAATGCGTTCTCTGGAGTGATGCATCACGCCTCACCATCTGGCAGTCCGACGGACGAATCTGTCTTTGTTCAGGAAAGTTAATTTTTTTGTGTGTAGTGTGATAATTATCCTCACACAAACGGCATATGTGACTCGTTTCAGGAAACTAGGTGTATGTCGCACGTCACTACTTCACAGGAGAGGCATTTGAACGTAAACTTTTTTTAATCAAAATGCATTTTTTGGCAGAAATGCCTTCTGGAACATGTGAACTTTCATGTGCCTTTATAACAAACTTGTATGCCATCTGTAAATATGAATCATCTAATGATTATAAGATATTTATCTGGACACTTCCTATTTTTGATATTGCTACTATGCAAATAACCATTTCACTGTACATGTTTACCCCTTCTGTATCCTGTGCATGTGACAAATACATTTTGATTTTATTTGATATAGTATGTGTTTACCAGAGACAGTAATGTGAAGAACAACATGACCTGCACCATAGTCAGATTAGGATATAGGCCAAGAACTAGTGTAGGGTGTGAACGATGCTGAATGGGTGTAGACAAAGAAGAGCTCTCCAGTAGGTGTACCAAAACATTCAAGGCCATTCTCTCAAAAGTGGGGTTACAAGTTAATCAACTTTCAAAGCAGAATTACTTTCCCATTGTTCCTCAACTGCAGTGTATGATATACCATGTTCTAGCTCTGAGTCTCTACTTTTACCCAATGTAAAATAATTTGCTACATAAGACTGAATCGAGCCGGTCGGTCACATATGTAGAAAACAACGTAGTTCATTGTACATTGTTCCAGAGAAGAGGAGTGTGAGCTGGTCTAAGCAGAGAGTGTTAGAGACATTCCCCTGACTGACAGTCAGACGGCTCAGCCTGAACAGAACAGAATCCTGGGACAGGACAGTGGGCGTCATCACAGCTGCATGCTGGGACAGAGGAGATTATGCTGCCTGCTGAGTGCATGTTACCATTGTCCCAAAGGGCTCTTGACAGTGAAAACAATAACCCTCACTCTCTCTGCCTTGTTACCATATCTATCCCACATTTATAAACATTCACACAGAAATACTTTCATGAACACGCACACACACAATCCTCTCCACCTCCATTATACAACAGCAGCAAATTCAAAATGCGATGCTCCCTCTCTCAATCCGCTGGGGATTTCCACATATTCTTACCACATATTAGATCTGACAGATCTGCAATGCTGCACTCACAACACACATCACCTGCTGCTAAACAAGCACAAACACTGTCTTCAACTCTTACCCTGTCAAAAGCACAATTATCATCATCACTCGTCTCTGAGCCCAGGGAAGGTAAACAGAAGTTGAAAAGTGAAAATCAGCAATGAGCATTCGATCGTAAAGCAAATAACCCCCCCTTGGCTGAGTTGCCATATTTAATCAAGCACAGTCCAATGAATCATATTTATGTGTGCCCAATATGTATCATATTAACTGGAGTTAGCCTTTTCTCTGCTGATGACTCCTGAACACTGATATACATCCACATAATGTGTGTTCAAAAGGGTAGAACGTGAATAGCTGGCCTTTTTAAGTTAAGGTTCAGCTAATGACATCCGACAGATAGCCAGAATGCCCCATGGCACTGATTGCTGTATGAGGGCAGAGGTTTTTCCTTAGAAGTTGTGGGAACGTATGTTTTTGGTTTCACATTGGTTGTGAGAACGAAACCATACGTTTCCTGACCGGTAAAATAACATATTTTAAACATTCTGAGAACAGAAGTGAAAATGTCGCCTGTTCTGGAAATGTTTATTTTTTGGATGCAGGGAGGATTTGAGAACGTTTTTACTCTGGTACCTTGAACATTTTCCTGGGAGGTTTTATTGACACTGAGAACGGAAACTATAATTTATTTGGAGGTTTTTTAATAACTTCCTTTCAACATTCAGTGTTAAATTTTATTTATTTTTTTACTTTTACAAAAACTTTTAATAACACTGCAAGCTTATTTTGGGTAAACTTTTTTGAATTCCAAGCACAGATAGAACAAATGAAAATTCATTTCCTTAGGTGTGAACCATGCAAACACTTTTTTATTATTATTACATGGCATCAGTGAGATTATTATTTTTTATTTTATTTTATTTTTGTCATTTAGCAGACGCTCTTATCCAGAGCGACTTACAGTTAGTGCATACATTATTTTTTATTTGATTTTTCATACTGTCCCCCCGTGGGAATTGAACCCACAACCCTGGCGTTGCAAACGCCATGCCCTACCAACTGAGCTACAGTGAGGGAAAAAAGAATTTGATCCCCTGCTGATTTTGTACAGTTGCCCACTGACAAAAGACATGATCAGTCTAAAATGTTAATGGTAGGTTTATTTGAACAGTGAGAAACAGAATAACAACAAAAATATCCAGAAAAACGCATGTAAAAAATGTTATAAATTGATTTGCATTTTAATGAGGGAAATAAGTATTTGACCCCTCTGCAAAACATTACTTAGTACTTGGTGGCAAAACCCTTGCTGGCAATCACAGAGGTCAGACGTTTCTTGTAGTTGGCCACCAGGTTTGCACAAATCTCAGGAGGGATTTTGTCCCACTCCTCTTTGCAGATCTTCTCCAAGTCATTAAGGTTTCGAGCCTGACGTTTGGCAACTCGAACCTTCAGCTCCCTCCACAGATTTTCTATGGGATTAAGGTCTGGAGACTGGTTAGGCCACTCCAGGACCTTAATGTGCTTCTTCTTGAGCCACTCCTTTGTTGCCTTGGCCGTGTGTTTTGGGTCATTGTCATGCCGGAATACCCATCCACAACCCATTTTCAATGCCCTGGCTGAGGGAAGGAGGTTCTCACCCAAGATTTGACGGTACATTGCCCAGTCCATCGTCCCTTTGATGCAGTGAAGTTGTCCTGTCCCCTTAGCAGAAAAACACCCCCAAAGCATAATGTTTCCACCTCCATGTTTGACGGTGGGGATGGTGTTCTTGGGGTCATAGGCAGCATTCCTCCTCCTCCAAACACGGCGAGTTGAGTTGATGCCAAAGAGCTCCATTTTGGTCTCATCTGACCACAACACTTTCACCCAGTTCTCCTCTGAATCATTCAGATGTTCATTGGCAAACTTCAGACGGGCCTGTATATGTGCTTTCTTGAGCAGGGGGACCTTGCGGGCGCTGCAGGATTTCAGTCCTTCACGGCGTAGTGTGTTACCAATTGTTTTCTTGGTGACTATAGTCCCAGCTGCCTTGAGATCATTGACAAGATCCTCCCGTGTAGTTCTGGGCTGATTCCTCACCGTTCTCATGATCATTGCAACTCCACGAGGTGAGATCTTGCATGGAGCCCCAAGCCGAGGGAGATTGACAGTTATTTTGTGTTTCTTCCATTTGCGAATAATCACACCAACTGTTGTCACCTTCTCGCCAAGCTGCTTGGCGATGGTCTTGTAGCCCATTCCAGCCTTGTGTAGGTCTACAATCTTGACCCTGACATCCTTGGAGAGCTCTTTGGTCTTGGCCATGGTGGAGAGTTTGGAATCTGATTGATTGATTGCTTCTGTGGACAGGTGTCTTTTATACAGGTAACAAACTGAGATTAGGAGCACTCCCTTTAAGAGTGTACTCCTAATCTCAGCTCGTTACCTGTATAAAAGACACCTGGGAGCCAGAAATCTTTCTGATTGAGAGGGGGTCAAATACTTATTTCCCTCATTAAAATGCAAATCAATTTATAACATTTTTGACATGCGTTTTTCTGGATTTTGCTGTTGTTATTCTGTCTCTCACTGTTCAAATAAACCTACCATAAAAATTATAGGCTGATCATTTCTTTGTCAGTGGGCAAATGTACAGCAGGGGATCAAATACTTTTTTCCCTCACTGTACATCCCTGCCGGCCATTCCATCCCCTACCCTGGACGACGCTGGGCCAATTGTGCGCCGCCGCATGGGTCTCCCGGTCGTGGCCAGCTACGAAAGAGCCTGGATTCTAACCAGGATCTCTAGTGGCACAGCTAGCACTGCGATGCAGTGCCTTAGACCACTGCGCCACTCGGGAGATTCAAACCTATATTCTTCTGTTCTTTATCCATGGAATTAGTCCAGTGCGCCACCAGGATGGAGCTTGTATGCATTTTTTTTAAAGCATACAAAGCTGTTCATTTTAGTCTATTCAAACAGACCCCACTTCAATCGAAACAAGCACTCATTAATATCAGCTGTGGCCAATTGGTGGGCACGGCCAACACACCTGAACACACTTAACAAGATGAAAGAGTTCTGTTGACGCTGAGAACAGAATGTATATGTTTTTAAATAACATTCTCTGAACGTTACTAAAACTTTTATTGTGGTTTTTATGGAAAGTTTTCTTAACGTTCTGGGAACAATGAGAGCATGACTTTAAATAGAACCATGAGAAAACCTGTAGGAAACGTTATGCTGAAGTAATTAAATTCCCACAGAAGAACGTTGTTTCTTAACGTCCTTGTACAATTTGAGACATTACTGTAAATAGAACCATGAGGAAACGTTATGATGAAGTACTGAAATTCCAACAGAAGAATGTTGTTTCTTAATGTTCTCTGAACTATTTGAGAACATTCCCAATGTCAAACCAGTTGGAGAACGTTCCTAGTACATTACCAAAATTGAAATTAAAATGTAACCAAGTTGGAACTTTTAGGAAACGTTCTGTTAAAGTAATGAAATACCAAGAAATGTAGTTTTTCTCTGTTCTGTCAAATATCCTACCAGATGGTGTTCGGTCCTTCGCTCAGAGGAAATGCTCTGTCCTAGAGTAAATAAAGAGAGCCCTCTACCTCGATACCTCACCCCATCTGTTCCTCTCTCCCTAAATCTGTCACACTAGGACTGAATGAGAGGAACATACTAAATCACTGAATCACCATGTAGTGACGCGTCATGGAATGGGGTAAGGGTGAATCAGAGAAAGGAAACTACACCCACTTTAGACTGATGAATGAAAATAGTTTATCTGAAAGCACATAATCACAAGCATTACGTGCTGCAACTCTCCTCAACTCTACATGTAGATTTCCTCTGCTTTTGAGTATGCCATGTGACTGGGTCTGTTTAGGCACAACCCAGGTAGACAGACGAGTTCTACTTAAATAGCCCTAGACACAAGACAAGACAGAGGGCCTGAGATGGTATCTGACTATCTGTTCTTCTCCACACTGCTTTGTTTGGCTAATGTAATATAGCAGCCATGTGTTAGACACAGAACAGGCCCCTGTCCCATCGCCCTGGGTCTGGTACTGCTGCATGGCTCTGCACACACAAGCTTCTGATTTTCTCTGCCTCATCATATGACCACTGTGTTTAGAATGTCATGCTGCACTCAGTTCAATGCCCCTGGGGATCCATTCATAGCTTCATACAGTACACACCTATACAATAACCCACACAATACCAATACACCCTGTACAAATATTTAATACGTGGTCGTACATTTATGTTTGTATATTGTATCGTAGGTGTACAAGTGATACACAGTGTGCTATAAAGGAGTTTATGACTCATGTCCCCATGGCCTGAGGTAATCTCTTTTCTCAGTACAGAAAGGACATCTCTTTCTCAGAGCTACTCAGCATTATCCACAACCTGCATCTGTGCAGAAAGAGGGATATGATGGAGTATCATATCTCTAAGCTCTTCTTTCACACGCACATGTCACACCTGGCAGTGTTCTGCAGAGCTGCAAGGCTGGGGTCAACCGCATTTACATTCTGTCCATTCACTCCAATCTTCCAGGTGTCATTTATCTTCAAAGAGTAGTTTGAAATTCTTACATTGGAAATTCAATTTACTTTCTGAATTGCCTGAATTTAAATGGAGTTAACCCCAACCCTGCTGTGTTGTGTTGTGTTGTGCTGTGTTATCACAACAGGGCTGCATGGCAGTATAGTGGCAGTGGGCCTCAGTGAGCTAGCTGCCTCGCTCAGCTGCCACTCTGTCACTAAGGCCTAATGAGTAGATTACACCAGCACCTGATTAGTGGACCAGGATAAGAGCATGCTGAACTAATGAATATTCATTCAGTGATCCTGTAACTGTACACAACCACCCAGGTAACCTGTGGAAATACTACATCACACTCTGACTCAGGCTCCATCCATGGCTTTTAAAGGCGTCATCTTTAGATGACTAAGTCACAGAGACTAGACCATAGAATCCTGTAGTAATAGGATATCTGTGGTGTAGACACACATACTGTGCCTTCGGAAAGTATTCAGACCCCTTGACCTTTTCCAAATTTTGTTAGGTTACAGCCTTATTCTAAAATTGATTAAATTGTTTTTTCCCCCCCTCATCAATCTACACACAATACCCCAAAATGGCAAAGCAAAAACAGGTTTTTAGAAATGTTTCCTAATGTATCAAAAATAAAAAACTGAAATATCACATTTACATAAGTATTCAGACCCTTTATGCAGTACTTTGTTGAAGTACCTTTGGCAGCGATTACAGCCTCAAGTCTTCTTGGGTATGACGCTACAAGCTTGGCACACCTGTATTTGGGGAGTTTCTCCCATTCTTCTCTGCAGATCCTCTCAAGCTCTGTCATGTTGGATGGGAGCGTCGCTGAACAGCTATTTTCTGGTCTCTCCAGAGATGTGTGATCGGATTCATGTCACGGCTCTGGCTGGGCCACTCAAGGACATTCAGAGACTTGTCCCAAAGCCACTCCTGCATTGTCTTGGCTGTGTGCTTAGGGTCGTTGTCCTGTTGGAAAGTGAACCTTCACCCCAGTCTGAGGTCCTGAGCGCTCTGGAGCAGGTTTTCATCAAGGATCTCTCTGTACTTTGCTCCGTTCATCTTTGCCTCAATCCTGACTAGTCTCCTAGTTCCTCCGCTGAAAAACATCCCCACAGCATGATGCTGCCACCACCATGCTTCACCGTAGGGATGGTGCCAGGTTTCCTCCAGACGTAACGCTTGGCATTCAGGTCAAAGAGTTGAATATTGGTTTCATCAGACCAGAGAATCTTGTTTCTCATGGTCTGAGAGTCTTTAGGTGCCTGTTGGCAAACTCCAAGCGGGCTGTCATGTGCCTTTTACTGAGGAGTGGCTTCCGTCTGGCCACTCTACCTTCAATGCTGCAGACATTTTTTGGTACCCTTCCCCAGATCTGTGCCTCGACACAATCCTGTCTCTGAGCTCTACGGGCAATTCCTTCGACCTCATGGCTTGGTTTTTGCTCTGACATGCACTGTAAACTCTGGGACCTTATATAGACAGGTGTGTGCCTTTCCAAATCATGTCCAATCAAACAAATGTACCACAGGTGGACTCCAATCAAGTTGTAGAAACATCTCAAGGATGATTAATGGAAACAGGATGCACCTGAGCTCCATTGCAAGTCTCAAAGCAAAGGGTCTGAATACTTATGTAAAAATTTTTAAACCTGTTTACGCTTTGTCATTATGGGGTATTGTGTGTAGATTGCTGAGGATTTTAATTTTTATTTAATCCACTTTAGAATAAGGCTGTAATGTAACAAAATGTGGAAAAATTCAAGGGGTCTGAATATTTTCCGAAGGCACTGTACACACACACAGTCTGCAGGCCTTGTCCCAGCTTGACTTCAACAGCCTGTCAGATAACATCAGGGACAAGTTGATACTAGAAACAAGGTCTCTTCAGCCACATGGGTAGGTGTGAGTTGTTTCCCAGGCTCTTTTCAGACAGGGCTCTAATCACTAGGTCATCATTGACTGGGCTCAAACCAGGTTAATGCCCCAAACCTGACCCGTGCCGTATGTTGGGTGGGGAATGGGACCTGTCTCTGTGCCAGGCACTGCAGTGCCCAGCATGCCACACAATCTGATTATACCACTGTGAGCCTCAACCCACTGGGCAGACTGCCACTGGTCAGTCGCACACACAACACCAAGGCACCCACGTGCAATAGGTCAAACTATTTGGGATTTTACAGTAGTGCCACTGCCTTGCAAGCCGATAACCTTGTTTTGATCTAATTACTAAAATGTGTGCCAGATGTGTTTGAGGATTAACTGGTTAAATCAACCCATATTAACCAGAGGGATAAAACAAATCTGCTCTGATTTACTTGAGCTTCCACTACAAATGTAGGTGAGCACTGCCCAAGCAGGATTGCATGTGCCCACAGTGACACACATAGGACTGATCAGAGTATACCGTAGCTCCAGTGATTCTGTCACAAGTGTCCTGTCTACAGTAGTCTCTATTTGAGGTGTGGAGGTTGTAGCCATGTACTGGTGAATGTGGTGGTTGTGTTGTGGTTGTGTCTTTAGTTTCAGTGCACATGCCTAAACCCCTGCGGTCCCTCTGCAGTGGGCAGACCACTTAGCTTTTGGCACCTGGCAGGGTGAGCTAGAGCTGGATCTCAGAGGAGTCTGACCCAGTTAGGGGCTGGCACACTCCCAGCACCACACCACATACAACCCAGTCAGTATGACTATAGTCTGTATTACCAGCCCTGCATGGGTCACATGGCTGCTTGAGAACAGTCTCAACTATAAATTCTATAGTAAATCAAATCAGATTGTATTGGTCACATACACGTGTTTAGCAGATGTTATTGCGGGTGTAGCAAAATGCTTGTGCTTCTAGCTCCGACAGTTCAGTAATATCTAACAAGAAATATCTTCCAATTTCACAAAATATACCCAATACACACAAATCTAAGTAAGGAATTAATTAAGAATATATACATATATGGACGAGCGATGTCAGAGCGGCATGGACTAAGATACAGTAGAATAGTATAGAATACAGTATATACATATGAGATGAGTAATGCAAGATATGTAAACAGTATTAAAGTGGCTAGTGTTCCATTTCTTAAAGTGGCCAGTGATTTCTAGTTTATGTCTATAGGCAGCAGCTTCTAATGTGCTAGTGATGGCTGTTTAACAGTCTGATGGCCTTGAGATAGAAGCTGTTTTTCAGTCTCTCGGTCCCAGCTTTGATGCACCTGTACTGACTGCAGACCGCACCACCCTCTGGAGAGTCTTGCGGTTGTGGGCGGTGCAGTTGCCGTACCAGGCGGTGATACAGCCCGACAGGATGCTCTCAATGTGTAAAAGTTTGTGAGGGTTTTAGGTGCCAAGCCAAATTTCTACAGCCTCCTGAGGTTGAAGAGGCTCTGTTGTGCCAACTTCACCACACTGTCTGCGTGGGTGGACCATTTCAGTTTGTCAGTGATGTGTACGCCAAGGAACTTGAACCTTTTCACCTTCTCCACTGCGGTCCCATTGATGTGGATAGGGGGGTGCACCCTCTGCTGTTTCCTGAAGTCCACGATCATCTCCTTTGTTTTGTTGACGTTGAGTGAGAAGTTATTTTCCTGGCACCACACTCCCAGAGCCTTCACCTCCTCCCTGTAGGCTGTCTCGTCATTGATGGTAATCAAGCCTACTACTGTTGTGTCGTCTGCAAACTTGATGATTGAGTTGGAGGCGTGCTTGGCCACGCACTCATGGGTGAACAGGGAGTACAGGAGTGGGCTGAGCACGCACCCTTGTGGATCAGCGAAGTGGAGATGTTGTTTCCTACCTTCACCACCTGGAAGCGGTCCGTCAGGAAGTCCAGGACCCAGTTGCACAGGGCGGGGTTCAGACCCAGGGCCTCGAGCTTAATGATGAGCTTGGAGGGTACTATGGTGTTGAATGCTGAGCTATAGTCATTGAACAGCATTCTTACATAGGTATTCCTCTTGTCCAGATGGGATAGGGCAGTGTGCAGTGTGATGGCGATTAACCTGTAGCAACGAGTTCAGGTGAATGAGGTGCAGCCACGTGTTCATTTCTGGGGCAGGACAGGAGTGTGTATTTGGGGCATGCTTAGGTTTGGAATACTACAGGACTGAAGGTATAGTATATCTCTTCATAGTTCATTCACTCTCCCTGCACTACTCTCCACTAATTTAATTTCATTGAAGAAAAATCCAGATACAACCCTGTCTGTCTGTGGCAAACAAAACAGATTAAAAACAACAACAGTGGGCAGACAGGCTGAACTTTAAGTGGCAACCCACAATCCTCCTATCCTGACACAGAGACAACTATCCCCCTGGCTCTGGGCTTTATAGATGTAATCCGCAGTAGGGGGAAACAGCGCCACTGGCCACCCCACCACCGTTGTAATTATTGCCAAGCTGAGGTTAAAAAAAATGTGTGATACATATTGTGCACTTCTATTGCGCATGCAATGATGTCAGAGGGGGGAAAAAACTGTGTTTGTTGTTTGCAGTAACTTTTGTTGTTGTAATATCGCAAACGGACATGGCTGTTTCCCCATTAAATATTCCAGCTTTAAGCCCTGCATGTACACAGCTTCACTGTCCCTGGCCTGGATTAAAGCAGTGTGTGGATTGCTTCAACCACACCGCCCATCCACACGCAAATTACATTTCCATTCCAGATTCTATGCAGCCCAGAGAGTAGTCCATCTGTTCACGTTTGTGTGTGTGTTTGTGTGTGTGTGTGTGTGTGTGTGTGTGTGTTGGGTGAGCTAGAGGAATGCCTGCCTGACTGATAGACCCACAGGCAGTACCACAGACACACCCATGTTCCTCTCTCCAGCTTTATCTTGGTCTCAGGGGATTTATGGTAATTCTGTGTAGCTCAATGGCTTAGCCTTAGAGGGACCTGAATCTATATATATGTGGTCTTATGGACAGACTTTTTAAAAACTCTGTGAATCATGTATTTGTCTGCAAAATAGGTCACACGCAAACAATGTTCTATTTATTTTATGGAGCAGTCTCTTCACATTTCTCTCATCTCATTCGCATCACTTGACCCTTCCTATGACGAAAACAGCCAGCCAGCCATACAGACAACCAGATGGACAGACAGACCCCCTGCCCACCCAGACACCCCCCCGTCCCGGTCCCCCATTTGTCTTACCTACAGCCGGAGCGTCATACTCCTCTCCCAGCAGGATCTCTGGGGCGGAGTAGGCCAGCGAGCCACAGCTAGTCATCAGCATGGTCCCAGGCTTGAAGAGGTTGCTGAAGCCAAAGTCTGTCAGCTTGACCGTTCCCTGCTGCCTGAAGAACACCACGTTCTCTGGCTTGAGGTCTCGGTGCACCACGTGGAGCCGGTGGCAGTAGGAGATTGCTCGGACAATCTGGGCAAAGTGAACTTTAGCCGTGTCCTCAGCCACGCCGCCCTCGTGGCGCAAGATATAGTCGTACATGTCTCCTCCATCGCCCAGCTCCAAGATGAGGTAGAGCTTGTTGGCAGTGTCGATGACCTCGTAGAGCCGCACCACGTTGGGATGCTGCACCAGCTTCATACAGCGCACCTCCTGCAGCAGGTGGCCCGTCGCCATGGCGTCCAGCTTGGTCTTGTCGATCACCTTGACTGCCACCAGCTGGCCTGTGAAGACATGGCGTGCCAGCTTGACAACAGCGAAGTGGCCTTTACCCAGCGTGCGATCCAGGTCATAGAGGCCGGCGATCTTGCCCTCGTAGCCGCTCTTGGAGGCAGCCATGTCTGGGTGGGGCGGGGCGAAGACGGGGTGAGGGGAGTGGTGTGTCGGTGCTGGAGACAGTCTCAGTCTGGATGAGGGGCCTTGGAAGGGTCTTGAAGCTCTATGGAGGCTTTCTCTACTGATGCATTACCTGGACAAACAGAGATGGGAAACAGAGTTGGGCTTGATATCAAACAAGATGGAGGAGGGGTTTTGTGCAGATTGGTATGTGAAATGTGGTGTTTGAAATAAAATAAAACCTTTGTTCCTTAATACTTTGATCCTTATATATCTCAATGTATTGCAATTTCTTCAGCCCTGCAGTCTGTTGCAGCTAGGTTCCTTATTCGAGTGTAAGTGCTCAGATCAGTGGTACAGACTGAGTGCTCAGTGGGTGGACTGCCAAAATAAAGGCTGCACTGACAGATTTAACATTACAGTACTGCTACGGTGACACAAACATTTCACATCACACATTATGCAACTGCTTTCATCAAGCTATTCATTGTAGAGGTCTATACATTTGTGCAAACTATATTACAATATGAACAGAAGCTACCTTTACAATCTCGAAACTAATTTTTGTAGTCATAGTAGCCATTGTCAACATTTATGCAATAGAGAATTTAAGCTTCAGAACTGTTGCCAACATTTCCTGGCTGCACTGTTGCCAACATTTCCTGGCTCACACAGTCTGTCCCGCCATTGACCCCACATGTGTGCGCGTGTGTACATATGCGTTCTTGTACAGTGGGCCTACATAGTGACCTGACAGACAGGTTAGGGAAGTGTTCCTATCAACATAAGGGAGTGAAAGCATCAAGCAGGAAGTAGCCTCATCGACAAACACAGACAGTTGAAGAGGACAACTAAAAAGCTTTTTCTGTAACACCTTATGACATTAAACAATCTCAAATCCCCTAATGGCATCATAAACACCCAAGCAACCTTAATGGACAGCATTAGCAGTGTAGGTACACTCTGTGCCTCACAAGTTGCAACGGTCCAAGGAAACTGTTGAAGGAAACGGGAAAGGAGGCAAAAAGAACAACAGAACAGGCGTCACTACTGTAGTGCTCTAGGCATAGATACTCGTAACTGTGAGGATAATAGCCAGGACAGGAGAGAGGAAAGGCTAGAATAAACAGATACAGTTGGGGAAGGGCTTGATGGAAGAGGGTGGCAGATACAAGGTTGGAAGGGATAAAGGCTATGGATGTTGAGTGTGTTTAGGGAGTTAGTGGCAGGGAGTCAGATAACAGCAATCCTGCAAAAATGGTATGAATCAATATCTGTAATGGGATATCACAATTTGTGTGGGTGTATCGGGGTGTGTGTGTGTGCAAGTGTGTGTTTGTGTATCGGGGGGTGTGTGTGGGCATGCGTTCGCGCAAGTGTGTGTGTGCGCGTGCGTGCGTGCAAGTGTGTGTGTGTGTGGGCATATGTTCGTGCAAGTGTGTGTGTGTGTGACAATGGTTAAAGAGCAACTGCTCCTAAACACCAACTTCTCATTTATAAAACAGTCTGTGGCATCAATATGAGTCAGAAACATTTATTTACTGTCAAAATTGACTACAAAGTGTAAATAGGATAATTTGAGTCATAAAGTCAGTCTCTTCCAAAACAGAGTTTTGTGAGACTTGTGATCATGACTGCATCACAACGTAAATTAAGGTTGGGTTTGGTTAAATCCTGCCCGCACCCACAGCTGGCAGCACACAAGTAATCATCAATTCGGAGTGCAGATGCCCGTGGTAAATTTGGGTTGACTTTGGTATCCTTATGGGGCTAGTTAGGGACCCTCTGTAAATTACACAATATACATGGGACAATATGTTAAAATTCCAATAGCTTTAAATTTCGATGACTTAAAAACCTCAAACCAACTATAAATTGTAGAAATTCATATACAAATATTGAAAGCATTTAATGAGAAAACTAAAAGGTGAGCAACATGAAAATATTGTCTTATTTAAATTGTGTAATTTTATTGATGGTCCCTAACTAGCCCTGGAGAAATGCTATCCAAAGTCAAACAAACTTTGCCACGGTCACACACCTGCCAGCTGACGCTAATTAGCTAAATAATTTGGCAAACTCTTCCCACTTGCGAACACACCCACATCAAACCAGACCCCGATACCAAGACACGCATTTCTTAATGAACCAAATCTAAAACAAGGCCAAATCAGGAAGTGCAGTTTCCCTTTAAAATGTGCAGAGAAGCAGCAGGGTTGGAGAGAGAGCAAGCCTTCACATGTGTCTCAGTGCAGAGTCCTTAGAGGAGCATGTGCAGACAGACACAGAGCTCTGTCTGCAGGAATCAATGCTGCTAATTATTGACCTACCCACAGTCTGATGTGTGCAGGTCAATGGAGTTCGTTCTCTCTCTCGCTCCCCCTCTCCCCCTCTCCAACAAGAAACAGTCACATAACTTGTGTATAATGCTAAAGAAACGTGACAGTGTATCTTCATATTTCAACTGTAATATGTTGCTACAGCTAAACTGTTTCTTTAAGGTTTTTTAAGTGGGATGTTTACAAAACTGCAAAGCTGGACAACCAAACTTATAGCTAACCTACCTGAAACATTCTGGGAATCCATTAGGGTTAGGTGGTATCCAGATTTTCATACCATCATACCGTTTCTGTACCATACTGGGGTATACAGTATTACCAGAAGTGCACACAAGGGGCACTATTTTAAAAACAAAAAAAGATTAGCTTTCTCATAGTTATACTTAACTTATATTATAAGCAGTGGCGCAGCACCTGCCTAGCGGGAACTGTGGGGGTGCGTGCTACGCCACAAAAAAATATAAAAGAGCCATGCCCCCGACCCAAAAAAAGAATACAAATAAAAAAAATGTTTTTATGCACAAAACAATTTCAGCAACAGGGATCTTGATCCAGGAGGATATTGAATGTCACTGCTGTAACCAAGAAGCTTGATCTTGACATCTAGCCACTTAGTTAGTAAGTTAGCAAACCAAATGCATAGCTGGAGCCCTGAGCTGGATATAATTTATTTGACACATCTTAGATTTCTTATAGTTATACTTAACTTATAGTTAGAAGCAGTGGCATAAATAAATATATATAAAAATAACGTGTTTTTTTACAGTATTGAAAATCATACCATTGTTAATTCAAAATGTTATACCATATACTGGGATATCAGCCAAGCCTAGAATCAATCATTGTTAGCTGAACTGTGTATACATACACTAAGAGTAAATACTGTACACAGAAAGGCAAACTCACACTTGTGCCTTCAAATGAACACAGCCACACACACAATGTGTGTGACTTGCCTCAGGATCTGTCCTTGGGATAGAGCTTTTATGTTTCCATCTGAGAGATGCAGCAGCAGTTATGCTAAACAACACTCAGTGGACAAGCTGTGCTGTGGTAGACTGTAAAAGAGATGGGGAGTGAGAGAGAGAAAGAGACAGGAGGCAGAGATGAGAGAGAAAGAGAACAGGAGAGAACAGAGAATGAGAGAGTGAAGGATAAGGCCACCCTCCTATTCACTGTGGCTTTCACTGCTTCTCTTGTCAGTTACCAAAGCAGAACAGGTCTAAAACAGACTGCTGCTTCCTTTAGGGAGCAGGGAGGGAACAACACTGTTTCCTTCTGATAGTGTTCACACAGGGAAAAGGCTTCCGCTGGGGAGATTACTTTTACAGTTATAAAACAAACAGACACACACACCGACAAGCTAACACATACATACATAACACATACATACACTCTCACGCACACACCCACAAGCCTGCAGGCGCACGTACACACACACACACGAATAAACAGTGCCAAGGCATCATGATTTTAGTACACTCAGCATGTTTATTTGCAAACAAAAAGGATCTCACATCTTGAGCCAATGGGTGAAAATATCTATTGTGCTGTTGCCTGGTGCTAGCTGAGCAGAAAGGCCATTTTACCTAAGTGAACATTCCAGACATACAACAATAGAAGTGCCAAACTTAAAGATGCACGCAGGGATCTTATGCACAAGAAATTAGTAACATATCGCACTAATTGGATTCGTAACATATCACACGAATTGCAAAATTCGTAACATATCACACAAAATGGATGACGTAGTACACAATAGGATGACACAGTACACAAAAAACAGGGACCCTATTTGGCTCAAGACCATCACTTTCAAAACTACTGGCTGAAATTATACAAAAGTTTGAGACTGCATCTTTAACACAAGGACAAGGGTGAATATGGACCCATGCACTGCCGCACACACACACACACACACACACACACACACACACACACACACACACACACACACAGAGGGTACAGCTGTGGGTGGGATTATGATGTGAGAGCATAGTGAGAGAGGTTCAAGGGGATGGGGGATGACTCATTCGGTTTCTTATCAGAGGGAAGAGTAGAGGGTGAGAGGACAGGGATGGAGAGGGGAAAATGGAGGGAGGAGGAAATGGAGTGAGGATAGTGAAGGGGAAAATGGAGGGAGGGGTGATGGAGGAACGGAGTGGGGTTTCCTTAGGTATGATCTCATCTCACTTGTTCCCATCATGCAATATTCAACATGGTGAGGTCCCCGTGGGAATAGGGGAGCAGAGACATGAGAGCACTCTCTCTTCTGTATTCTCAATTCACTCTTTACAAAAAAAGTGGATTCCACACTCATTCCCAGCATTTAAAAACTCTTATCACATATTTAACTCCTCCATTACCTCTGTCTCTCCCTTTCTATGGAACAGCATTTTAATATTAATAGAAATACAATTGTAATTATATTGGGAGGGGAAGTACAGTGTTGAGTGGGTTGTCTTAAATACCCTCATATCAGTCTATCCTCGTCTTCCTTCCCTAATGACTAGGGCCCAAAGTTTGGTCACGCACAGTCAAATCAATATGACGGACACCTATCCAGTCCTTTCACCTATTAGTGGTAATGAGAGAGCGGAGTTGAGGACAACATGGCTCTCAAGGCCTACCGAGAACCCTAGTTAGTTGTTGTGTTGAGCAGCACATGCTCTGTTCCCTTATGCAGCAGATCGGAGCACTAACAGAGGCTGTGTGCTGAGATTGACTGCTGCAGGGCTGTGTGACCTGGCTGCTCTCCCTTCTCTCTCCCCCAGGCCCTCCCCATGACCCATGGGACAATCTGTTCCGTCCCGCAAAAAAATTATAGAAAAATTAGGTCAAGATGGTCACAAGCAGTCACTTGTACACATGCCAACAAGCCCTCACACACACATGCACTCTGACTGTATAGACACAAACCCATGCTTGTTCCCTCAATTATCAACTCTGTTGGTTCACTTTGACTTTCCTCTGCTATTCAATCACCCCATCTGTATTCCTGTCCACCCTCTCTGGTTGGTAGTCCTGTGATGACTCAGAGTTGACCAGTGCTCCAGGGTGTCCCTGGAGATGCCAAGGCAATAGAAAGACAAGGTGTAGGCCAGGAAGCAGCTCTCTTGTTACAGTAACCAACAATAGGCTACAGAGTTATGAGTGCTCACACAATTCACTGTGAGATGCCACCAGACTTGCTACCCCCCTAACAAAGGACAACACACACAAAACACATGAACAATCATTTTACTCATCATCCCCTGTACTACAATCATCATCATCATCTCTCATTATGGGATTAAGATATATAATATCCAGGATTCACTGAACCAAACAATATCACAAATACAGTATCTATCATGAACATCAACAGTTCTTTACATGCATTAAAGCATTAAAAGTTTAAGCTAAACTTGAATAGGAATCTGGGTATTGGAGAGGATGGATGGATCATCAGTGAGTCAGTGTCGTTTTCTGTGAAAGCTGCGAGCGCATATATGTTAGCTAGTTATCAAAATGCAAATAACAATTGTCCCCATGGACATTAATACAAGTAGTATAACAGCCCAGCGTAAACACTCGCTTTCGACTGGTAAACTTCCACTCCGCAACTGCAGTCCTGAGTTCGCAAAATACGCATCTACTACGCATCTGATGAAATGCACAAAAATAGACATGTCGTAAACATCCGCAGTCTGACAATAACATTATAACCAAAGATGATGATGCTAAAATTGCTAAAAGAGTGAGAATATTGCTACCTTAAAAGGTTACAAAAATAACTTACCATTGCGAGGAAAATGCGTTATCCTTGAGGCTTGTGGAGCGACCTGCCTCTGTAAACAGCTTCGCACTTCTTTCTATTCCAATACTACTTGAGGAGTTAAAATCTTAAAGCTATTGGTTGGCAATCTTTTCCCGACGTCCTGTCTTGTTGACTGTGCCAGTTGCGTGGCGTGTGTATGCCCCGATGTCTCGGAAAGGACGAGGCAACAGGGATGGATGGTCGATGCTGCGAGTGCGCCTCTCTGCAGTATTCGCGCATTCATTCACTGTCTGATCGGCTCTAAGCGCTGGCCTGCTACTGACGTCAAAGCATTCCAGCTCACTCGCGTCCTTTGCGGCCGATGTTCTCTCCCAGTGCGCGAGAGGAAGGGCTGAGGGCCTACACAGGAAAATGTCTGTTCTGAAGTCAAGAGAGGAAGACTATTATGCAATGCAACAGCCAGCGTGTCACTGTCTATAATTAGATAGGCGGAGGAAAGCAAGAAACAATGGGGATAATACCATTACTCACATATTTCTATGGGTTGACGCATAGTGGCCTATTAGTGGAGTCCTTTTCAACTACATCACAATAGGTGAAGTGTAGCCTTTAGCTATGATTCATAACAAAGGCTTTTTACACATTTTAATTATTTAGAATGCCTTTGCAGAGAGATAATAAAAACAAAATGAAAACGTGTTCTCTTTAGTCAGTATGGCTACTGTAGCCTATGATAAATGACACAATATTGTCCTAAGCAGTGGCGGCTCCTGAAAAAATTCTCAGGAGGGGCAATTTTTCTGATGATTTAGGTGACCTACACACATTTTAAAAAAGATATGTCCAGCAACAACATGAAGACAGGGGCAGCATATAAGTCAATACCAGAAGCATTTATTGACTGATCTGGGGAGATGGATTCCAGTTTCTGTGACAGATTATAAATAATCTCTGATGCCTTTGTTATATTAGCTTTTGGTTGAATGTACTGTCGTAGTAAATATATAATGTTATAGCTTGGTCTGACTAAAATCTTGTGCATGACCCATTTTGTGTTGGGCGTTTGTTTTCAATCAATGCTGTTCCTATCCTATAACAATGGACAAAAGAGTCCTATCTTGTCAGCCTTGTCAGCAGGTGGCCAAGGACAACACCCACGCCATAGGTCTCTCAGTTCTTCCAACTCACGAGTTCTTGCTCTGAGGACACACACACACACACACACACATCATCACTGATAACACACACACACACACACACACATCATCACTGTTAAACACACACACACACACACATCATCACTGTTAAACACACACACACACACACACAAAAATCCCCTCTCTTTAGGCTGAACATTTGAAGACAGAGAACCCGACTCAGAGCCAATGCAACAGTGGAGGGGACCTCGCCCAACTCATCAGGACCAATCAGAAGATCAGAACTACTAGATTCAACCTACATCATTTATTGTATAAAATGTCAGCACACAATGTTTTCGGGGCTCTCTTCAGATAGCTCCCTAAGAGTTTGACGAACGAGTCCGTGCACGCGATTCCAGATATCTTTACCTCTGAATAAACTGCCTTTATTATACCATATCCACCCTGTCCAAAGTCTCTACTTGGTCTCAGTTCTCCAGTAAACTTGTGATTATCAACAGTACACAACGGTAACAAACAATTGGGGGAACTCACGGGGCAGATAGTAAGGTCGCAGTGACACAGAAAGCAGTTCAATGTCGGGGCTCGGGGGTACAGAGTCGCTCTCTTACCAGGATCGATTTTCCCTGTGACTGTCAGATCGAGGTCCGCTCCGACGAGGGTGAAGCCGGCCGGCTCCACTTCTCTGTCCGGGACTCTGTCATCCAGCCAAGTCTCCCAGCTGTATTGGATTCCGCTGCCAGCAACGTTTTCATTATTTAGTCCGTTCGTAGCGGGTATGTACACGATCAACAAGATCAGTCCAAAACCCACCACTGGAAATCCATGGTTGGCAGAATGTTTGTAAACTAAGTGTACAAATTAAAAACATAAAATAACGCCACTAAGTGTACAAATTAAAAACATAAAATAACGCCACATTGCAGGTCGCAACAGAGACGCTGCTAGCCGCTATTTGCTTAGTTACGTTCATGGTTACGTCACGTATGACGAAAGCGCGTAAGTGCAAGCCCACAGACACCCATAGAGAATGTATTGAAAGCTTTGAAATTTGAAAAAAATAGATTTTACATGACAGGCTATGAGAGACTTCTGGGCGATTTTCAACCTGACTGAAATCGCCCAAAAACGGGCGGGGCCATTTGAAGCACGACTTTAGCCTGATTTGACATTTAGTGGCAGTCAGATCAGATTACAACACTGATAACTACTGTTGCCGTGATATAATTGATTAGAAAAAAAATCCCTTCCTTTTCCCGTTTGGCAGTGCGTCGCCCATATCGCCCTATTGAACAGGCCGTCCCTGGTCCTAAGACACCTGTAACAGATGTAATGAACTTGTTAATATAAATACATATTACACAACATAAGCTCAGTTGTAAATACCCAAGGAGGAGGACATAAAGTCCTGTAAACAAATTAAAGCAGATGAGCAGATTCCTGGAGTTATAAGTGGAAAGAGAGAACATTTTTATCATCCCAGAGGCATTGATCAGGATTCTGAACACATTTGGCCCAGGCAGCAGAGCGCTCTGGTCTGTGGTGTTGGACCTGTGGTGTTTTTTTTTCTCTCTCCCTCTCTCCTCTCTCCTCCCTCCAACCAGCCCACCTCACTGCAGGCCACTGACCCACATTGAAATGTGAAAATTCATCATCACCATTGACAAGTGTATTGACAAAACTATGTACTGGGGCTATAATACGAAACCTATCTGCAGCATAGCTGGATTGCCAGAAATATCTCATTCCAATTATCTGCGGTCTCATATGACCTGCGGACATTTCACTAGTGCAAAAACCAGAGCTTTCTAAATAATCAAATCAAATTGTATTTGTCACATGCACCAAATACAACAGGTGTAGACCTTACAGTGAAATGCTTACTTACAAGGCCTTAACCAACAATGCAGTTTTAAGAAAAAACACCCAAAAATTACAGAAAAAAACATGAAAAAATGTGTGCGGGGGCACAGGTTAGTCAAGATAATTGGAGGTAATATGTACATGTAGGTAGAGTTATTAAAGTGACTATGCATAGAGAATAAACAGAGAGTAGCAGCAGCGTAAAAGAGAGAACAGTCTATGACTAGGGTGGCTGGAGTCTTTGACAATTTTTAGGGCCTTCCTCTGACACCGCCTGGTATAGAGGTCCTGGATGGTAGGAAACTTGGCCCCAGTGATGTACTGGGCCGTACGCACTACCCTCTGTAGTGCCTTGCAGTCGGAGGCCGAGCAGTTGCCATACCAGGTAGTGAGGCAACCAGTCAGGATGCTCTCGATGGTGCAGCTGTAGAACCTTTTGAGGATCTGAGGACCCATGCCAAATCTTCTCAGTCTCCTTAGGGGGAATAGGTTTTGTCGTGCCCTCTTCACGACTGTCTTGGTGTGCTTGGACCATGATAGTTTGTTGGTGATGTGGACACCAAGGAACTTGAAGCTCTCAACCTGCTCCAATGCAGCCCCGTCGATGAGAATGGGGGCGTGCTCGGTCCTCTTCTTTTTCCTGTAGTCCACAATCATCTCCTTTGTCTTGATCATGTTGGGAGAGGTTGTTGTCCTGGCACCACACGGCCAGGTCTCTGACCTCCTCCCTAAAGGCTGTCTCGTCGTTGTCGGTGATCAGGCCTAACACTTTTGTGTCATCGGCAAACTTAATGATGGTGTTGGAGTTGTGCCTGGCCATGCAGTCATGGGATAGGGACTACAGGACGGGACTGAGCACGCACCCCTGAGGGGCCCCCGTGTTGAGGATCAGTGTGGCGGATGTGTTGTTACCTACCCTTACCACCTGGTGGCGGCCCGTCAGGAAGTCCAGGATCCAGTTGTAGAGGGAGGTGTTTAGTCCCAGGGTCCTTAGTTTAGTGATGAGCTTTGAGGGCACTATGGTGTTGAACGCTGAGCTGTAGTCAATGAATAGCATTCTCACATAGGTGTTCTTTTTGTCCAGGTGTGAAAGGGCAGTGTGGAGCACAATAGAAATTGTATCATCTGTGGATCTGTTGGGGCGGTATGCAAATTAGAGTGGGTCTAGGGTTTCTGGGATAATGGTGTTGATGTGAGCCATGACCAGCCTTTCAAAGCACTTCATGGCTACAGACGTGAGTGCCACGGGTCGGTAGTCATTTAGGCAGGTTACCTTAGTGTTCTTGGGCACTGGGACTATGGTGGTCTGCTTGAAACATGTTGGTATTACAGACTTGGACAGGGAGAGGTTGAAAATGTCAGTGAAGACACTTGCCAGTTGGTCAGCGCATGCTCTGAGTACACGTCCTGGTAATCTTGTGAATGTTGACCTGTTTAAAGGTCTTACTCACTTCGGCTACGGAGAGCGTGATCACACAGTCGTCCGGAACAGCTGATGCTCATGCATGCTTCAGTGTTACTTGCCTCGAAGCAAGCATAGAAGTAATTTAGCTCGTCTGGTAGTCTCGTGTCACTGGGCAGCTCGCGGCTGTGCTTCCCTTTGTAGTCTGTAATAGTTTGCAAGCCCTGCCACATCGACGAGTGTCGGAGCCAGGTTAGTACGATTCGATCTTAGTCTTGTATTGACGCTTTGCCTGTTTTATGGTTCGGAGGGCATAGCAGGGTTTCTTATAAGCTTCCGGGTTAGTGTCCCGCTCCTTGAAAGCAGCAGCTCTACCCTTTAGCTCAGTGCGGATGTTGCCTGTAATCCAAGACTTCTGGTTGGGGTATGTACGTACAGTCACTGTGGGGACGACGTCATCGATGCACTTATTGATGAAGCCAGTGACTAATGTGGTGTACTCAATGCCATCAGAATAATCCCAGAACATATTCCAGACTGTGCTAGCGAAACAGTCCTGTAGTTTAGCATCTGCTTCATCTGACCACTTTTTTATTGACCGAGTCACTGTTGCTTCCTGCTAGAATGGCTAGCTACATAAACAACAAAAAATCTTGATGTTATATTTTGTCATGAATATTTCCTAGCTTTAGTCAGGGAGCTTATCCAATTCCAAAAATCGTGCACATTTGTTTGCCATAAGCCCTAGTACCTTGCATCTGACTATAGCCTACTAGATAAGGAATAGCCTAGAGGAGACTTGTGTTACCATACTCCCATCTAGTGGAACGATGTTATCACTATAGGCTTCTTTCCTGTCTGACATTTGCATTCAATGTGTCACTTTGTGACTTTGGCCAAATTGATAAAGAATCATGGCTTAATTAAAAGGCTCATAATAACAAATTGATAGCTAATCATTTCTGAGTACCATACTGTGATTGTTTTCAATTAAAATGGTCTGTCTGTGAGTGGTTTGAGTGGGAGGGGAAAACTGAAAACTAGCTTTGGAACTCTCTAATTGATCTATTTACTAATTTTCCGCCTGGTGTTGTCACCAGGCAGGCCAAAACTCCATCCCACCAAAACAGGCTGAAATTTCAGGAGGTCTTTTCAAAAAACGCTTACAATAAAATGGCATTATCATAATATTATTCCAACCTCAGTGTGGAAATATATATAAAATACAGGAAAATCACGTTTTTGACTGCACTGGGCATTTAAGCCGTTGCCCAAGGTCTGGCTAGTCGAGACTAATGTGTAGGCAGGTACCTGGCGCGAGGTCGACATCTGAAGTGCGATGACGCGAAAGCGTAAGAATGGCGCTGTTAACATCAGATATTCATCTCCTGAGTATACACTTTCGTTCGAGGTGTACATACCTATGTCTCCTTATTACAAACCAAGTAATCTTACTTATAGGTCTTCATGCTCTCTTGAGAACCTTGATTAACCGCGAAAACGATTCAGTCGGCAGTGGTGAGCCAGTCCAGGATGTATTGGGCCTCCCTACCAGGCCGACGGCCTGTTGTAGGCTCGTTTAGGGCCAAAGTAGTGGGCTGGGGTGGTGGGATAGTGTATAGGTGCAGGGTTAGATTGTAGCGCAATTAAAGTTTCCCCATTCCCCTTTTTTTTTGGTGACCAAAATGTGTAATCCGTACTCCGACCTGCGAAAGGCAGCAATACAACACAGCGTCGAGTCTGCCGGAAAACCACACTAAGAAGAAGAAGAAGTCTCGACGTCACCACTGTAAACTTCTGCTCCGGAAGAATACTTAGTCCATTATGAAATCACAGGCGACAGATAAGTAAACTTAGTATACAGTAGCTTATTATTTAAGAAAAGATTTCACGGTCCGACATACTGTGAATATGACCTTCGCCTTGAGATCAACGCGACGCTTGTACACTCACCTGTCAACGTCTGGTTTCGTGCAGTGTCGCACTATCAAGAAAGAACACAATTTAAAAGTGAGCATTCAATTAACTTGGTAATGTGTCAGTTTGTTCTGATATTTTGATCATACCGGTAGTTAATGTTTAAAAGCTTGATGAACTGCTTGAAATAATATTGATCTGGTTGATAGATAACCGAAATGCACGGCTGCATTTATTCTGTAGGCTAGTAGAGCCTTAGCCTTTGACCATTACATGACAGGTAAGTCATTGGACGAAGGCGTCTCCTGTTGGGGGTAGTTTTGTTCAGATCCAGACGTTCAATCTGAACATTAACATGCATCTCTTGCGCTACGGTTTTAAAAACATAAGGACCTTATATTTCATATCAGCGAAAAAAATTTCTAAAAACAAAAGGAGATGAATATCTGATGTTAGTGATTTTTTTCAAAAAACAAAAGGTTAAATTGATACACACCTTGTTATTAAGGTTAGTATGGCCATATCTCCATGTTACAGCGCTTGTTTACTGAAAACAGATGGAAGACAAGAGGCGACCACCTGTGCTAATTAGCTATCTAGCATGTTCCGAACACCTGTGTGTAATGCCGCGTTCATTACATTTACATTTTAGTCATTTAGCAGACGCTCTTATCCAGAGCGACTTACAGTTAGTGCATACATTATTTATTTTTATTTTTCAAACTGGCCCCCTGTGGGAATCGAACACACAACCCTGGCGTTGCAAACGCCATGCTCTACCAACTGAGCTACCTGCCGGCCATTCCCTCCCCTCCCCTACCCTGGACGACGCTGGGCCAATTGTGCGCCGCCCCATGGGTTCTTGTATAGTCCCCTTGTTCAGGTATGGCTAAAATGTTATTATTATTTGTGTGTCCCTGTGTTAGAATGGTGGGTGGGAGCGGGTGATCCCTGCATTCCGCTCTGTGTGTGGTGAAGATGGAGTGTCCTTGGGTGAAGCAGTCAGGGAGCAACATGGCAGAGATGAGTCTGTACACAGGTGAGCTCAGCCATCTGGCACAGAGCAGGTATGTTCTGTCTCCAACATGCACACACACATACATGTGTACAAACTCGATTTGTGTATGTGTTTCAGGGTTGGGGTCAATTCGAATTGAAGGCAGTCAATTCAGGAAGTAAACTTAAATTACAATTTAATAGTTGAAAAAAGGGCATTTATTTTCAATGACTTCTCAATAAACTGAACAGTAGAAGCTATTTAAAAAAAAAATCTAAATATTAAATTCACATCAATTCCTGAATTGACTGCCTTCAATTTGAATTGACCCAACCCTGATGTGTTTCTTGTGATGGATAGCTACAGGGATTCGGGGTGGTTCTAGGAGTATCCTATTAGTCTAAGTGATTGTTCTCTCGCAGATGTCGCCCCCCAGACGTAGTGGTGTGGCCGCGTAGTGTGGAGGAGGTCAGTGCCCTCGCCAAGATCTGCCACCACCACCACCTTCCCATCATCCCCTTTGGCACGGGCACAGGCCTCGAGGGCGGAGTGGGGGCACTTAAGGTGAGAGAGAATCAGTCTGTCAAGGAGATGTATATCAGTCTGGCAAGTTTGATTAATCTCTCTGTGAATTTATAGTCATTCCACCTCAAAAAGTACAAGAAAGAGGATTTCGACACCCGCCATCTCAGATTGTTCTGAAATCCTTTCTGTAGTTAGAAACAGGAATATGATTAGCATTCCTTGTAGAAATATAGTTTGATTTAAGCTAATTGACTGTACACAAATGAGCCATTTTAATTGATAGGATTCAGATAATCTTCAATAAATATAGTACCTAACATCCGATTCGGACCTTAATTCTTCCTAACAATGAGTAAGACAAGGAATCCAATAAAATTATAAAAAGCCACCCACAGACCCCACTCTGATCCAACAACCAATATACAGTATTGGTTATCTGTGTTTGACAAGTAGTATGGAGTAAGGCTTCTTCTTCATCCTTTGTAAGGTATTCTCTGTCAATCTGGTGATGTTTTTTTCCCCCTGTTCAGAGAAATTAGTCATTGAAGTAACTTTACCATAAATTAGTGTGAAAATACCAAGTTTTGCCCACTAGATGCCGCTATTCCTGCTACTGGCACCACACCCTTTTATCCATGTTGCTGGTGTCTTGTGTTTATTAAATAGATCACAACATTCTCTTTGCAACTTTGGGTAGAAAACCAATAGATTTTGCTCATGATGAAACTAGATTTTATGGTCATCCTCACAATTCAAGCCAGTCCTCCATGAAAGCAATTCTGTTTTTCATTCTCATAGGCTTAATTTCTGACCATGAAACAGCCCCTCTGTGTGTGGTTTATTCCCTTCAAAAAAGGTCTGGATTAGTTTGACCATTCCTGGTGAACAAGCAAACCATTAGGCTACAGCACTTCAATGGTAAAAGTCCCAAACACACACACTATAGTATTTTGCAATGGTAATTGTATTGGGTTGGGTTTAATGGTAAATGTCACTGATCACACTACATATAGAGATGTTTTCAAATAATGTTTTAGAAAAACATATGACTGCCATGCAATGGATTATATTTGAATTACTTTATTAGGGTTGTCACAACATTTTAGTCACTAGCACACAGTGGTGGTAAAAGTACCCAACTGTCATACTTGAGTAAAAGTAAAGATACCTTAATAGAAAATGACTCAAGTAAAAGTCACCCAGTAAAATTCTACATGAGTCAAAGTATTTGGTTTAAAATATACTTAAGTATCAAACGTAAAAGTGTAAATAATTTCAAATTCCTTATATTAAGGAAACCAGATGGCACCATTTTCTTGTTTTTTTTTATTTACAGAAAGCAAGGGGCACACTCCAACACACAGACATCATTTACAAACGAAGCATGTGAGTTTAGTGAGTCCGCCAGATCATAGTCAGTAGGGATGACCAGGGATGTTTGTTTGATAAGTGTGTGAATTTGACTATTTTCCTGTCCTGCTAAGCATTCAAAATGTAACGAGTACTTTTGGGTGTCAGTGAAAATGTATGGAGTAAAAAGTACATTTATTTTCTTTAAGAATGTAGTAAAGTAAAAGTTGGCAAAAATATAAATAGTAAAGTACAGATACCCAAAAAAACTACGTAAGTAGTATTTTTACTTAAGTACCTTACACCACTGCTAGCACATTTCTCCATCAAAGTTTTAGATTTGAAAGAAAAGTATTCATATGAGAATTGCACCATACGGATAGCCCTCAGACAGCTGCCATTTGTTGGACGGGAGAGCTGGGTTGAAGCATTAGGTTGCTAAGAGAAGGACAAACTGAATTGCTTTCATGGAGGACTGGCTTGACCACACAATTTATTTTCATAGTGAGCAAAAGCTATTGGGTTTTCTACACAATTTCCAAAGAAAATGTTGTGATTCATTTAATAAACCAGCAAAATGGATAAAAGGGTGTGGTGGCAGTAGCAGGAACAGTGGCATCTATTGGGCAAAACATGGTACTTTCTCACAAATGTATGGTAAATCATGCAAGTGACTTCAATGGCTAATTTCTCTAAACGGGGTTAAAAATAAACATCACCCTATTCACAGGGAATACATTACAAATGGTGAATAAGCAATACTCTAAGCCACAGCTCCATACTACTTGTCAAACAAAGAGAACTGATACTGTGTACTGGTTGATGGCGTGGGGTCTGTGGGTGGCTTTTTATAATTTTAGTGGATTCCTCATATCTCACACAATGGTAGGAAAAAGTTCAGTCCAAATCGGATGTTGGGTACTATAATTTGTTGAATATTATGTGAATCCAATTTGGGTGCTATCAATTAGCTTTATTTCTCAATAACAATCTGAGATGGTGGGTGTCATGGCTTGCTGAAATGACATGGAATGACCCTAGAGAGAAAGACTACTAGAGTGAGAGAGAAAGTTGTTTTGTGTAAAAGCCGTAATAATTCATGTTGATGTTTTTTGTTTCTCTCACAATGTTAGTTGGAATGTGTGACAGAGTAAGACAGGATGCAGTGTCATCATCTCCTAAAGGTGTCTAAATGGAGGGTGCTGTGTAAGAGGTCTTGCAAAAGGGCTCAATGCGTTGTCACTGCTGTTGTCAGTACCAAACAACGCAGGCAGACGTCTGTACAGTGCATCCCTGACCTCTAATAATGTGGGTCCTTGTATTCACAATGTTTCATTGAGGGTCGATATGAAGTATTCCTAAGTGTGTGTGTGTAAGGGCGGGGTGTGTTTCAGTCTGAGGAACATGGACAGGGTGTTGGACCTCCATCAGGAGGACTTTGATGTGAGTGTGGAGCCAGGTGTGACACGCAAAGGCCTCAACTCCTACCTGAGAGACACGGGCCTGTGGTTTCCTGTCGGTGAGTCACGTGACCTGCAATGATGACACTGCACCAACGGGCGGCCCAATAGGCCTGTCACTACACACCCGGAGTTTAGTTAATCATTGTGAAATTAAGGGGAACGTTTTTCTATTGTGAAATACGGGTCCATGGGTGGAAAATGTTGGGAACCCCTGATCTAAGTAATCATACAAACTACTTTCATGTACAATGGTATTGCATGATCGTCATTCTAGCTGGCATTTTGAGCCTTCAATTGTGAAGAATATTTGTGAAGTGTTAGGTATGAAGTCACTGAGGTGTTCTACTGTCTGTCGTCACACACAGACCCTGGTGCAGATGCTTCTCTGTGTGGCATGGCTGCCACCAGTGCATCAGGCACCAATGCGGTGCGCTACGGCACCATGCGGGAGAACGTACTCAACCTAGAGGTGGTCCTGGCAGATGGATCCATCATTCACACAGCAGGCAGGGGGCGCCGGCCAAGGTAACACTCCCAAACATGGATATATTCATGGTTATGTACAGTTGAAGTCTGAGGTTTACATACACTTAGTTACACTCCACAAATTTCTTGGTAACAAACTATAGTTTTGGCAAGTCGGTTAGGACATCTACTTTGTGCATGACACAAGTAATTTTTCCAACAATTGTTTACAGACAGATTATTTCATTTATAATTCACTGTATCACAATTCCAGTGGGTCAGAAGTTTACATACACTAAGTTGACTGTGCCTTTAAACAGCTTGGAAAAATTCCAGAAAATGTAATGGCTTTAGAAACTTCTGATAGGCTAATTGACATCATTTTAGTCATTTGGAGGTGTACCTGTGGATGTATTTCAAGGCCTACCTTCAAACTCAGTGCCTCTTTGCTTGACATCATGGGAAAATCAAAAGAAATCAGCCAAGACCTCAGAAAAAAAATGGTAGACCTCCACAAGTCTGGTTCATCCTTGGGAGCAATTTCCAAACGCCTGAAGGTACCACGTTCATCTGTACAAACAATAGTACGCAAGTATAAACACCATGGGATCACGCAGCCGTCATACCGCTCAGGAAGGAGACGCGTTCTGTCTCCTAGAGATGAACATACTTAGTGTGAAAAGTGCAAATAAATCTCAGAACAACAGCAAAGGACCTTGTGAAGATGCTGGAGGAAACAACAGGTACAAAATTATCTATATCCACAGTAAAACGAGTCCTATATCGACATAACCTGAATGGCCGCTCAGCAAGGAAGAAGCCACTGCTCCAAAACCGCCATAAAAAAGCCAGACTACGGTTTGCAACTGCACATGGGGACAAAGATCGTACTTTTTGGAGGAATGTCCTCTGGTCTGATGAAACAAAAATAGAACTGTTTGGCCATAATGGCCATCATTATGTTTGGAGGAAAAAGGGGAATGCTTGCAAGCCGAAGAACACCATCCCAACCGTGAAGCACGGGGGTGGCAGCATCATTCTATGGGGGTGCTTTGCTGCAGGAGGGACTGGTGCATTTCACAAAATAGATGGCATCATGAGGAAGGAAAATTATGTGTATATATTGAAGCAACATCTCAAGACATCAGTCAGGAAGTTAAAGCTTGGTCGCAAATGGACAAACCCAAGCATACTTCCAAAGTTATGGCTTAAGGACAACAAAGTCAAGGTATTGGAGTGACCTCAATCCTATAGAAAATGTGTTGGCAGAACTGAAAAAGCGTGTGCGAGCAAGGAGGCCTACAAACCTGACTCAGTTACACCAGCTCTGTCAGGAGGAATGGGCCAAAATTCACCCAATTTATTGTGGGAAGCTTGTGGAAGGCTACCCGAAACGTTTGACCCAAGTTAAACAATTTAAAGGCAATGCTACCAAATACTAATTGAGTGCATGTAAACTTCTGACCCACTGGGAATGTGATGAAAGAGAAATAAAAGCTTAAATAAATAATTCTCTCTACAATTATTCTGACATTTCACATTCTTAAAATAAAGTGGTGATCCTAACTGACCTAAGACATTTATTAGGATTAAATGTCAGGAATTGTGAAAAACTAAGTTTAAATTTATTTGGCTAAGGTGTATGTAAACTTCCGACTTCAACTGTACATCATTGCTTACACTGCCAGGCCTGAAACAGAAAATTACAGTTAAAACATGTTTTAGGTTTTTAATAGCTAAACACTGTGGCGTTTTCTCTCTTTCTGTAATTTCACCAGTAATGACATGTATGACCTTTGACCTTCTCTCCGTTAGGAAGACATCAGCGGGGTACAACCTGACCAACCTGTTTGTGGGTTCAGAGGGCACTCTGGGGGTGATCACCAAGACCACCCTGCGTCTCTACGGGGTGCCAGAGGCCATGGTGTCTGCTGTGTGCACCTTCCCCTCTGTCCAGGCAGCAGTGGACAGCACTGTGCAGGTACTCCAGACCGGAGTGCCCATCGCACGCATCGGTGAGTAGATGAGGTGGCCATTTACTCGTTTTTAACACAGAACTTACCTCTGCGTTCATTGTTTTCTTACAGTAAAGTGCCTGTCCATCTTAAACTGACACTGAGCAAGAGACTGATATGCATTCTTACTCAGAGTAACCAAGGGCTTTAGACACTATTTGGAGGACCTGATGCTATTTAAAACACTGACCAAGTGTTTTACCACCATCTTCTCAGAGGAGCTGGAGCCTTGTTCTAATCCAACCACGTCTGTCCTTTCCAGAGTTCCTTGATGATGTGATGATTGACGCCTGTAACAGCTTCAACTCCCTGTCCTACCCCGTGGCCCCCACTCTCTTCCTGGAGTTCCACGGCACTGAGAAGAGTCTGGAGGAGCAGGTTACCGTCACAGGTGTGTGTGTGTGTTGTTATTTTGTTGCTATACTGTGTTATATTGTTATACTGAATGTATGATGTAATTGTACGTTAAAAGGAACATCAGTTGTGATAGTTTGCTGTAAATTCGACCTGTGAGAGTGAGATTTCTTCTTATTTGTTGATGGGAAACTACTTGTTGTGGTGTGTCTAGAGGAGATCACGCAGGCTAACGGTGGGTCAGACTTTAGCTGGGCACGGGATGCAGAGACCCGCGGGCGCCTGTGGAAGGCACGACACGATGCCTGGTACGCTGCCCTGGCACTCAGACCGGGCTGCAAGGTAAGGAAGGCTCTGATAAATAATGTCTTCACTTTGTTTGTAATGACGGATCCAGTGTTGACGTAACAGAAATGTGCTGACTCCATTTTGGTCCTGCAGGCCTATTCCACAGATGTGTGCGTCCCTCTCTCTCGTCTCCCTCAGATCATTGTGGAAACCAAGGAGGACCTGATGCTAAACCGACTCACAGGTAACGGCAAGCTAACACTCAACAGACTCCCTCTTGGTGCATCACTCAGAGGATACAATATTTGTGTATGTGCATGTTACTGTACATGTTTGTGTGTGACCAGTAGTGTATTGAGGATTATTTCTCTCCTGAGGTCCGATCGCGGGTCATGTTGGAGATGGAAACTTCCATTGTATAATGGTCATGGATCCCAATGACCAGGGTGAGGTCACTAGAGTTCATGAGTTCACTGAGAGACTGGCCAGGTACTGTATGTCTCTTTCCTCCCTATATCGCCATTAATCGGCCCCTTGTTCCTGACCATGGAACTCATTCTCTCTTATCCCTGTATTTTATATTTCTCTGTTTCTCTCTCACGCTGTAGGAGAGCACTGGCCATGGACGGGACATGTACAGGGGAGCACGGGGTGGGCTTGGGGAAACGAGCGTTGCTCCGAGAAGAGATGGGACCCCTGGCCATCGAGGTCATGCAGGGCCTCAAAGCGTCCCTGGACCCCAAGAACCTCATGAATCCTGGGAAGGTTCTGTAGCTGAAGGTACTGAAGCTATCACCTTATCAGAGCACTGAATCAATGAATGAAGTGTAATACTTAGGGATGCAATACCTCTGTCTGCCACAGGGTGTCAGTTGGGTATTTTATAGCGTGACTGACAGCACAAAGGGCAAATTGTGTTATTTTTGTGTCCCCTGAAGTTCCTCAGAATTAACTGCTGGTAATTTAGATGTTATTACAATGGAACTGTTTGACTTGAAATTATTTATTTACAACAATCCTAATGCATTGTTTTGCATTTTGTTTCTGCTAAATTATGTGCCCTGTTGATGTGTACATACTGTATTCAAACTGTAATTGGCCACTTCTGATTGACAATGAAGTATTTTTTAATAAAAATTCCTCATCATATTGCCATGGTGAAGTTGCTCTTATGTCTAAAGATTTCTTCTTACAATCTGATTTGCTCCTTTTTAAGACAATCTTAGCTGATGCCTTGAAATAAGGTGAACACAATAACTAAATGATAAGCATTTACACACCATTTCTTGAGTAGATTTGTTAAACTTAACATTTTAGGCCTGAATCTAGTTAAGGAAATGACATGAAGAAACATGTTTATTTTTTATTTTTTATTATTATTATATTTATCATTACTCATCCCACAGATTGCACATCAAAATCATCAGACAAGTAGTTGGTACCTCAAACAGGCATCCATTCACATCCTTGGAAAAAAATCATCAAAATACATTAACTAAATAAAGCAAGAAATGAAGGTATGGCCCTTTTTAGAGTGTTGGTCAGGGCTACAGTTAGCAGGAGACGTTAAGTTCTATATTTTATATCATAACTGACTAGTAGTCTGTCTCCCCTGTGTTCCTCGTTCAGTCTGAGAAGCTAGGTGGTTGTCTGCTTGCTTAATGAATGGTTTTTGAAGTGCCCTCACAGGTATGAAGCAGATAACCCTGCAAAAATACTATTCTCTACATTTCACTCTTAGCACAAATGGAAAAAATATTCACCCGTTTGTTCAGCTTTGTTTGTTTTTTCTTCCAGAATCATCATTCTGTTATTCTTTATTCTTCAGAATGCCTCTAATGTATAATGTGAGTTTTCTGACAGATTTGGAAAAACAAATCTTGTTAAATGTGAATAAATAAGTTGTAACCCCAGAATAGCTCTACAATGTGACTGCCATGTTTGGGTTGATGGGTCATGAACACCTCCAGTACAATAAGTCACATCAGCCAACACAACCAGAGGACATGACCTAATTCAGCAGAAAGCATATGGGGCACAGACAGTCTCTTAGGCCAAGAGGCATCACACATACACATGAACACACTCAAGGCCCTTACAGGGAAATGACTCATTCTGATCAGTGTCTCCCCATCACAGCAAAAACCTGGCAGACAAAAATAAGGACAGAGTATGTCATGGTGATTTTCTGTAACTGTAAACATTAGCGAAATAAAGGGAGAAATGATACATTCACACAGGGAAAATGGACATCTAGATTGTAAACGTTTCAAACACAGACAAACACATAGTATTGTCTCAGACTTCTATTTTACCCTTTATCCAATCAGGCTCTCACACTACAGAGCATCACCCCAACCACACCACAGGTATGGTGACTGACATCATCCTCACCGCCCCAGCACATAGAAGAACGTAAACCAACGAACCCCAACTGTCCCCCACAACACACAAGCACACACCACCAAGTGTAAACGACATACCCCCTCCACACACAGAACAAGTGTAGTTTGACTGGCATCTTCAGTGCCCCAACACATATAGAAGCATAAGCTACACCCCTGACACCTCCCACACACACACACAACAGAAACAGAAACCTACACAGACAGACCCTGCCTGTCCCACCAATACTGCACCTCACACACCACTACTCCACTTTAAAGTGAAGACTTAAGAGAAGCACATGTGACTCCAGCTAATGAGTGGTTGGGTGCTGTAACTCCGGTGACTGGGGGGGGGGAAGCCTTCTATCGCATGTTCAGACAACGTCCTGGGAGTCAACCTTTCCCTGGCACACAGGGTGCATCCAGCCCAATCCTTCCTCTTCATCTTTCTCTTCATCCTCCTCTGTCTCTTCCTGGTGAAGGCCATGGGAGGGCTGGATCCAGATGAGTGACAGGGACCCAGGCAGGGCCAGACTCTGGAGGCAGAATAGAGGGCAGAGCAGGGCGCCAGACCCCCGGAAGAGCCCAGGGCATGTGGTGGGGTGACTGGCTGGCTGGCTGGGGGGGGGGGGGGGACAAGCGGCCTGGTGAGGCAGTTTGACTGGAGGGATGGTCAGCCTGGTTGGGCTGACAGAGGGCCTCGACTGTCAGTTCGCAGTCTCTAGGGCTGGAGGAGAGGGGGCAGGGAGGAGGGGCACTCTGTAATGCATGTGGAAGTGACAGTATTGGCTTGATGGTTCTTCTTTTGGTTCAGTTTGCTAGGAATTTTCTTGATAGATTGATAGGTTTTTTGATTGTTTAATTGTTTTGGTTACTTCAGTGTCCAGATATCCATGGTTGGACCATAAAGTGCCCTGAGAGATAAAGAGGTTATTTTAAATGCATAATTCACAATTACAGAATGCTATAATTTCATACCGACTGAGAATGTTAGTTTTATTCAGGGTGGTTATACTGTACATGTATGTGTGCATAAGTATGCATTATGCAGTGCATCTACACTGAGTTAACCAAACATTAGGAACACCTTCCTAATATTGAGTTGCACAATTCGTCAGGGCATGGACTCTACAAGGTGTCAAAAGCGTTCCACAGGGATGCTGGCCCATGTTGACTCCAATGCTTCCCACAGTTGTGTCAAGTTGGCTGGATGTCCTTTGGGTGGTGGACCATTCTTGATACACACGGGAAACTGTTGAGCGTGAAACACAGCACCATTGCAGTTCTTGGCACACTCAAACCGGTGCGCCTGGCACCTACTACCATACCCCGTTCAAAGACACTTAAATATTTTGTCTTGCCCATTCACCCTGTGAATGGCACACATACACATTTTACATTTTACATTACATTTACATTTTAGTCATTTAGCAGACGCTCTTATCCAGAGCGACTTACAGTTAGTGAATACATATATATATTTTTTTTTTCATACTGGTCCCCCGTGGGAATTGAACCCACAACCCTGGCGTTGCAAACACCATGCTCTATCAACTGAGCTACATCCCTGCCGGCCATTCCCTCCCCTACCCTGGACAACGCTAGGCCAATTGTGCGCTGCCCATGAGTCTCCCGGTCGCGGCCGGCTGTGACAGAGCCTGGATTCGAACCAGGATCTCTAGTGGCACAGCTAGCACTGCGATGCAGTGCCTTAGACCACTGCGCCACTCGGGAGACTACACAATCCATGTCTCAATTGTCTCAAGGCTTAAAAATCCTTCTTTAACCTGTCTCCTCCCCTTCATCTACACTGATTTGAAGTTGATTTAACAAGTGACATCAATAAGGGAGCATACCTTTCACCTGGATTCACCTGGTCAGGCTATGTCATGGAAAGAGCAGGTTTTCTTAATGTTTTGTACACTCAGTGTATATGTTAGTGAGCTATTTTGAGAGCATGTTCTCATCATATTACTACTACCTAGTGACACTGAGTGAGTGTCCTATTTGGATCATAATGTTCTTGTAAGCATCTCCTGTCCCCAGTCTCCTGTGTGGAAGAGAGGAGATGCTCTCACCTTGAAGGAGTAGTAGGAGCACAGAGGTCAGTCAGTCTGAAGGATGCTCAGGGCAGGACCGATTAATCTCAAACCAGGAGTCTATACAGCTGGAGAGGAAGAGGAGAGAGGACACCACCATGAATGCATATATCTCTCTGGCCTCAGTTACGGTACATCACTGAGGCCTAAATGTATTGCCCCACTGAGTATAATTAATCTAGTGGTCATTTCAGGCTGTGTGAGCCTGTGTGCGTAGTGTACAGTGCATTTGGAAAGTATTCAGACCCCTTGACATTTTCCACATTTTATAACGTTACAGCCTTATTCTAAAATGGATTAAATAATTTATTCCCCTAATCAATCTACACACAATACCTCAATGACGAAGGCGAGAACAGGTTTTTAGAATTTTTTGCAAATTTATAAAAAAATATATAAAACAGATTCCTTATTTACATTAGTATTCAGACCCTTTGCTATGACACTCGAAATTGAGCTCAGGTGCATCCTGTTTCCATTGATCATCCTTGAGATGTTTCTAAAACTTGATTGGAGTCCACCTGTGGTAAATTCAATTGATTGGACATGATTTGGAAAGGCACATATAAGGTCCCAAGGTTGACAGTGCATGTCAGAGAAAAAATCAAGCTATGAGATCGAAGGAATTATCCCTAGAGCTCTGAGACAGGATTGTGTCGAGGCACAGATCTGGGGAATGGTTTGGCCGCCAGCCAAACTGAGCAATCGGGGGAGAAGGGTCTTGGTCACTCCACCAATCAGGCCTTTATGGTAGAATGGCCAGACGGAAGCCACTCCTCAGTAAAAGGCGCATGACAGCCCGTTTGGAGTTTGCCAAAAGGCACCTAAAGGACTCTCAGACCATGAAAAACAAGATTTTCTGGTCTGATGAAACCAAGATTGAACTCTTTGGCCTGAATGCCAAGCGTCACGTCTGGAGGAAACCTGGCACCATCCCTACGGTGAAGCATGGTGGTGGCAGCATGTGGGTATGTTTTTCAGCGGCAGGGACTGGGAGACTAGTCAAGATCGAAGGAAAGATGAACGGAGCAAAGTACTGAGAGATCCTTGATGAAAACCTGCTCCAGGGCGCTCAGGACCTCAGACTGGGGCAAAGGTTCACCTTCCAACAGGACAACGCAGGAGTGGCTTCGGGACAAGTCTGAATGTCCTTCAGTGGCCCAGCCAGAGCTCGGACTTGAATCCGATCAAACATCTCTGGAGAGACCTGAAAATAGCTGTGCAGCGCCACTCCCCATCCAACCTGACAGAGCTTGAAAGGATCTGCAGAGAAGAATGAGAGAAACTCCCCAAATACAGGTGTGCCAAGCTTGTAGCGTCATACCCAAGAAGACTCGAGGCTGTAATCGCTGCTTCAACAAAATACTGAGTAAAAGATCTCAAATATCACATTTACATAAGTATTACGTTTTTTATTTTGTTTAGATTTGCTAATATTTCTAAAAACCTTTTTGCTTTGTCATTATGGGGTATTGTGTGTAGATTGATGAGGGGGAAAAAACAATTGAATCCATTTTAGAATAAGGCTGTAACGTAACAAAATGTGGAAAAAGTAAAGGGGTCTGACTGAATACTTTCCGAATGCACTGTACAGTCCGGACCAGGAGTTGAGGCTGAGTGTGCATCAAATGGCACCCTATTCCCTATGGTGCACGACTTTTGACCAGAGCCCTATGTGCCCTAGTCAAAAGTAGTGCACTATATAGGGAATAGGGTGTCATTTGAGATGCAGCCTGAGAGCTTAGTCGTACCTCAACCTCACCTTTTGTGATAGATGCAGAGACAAGGCAGTCTGGCGATGGTGTCTCCTTGCTGCAGCTCCTCCAGACAGATCACACATTCCCCGGCATCCCTCGCTAGCACGTCATCTGGGACACACACACACAGGCAGACACATGCACACAGACGCACACAGGAAGTCAGGCACACACACAAACACATGCACACACACAAAAGAAAGCAAGACAACTGTGAGTGGCAATGACACATCACATCGTACCAAATTTGAAATAGCGAAGGCAGTGTGTCACTGCCACAAGAACAAAACTAAATCAGTAAAACACTGGAGACTATTCCACTACAGCAACAATAGAACAGAAACACCAGAATAGAACAGGGCAAAAGAAACGCAGCTGTGCACTCTGCTATTCAGGTGGAAGAGCATCCCAGTCAGTGCGTCAGAGGAGAGGGAGGACCAGGCCTGGTCTGGTTGCTGCTGTGTAAAACAAACAGCAGGGGGCACCATTGAGCACAGTCTGGTCTGGACCAACACTACCAGAGAAGAGGAGGTGAAGCGAGAGGGTCCACTCCCGTCAAAATCTGCCCACGCGGGAATACAGCGATAAGCAGACCGCCTGCCTACCCGCCCTTTGGGACAGCGACTCCTATTTTTAGAGGGGAGACACGACCGTCTCACACAGTATACACACAGTATCTCTGACAACTCACTGATGCAGGGTTTTACCGGCTTACACCGTGCCAACACATCATTGTTTGGCTTCTAGACCCCACATGGCTCACAGTTACTGTCTCTGTGCAGAGGCAGACGGTACACGAACCAGGAGACTGTGTTGCTGTGTGTGTGTGTATGAGCTGTTACTGGAAACATCCAGTCATTTGTTCAGCAAGGTAATGATCAGCAGGATATGACACGTTAGCTCATACCCCAACAGTGAGTCACTGAAACACACATGTTGCAACAGCCAGTGTTCTTAGAATAAGACATGGTGGATTCCAGTAAAACCTAGTTTTAATTTAACAGGAAATGCTGAACTGCAGAGTGCCAGAACCGAGTAGGAGACCAGACCACATCCTGTTACAGCAACTCACTACTTTCCCTGGAAACACTTGTGTGTGTGTGTGTGTGTGTGTGTATGCGTGTGCACATCTTTCTTGTCATGACTGTTTTGTTTGAGTGAGTGTGTGGTTTTAAAACAAAGGGTAGACTTAAGCAATAAGGCCCGAGGGGGTGTGGTGTATGGCTAATATATATCATGGCTAAGGGCTGTTCTTAGGCACGACATGAAGCGGAGTGCCTTATTGCTTTTATAAACTGGTTACCAACATACACTGAGTATACCAAACATTAGGAACACATTCCTAATATTGAGTTATCAACAGCCTCAATTCTTCGGGGCATGGTGTCTACAAGGTGTCAAACAGTTCCACAGGGATGCTGGCCCATGTTGACTCCAATACATCCCACAGTTGTGTCAAGTTAGCTGGATATCATTTGTGGTGGTGGTGGAGCATTCTTGATACACACAGGAAACTGTTGAGCGTGAAAAACCCAGCAGCGTTGCCGTTCTTGACACAAACCAGTGTGCCTGGCACCTACTACCATACCCTGTTCAAAGGCACTTTCTTTGTCTTGCCCATTCACCCCCTGAATGGCACACACACAATCCATGTCTCAATTGTTTCAACACTTAAAAATCCTTATTTAACCTGTCTCCCCCCCTTCATCTACACTGATTGAAGTGTAATTAACAAGTGATATCAATAAGGGATCATCGCTTTCACCTGGATTCACCTGGTCAGTCTATGCCATGGAAAGAGCATGTTTTGTATACTCAGTGTATATAGAACAGTAAACAAGTATATTTGCGTCATACCCGTGGTATATTGTCTGATATGCACATGGCTGTAATTCTGTTTTAGCCAATCAGCATCACGGACCCAAACTACCCAGTTTATAAAAGGGGATGGTGAGGTGAACGTGATGCTCTGAACCTCTGGTAGTCCATTCAAAGCATTCAAGGAAGTGAAGGTTATGTTTTTAAATGACCCTTAATGAAACGTTTGGTTAGGTTTGGTCACTGGGTGAATACAGTATTAGAACAAAGGAAAGCGGGAGGAGGAGGGATGAGAGACGAGGGAGGGAATGTGGGGAAGCTAAGGTGAAGGGAGGAGAAGACAGCGTGAGATGGAGTGAGACAGACAGAAGACATATGCTCTGAATGTAAATCAGCTTAGCTGGCTGCCCAGTCCCATCAACCCTCTGCCTCCCCCTCCTTCTCCACCCCTCACCCCCTCTCTCCTCCAACATCCTCAATCTCGAAAACTGGTCCTCATTAAATTCATACACAGCTGTTCCCCTTCCACACTCCTGTGATAGAACAATAAGCACCCCCTCCTCCTCCCCCCGTCTCACCTCCTGCTCCTTAGCTTGTTATCCTCTTAGGAGCTATGGCTTCAGCGGCTCGCTTCGCATTATGCCAGCCTGCCAGCCAGCCAGCCAGCCAGCCTGCCAGCCTGCCAGCCTGCCAGCCAGCCAGCCAGAGGGAGGGAGTGTGCATGTTTGTGTGCATGCAATGTTGTGTACATGGGGGAATTTAGGTCTAGGTCTTCAGACTGCAATGTACAGTGCAGTATACTGTATATGTCTATATATATTTGTGTCTGTGTGTATCCATTATTATTTGTGTTAAGTTGTTTAATTCTTGTGGTTAGTTAGGTATTATGTTTTATGCTTGTGTATGTGTGTGTGTGTGTTTTCTAGGAATCTATGGGTGTTTGTGAGTTGGTTTTTGAGTGAGTGAATGTGACACTGTTTTAGTGGAAATGTGAGTTGGAGAGTGAAGGATAGGTATATCCAGTCCACGTGAGCTGACCACTGTGTTTTTTTTGGGCTACGACATTGCATGATGATATTTTAATACTTGTGGTTAAATATAGCCCTTGAAGAGAGACCGAGAGGAGAGTTGGAGGGAGAGAGAGAGAGAGAGAGTGAGAGAGGAGAGAGAAAGAGTTTGGCTTTTACAGCACAGGTGATGGCTGCCTGCTAGTTTGGAGGACATACAGAGACAGAAAGGGAAGCAAGCCATGCTTGAGAAAGCCATAAAAGAAAAGTACTTTAGTCCTATTTGATGTGTTTGGGGAAAAATGCCAAATCTCCGTTGGCAATATACTGTATGCAAATGACACTGAGTGGGAAAGGAGTTTATCTGTGAAATATAAATGAATAATTCAATAACGTCTAGATATTACACTGTCTCTTACCATTGATGGCGGACGGTGCTGTTTTTGACCAATATTAATGCACTTCTATTTCTGTATTAGCTGGGTGTCACCCCTTTGTTCATCCCATAGCAGTATCAATACCGGCTGGGGTGGACAGGAGTTCACGGGTAAAAGCACAATTAAAGACCACTGGGTAAACCACCCAAATAATGTGTGGCATTTCTAACCATTAACCAATATCCCAATGTCAATCTTGCTGGCCAGATACCCACACCTCACCCAACCCACACAAACACACACTGTATGGATCTTCTATCTCATTATTATAGACACACACAACTCTGTAGCTGCTCCACAAACAGAAACACAGTAAGGATACAGACAGACACACACACATTTATCACTGCCACTGCGGGCAGGGTGTGTGTGTGTGTGTGTGTGTGTGTGTGTGTGTGTGTGTGTGTGTGTGTGTGTGTGTGTGTGTGTGTGTGTGTAGGTATATTGGCCATGCAGAGAGATCTGCTGATGTGTGACAGGCAGCGGGCCCAGCTGATTGACAATGGACCACAGAGCATTCTGGGAAATAAGATAAGCCGCAGTCCTGTCCCTATGTGTCACTAACTCAGGGGATTGCAGAGGAGAAACAGACAGGGATAGAGAGAGAGAGGAAGAGGGAAAAAGAGGAAGAGATGGAGAGGGGGAGAGAAAGTAAATGTGTCAGAAATAAAAATTGACAGGGCAGTTGAAAAACAACCCAAAAAATGAGAGATTGCTCTTCTTTGTCCTCTTACTCTTTATCAGCCATCTCTGTATCACTCTCCATACTCTTCCATCCTTCTCAGTCACTCTCTGTACTATTCCATCCTTCTCAGTCACTCTCCATACTATTCCATCCTTCTCAGTCACTCTCCATTCTCTTCCATCCATCCCAGTCACTCTGTACTATTCCATCCATCCCAGTCACTCTCCATACTATTCCATCCTTCTCAGTCACTCTCCGTACTCTTCCATCCATCCCAGTCACTCTGTACTACTCCATCCATCCCAGTCACTCTCCATACTATTCTATCCTTCTCAGTCACTCTCTGTACTCTTCCATCCTTCTCAGTCACTCTCCGTACTCTTCCATCCATCCCAGTCACTCTCTGTACTATTCCATCCATCCCAGTCACTCTCTGTACTATTCCACCCATCCCAGTCAGTTTCTCTCTCCTTTTGCTCCTCACTATCTCAATCTGTTTCTACCCCTGTTCCTTTTCAGCCCCTCATCTGTCACCCTCTCCCTCTGTGTCCTGACAGACCTGGCTTTAAATGAGCCCCAGAAAGCAGACTGGTGATACGTGACACGTAGCCCACAGGGTCACCTTCAGCCCCAGACAGACCGTAACAGAAAGCGGTCACTCAAACAGGTAGCAGTCAGTCAGTCACTCACAGGGGTGACTAAGGCTGCAGGCAGCTATCTCAGCCAGCCACTCTGTCAATCACACAACCTGGAACCAGGCCAGCACACAGTGTCACGGGAAAAGAACAGCAGACAGGCACCCATAATGCCCTGGGAAAGCTGATTGTCTACCTGAATCGACTCTGAACATATACCTGGCTTGACTCCCTGAACATACATATGTACCTAGCTGACACTCTGAACATTTAACTGTCTCTCCTACAATCTGAGCATACTGATTACACATTAACCAAAACCAATTACAGAGCTAATGGCATACATACACTATGTATTTGGCTACTGTATGGTGCATGTAGATCAGGTTTTTCTTGTTTAGATACTGTGATTACTAAAGTACAAGCAGCTCAAGCCATTGATACAGAAATACAGGATTCTATTTCTATGGCTTCAGTCTGCATTGGACAATTCTGAACTATCATATCGAGGCATGTCTGCAGACAGACAGACAGACAGACAGTAGTAATATGGAGAGAATCAATGGAGGGAATAACACACTGCCGTGACCCCAGCTCTGGTACTAGGCAGATGGGTCATATAGAGTTCACATCTACATTCCCACAGTCACAGCCAGCATCGACATAGTAAGAGATAGGGGAGAGAGAGCATCATAGGAGAGGGGGATGAGAGGCTACGTGAGCAAGAGAGAGACAAAGGGATAATGAGAAGAATGCAGAGATTCAGAGGAGGAAAAGTGGCAAACAAGAGGGGAGAGAAGGAGAGATAAAGCACAGGATATAGGGTCTGGGGAGAGATAGAGGAAGGGTGTCTCACCATTATAGGACAGGCGGGGCTTGCTTAGACACATGATGAAGTGCACCTCCATCTCATTGGACGCCACAGACTTGGAGCAGACAGGACACTTGAACCCTGTGGAGAACGAGGTTAGACTTTAGTATAAGCACGTTACACTGGCTCTCTGGCGCTCAAAGCAACCATCCAATTTACAACAGTGAATAAGTGAAACAAATGATCCTAGATTATTACAAACCAGTGTTCCCAACTAGAATAGGGGCACCACAAACATTGGCATCGACCATGTAGTCACACTGAATCACTCTGTCTGTCTATCTGTCTGTCTGTCTTTTCTAGTCAGTGCCCTTGTGACAATGTGATACAGACCTGTCCCTTATTAATCATGTAATAAAAAATGTATAATATGTAAAAATGTTGAATGTTTACCTGCATATGGAAAGGGACTGCAAATGGAAATTAGCTGTGTTGCAAAATCTGGTGAGACATAGTATGTTGTCCCTGACTAATAAACTAAGCAATTTTTAAAACTGTGTTGATACAATTCTGGCACATAGAGTGAGTCATTAAACACATACTGTATATCCCATCCCAAATAGCAGACATGACTTATGGCAAAGCCCTATTTTAGCTATCTCTCTTGCGATGTTTGGTTTCAGCTTTGTGCATACAACAGCATTAGCAAAGCACATAACAGGAGATTACATCAATTCCTGCCGTCGCTCTCTATCCAGCCACGAGTTGAGTTTTGCATCATGAGCTCTCAATACTGCTTAAACACAGACACCAATAGTGTTCAGCTGGCTGCACCCAACACTTTACATTTACCCAGATACCATGAACATAGACACCAGGGCAGTGTCCCAAATGACACCCTTTCCCTATATAGTACACTACTTTGGAATATAGTGTGCCATTTGGGACACAACCCAGTAGTGTTTAGATGGCTGCGGCACCAAATCCTTTACATTTATTTACACAGTTACCATCCCAGATCCCACAGCGCTGGGCTGGACTTGCCAGTCTTTTAATGAACAATAGCAGGCCATTATCACGTTGGCCATGAAACTACTGAGTCCAGGGACCACGCTGTCCTGTGTGTGCATGGCCAGAAATGAGCTCAGCCATGCCAAAATCAGCTTGTTTTTGGTCCAATTATAACTATGCACGTATAAAGATGTTGCTATTCATTCATACTGGTAGTATATGACTGTGTTATTCCTCATTACTAGTTAGTTATACATGTGATGTTTTAGAAATGGTATATGTGCCGCTGGGAAAGCAGTGAGCAGAATGTGTCCTCCTTCTGTATTTTCTCTTTATTCAGTAGAGGGAGGGACAGCATCAACGTGTCAGTGGTGGGATTCGTACCTATATCGCTAATATCAATATGTTCTTGGGAGACTGCAGCAGTACTGCTACTCCACGCTCCCGCACCAGAATGTGTGTTTAGTGTTTTAAGTCAGGGTCTACATTTTTTTTTTTATTGGGGGGGAGGGGTAGATCAGCTTTAATATTACAGATAGATTGTAACTTCCATCAATGTAATTGTCTCCCGATTGGCGCAGTGGTCTAAGGCACTGCATCGCAGTGCTAGCTGTGCCACTAGAGATCCTGGATCGACTCCAGGCTCTGTCGTAGCCGGCCGCGACCGGGAGACCCATGGGGCGGCGCACAATTGGCCCAGCGTCGTCCAGGGTAGGGGAGGGAATGGCCGGCAGGGATGTAGCTCAGTTGGTAGAGCATGGCGTTTGCAATGCCAGGGTTGTGGGTTTGATTCCCACGGGGGGCCAGTATAAAAAAAATATATATATATATAACTTAACTGTAAGTCGCTCTGGATAAGAGCGTCTGCTAAATGACTAAAATGTAAAATGTAAATGTCTGCGTCACTTCCAATCCCCCATATGTTTTATTTTCTTGAGAAAAAAAAATATATACACACACTACCGTTCAAAAGTTTGGCTATTGTAGCTGGAAACGGCTGATTTTTAATGGAATATCTACATAGGCGTACAGAGGCCCATTATCAGCAACCATCAGTCCTGTGTTCCAATGGCACGTTGTGTTTGCTAATCCAAGTTGATCATTTTAAAAGGCTAATTGATCATTAGAAAACCATTTTGCAATTATGTTAGCACAGCTGAAAACTGTTGTGCTGATTAAAGAAGCAATAAAACTGGCCTTCTTGAGACTAGTTGAGTATCTGGAGCATCAGCAATTGTGGGTTCGATTACAGGCTCAAAATGGCCAGAAACAAACAACTTTCTTCTGAAACTCGTCAGTCTATTCTTGTTCTGAAAAATGAAGGCTATTCCATGCGAGAAATTGCCAAGAAACTGAAGATCTCGTACAACTCCCTTCACAGAACAGAGCAAACTGGCTCTAACCAGAATAGAAAGAGGAGTGGGAGGCCCCGGTGCACAACTGAGCAAGAGCACAATAATTATATTTTGTTTGTTTTTACTCCTGAACTTCCTCTACCCTCAAACTCCGATCATTTTCATGATGTCCATTCGGTTTGCTTCTAATGCCTTATCTTTCTAACTGTGCTCTTTCACAAAAGCTCTCAACCTATAACCTATATACAGTGGGGAGAACAAGTATTTGATACACTGCCAATTTTGCAGGTTTTCCTACTTACAAAGCATGTAGAGGTCTGTCATTTTTATCATAGGTACACTTCAACTGTGAGAGACGGTATCTAAAAAATCCAGAAAATCACATTGTATGATTTTTAAGTAATTAATTTGCATTTTATTGCATGACATAAGTATTTGATACATCAGAAAAGCAGAACTTAATATTTGGTACAGAAACCTGTGTTTGCAATTACAGATATCATATGTTTCCTATAGGTCTTGACCAGGTTTGCACACACTGCAGCAGGGATTTTGGCCCACTCCTCCATACAGACCTTCTCCAGATCCTTCAGGTTTCGGGGCTGTCGCTGGGCAATACGGACTTTCAGCTCCCTCCAAAGATTTTCTATTGGGTTCAGGTCTGGAGACTGGCTAGGCCACTCCAGGACCTTGAGATGCTTCTTACAGAGCCACTCCTTAGTTGCCCTGGCTGTGTGTTTCGGGTCGTTGTCATGCTGGAAGACCCAGCCACGACCCATCTTCAATGCTCTTACTGAGGGAAGGAGGTTATTGGCCAAGATCTCGCGATACATGGCCCCATCCATCCTCCCCTCAATACGGTGCAGTCGTCCTGTCCCCTTTGCAGAAAAGCATCCCCAAAGAATGATGTTTCCACCTCCATGCTTCACGGTTGGGATGGTGTTCTTGGGGTTGTACTCATCCTTCTTCTTCCTCCAAACACGGCGAGTGGAGTTTAGACCAGAAAGCTCTATTTTTGTCTCATCAGACCACATGACGTTCTCCCATTCCTCCTCTGGATCATCCAGATGGTCATTGGCAAACTTCAGACGGGCCTGGACATGCGCTGGCTTGAGCAGGGGGACCTTGCGTGCGCTGTAGGATTTTAATCCATGACGGCGTAGTGTGTTACTAATGGTTTTCTTTGAGACTGTGGTCCCAGCTCTCTTCAGGTCATTGACCAGGTCCTGCCGTGTAGTTCTGGGCTGATCACTCACCTTCCTCATGATCATTGATGCCCCACGAGGTGAGATCTTGCATGGAGCCCCAGACCGAGGTTGATTGACCGTCATCTTGAACTTCTTCCATTTTCTAATAATTGCGCCAAAAGTTGTTGCCTTCTCACCAAGCTGCTTGCCTATTGTCCTGTAGCCCATCCCAGCCTTGTGCAGGCCATTGTGGAGAGGTTGGAGTCTGTTTGATTGAGTGTGTGGACAGGTGTCTTTTATACAGGTAACAAGTTCAAACAGGTGCAGTTAATACAGGTAATGAGTGGAGAACAGGAGGGCTTCTTAAAGAAAAACTAACAGGTCTGTGAGAGCCGGAATTCTTACTGGTTGGTAGGTGATCAAATACTTATGTCAGGCAATAAAATGCAAATGAATTACTTAAAAATCATACAACGCGATTTTCTGGATTTTTATTTTAGATTATGTCTCTCACAGTTGAAGTGTACCTATGATAAAAATTACAAACCTCTACATGCTTTGTAAGTAGGAAAACCTGCAAAATCGGCAGTGTATCAAATACTTGTTCTCCCCACTGTACTTATTATGGACACAGTATGCTTTACATTAGTTATCTTGTTGTTATTAGTTGTTGTTAGTTGTTATTAGTCCCATCCTTCAGCTCCATTCAACACCTCCCATCTATCTCTTAACACCATCCATATTGGATTTATATTTGCCATATATTTTTCATATATTTTTCAACTGTACTGTGATGTTTTACAAAAGTTCTGAACCTTTCTATTCTCATTGTTTCTACAGATTATTAATTGAAAATAAACATTTTTGCTAAAAGTATTATTATATTATTGATCGATTGACTATGACTTTTCAGATCACCCAGTAGTGCTATCTGCAGGGTTAGCTCCAGGTAAATATTGCAATCCTTCACCCATTCCTGGACCTGTGACCAACAACAAGCTACAAATGGACAGTACCAAAACAAATGATCTAATGATTCTGTCTCTTCGCAGCTAAATCTGCAGAGCTGGGAAGAATGTATCCCCCATATAAATAACATTATATTGGTAGCAAGAATTTTCGATAATAATTTAAATTGAAAAATTATAAATTTTGAATCCGGCGTCGTTTTGCGTATCTGTTCATAAACACTATGCCATGGAATCGGTACGTCAAAAATCTCTTCCCAACTATTTTGCAATGTACAGTTGAAGTCGGAAGTTTACATACACCTTAGCCAAATACATTTAAACTGAGTTTTTCATAATTCCTGACATTTAATCCTAGTAAGAATTCCCTGTTTTAGGACAGCTAGGATTAACACTTTATTTTAAGAATATGAAATGTCAGAATAATAATAAAGAGAATGATTTATTTCAGCTTTTATTTATTTCATCACATTCCCAGTGGGTCAGAAGTTTACATACACTCAATTCGTTTTTTTGTAGCATTGCCTTTAAAATGTTTAACTTGGGTCAAATATTTAGGGTAGCTTTCCACAAGCTTCCCACAATAAGTTGGGTGAATTTTGGCCCATTCCTCCTGACAGAGCTGGTGTAACTGAGTCAGGTTTGTAGGCCTCCTTGCTCACACATGCTTTTTCAGTTCTGCCCACAAATGTTCTATAGGATTGAGGTCAGGGCTTTGTGATGGCCACTCCAATACCTTGACTTTGTTGTCCTTAAGCCATTTTGCCACAACTTTGGAAGTATGCTTGGGGTCATTGTCCATTTGGAAGACCCATTTTCGACCAAGCTTTAACTTCCTGACTGATGTCTTGAGATGTTACTTCAATATATCCACATAATTTTCCTTCCTCATGATGCCATCTATTTTGCAAAGTGCACCAGTCCCTCTTGCAGCAAAGCACCCCCACAGCATGATGCTGCCACCCCCGTGCTTCACGGTTGGGATGGTGTTCTTCGGCTTGCAAACCTTCCCCTTTTTCCTCCAAACATAACGATGGTCATTATGGCCAAACAGTTATATTTTTGTTTCATCAGACCAGAGGACATTCCAAAAAGTATGATCTTTGTCCCCATGTGAAGTTGCAAACCGTAGTCTGGCTTTTTTATGTCGGTTTTGGAGTAGTGGCTTCTTTCTTGCTGAGTGGCCTTTCAGGTTAATGTCGATATAGGACTCGTTTTACTGTGGATATAGACACTTTTGTACTTGTTGTTTCCTCCAGCATCTTCACAAGGTCCTTTGCTGTTGTTCTGGGATTGATTTACACTTTTTGCACCAAAGTACGTTAATCTCTAGGAGACAGAATGGGTCTCCATCCTGAGCGGTATGTCGGCTGTGTGGTCCCATGGTGTTTATACAGTGAGGGAAAAAAGTATTTGATCCCCTGCTGATTTTGTACGTTTGCCCACTGACAAATAAATGATCAGTCTATAATTTTAATGGTAGTTTTATTTGAACAGTGAGAGATAGAATAACAACAACAAAATCCAGAAAAACGCATGTCAAAAATGTTAGAAATTGATTTGCATTTTAATGAGGGAAATAAGTATTTGACCCCCTCTCAATCAGAAAGATTTCTGGCTCCCAGGTGTCTTTTATACAGGTAACGAGCTGAGATTAGGAGCACACTCTTAAAGGGAGTGCTCCTAATCTCAGTTTGTTACCTGTAAAAACGACACCTGTCCACAGAAGCAATCAATTATTCAGATTCCAAACTCTCCACCATGGCCAAGACCAAAGAGCTCTCCAAGGATGTCAGGGACAAGATTGTAGACCTACACGAGGCTGGAATGGGCTACAAGACCATCGCCAAGCAGCTTGGTGAGAAGGTGACAAAAGAAACACAAAAGAACCGTCAATCTCCCTTGGCCTGGGGCTCCATGCAAGATCTCACCTCGTGGAGTTGCAATGATCATGAGAATGGTGAGGAATCAGCCCAGAACTACACGGGAGGATCTTGTCAATGATCTCAAGGCAGCTGGGACCATAGTCACCAAGAAAACAATTGGTAACACACTACGCCGTGAAGGACTGAAATCCTGCAGCGCCCGCAAGGTCCCCCTGCTCAAGAAAGCACATATACAGGCCCGTCTGAAGTTTGCCAATGAACATCTGAATGATTCAGAGGAGAACTGGGTGAAAGTGTTGTGGTCAGATGAGACCAAAATCAAGCTCTTTGGCACCAACTCAACTCGCCGTGTTTGGAGGAGGAGGAATGCTGCCTATGACCCCAAGAACACCATCCCCATCGTCAAACATGGAGGTGGAAACATTATGCTTTGGGGGTGTTTTTCTGCTAAGGGGACAGTACATTTACATTTACATTTTAGTCATTTAGCAGACGCTCTTATCCAGAGCGACTTACAGGAGCAATTAGGGTTAAGTGCCTTGCTTAAGGGCACATCGACAGATTTTTCACCTAGTCGGCTCGGGGATTAGAACCAGCGACCTTTCGGTTACTGGCACAACGCTCTTACCCACTAAGCTACCTGCCGCCCCAGACCAACAACTTCACCGCTAAGCTACCTGCCGCCCCAGTACAACTTCACCGCATCAAAAGGACGATGGACGGGGCCATGTACTGTCAAATCTTGGGTGAGAACCTCCTTCCCTCAGCCAGGGCATTGAAAATGGGTTGTGGATGGGTATTCCAGCATGACAATGACCCAAAACACACGGCCAAGGCAACAAAGGAGTGGCTCAAGAAGAAGCACATTAAGGTTCTGGAGTGGCCTAGCCAGTCTCCAGACCTTAATCCCATAGAAATTCTGTGGAGGGAGATGAAGGTTCGAGTTGCCAAACGTCAGCCTCGAAACCTTAATGACTTGGAGAAGATCTGCAAAGAGGAGTGGAACAAAATCCCTCCTGAGATGTGTGCAAACCTGGTGGCCAACTACAAGAAACGTCTGACCTCTGTGATTGCCAACAAGGGTTTTGCCACCAAGTACTAAGTCATGTTTTGCAGAGGGGTCAAATACTTATTTCCCTCATTAACATGCAAATCAATTTATAACATTTTTGACATGCATTTTTCTGGATTTTTTTGTTGTTATTCTGTCTCTCACTGTTCAAATAAACCTACCATTAAAATTATAGACTGATCATGTCTTTGTCAGTGGGCAAACTTACAAAATCAGCAGTACTCACTGTACTTGCGTGCTATTGTTTGTACAGATGAACATGGTACCTTCAGGCATTTGGAAATTGCTCCCAAGGATGAACCAGACTTGTGGAGGTCTACAATTGTTTTTCTGAGGTCTTGGCTGATTTCTTTTGATTTTCCCATGATGTCAAGCAAAGAGGCACTGAGTTTGAAGGTAGGCCTTGAAATACATCCACAGGTACACCTCCAATTGACTCAAATGATGTCAATTAGCCTATCAGAAGCTTCTAAAGCCATTACATCCTTTTCTGGACTTTTCCAAGCTGTTTAAAGGCACAGTGAACTTAGTGTATGTAAACCTCTGACCCACTGGAATTGTGATACAGTGAATTATAAGTGAAATAATCTGTCTGTAAACAATTGATGGAAAAATGACTTGTGTCATGCACAAAGTAGATGTCCTAAACGACTTGCCAAAATTATAGTTTGTTAAGAAGATATTTGTGGAGTGGTTGAAAAACAAGTTTTAATGACTCCAACCTAAGTGTATGTAAACTTCCGACTTCAACTGTATATGGGACGGCTGTCAATCCTTTGGTCCTTAAATGAAACAGGTATACTTTTTTATTTATCACAATTTTCTTTAACCAATTATGTTCTTTAATGCAGGGCCGACAGACAAGTTCCTTACTTTTTCCCCCTTCCACTTTTCTCTTCCATTTTTGCGGTAATGTTGCAATTATTTGGTCGTAATTTTGGGTAGAGCAGACATTTCCATATGTTTTTGTTTGCTGCATGTGCGACATAAGTCCACCAGTCCTACCTATTATATAATCTACGGTCTAAAATCTTTATTTGAGGTTTGTCTGGTTTCTCTGAGACTGTCTGGGATTCACCTAGAGAGCATAAAGCATTAACCAGATGGACCAGCACAGTCAGCAGAAGAGATGGAGAGATCCAGACAAGCCGTAGAGGTCTAGGTAAGGGAGTAGCTTGGAAGATAAGTATGACAAAGAGATGAGGGTGGGATTGATAGATAGAAGGAGGGAGAAACTAAGAAGGGTCCAAGTACACATAGTCAGTTACTAAACCAGGGCCCCCTCCCCACCAACCAGCCCCCACGGCAGCTGACCCACTTTCCCCTGGCTGCTATTTCCAGCCCCTCCTTAGGGACAGACGGAGAGAGGGATGGAAGAAATTTGAGAAAAAAGAGAGGTGCAGAAGAAAGGTAGAGTGAGGACTTTATATGAGAGATGCTCTGCAGAGGTTGGATCTGATGGACAGAGAAAGCCCATGGATCACCTCCCAGAAGCCAAGAGGCCAGGGAGGCCCTATCTGTAAATGGCAAAGCAGACATTTTATGGCAGCATCTCTATGACCATTCCAATGATCAAAGAAGTGTTCGAACAGAGTTCACATGACGACACTGTGGACCTTTTACCCTTATCATGGAATGGAAACAATGCTAATTTACCCTTCCCTATCTTATTCAGACTTTCACACATTTTATTTTACTTAACATAGGTGTGTGTGTCTGTTTGTGTGTGTGTGTGTGTGTATGTGTGTGTGTGTCTATCCACTGAGACGACATCAGCCTCTGAGAACATACTGTAACTGAAAAATAGCACTCTGCTGTGAGGTCAAATAGGGACAAAAGTGAATAACAAGACTGCATCAAAACATAAGCAAACAAAGATATTCCCTACAGTGAACACAGTGTGTGTCATGAACACAGAGCTGGCCCTTCATCAAAACACACGTACATTTACATTTTAGTCATTTAGCAGACGCTCTTATCCAGAGTGACTTACAGTTAGTGAGTGCATACATTTTTTCATACTGGCCCCCCGTGGGAAACGAACACACAACCCTGGCGTTGCAAGCGCCATGCTCTACCAACTGAGCTACACAGGGAATACTTCATACTGGCAGAGAGAATACAAATAATCAACACAATAAAATGTACCTACATGAAACTAAGACTAACCACCACACCACAACAGATATCTTATGTGTGATCACGATCTCCGTAGCCAATGTAAGTGAGACCTTTAAACAGGTTAACATTCACAAGGCCGCAGGGCCAGACGGATTACCAGGACACGTACTCAGAGCATGCGCTGACCAGCTGGCAAGTGTCTTCACTGACATTTCCAACCTCTCCCTGACCCAGTCTGTAATACCTACATGTTTCAAGCAGACCACCATAGTCCCTGTGCCCAAGAACGCCAAGGTAACCTGTCTAAATTACTATCGCCCCGTAGCACTCACATCTGTAGCCATGAAATGCTTTGAAAGGTTAGTCATGGCTCACATCAACACCATCATCCCAGACACTCTGGACCAACTCCAATTCGCATCCACAGATGACGTAATCTCACTTGCACTCCACACTGCCCTTTCCCAGCTGGACAAAAGGAACACCTACGTGAGAATACTGTTAATTGACTACATCTCAGCTTCAACACCATAGTGCCCTCCAAGCTCATCACTAAGCTAAGGACCCTGGGATTAAACACTTCCCTCTGCAACTGGATCATGGACTTCCTGACGGGCCGCCCGCAGGTGGTGAGGGTAGGCAACAACACATCCGCCATGCTGACCCTCAACACAGGGGCCCCTCAGGGGTGTGTGCTTAGTCCCCTCCTGTACTCCCTGTTCACCCACGACTGCGTGGCCACGCACAACACCATCATTAAGTTTGCCGACGACACAACAGTGGTAGGCCTGATCACCGACGATGAGACAGCCTACAGGGAGGTCAGAGACCTGGCAGTGTGGTGCGAAGACAACAACCTCTCCCTCAACATCCGCAAGACAAAGGAGCTGATCGTGGACTACAGGAAACGGATGACCGAGTACGGCCCCATCCACATCGACGGGTCTGTAGTGGAGCAGGTCGAGACCTTCAAGTTCCTATGTGTCCACATCACTAAGGAATTATCATGGTCCACACACACCAACACAGTCGTGAAGAGGGCATGACAATGCCTCTTCCCCCTCAGGAGGCTGAAAAGATTTGGCATGGGCCCTCAGATCTTCAAAAAGTTCTACAGCTGCACCATTGAGAGTATCTTGACTGGCTGCATCACCGCTTGGTATGGCAAATGCTTGGCAAGGCACTACAGAGGGTAGTGCGTACGGCCCAGTACATCACTGGGGCCGAGCTCTCTACAATCCAGGACCTCTATACCAGGCGGTGTCAGAGGAAGGCCCTAAAAATGGTCAAAGACTCCAGCCACCCAAGTCATAGACTGTTCTCTCTGCTACTGCACGGTACGCAGGTCGATGCACCAAATCTGGAACCAACAAGACCTTGAACAGCTTCTACCCCCAAGCCATAAGGCTGCTAAATAGTTAGTTAAATAGTTAACCAATAGCTACCCGGACTATCTGCATTGACCCTTTTTGCACTAACTATTTTGACTCATCACATACGCTGCTGTTACTGTTTGTTATCTATCCTGTTGCCTAGGCACTTTATTCCTACCTACAGTATATGCCACAGGAGGCTGCTGAGGGAAGGATGGCTTATAATAATGGCCGGAACAGAGCGAATGGAATGGCATCCAACACATGGAAACCATGTGTTTGATGTATTTGATACCATTCCATTAATTCCGCTCCAACCATTAACATGACCCCGTCCTCCCCAATTAAGGTGACACCAACCTCCTGTGGTATATGTACATATGTACCTCAATTACATCGTACCCCTGCACATCGACTCGGTACTGGTACCCCGTTTATATAGCCAAGTTCTCGTTACTCATTGTGTATTTATTCCTTGTGTTATTATTTTTCTATAATTTCTCTTTTTTTTCCTCTCTGCATTGTTGGGAAGGGCCTGTAAGTAAGCATTTCACTGTTAGTCTACCTGTTGTTTACGAAGCATGTGACAAATAAAATTGATTTGATATTCTTACTAAGTAATAGTACAGCCACTGTATACTTACCCTGAACAATGTAGAGTATAGATGTTGTCACACAACTGTATAGATATCAAGCTATTGTTAAAGTAACTATGGAGTGGGCATGCTAAGCCCATGCTGACCAGCGTGCTGCCCATATGTTTCTGTAGGTGAAAAAGAGCCGTCACACTGCGCTTCTGTTAAAGTGTCCCATGGCGCTTCTCGACAAAGCCGACACATTTTTCAAGCCGAGCCGACTGACTCAATCTCTGCTCCATGCATTTTTCATGATCCCTCTGCAGTCCATCCCCATTCCCCATCGTCAATGATAAAGAATTCAAAACCTTACAAAAATACTTATGTCTTAGAAGCTCATAAAATGTCCATGACTGCCACCACCATTATGATAGCTTCCTTCCTCAGGATCATTACCCTCTCGATACCTGCCCCCTCCTCTCCCTGTGTGTGAGACAGAAGAGAGAGGAGAGGGAAAACCATCACCTTTTTTAGATGATGTCAAACTGCATTTACCCTTTTTCAGAAGCGCTTAAAATGTGAATTACTGTGATTTAAGACTAAATTGTAAACATTAGGCATAAGAAATGGATCACTTAAACGACCAAACAAAACAAGGAGTAGATAGATAGGATCAGCCCCCTAATTGAGTTTAAATCGAATTAATGGTTAGGTTAATTGTTTTGTAAACCACACTCCGACTGAATCCATACATTGTTGTAACAAGTGTATTCAACCTTCACATAAATATCTAGGCTCTAGGCCTGGTTGTAACGGAAGACCGAAAAGCACAGAAAAATGTTTTGGATAAATGCTACGATTTGCAAATAACAGTGAACTGCTGATGGTAAGGCAAGGCCATGCATCTGCCAAAATATTTCACTCATGTGACACAAACATCACTGCATAAGCACAGTTAAAATACCTAAGAATCATTTCCTCCACACAGGTCTTTTGGGGGCCATAAACGAGATTTGGTTTTACCACACCTCATGGTAAAACATTTTAGTGGCCCCCATCTTGACAGTGGAGAGAAAACTGTAAAGTTTTAAAGTTCATTTCCTGCAATTCTACACATTTTGTCATGAGGCATAGAGAAAATGTTGCAGTTTTACAGCTAATTTAATGAAAATCTACCTATTTTGCCATGGGACTGAGATAAATGTTTGCCATTTTAAAGCGAATTTCCTGCAATTATACAATTTTTTTAATGACATGCCATGTTATGTCACGCCCTGACATAGAGAACTCTTGTTGGTTGAGTTCAGGTTGAGATCTATGTTATTAGATTCTATTTTTGGGATCTAGAATGTGTATTTCTATGTTTGGCCGGGCGTGATTCCCAATCAGAGGCAGCTGTCGCTCGTTGTCTCTGATTGGGGATCATGTTGCCTACCTTAGTTGTGGGATCTTGACTCGTGTTTGTGTTCTGGTTTGGCTTGTTGTGAGTATAGCCCATAGGTCTTCACGTTACGTTGCTTTTGTTGTTTTGTCAAGTGTTTATTTTCATTAATAAATATGTATGCATTCCACGCTGCACCTTGGTCTGATCCGTCTCTCAACGATCGTGACAGAAGATCCCACCACCAACGGACCAAGCAGCGTGCCCAGGAGCAGCAGACACCCTGGACACAGGTGGGGAAGTCATTTTGGACTTGGGAGGAGATATTGGCTGTTAGAGGACCCTGGGCGAAGGAGGAAGCCCAGGCAGGAGAGGAGAAACGGCGACCCAAAAGGACTCGGTCACGAAGAAAGCCCGAGAAGCAGCCCCAAGAAAAAAAATGGGGGGGGGGGGGGGGGGGGTACGGCCCGTACCTGCTCCCCGCACCAAACCAGTGGTGCATGTCGCCAGCCCGGTACGCCCCGCACGTGCTCCCCGCACCAAACCAGTGGTGCGTATATCCAGTCCGGTACGGCCCGTACCTGCTCCCCGCACCAAACCAGTGGTGCGTGTCTCCAGTCCGGCACGACCCGTGCCTGCCCCTCGCACCAGACCAGTGGTGCGTGTTCCCAGTCCAGCCCCAGTCAGCGGCTCCACTCCAGACCCAGAGCAGTCCGCTCCACCGGTGCCCAGTACAGCTCCGGTCAGCGGCTCCACTCCGGAGCCAGAGCATTCCGCTCCACCGGTGCCTAGTTCAGCTCCGGTCAGCGGCTCCATTCCAGTGCCAGCAATACGCTCCACCGGTGCCCAGTCCAGCTCCGGTCAGCGGCTCCACTCCAGACCCAGAAGTCAGCCCCTCTCCAGGGTCGGGGCCTCCCACACCAGAGGCAGATGTCGCACGTTGTCTCTGATTGGGGATCATACTTAGGTAGCCATGTTGCCTACCTTAGTTGTGGGATCTTGACTCGTGTTTGTGTTCTGGTTTGGCTTGTTGTGAGTATAGCCCATAGCACTTCACGTTATGTTGCTTTTGTTGTTTTGTCAAGTGTTTATCTTCATTAATAAATATGTACGCATACCACGCTGCACCTTGGTCTGACCCGTCTCTCAACGATCGTGACATGTTAATATGATATCTGAGTGAGAATGACTAGCAAAACCAAATGGGGGCCCCCTGCGTGCCCCGTCTATATTCGGCCATGATTACTACAAGATAGATAGCTGGCTAGACTAACTACCAATCCAAAAATTGTTAGCCGACATGGCTAATTGAGTGACTGTCAGTGACTGACATAACAAGAGAAAAACTAAATTTCTAAATTGCACCTGGTGTATTCTACTATTCTTACTCTCAATAGTAAGTTGAGACCACAACTGAGTTCCTAAAATATATATACACACTACTGTTCAAAAGTTTGGGGTCACTTCGAAATGTCCTTGTTTTCAAAGAAAAGAAAAAAAATGTGTCCATTAAAATAACATCAAATTGATCAGAAATACAGTGTAGACATTGTTAATGTTGTAAATGGCTATTGTAGCTGGAAACGGCTGATTTTTAATGGAATATCTACATATGCGTACAGAGGCCCATTATCAGCAACCATCAGTCCTGTGTTCCAATGGCACGTTGTTTGCTAATCCAAGTTTATCATTTTAAAAGGCTAATTGATCATTAGAAAACCCTTTTGCAAATATATTAGTACAGCTGAAAACTGTTGTGCTGATTAAAGAAGCAATAAAACTGGCCTTCTTGAGACTAGTTGAGTATCTGGAGCATCAGCAATTGTGGGTTCGATTACAGGCTCAAAATGGCCAGAAACAAATAACTTTCTTCTGAAACTCGTCAGTCTATTCTTGTTCTGAGAAATGAAGGATATTCCATGCGAGAAATTGCCAAGAAACTGAAGATCTCGTACAACGCTGTGTCCTACTCCCTTCACAGAACAGCGCAAACTGGCTCTAACCAGAATAGAAAGAGGAGTGGGAGGCCCCGGTGCACAACTGAGCAAGAGGACAAATACATTAGTGTCTAGTTTGAGAAACAGACGCGTCACAGGTCCTCAACTGGCAGCTTCATTAAATAGTACCCGCAAAACACCAGTCTCAACGGCGCCTGTGCCTTTTATTTCAGCTCATGAAACATGGGACCAACACTTTACATGTTGCATTTATATTTTTGTTTAGTGTACTGTATTTTTATTTATTTATTGGGGTCCCCCTAGCGACCACATATGCCTGGAACCGGCCCTGCCTCCACAGGCCAAAACTGTGAGCCAGATGAACACTAACTTGGGAAGTTTTCTGGTTTTGAATGAATAAAGTATTAATTTTCAGACCTTTAGTTTCCAGAGGTTCTGAAGACCATCATGACAACATCCTCACCCACAAAGCCAACATACTATTTTAATTAATTGTTGCAATTCATTTAGACAAATGTTCAGCTTCTACCTTGAGCTTGTATTGATTTTAAAGCAATCATGAATCTGTACGCTTCATGAATCATTAATCTCTAGTTAAAGCAATCCTGTCATCGCCACATAAATTATACAATTCATTCGGAAAGTATTCAGACCCCTTGACTTTTTCCACATTTTGTTACGTTACAGCCTTATTCTAAAATGGATTAAATAAAAAAAAACATCCTCATCAATCTACACACAATACACCATATGACAAAGCGAAGAGGTTTTTGGAAATTATAGCAAATGTATTCAAAATAAAAAACAGAAATACCTTATTTACATAAGTATTCAGACCCTTTGCTATGAGACTCGAAATTGAGCTCAGGTGCATCCTGTTTCCATTGATCATCCTTAAGATGTTTCTACAACTTAATTAGAGTCCACCTGTGGTAAGTTCAATTGATTGGACATGATTTGGAAAGGCACACACCTGTCTATATAAGGTCCCACAGTTGACAGTGCATGTCTGAGCAAAAACCGGTCGAAGGAATTGTCCATAGAGCTCCGAAACAGGATAGTGTCGAGGCACAGATCTGGGGAAGGGTACCAAAAACGTTTTGCAGCATTGAAGGACCCCAAGAACACAGTGGCCTCCAACATTCTTAAATGGAAGAAGTTTGGAGCCAACAAGACTCTTCCTAGAGCTGGCCACCCGGCCAAACTGAGCAATCAGGGGAGAAGGGCCTTGGTCAGGGAGGTGACCAAGAACCCGATGGTCACTCTGACAGAGCTCCAGAGTTCCTCTGTGGAGATGGTATAACCTTCCAGAAGGACTACCATCTCTGCAGGGCTCCACCAATCAGGCCTTTATGGTAGAGTGGCCAGACGGAAGCTACTCCTCAGTAAAAGGCACATGACAGCCAGCTTGGAGTTTGCCAAAAGGCACCTAAAGGACTCTCAGACCATGAAAAACAAGATTCTCTGGTCTGATGAAACCAAGATTGAACTCTTTGGCCTGAATGCCAAGCGTCACATCTGGAGGAAACCTGGCACCATCCCTACGGTGAAGCATGGTGGTGGCAGCATCATGCGGTGGGGATGTTTTTCAGCGGCAGGGACTAGGAGACTAGTCAGGATCGAGGCAAAGATTAACAGAGCAAAGTACAGAGAGATCCTTGATGAAAACCTGCTCCAGAGTGCTCAGGACCTCAGACTGGGGCGAAGGTTCACCTTCCAACAGGACAACAACTCTAAGCACGCAGCCAAGACAACGCAGGAGTGGCTTCGGGACAAGTCTCTGATTGTCCTTGAGTGGCCCAGCCAGAGGCCGGACTTGAACCCGATCTAACAACTCTGGAGGGACCTGAAAATAGATGTGCAGCGATGCTCCCCATCCAACCTGATAGAGCTTGAGAGGATCTGCAGAGAAGAATGGGAGAAACTCCCCAAATACATGTGTGCCAAGCTTGTCGCGTCATACCCAAGAAGACTTAAGGCTGTAATCGCTGCCAAAAGTGCTTCAACAAAATACGGAGTAAAGGGTCTGAATACTATTGTAGATGTGATATTTCCGTTAGAAAAAATTTGGGGGCTAAATTTTCTAAAAACCTGTTTTTGCTTTGTCATTATGGGGTATTGTGTGTAGATTGACGAGGGGGAAAACTATCTACTCCATTTTAGAATAAGGCTGTAACGTAACAAAATGTGGAAAAAGTCAAGGGGTCTGAATACTTTCCGAATGCATTATATATATATATATATATATAATACATGATGGTTGATATAGATCAGAATATCATTAAACAACATTTATTATTAGAACAAAGTAAGAAGTAGGTTTCAGTGGGTTAAAATGCAAGGATGCCTACCCCCCTGTTCCCTTAAGCATTCCATAACAATAAACATGATCTAAAGGGAGTCTTCACATCAAGAAGACCACCTCAGGAGTAGATCATTGGATTTCAAAGTCACAATATCAATATTTAGATTCATATTTTAATAGCATTCCCTTGGTTCATTGGTATAATTTTATGAACACAAGAAATAACACAAAATAAACTAATTATCGTAAACTATCCTGACTAGATCTCTCCTTGCATTCATTATGTTTTCAAAATGACATTTGACCAGATCTGTCTTTGCTCAGAGAATCATGTAGGGGAGAGATGGAGGAGGGAAGAGAGGAGCGGGGGAGTTGTGGTAGCCAGCCAGACATAAACACAGTAAGGTTCAGGAGTAGCATTATGAACAGAGCAGAGGGGAAGCAGACAAACAGAGTGTGCATCCCAAATGGCACCCTATTCCTTATACAGATGTAGGATCTTAATTTGAGCCAGTTTGCTACAGCAGGAAAATCATCCTGCAGAAACAGGAAATGTGAATTATTATGTGGATTATAATTAATGAGAATTTTTGTAGGTTTTGATACATTTTTAAAAAGGGAAAATCAAGTCTGAAATGTAAAAGTGGAAATTACAAACTTCAAATACACTACAGGTTTTACATTTCCTGCATTGCAGGAAAGTTATCTTGCAACAGAGTGATCTAATTAAGATCCTACATAAGATTCTACAAAAGTAGTGCACTATATAGGGAATAGGGTGCTGTTTGGGACACAGTCAGACAGAGGGGATAAGACACCATTAAAAGTACAGATTGGAAGTCTGTCTCCCTCTCCAATCAAACGGCAGGCAAGGTGACAGCTAGCTCCCTGTAATACCCTGCTCTGCCTGCTGTCCAGAAAGCCTCTGTCTCTCTGAGGAGAGCAAACACCTTGCTGTTTCAAGCCATTAGAGTAGACAAGACAACATAGATTATCTTATTAAATTAGTGACCTTGTTTGTTTGTGTATGTGTGTGTATCTTCTTTCCACGTGTCTGGGCTGGTTGTCCCTCTAATGATGGTACTAAATGATGGTGCATGAGCATGTCTAGAGACCTGTTTAGTCCAGAATACAGGAAATTATGCCCATACATGGATAGTAGCCATTTGATTACATCACATCCAACTCAAACCCAACTCAGACAACTCTTTACCTTACCAGAAAGAACAGCAGTTTCCATGGAAACAGCTGAATGAGAGAGTTAAAGACTTGGAAAGGGGGAGGAGGGGGCCGTGAGAGCTGACATACTGACCTATTGTTGTGTTAGCTAAACTCTTTGATTGCAGGAAGTAATGTGGCCTTAGATACAGGTGAGACGGGGGTAGAGTATGGGTAGGAGGGACGTGTGTAATTGCACTGGGGTGTATTGTGTTGGGGAGAAAGGGGTATCATTACACAGCGAATAAGACAGAATGGGCTGTTATGCTGTGGTGAGAAACAATGTGATTTAGGTTTGTGATACTTAATGATATAGAAAGCATCCGGTGATCACTGTGATGCTTGGTAGCCAGTGGCATCATCAGTGTAGTTGATTGACAGGGGCCATTGCCCCCTGCTACTGATGTCAAAGGTTTATCTTTAGAAAGTCTCTGCTGTATGATGACAGGATTTAGTCCCTACATCATGGCAACAGTCGCCACTGCCTTTGCCTTAGCTCCGTCCCCCTGTCCTTCTAATTGGCCAATCATTTGCATTTGTGGTATCCTTTTATTAGAAAGATCTGTCGGCTGTCACTCAACAACAGACTGGCTGTGAAACACTGGTGACAGAAAGTCTGTTAGAGGAACATGTCAAGCCTCTATCCCTCCCTCCCTCTCTTCCTCCTTTCCCCTTTTCTTCCTTTCTCCCTCTATCCCTCTCTCCCTCCCTGGCCCTCTGTCTCTTGAGGAAACAAGTGTGAGGATATTGTGGGGGTGGCAAGGAGCAAGCAAGTGTGCATCTTGAAAACAGCAGTGACAACCAACGTGGTTGTCACAGCAACAGAAATCCTCTCTCAGCAATCCAGTGTAGACTGTGTGTGTGTGTGTGTGTGTGTCCCTCTTCCTCTGTGTACACTGTGCTGAGCTAATGGGAGAAGAGAGAGAGAGTGTATGAGGGAATGGGAAAACAGAAATAAAATGAGAGTGACCTATATTGTTGAATCCCGCTGCCAGACAGTTTAGCACATATGTTCCACAATCCCATCATTCCTAAAAGACTTGCCAGTGTGTCTACAGTAGTGTATATGTGCATGTGTTCGTGTGTGTTTGTTATCTTTATCATTATTTACATTTCAATTAAAATGGCGGTGTACACAAGTGAATGATTGCTTATGGCTCTAATCTGAGAACAATTACATTGGCTTCCGTTTAAAGAGAGTTCAGTCAGTGCTCTGCTCAGCTCACATTCACATCGGTGAGTGAGTGATTACTTATCTCTGTGACGGGTGACTGAGCACTGTGGGTCTATCACAGGAGAGATATTACACAGACCATTGTTTAAGGGACTTTAATCTGAAAGTGCATAACAACAACAGTAGGTGAACAACTCACTAAGTGACAATGCAGACAGGACTCTGTTTAGGAACTGCATCAGTGGAGGGAGAATTGTCTCAGTGTTGTTTACTGTTTGCATCTAGATCAAACAGTTGGCTATCAGAAGGAGGTTTCCTGCCAGGATCAAGCTTATCAGGCAGTCATACACCAGGTGCGTAGGCACCGAGGGCCTCGGTGGGCCCGGGCCCACACACTGGGGAGCCAGGCCCACCCAATCAGATTGAGCAACAACAACGAAAAACTCTTTACTTGTCAGTGTTCCAAACTGGACATTATTTGTCTTGCAGAAAGTTAGCTGTTCTGTTTTTGGTCCACCCAAATTTCCACTGGCCCACCCACGAATGAATTTCTGGCTATGGCACCGTCATACACTATTGATAGAGTATTAATGCAGTATCACTGAGGCTGAGGAAAAGGACAGGCCAAAACAGTCCAGTTGGTAAAGATCAGAGGCCTCTGTGATATTTGGGCAATTCCACTGTAACAGAATTACGCTGAGACTCAGATTTTTCCATTTACAATGTATGCCAAACAAAAACCATTGATTTCAAAGTTTAACAAACCATACAACTCTATGCAAAATGACTATTTAAAACAATTTACACAGTAAAAAAAATCATTCACTGGAAGAACTGTGCAGATGCAAAGTTTGGTAACATAATTAATTGGTAACATAGTTTTATTCTGTTACCAAACATATCTGCACAGGTCATCCTGCAAATCAGTTTTTGTACCATTTTCAGTGGAAATTGTTAAAAGTAGTCCTTGTGAGTAGAGTTATATGGTTTGTTAAAGGCCCAATGCAGTCAAAAACGTGATTTTCCTGTATTTTTAAAAATATATATTTCCACACTATGAGGTTGGAATAATACTGTGAAATTGTGAAAATGATAATAATGCCTTTTTAGTGTTTTGGTGGGATGGAGTTTTGGCCTACCTGGTGGCCTGCCTCCCCACTCAGACCACTCCCAGAGAGTCCTAGCAAAAATCTTGCTTGAGAAATTGCTGTTTGCTAAGAATAATTGTTTCTTATTTTTTACCATTTTAATTGAAAACAATCAGAGTAGGTTACTTAATTGTTACCCAGAAATTATTTGATATTGAGATAAAAAGGACTGCATTGGACCAGCGTAATTCCGTTCCAATAGAATTGCCCATTTGTAATGATCAAACCCTTTGAGAAGTACAGTCTATCCCATTGTCATAGGAGATCTCTGATGTGACTTTGTGTCAGACTATGTGGTGTAAAGTATTAATTACATTGTTTATTTTGCAGCAGAACTGTCTACTGTCTACCATGGTGGCAACTCAAGCCTCTGTGTCATACATGCTTTGCAGACTGACAGTACTGTTTCTAGTTTGACTAATCAATAGAAGGCAACAAGATGTCTGACAAATGCTCCACTGAGATAAGAGAAAGGCTCCAGGAAATATCCAGAAAAATACATTTTTCATGGTTCTATCAATGAATTTTGCAATTCTACAGTCAAATCCATACTATGATAGGAGTGTAACCACAACAGACTGGAGGGTTTGACATTGATAGAATTTAAGATTTGGTGTCTCTGTCTCAAAACGTGCTCTATCAGAGACATAGACATGAAGCTCAGAATGGAGTTATTGGACATCTTTAATACTGTTTGTAAGGCATAGGTCTACTTAGCATGGCCTTCACTTTTCAATCACCATTAATAGCCTGTGAATCTGAAACCTGAATACATTCACACTGAGTAACTTTTCCTTCATTAGGTCCCCCCCCCCCCCCCCAGAGAGGACAGAAGAAAGCAAAGACAGACTACGTGTTTTGAAAACAGGGCTAGATTCTGTACCTGAAGCAGGACCAGGGCCTTCGCCTCGCTCACAGAAAGCTTTTCAGTCACATAAAAAAGGAATATCAGGGGTCGCCTAGCAATAAAAGGAAGGAAAACAATCTGGATGTTGATGCCTAACTTTCTGTTTCCCTCCTGTGGGCTGCTGGTTTGGGCTTTGGTAATGAGGGCATGGGGACCTGAGCCAGTGTCCTCAGTTTTCTGCAGCTCAGGCCCTGACAAGCCCAGTCAGTGAGACATATTGTTGTCTGAGCAGATGATAACGGTGGGCCCTCCCTCCTCCTCTCTAATCATAGGCTAATTGACTGAGCTAGATTTGGGAACATGGCTTATTAGCGTCATTTCTCACAACAAGGTATTGGAGACAACCTGCCATACAGGAGGTCAGACACTCAATAAACCCAGATTTACTGGCCTGCTGTACACACATGCACACACACACAAATGAATGAATTAAGTTCCATGGATGGTAGGGAAGTTTGCTGATGACATTTAGGCCTAATGTCAATGCATCCCTCTGTAAGCCCTGATAACTGATAACTTTGATGTCTGCTGCCAGCCAGAGGTGGATGTGTGCACACTTACCACTGTGGGCGCTAAACCACCGGGGTGCAATGTGCAGGGGCAAGGTGTCTGCCAACGACCCTCGGGATCCCAGATAGAGCATACCGTCCGTGTGATGCCCGCCGCCCGTTTCCTGGTAGCCGTTACCATGGGCAGCGTTAGTGCCAGACCCCCCTCCTGCCCTGTCCGAGCCAGTTCCTCTGGGGGTATAAAACCCAAAGGGCACCGCAGGACTATGTTCTATGCCCATCCCAACCACTGAACTCACTGAGCGGCTGCGTAGCCCCATAGTGCCACCCGGTCGGTAGTGCCCAAAGTGGGCAGAGGGCGGCACTGCGCTGTCATCCGTCGAGACACCGGGAAAAGCACCCCGGGGCCGCCCTGCCGTACTTTGCTTGCCCCCCATCCAAAGCACCCGAGCAAAATGGGTGGGGGTTGTTGAAACGGGGGCTCCGCAGAGAGTCGAGCCGTCACTGGAATCGCCCCCGACACGCCTGTCTGCAGTGGACTTCTCGCCCTTTGCCAGAGACAAAACGGCAGCTAAAAAAAATGCTGGGTTGTCAAGTCTGACTAACAGACGCAACAGCCCATTTCCCTGACCGCAACATGAGCGACTTAATGTTTTGATTCACATCAAACGAGAAAAGCTTGAATCTATAGGATTGTGTCAAACGAATGACAGAAAAAAAAAAACGCAACACGTTTTCCCCTCACAGATAATGACAGGACAGCCTGCCCAAATCACAACAGGGAAGACAAACACAAATCGCAACAAACGTATCCGACAGTCGCGCTTCTCCGCAGTAGGCTACCACCTTTACATGTATTATTTTGCCTTGACTGACTCAGCTGATCATAGCAATGACAACTGTTGCTGTCTGTCTGCCAGTATGTCTTTCCAACGATGTGTGTCCGAGTCCACTTGTTCTCCGGTTCCCGGAGATTCGGGTCAATGTATGCCGCTCCCCTGCACTATCATATCCGCGCGCTCGCTCTCACTCTTGCTGCTGGTAGACAATGGCGTTCAGTGCGCATACTCGGATTATCAATGTAAAGACAGCGTGAAGAGGGAATATACAGTACTCTATATTCTTAATCACGATGAATTGATTAACAGATTGTCCTCATTGTCTATCTCTTCTAGAAATCCAACGATGGCTCTTGTCTGGTTCGCCCCCGGCTGCCAAATCAGACAAATGCAGTGTGAGCAGAGGACGAGATGTGACCTGCTGTCATAACCAAGTTAACATGCAGATGGCACAGCTTTCATATTTCTCACCATATACTGAATTGTTGAGATTATTGACTCATGAATAATTATGTGATTAGGCCTACTAAATCTCATCCTGATAATTAGGAGCCTAGATGTCTTTCCCCCCAAATAGGCCTAATTGTTATTGGCATAAGTTATAGCCTAACTGTTTATTAGCCTACTGATAAATAAACTATAAATAAACAAACAATGAACACTATTCACCATTTATAAACCCTGTAAACAATTTGTAAAGTGCCCGAATGTAAAACTGACTACCACTGTGTGTTTCTTAAAAAACAATCAATGACTGAGAAACGGTTTATCATGCCATGCATGGCGTCACAGTTGAAAGACAAAGGATGGCCTCTACCTACCAAATGAGTCAGCGGTATTTACTTTGCCTTCTTTTGTGTGGGTGTGCCATGAAACACACATCAAATGTGTGCGTGTGTGTGTTAACGATGATCTCTTTGATTTAGGCTACACGGGATACAGTTAAGCCTATGTGTCTGAATGTGTGGGTTTGAGTGACAGCACAGTCAGGGGTGACAGACACCTGTCACTCCCATTCACTCATGCATGCATAAAGCCAGTCTAACTCACAGTATCTCAGATGGTCGTATGTCAGAGCAGCTTACCGATCACTGCACCTGTACACAGCCCATCTGTAATTAGCCCACCCAACTACCTCATATTGTTATTTATTTTGCTCATTTGCACCCCAGTGTCTCTATTTGCACATCATCTTTTTTTTTTTTTTTTGTCATTTAGCAGACGCTCTTATCCAGAGCGATTTACAGGAGCAATTAGGTTTAAGTGCATTGCTCAAGGGCACATCGACAGATTTTTCACCTAGTCGGCTCGGGGATTAGAACCAACGACCTTTCGGTTACTGGCACAACGCTCTTAACCACTAAGCTACCTGCCGCCCCATCTATCACTCCAGTGTTAATACTAAATTGTAATTATTTTGCACTATGGCCTATTTATTGCCTTACCTCCATAACTTACTACATTTGCAAACACTGTATATAGATTTTCTATTTTTCTATTGTGTTATTGACTGTACGTTTTTGTTTATCCCATATGTAACTCTGTGTTGTTGTTGTTTTTATCGCACTGCTTTGGTTTATCTTGGCCAGGTCGCAGTTGTAAATAAGACTTGTTCTCAACAAAATCAATTAATTAACAACAACAAAAATTAGGCCATCCTTGTTGATGTGGTCATTAAACATAGCCTACACACACAGACGTACAGGCGCACACACACACTAGGGAAATCTTTAAACTACTTCATACAAAGGCGACATTGGGACCTCCACTGGCTAAATGAGTAATTGCAAGTTACTAATCACTCACCATCACTGAAAATACATGTCAACTCAGATAACCATGCTGTTCAGTCTATCTTCAGATTGAACAACGATAGTGTGAGACTATAGACAGGTGAGACTATTGTAGCCTATATGATCAGTGAAAAATATTGCTAGTCTGCTAATAATGCATGGCAATTTGAGAAAAATTCTACAAAAAAAGAAGAAAAAATAAGCATTAAGCACATCACTTTCATGTGCTCTTCTCATAAGAACCAGTAATTATAGACTAAATGTTTAGAAAGCTCTCTGTTATATCCGATTGTTTTGACTGTCGAAAATCGATTGCTCTCGCCTGGCTCAAAAGTGGACTGTTGCGCATGTCGGGTCATTTCGAAGTTTCGCGCCAAACTAGGGAAGCAAAGTGTAAACAGTCCCACACAGCAGAAGTTAGCTAGCTCGCTAATTACTTGGCGGATACCTACAGTGAGTTTTTAATGGAGACACAGTCGTACCTTCCCGTGCCTCCTGGGGTGGGGATGGAAGAGAATTTCTTCTCTCTTGACGACATTTTGCTTTCTCACGAGAGGCTACCTAGTCGGACAGAATGCACATTTCCCCGACTTGGATTCCTGGAGAAATCGAGTGACTCGCGAGACATTCAAGAGGTCAGTCGAACATGTGAAACAATGTAGAGCTAGCTAAACATTCCATCCGATAATGTTACTGTGTAGCCGCTGATCTCATTACCTGTGCCCCCGTGGCTATTAGCTAGCTAAGTAGTTATTATTGTAGTTATCCACTTGGAATTCCTGCTGGTTATTCAGTCACCTCGTCCACTAGCCCTTGATCATGACTCTCAGTTCCATTACAGATAAGTCACTGCAGGAAAGCAAAAGGACGTTGAAAAGACATCTAAAATACGTATTTTCCAGACGTTGAAGTTAACTTCAATTTAGGTTCTGAATGAAAGTTGAAAATAAACCAAACAGACGTTTATGATTGTTTCAGATTTGTTCCGGACCGGACCTAAAACAATGTCTGTGAACGTGGAAATCAAGGCTGGTCCGGACTGCACCAAAAACAAATCATTCAAAAGACATCGGCTCGTGCTTACTGGGGTGTAGCCTACGATGTTAGCCAGCAATGGAATTTTATGAATGCCTATCCATGTGGTAGGCCCACCGTTTGTAAAACAGGCCGATACATTGGCTTTATTAGTCCTGATTCCTGTGACAAATCAATTAGGCTATTTAAGCTCTGAATATCAGCAACCCAACTTTATCAGAAGCTATCGTGAGCTTATTTTCAGCGTGTTTACACAGAAGTATTTTCTTTTTCGCTATGATCAGCTTGTCAAAAATGGACAGATACAAACTTGAAACCAATATCGGGCTACTTATTCACCAGACATGCGCAATTAGCTTGTTCATAAGGTTAATTAATTAGTAATGTCAACTATTGAAAAACACTTTGTTTTGCTAAATTGTTTTTATTAGGGGTTCAAGAAGCGAAGAAATGCTATAGCGGTGGGTCAAATAGGGAAGTAAATGGAAATAAATGTGCCAAAATTATATAATTACTCCTGTCTGTACAGAAATAAATACAATCATTCAAAATACTACACCCATGACTTAGCCACAGAGGATTCGAGGATCATTAGCTTATTTAAAAAAATTGCTGTGGATTGTTTCAAATCACAAGGTGGGCCTATGCCTATTTGGGAATCACCACAATTTGGGCAGCGCGTTTGGCAATATGCCTAGCTGATACAAACGTTTTAGTTTCTCAAAATCATTGTCACGTGGTTAATCATAAAAATCGAAATTAAAATGATACATCTAAAAGTTAAGTCCACTAATGCAATATCACCAGCCTTTGCCATATGGACACTTTGATACACCATTGTCGTCTAAAGAAATGAGCGCATGGGACTCATAATCCATTTTTTAATTTCGATTTTTATGATTAACCACTTGACAATGATTACTAAAACTAAAACTTTATTATTGAAATGAAAACTGTTACACACAAATGTGCGTATGAAAATCATAACTGGCACGCAGAATGGTAGAAATGGTTGGATAAATTGTAAGCTTCCCCAAACTTGAAACTTGCGCGCCACCTATGAAGTCTTTATAAAATAAAGGAGCTGCAGGAGAAATCCTGCTCAAAATAGGCTCTGTGGGTGTGTGATAGTTGTGTTGGATAAATAAGATACATGACTAATGAAAATACTCACAGGCCAATTTAATTCTACAAAATTATGCAAATTAACCTATAGACCGATAAGCATGATGGTCAAATGTATTTCCATTGAATGGTATTTCCATCAATAAAAAAAAGCATTACTTTTCAATGGGAATTTTTTCTCCCAGTCATTTTGGCCGGTAACAGGATTTATTTTATTTTATTTATCAGCCTTTTATTTTTCCGGCCAAAAGACAGCAATTGCCGGCTAATGGAAACCCTGTCAGGGATATGATTCTAGCTAAGTTGTAAAGTATGGTTCAGTTCGGCACATGGTGGCACTGTTTTACAGGAAAAACATTTGATGCAAGCTCATTGGCTTGTAGCGGCCTTGTTGTTTGAGCAAGAGTCTTGGAAAATATTGCGTTTTGAAGACGTCCATCCATAGACTCTATATACCAAATTTGGTGCGACTGGTCCAGCAGTTCTGGAGAAGATGTTTAAAGTAGTTAGCATCATTAGAAATGGTCCAAAATGCATCATCACCACGTTTTTTTCTTTTTCTGATATTTGGCAAGCGTGGTAAAGAGTACAGAAGTAGCTCATCCTAGGGCAACATGTCCAATTTGTCCTGATGGTGGCACAGTGGGCCCACAGCTTGAACCCTGGCATTGCTGCTTGCAACTATATTTCTCATTATTAATAGGAGACATATAAGCACCCACAAATTGTGTAGCAATAGGCCCATATAATGTTATCAAGTCATGAGCCTCATGAGTAGCCAAAATCAAATGCATAAATGATAAAGTACAAATGATAAAGTACGACTGGGGTTTATATATAAATGCCTGGAGCATTTCAATTTTGGAGAATCTATTATAAAATGGGTTAAAATCATATATAGTAACCCTAAGTGTAAAATGGTAAATAATGGCTATTTCTCAGAAAGTTTGAAACTGTCAAGAGGAGTGAAACAAGGTTGTCCATTATCAACATATCTATTTATTATGGGCATCGAGATGTTGGCTATTAAAATCAGATCCAACAATAATATCAAGGGATTAGAAATCCAGGGCTTAAAATCAAAGGTGTCATTGTACACTGATGATTCATGTTTTCTTTTAAATCCACAACATGAATCCCTCCACAGCCTCATAGAGGATCTAGATACATTTTCTAACCTCTCTGGATTACAACCAAATTATGATAAATGTACTATATTACGTATTGGATCACTAAAAAATACAATTTTTACATTACCATGTAGTTTACCAATAAAATGGTCTGATGGTGATGTGGATATACTTGGAATACATATCCCAAATGAAATAAAAAATCTCACTCCAATACATTTTAATAGAAAGTTAGCAAAAATAGATAAGATCTTGCTACCATGGAAAGGTAAATACCTGCCAATTTGTGGAAAAATCACCCTGATTAACTCTTCAATATTATCCCAGTTTACCTATTTGCTTGTGGTCTTGCCTACGCCTAGCGAACAGGGAAGAAAAAAAAAAATATATATATATATATATTTTTCCCTTTATTACTTTCCAACCCCACCACCCCTTCCCTAATTGGAGTAAACTAGTGAACAACAATGCTTAGGCCTCTACTTCCAGCTTATTTGTTATATTTTTATATATATATAAAACATATGGGAGATTGGAAGTGATGCAGACAATTACATTGATGGAATTTACAATCTATCTGCAATATTAAAGCTGATCTCCCCCCCCCCCAAAAAAAAGAAGAAATAATTCAAATGCATATTGTGGAAATGTTTGTGACTGTATACACTGTGGCCAGTTTATTAGGTACACCACCTCGTTCACAAAAATTGTTAGCTCCTGTGACAGTGAGTCACGTGGCTTGCTATATAAATCAGGCAGACAGGCATCAAGGCATTCAGTTACTGTTCGATTGAACGTTAGAATGGGCAAAATGAGTGACCTAAGCCAGTGCTTCTCAAACCTCTTCTCGGGGACCCCCAGCCATTTCATCTATTCAAGAGCTAGCACACCTGATTAAACTTGTCAACTAATTATCAATCCCTTGACAATGTGAATCAGGTGAGTTAGTTGAGGGCTACTACAAAATTGTGAAACGTCTGAGGAGAGGTTTGAGAACCAATGACCTGAGCGACTTGGAGCTTAAGCAGCATGAGTCCTGCCTGGTTTCAATGGTACAGGCTGGTGGCGGTGGTGTAATGTTGTGGGGTATGTTTTCCTGGCACACGTTAGGTCCCTTGATTCCAATTGAGCAATGTGTCCATGCCCCAAAGAATTCAGGCAGTTCTGGAGGCAAAGGGGGTCCGAGCCGGTACTTGATGGGTGTACCTAATAAACTGGCCACATGGTATATATCTAGCTAGCGAAGTCCTTTTTATCCATCACCTAAAGAACGTTTTTCTCCGGTCTTTCAGGGTACAAAGATGGAGATGCCCCTGTTCCTGGCAAAGGGCTTGTATGAGAGGAAGAGGCGTGTTGTCTCAGTGGAGCTGCCTAAGGTGTACAAAGAGGGCTGGAGGACTGTGTTCAACGCAGACCCCACTGTAGTAGACCTTCACAAGATGGGGCCCTATTACTATGGCCTCGGCTCCCAGATGCTGCACTTTGACAGCCCTGAGAATCCAGAGATTGCCCAGGCGGTGCTTCAGGTGAGTACAGCACATAAACATTTATACCCTCTGTTAAGAATTTCTCTGCAGTCCCTCTGTTATCACCATCTCACTGCTCACCCAACTCTCTTCTAACCATATCTCCTGCCTCATTGCTTCTACTACTACCATTGCCAAATTATTTATCACTAATCTTTATCTATTTGTACACTTTTAGTTGTACAATATCAGTAGAATGTTTATGAATGAGTCACCACCCTGGCCAAGTGGTTGGACATGCTGACAAACCCATTCAGTGTTATGTCCCATAGTCGGCCACTAGGTGGTGCCATGTGATCTTGTCATCATTGACTAACAGGCTGTGTGTAGTGTTGTTTTGTTGCTGGGCAGACTGACAAATCACATCAGTCATCTTTGAAAATCAATGACTTCTAGTGAATCCAACAGGATTATTAGTAGTTTTTCTCTGCATCCACGAAGGATGACTGCATTTCATCAAATGTTTTTATTCACCTCTTCTATCTCCCTGAGGTACAGTTGAAGTCAGAAGTTTACATACACCTTAGCCAAATACATTTAAACTCAGTTTTTCACAATTCCTGACATTTAATCCTAGTAACAATCCCCTGTCTTAGGTCAGTTAGGATCACTACTTAATTTTAAGAATGTGAAATGTCAGAATAATAGTAGAGAATTATTTATTTCAGCTTTCATTTCTTTCATCACATTCCCAGTGGGTCAGAAGTTTATACACTCAATTAGTATTTGGTAGCATTGCCTTTAAATTGTTTAACTTGGGTCAAATGTTTTGGGTAGCCTTCCACAAGCTTCCCACAATACGTTGGGTGAATTTTGGCCCATTCCTCCTGACAGAGCTGGTGTAACTGAGTCAGGTTTGTAGGCCTCCTTGCTCACACACGCTTTTTCAGTTCTGCCCACAAACTTTCTATAGGATTGAGGTCAGGGCTTTGTGATGGCCACTCCAATACCTTGACTTTGTTGTCCTTAAGCCATTTTGCCACAACTTTGGAAGTATGCTTGGGGTCATTGTCCATTTGGAAGACCCATTTGCGACCAAGCTTTAACTTCCTGACTGATGTCTTGAGATGTTGCTTCAATATATCCACATCATTTTCCTTCCTCATGATGCCATCTATTTTGTGAAGTGCACCAGTCCCTCCTGCAGCAAAGCACCCCTACAGCATGACGCTGCCACCAACATGCTTCACGGTTGGGATGGTGTTCTTCGGCTTGCAAGCCTTCCCCTTTTTCCTCCAAACATAACAATGGTCATTATGGCCAAACAGTTATATTTTTGTTTCATCAGACCAGAGGACATTTCTCAAAAAAGTATGATCTTTGTCCCCATGTTGCAAACTGTAGTCTGGCTTTTTTATGGTGGTTTTGGAGCAGTGGCTTCTTCCTTGCTTCGTGGCCTTTCAGGGTATGTCGATATAGGACTCGTTTTACTGTGGATATAGATACTTTAGTACCTGTTTCCTCCAGCATCTTCACAAGGTCCTTAGCTGTTGTTCTGAGATTGATTTGCACTTTTCGCACCAAAGTACGTTCATCTCTAGGAGACAGAACGTGTCTCCTTCCTGAGTGGTATGACAGCTGCGTGGTCCCATGGTGTTTATACTTGCGTGCTATTGTTTGTACAGATGAACGTGGTACTTTCAGGCATTTAGAAATTGCTCCCAAGGATGAACCAGACTTGTGGATGTCTACAATTTTGTTTCTGAGGTCTTGGCTGATTTCTTTTGATTTTCCCATGATGTCAAGCAAAGAGGCACTGAGTTTGAAGGTAGGCCTTGAAATACATCCAAAGGTACACCTCCAATTGACTCAAATGATGTCAATTAGCCTATCAGAAGCTTCTAAAGCCATGACATCATTTTCTGGAATTTTCCAAGCTGTTTAAAGGCACAGTCAACTTAGTGTATGTAAACTTCTGACCCACTGGAATTGTGATACAGTGAATTATAAGTGAAATATTCTGTCTGTAAACAATTGTTGGAAAAATTACTTGTCATGCACAAAGTAGATGTCCTAACCGACTTGTCAAACGATAGTTTGTTAACAAGAAATTGGTTGAAAAACGAGTTTTAATGACTCCAACCTAAGTGTATGTAAACTTCCGACTTCAACTGTATGTATACGGGTTATGTGTCATTGGTTGTGTTTGTATTAACCTCCCTCTTTATTCACTTCTTGTATTTTCTTGAGCTCTTGGTATGGTGTCGTGGAAATTCTAATCGATAATGAGGAGAGACCAGGTCAACCACCAATCAGGATATTACTTTATTCAAAACGTGTTAATAAGTGAGGCTGGTCGACCCAACACTCTTGACTGTTGGGTTGAGAGCTCTGGCATACAGACAATACAAATATATTTTATAGCACGATACACCCTCCCAGTCTACATGACAAACAGCAGATGTGTGGAATGAGTCAAAAGGTGAGACTTGATATATGAGAAAGGAGTATCTCCCATCCAGATAGCATTTGCTATGAAGACTGTTCTTATTGCATGGAAACCAGAGTTTGGCCCCCAAGACAAGGTTCCTGTCATCATAATCAATTCCCGAGCCATCTCTCCCTGGTACCTTACATTACACAAACACCAACTCATTCAATGGAATGCATGTTGTAGGTTTTATCATCAAACCATTAGTAAATCAATTGTCAGCTCCAGATACCCCTATTTCGAGTAAAACCCATGTCCTTGACCACACGCCTAGACTAGCTGCAGGGAGCTGGAGTAGAAACCATCCCTTTACAAAAACACAGCATTAGTAGAACAGTATATAATTGTTAATTATTAATATTAAACAAAGCAGGTAAACATGTTACATGTACATTTTTCTCTCACAATGGTTGTGTGTTTCTCGTTGGTTGTGTTGATGTGAAACATTATATTCTCATGGCTTAACCCAATGATGTTTATAAACCCTGGAATGCTGATTCTATGTATTGGCCATTGAGAGTCTTTGAAGCCACCGGTCGGCCATATTGGCACACTCCAGTAGGAGCAGTCCTCCATAGGAATGAATGGAATTCTACAGTATTTCAATTTCAATGTTTCAAGGACAGAATTACATGTATTTAAGTAATTTTTTTGTGGTGGGGAGAGTAACATTAGTTATCTCAAATATTTTTTAAATATATATTTATTTGTAGCTCACATAATATAATTTAAAAGTATGCATTTAAAGGTGCAATAGTCTCCCGAGTGGCGCAGCGGTCAAAGGCACTGCATCGCAGTGCTAAAGGCCTGGGTTCGATCCCAGGCTGTATCGCAGCCCAATTTCAGTTTGTGACAAAAGAAGCATAGAGAATCATTGTACCATCTAAACCGCTGTGAAATGTACACTGCTCAAAAAAATTAAGGAAACACTAAAATAACACATCCTAGATCTGAATAAATGAAATAATCTTATTAAATACTTTTTTCTCTACATAGTTGAATGTGCTGACAACAAAATCACACACAAATTATCAATGGAAATCAAATGTATCAACCCATGGAGGTCTGGATTTGGAGTCACCCTCAAAATTAAAGTGGAAAACCACACTACAGGCTGATCCAACTTTGATGTAATGTCCTTAAAACAAGTCAAAATGAGGCTCAGTAGTGTGTGTGGACTCCACGTGCCTGTATGACCTTCCTACAACGCCTGGGCATGCTCCTGATGAGGTGGCAGATGGTCTCCTGAGGGATCTCCTCCCAGACCTGGACTAAAGCATCCGCCAACTCCTGGAGAGTCTGTGGTGCAACGTGGCGTTGGTGGATGGAGCGAGACATGATGTCCCAGATGTGCTCAATTGGATTCAGGTCTGGGGAACGGGCGGGCCAGTCCATAGCATCAATGCCTTCCTCTTGCAGGAACTGCTGACACACTCCAGCCACATGAGGTCTAGCATTGTCTTGTATTAGGAGGAACCCAGGGCCAACCGCACCAGCATATGGTCTCACAAGGGGTCTGAGGATCTCATCTCGGTACCTAATGGCAGTCAGGCTACCTCTGGCGAGCACATGGAAGGCTGTGCAGCCCCCCAAAGAAATGCCACCCCACGCCATGACTGAACCACCGCCAAACCGGTCATGCTGGAGGATGTTGCAGGCAGCAGAACGTTCTCCACGGCGTCTCCAGACTCTGTCACATGTGCTCAGTGTGAACCTGCTTTCATCTGTAAAGAGCACAGGGCGCCAGTGGCGAATTTGCCAATATTGGTGTTCTCTGGCAAATGCCAAACGTCCTGCATGGTATTGGGCTGTAAGCACAACCCCCACCTGTGGACGTCAGGCCCTCATACCACCCTCATGGAGTCTGTTTCTGACCGTTTCAGCAGACACATGCACATTTGTGGCCTGCTGGAGGTCATTTTGCAGGGCTCTGGCAGTGCTCCTCCTGCTCCTCCTTGCACAAAGGCGGAGGTAGCGGTCCTGCTGCTGGGTTGTTGCCCTCCTACGGCCTCCTCCACATCTCCTGGTGTACTGGCCTGTCTCTTGGTAGCGCCTCCATGCTCTGGACACTACGCTGACAGACACAGCAAACCTTCTTGCCACAGCTCGCATTGATGTGCCATCCTGGATGAGCTGCACTACCTGAGCCACTTGTGTGGGTTGTAGACTCCGTCTCATGCTACCACTAGAGTGAAAGCACCGCCAGCATTCAAAAGTGACCAAAACATCAGCCAGGAAGCATAGGAACTGAGAAGTGGTCTGTGGTCACCACCTGCAAAACCAGTCCTTTATTGGGGGTGTCTTGCTAATTGCCTATAATTTCCACCTGTTGTCTATTCCATTTGCACAACAGCATGTGAAATGTATTGTCAATCAGTGTTGCTTCCTAAGTGGACAGTTTGATTTCACAGAAGTGTGATTGACTTGGAGTTACATTGTGTTTAAGTGTTCCCTTAATTTTTTTGAGCAGTGTATTTTCATTAACCAAAACTATCGTATTTTCAGCTGTTTGAAGCTGGTGCCCAAAACTGAAAGTAAAAGATGCAGAAATATAAGAACGGGAAGCATAGAAATGGCGCACATAGAACAGATCTACTGCTTCTTAGACTTGCTTTCAATGTGAATGACATATCTATAACTTACATTTCTATGTGAATTTGGTCCGGGCGCCCAAAAAGTTACATATTGCAGCATTAAGGTGTCTGTAATAGAATAAATGTGGCAAAACGAATATAAACATTGATAAATGCATTTCTATAGCTGTATTTCTTTTTTTTCAATAGATGGAGGCACTGTGGCTTCAACACAGCTCCCTCTAGCAAGCATCTAGTGTGTGTGTGTATATACACGTAAAGTGTTGGTCCCATGTTTCATGAGCTGAAATAAAATATCTCAATTTTCCAAACGCACAAAAAGCTTATTTCTCTCAACTTTTGTGCATACATTTGTTTACATCCCTGTTAGTGAGCTATTTAGCCTTTCAAGATAATCCATCCACCTGACAGGTGTGACATATCAAGAAGATGTTTAAACTGCATGATCATTATACAGGTGCGCCTTGTGCTGGTGACAGTTAAAGGCCACTCTAAAATGTGCAGTTTTGTCACAACACAATGCCACAGATGTCTGAAGTTTTGAAGGGGTGTGCAATTGTCATGACTGCAGGAATGTTCACCAGAGCTGTTGCCAGATAATGAATTGTTGATTTCTCTACCATAAGCCACCTCCGTCTTTTTAGAGAAGTTGGCAGTACGTCCAACTGGCTTCACAACCGCAGACCACGTGTAACCACTCCAGCTCAGGAACTCCACATCCAGCCTCTTCACCTGTTGGCATATGCCCTCCCAGGCCTACCCATGGCTGCGCCGCTGCCCAGTCATGTGAAATCCATAGATTAGGGCCTAATTAATTTATTTCAATTGACTGATTTCCTTATATGAACAGTAACTCAGGAAAATCTTTGACATTTTTGTATGTTGCGTTTATATTTTTGTTCAGTATAAATCATTGGCTAAACCTCTTCACCTCCAGACATTCATTGGTCGTTTCCGCCGGACCATGGATTCCTCCCAGAATGCCTACAACGAAGACACGTCAGCCCTGGTGGAGCGCTTGGATTACCTGGAGAGGGCGCTGTTCAGGGCGGGGCAGAGCGGCCTCAACAGCTTCCAGAACTGGGAGAGGGGCCGCGCATCAACAATCACTGCCTCTAGCCTGGTGCTCAACTACCGCAAGAGGAAGATCACTGATCTGCAGCCCTGAGGGGCATCCCCAAAGATGCATCCCAAATGCCACCATATTCCCTACATAGTGCACTACTTGGGCCCTGGTCAAAAGTAGTGCACTATAAATGGACTAAGGCGCCATTTGGAACACAACACAGGCCAGAAGAGAAAGGACTGAGTTGGAAGGAGAGTACTGGAGTTGTGTGTGTTAGAAAATAAAGCTAAGTTTCAAGTGGGAATCAGTTTGTTGTTTTGGTTCTGTGTTTCTATGTTATAGTGTAATCTTTTGTGTTCAATTTTGAGATCTTTACACACTCTGTACACGTTTTTCAAAGACTTTGTAAATCTTTTTTGAATGATCTGCTTTATCTAATCTAAGTTTGAATTTTCTTAATTAAACCTACCTTAGACTTTAAATTGGATGTCATCCCTTTTTCTTATGGGAAGTATGAATGGTGGGGTAAAACAGGAAAGGTTTTTTGAGAGCAGAGTTACAGTATTTTGCAAAAGCATGTGGCCATGCATTTCATCAGCGATAAGGCAAAACAACTTTAAAATGGTTGTGTATGGATTAACAGGAATGTATTACCATATTATGTACACTACCAGTAAAAAGTTTGGACACCTACTCATTCAAGGGTTTTTCTTTTCTTTTTACTATTTTCTACATTGTAGAATAATAGTGAAGACATCAAAACTATGAAATAACACGCATGGAATCATGTAGTAACCAAAAGTGTTAAACAAATCAAAATATTTCAGATCCTTCAAAGGAGCCACCCTGTGCCTTGATGACAGCGTTGCACACTCTTGGCATTCTCTCAACCAGCTTCACCTGGAATGCTTTTCCAACAGTCTTGAAGGAGTTCCCACATATGCTGAGCACTTGTTGGCTGCTTTTCCTTCACTCTGCGGTTCAACTCATCCCAAACCATCTCAATTGGGTTGTGGTCGGGTGATTGTGGAGGCCAGGTCATCTGATGCAGCACTCCATCACTCTCCTTCTTGGTCAAAAAGCCCTTACACAGCCTGGAGGTGTGTTGGGTCATTGTCCTGTTGAAAAGCAAATGATAGTCCCACTAAGCGCAAACCAGATGGGATGGCGTATCGCTGCAGAATGCTGTGGTAGCCATGCTGGTTAAGTGTGCCTTGAATTCTAAATATATCACCTACAGTGTCACCAGCAAAGCACCATCACACCTCCTCCTCCATGCTTCCCGCATTAAGAAGGAAAGAAATTCCACAAATTAACTTTTAACAAGGCACACCTGTTAATTGATATGCATTCCAGGTGACTACCTCATGAAGCTGGTTGAGAGAATGCCAAGAGTGTGCAATGCTGTCAAGGCAAAGGGTGGCTACTTTGAAAATATATTTTGATTTGTTTAACACTTTATTTGGTTACTACATGATTCCATATGTGTTATTTCATAGTTTTGATGTCTTCACTATTATTCTACAATGTAGAAAATAGTAAAAAAAAATAAAGAAAAATCCTTGAATGAGTAGGTGTCCACACTTTTGACTGGTACTGTAGCTCTGCATGCATAATGAATATAGCCTACCCTTTCTTCATAAATGTCATTACTACAACTTAATGAAAATATGCCATAACTGATTTACCACATACATCTATTTAGTCTGTTTGAAAACCATCTACAGTATATCAACATATTCTGTGTTCATAACAAAGTGGGAAGGTGGTATTTATCACACACGACTGGGAAAAATCCACTTTAACACCCCTCCAACTGGTAATTATTAGTGGGAAACTATCATCCCTGAGTTCAGACTTCTTCCACACGCTAACCTCTGTCACCTACTAAGGAAATTACCTCTAACAGCATTTTTGGCAGTTAAGTGCAAAAAAACATTATTTATAAAAAGCAATCTATTAATATGGTTTTTTTAACACTTTAATTTCTTTCCAAGCATGATAGCTGTACTTTGAGTTTATGGTTGACGTAGCTTGTTGGCCAGTAGCTAATCAGCGTTTCTCAACGAGGTCAAAGCACATGAATGCATCCAACTGGTATTTACGACTTCACAACTGGTAATAACATTAGTCTGCAGAGGAGCAGCTTGGATCTCTGCCCATAGAGAATGATAAAGGATTCTTATCTGTCCCATTATGTCATCTGAGTATACGGACAGCGCCATTGAGGCCATCTCCATTTTGAAGTAGTCCATTTTCTTTTTCTACTTGAGTTGGTAAACAAACTGAGAAATTCCAGCTGGGTCTTCATGACCCGGATGGAATTATGTAATCCTTCCTTAACCCATATGAAGTCCCACCCAGTTGACTACTTCAAAATGGTGAAAGCCCTCAATGGCGCTGCCCATGCTAAAACAGGCTTTTGGTCACTAGAGTCCTCTCTATCTATGGATCTGCCATAGAGCCCATAGTCATAGCAGCACAGAGAGGTTGATGCTGCTGCGTATAGGTTGTTAGGGGACTTAATCATTACAATGAAACTGCCGTAAGGCATTACCCAATTAAAAGTGCATCTAATTTGTACTCAAGTTCATTTGGATCCAAGTTTCAGCCTGTGAACATTTTAATCACAGGGAATGATTCTTGACTCAAATGTGAATTGGGTGAAACTTATCCTCTCTTGTTTAACCTGAAATGTTGTGGCTTGCATAATGGCATTTCTGATGTAATCCTCTGTTTACAGTACATACTCATGCGGTGCAGTGTCTGTATAGTAATGACTGCAGTGACAGGGAGCCCTCAGGAGATGTGTTATGGCCAGCTGAGGGCGCAGGGTTACAACGTCAAGTTTTTAATGGTTTATTTGTTAATGTGTGATACATAAATGTGAGTGTGTTGACCTTGTGCTGCTGCTGTCACTCATTAGACTTTGTCGCAGCACTACCTGTTACCCAAAGTTGACATTCACGTTTATTTATTGTGTGTGTGAGAGAGATCAAAAGCTCTATCTGCCTCATGATGCACAAGGGCAAGTCTCGGTCTGCAAACCTCAGCACTTCACACACACAAATTAAAGACTTATAGGAAGCTTTCTAAAAAGAATGAGTACTGTTTACAAACAATTTAACTGTCTATCCCTGTTGAGAGGAAATGTACATACAGTATGTATGGTATTAAATCGGTGTGTTTGTACAGTACAGTGACAGACCTATCTGTTCTCCAGTGATAAATGTGGGTCAGCTGATTCCCTTCCTGTTAGGGAGTTGGTGATACGATTGAAGCTATTGACGTTCCCCTCTGGGGTGTAGCTATTGATCCTGGGGACTGACCTCTGTGGGGTGGGTTAGAAGAATATTATCAACCTTTCCCTCGTCATAGGCCTACATCACAGTGTACTGTAACTGTTTATGCTGGACCATCAGAAATCTTACCAGTCCAGACCATTTGGAGGGACTCTGCAGTCCTGGTAATGGTAGAAGTCTGTTGTCATTGTTGTCAGTGTTTCCTGACCACCTGACCAGGGATAGTCAATAGTACTGCAGAACTGAGGTTACGTTCTTTATTTAAACTATTTTTAGGGGGTAGATCAGCTTTAATAATGCAGATTGTAACTTCCATCAATGTAATTGTCTGCATCACTTCCAATCCCCCATATGTTTTTTTTTTCTCTCGCATATATATATATATATATATATATATATATATATATATATATATATATATCCTTTAAAAAAAGATGTATATCCTTTAAAAAAAGATATTTCCCTTTATTACCCCACCACCCCTCCCCTAATTGGAGTAAACGAGTGAACAACAACGCTTAGGCCTCTACTTCCAGCTTATACATACTATATACATTTTATGGACACAGTCAATTTTACAATAATTCTATTTTGTTTGTTTTTACTCCTGAACTTCCTCAACCACTCCGATCATTTTCATGATGTCCATCCGGTTTGCTTCTATATGCCATATATTTCTAACTGTGCTCTTTCACAAAAGCTCTCAACCTATATACTTATTGACACAGTATGCTTTACATTAATTATCTTGTTATTATTAGTTGTTGTTATTAGTCCCGTCCTTCAGCTCCTTTCAACACCTCCCATCCATCTCTTAACACCATCCAAATTGGATTTCTATTTGCCATATATTTTTCAACTGTACTGTGATGTTTCACAAAAGTTCTGAACCCTTCTATTTCATTGTTTCTACAGATTGTAAATTGAAAATAAACATTTTTGCTGAAAGTATTATTATATTATTGATCGATTGACTTTTCAGATCACCCAGCAGTGCTATCTGCAGGGTTAGCTCCAGGTAAATATTGCAATCCTTCAGCCATTCCTGGACCTGTGACCAAAAACAAGCTACAAATGGACAGTACCAAAACAAATTATCTAATGATTCTGTCTCTTCGCAGCAAAATCTGTAGAGCTGGGAAGATTGTATCCCCCATATAAATAACATTCTATTGGTAGCAAGAATTTTGTATAATAATTTAAATTGTTTTGAATCCGGCGTCGTTTTGCGTATCAGTTCATAAACACTATGCCATGGGATCGGTACGTCAAAAATCTCTTCCCAACCATTTTGCAATCTATATGGGACGGCTGTCAATCCTTTGGTCCTTAAATGAAACTGGTATACTTTTTTTATTTATCACAATTTTCTTAAACCAATTATGTTCTTTAATGCAGGGCCGACAGACAAGTTCCTTACTTTTTCCCCCTTCCACTTTCTTCTTCCATTTTTGCAGTAATGCTGCAATTATTTTGTTGTAATTTTGGGTAGAGCAGACATTTCCATATGTTTTTGTTAGCTGCATGTGCGACAACTCCACCAGTCCTAACTATGATATAATTTACAAAGATTATACCTTTTTTAAACATTTTTTCAATTTTTGTTTTTTTTAATCAATTCGTATATTTGAGTTTAACCACAATATTTGTTACATTATTTGTTCTGTCGTTTCTGGAGAATTAATTTGAAATTGCAACCCACTTTCTATGGCTTGTTTTAGAAATAGTGATATTTGGGAGATTTCCTTTTCAAGTAACTGAAAGTGAGAGGTTGTAATCTGAATAAAGGGAAAAGGGCTTTCTTAAACATGGGGTGAGATAATCTTAGTAATTTGCTAGAGAACCAGTTCGGATTTAAGTATAACTTTTGTATGACTGAAGCTTTTAGTGATAGGTCTAATGCTTTAATATTTAATAATTTCTGTCCGCCGAATTCATATTCATTATATAAATATGCCCGTTTAATTTTGTCTGGCTTGCCGTTCCAAATAAAATGGAATATTATTTTCTCAATTTAAAAAACGGTTTGCTAGGCGTAGGCAAGACCATAAGCAAATAGTTGAACTGGGATAATACTAAAGAGTTAATCAGGGTGATTTTTCCACAAATAGACAGGTATTTACCTTTCCATGGTAGCAAGATATTATCTATTTTTGCTAACTTTCTATTAAAATGTATCGGATGAGAATTTATTTCATTTGGGATATGTATTCCGAGTATATCCACATCACCATCAGACCATTTTATTGGTAAACTACATGGTAATGTAAAATTTTTATTTTTTAGTGATCCAATACGTAATATAGTACATTTATCATAATTTGGTTGTAATCCAGAGGTTAGAAAATGTATCTAGATCCTCTATGAGGCTGTGGAGGGATTCATGTTGTGGATTTAAAAGAAAACATGAATCATCAGCATACAATGACACCTTTGTTTTTAAGCCCTGGATTTCTAATCCCTTGATATTATTGTTGGATCTGATTTAATAGCTAACATTTCGATGCCCATAATAAACAGATATGCCGATAGTGGACAACCTTGTTTTACTCCTCTTGACAGTTTAAAACTTTCTGAGAAATAGCCATTATTTACTATTTTACACCTAGGGTTACTATACATGATTTTAAACCATTTTATAAGAGATTCTCAAAAATTGAAACGCTCCAGGCATTTATATATAAACTCCAGTCGTACTTTATTAACTGCCTTTTCAAAGTCTGCTATGAATAGCAGGCCTGGTTTCCCAGATTTTTCACAGTGTTCTATTGTTTCCAGTACTTGCGTTATATTATCTCCAATGTATCGTCCATGTATAAAACCTGTGATTAGAATGAATAATGTCCGACAATACCTTTTTAATTCTATGTGCTATACATTTTGCTAGAATTTTTGCATTACAACACTGAATTGTAAGGGGCCTCCAATTTTTTTAATGGACTGGAACTTGGTGAATTATGGGTGACTCCGTCATTTGTAACCAGTTTAAGTAAATTATTTTTGGATGAAGATAAAAAAAATAATTTGGTGCTTTTTTCCCGTATTCCATCCAGTTTGCTTTATTTTTATAATATATTGCACTTGATCTTTCTTGAATAAGTTTCTCCATTTCTTTTTGTTTTTCCTCTAATTTATTTTGAGCCTCTGTTTAGTTTTTATTGCAATCTATCTGTTCTGTTAGACTTTATATTTCCTTTGTTAGTATGGACTCTTGACCTAAATTGCTTTTGTTTTCGAGATTAGTATTGAGTTGCATGGCCTCTAAAGGCACATTTAAAAGTGTCCCATACAATAAGGGGATACCTATGTTATGTCTGAAAAATTCAGTTATAAATTCCTCTGTCCTAGTTAAAAACAAGTTATCATCCAATAGGCTTTGATTAAATTTCCAATATCCTCGCCCACGTGGAAATTCAGTAAGAGTAATGTATATGCCAATTATATGATGGTCCGACTGCATTCTGTCCCCTATCAACACTTTTTAAACTTTTGGTGCGAACGAGAAAAACATAAGAAAGAAGTCAAGACGACTAGCTTGATTGAGTCTCCGCCATGTATATCTCACTAGGTCAGGGTATTTAAGCCTCCAGATATCCACTAGTTCTAATGTATCCATGACATTCATGATTTCTTTGAGCATGAGGGTGATAGTTTGTAGTGTGATTTCCTTTTACGGTCCATTGAGCTATTAAAAACAGTATTATAATCTCCCACCATAGCAATAGTCTTGTATTGCTTGCAGGGTGGATAATTTATTATATATATTGTCAAAGAAGCGTGGATCATCATTATTTGGTCTGTAAAGGTTAATGAGCCATATCTGTTTATGGTCCAATAACATATTTAAAATCATCCATCTACCTTGCGGATCTGTTTGGACAATTTGCACATTCGGATCAAAATTACTGTTAATTAATATCATGACCCCTTTTGAGTTTCTTTGCCCATGGGAGAAGTATATTTCGCCCCCCCCCCAATCCTTTTTCCACCCAACTTCATCTAGAATTGTTGAATGAGTTTCCTGTAAACAATAGCTATTATATTCCTTCTCTTTGAGCCATGTAAATATTGTTCTTCTTTTGTTATTATCTGCTAAGCCATTACAATTATAACTGGCTATACTTATTTCACCACTTACCATAATGAGATACAAGTTTCAAATCTATTTATCAAAATATATGTTTGTAAATTTACCAATAAAAAGTACCATAGTGATTGAGTGTCCATATAGCTGTACCATGATATTTGCATTGCTACTAACTAACCCTCCAATTGTTCTCCACTATTCCCCCCACTAAAGCCCCTCCTCATCCCAAATTGGGTTGTCATCCCAGTGATCGGCATACCACCCCCGTCCCCCTGGATCCCGAGGCCCCCCGAGAGGCCTGGACCCATGCTTCGAAAACACCACACAGTGTCACCCACAAAACAGAAGCAGGTCAACCGCCAAAAGCATTTCCAATGCCCTCATCTCAATTTTCTTTATATATATATATATATATATATATATATATATACACAGTGGGGGAAAAAAGTATTTAGTCAGCCACCAATTGTGCAAGTTCTCCCACTTAAAAAGATGAGAGGCCTGTAATTTTCATCATAGGTACACGTCAACTATGACAGACAAATTGAGAAAAAAAATTCTCCAGAAAATCACATTGTAGGATTTTTAATGAATTTATTTGCAAATTATGGTGGAAAATAAGTATTTGGTCACCTACAAACAAGCAAGATTTCTGGCTCTCACAGACCTGTAACTTCTTCTTTAAGAGGCTCCTCTGTCCTCCACTCGTTACCTGTATTAATGGCACCTGTTTGAACTTGTTATCAGTATAAAAGACCTGTCCACAACCTCAAACAGTCACACTCCAAACTCCACTATGGCCAAGACCAAAGAGCTGTCAAAGGACACCAGAAACAAAATTGTAGACCTGCACCAGGCTGGGAAGACTGAATCTGCAATAGGTAAGCAGCTTGGTTTGAAGAAATCAACTGTGGGAGCAATTATTAGGAAATGGAAGACATACAAGACCACTGATAATCTCCCTCGATCTGGGGCTCCACGCAAGATCTCACCCCGTGGGGTCAAAATGATCACAAGAACAGTGAGCAAAAATCCCAGAACCACACGGGGGGACCTAGTGAATGACCTGCAGAGAGCTGGGACCAAAGTAACAAAGCCTACCATCAGTAACACACTACGCCGCCAGGGACTCAAATCCTGCAGTGCGAGACGTGTCCCCCTGCTTAAACCAGTACATGTCCAGGCCCCGTCTGAAGTTTGCTAGAGTGCATTTGGATGATCCAGAAGAGGATTGGGAGAATGTCATATGGTCAGATGAAACCAAAAGATAACTTTTTGGTAAAAACTCAATTCGTCGTGTTTGGAGGACAAAGAATGCCGAGTTGCATCCAAAGAACACCATACCTACTGTGAAGCATGGGGGTGGAAACATCATGCTTTGGGGCTGTTTTTCTGCAAAGGGACCAGGACGACTGATCCGTGTAAAGGAAAGAATGAATGGGGCCATGTATCGTGAGATTTTGAGTGAAAACCTCCTTCCATCAGCAAGGGCATTGAAGATGAAACGTGGCTGGGTCTTTCAGCATGACAATGATCCCAAACACACCGCCCGGGCAACGAAGGAGTGGCTTCGTAAGAAGCATTTCAAGGTCCTGGAGTGGCCTAGCCAGTCTCCAGATCTCAATGCCATAGAAAATCTTTGGAGGGAGTTGAAAGTCCGTGTTGCCCAGCGACAGCCCCAAAACATCACTGCTCTAGAGGAGATCTGCATGGAGGAATGGGCCAAAATACCAGCAACAGTGTGTGAAAACCTTGTGAAGACTTACAGAAAACGTTTGACCTGTGTCATTGCCAACAAAGGGTATATAACAAAGTATTGAGAAACTTTTGTTATTGACCAAATACTTATTTTCCACCATAATTTGCAAATAAATTCATAAAAAATCCTACAATGTGAATTTCTGGATTTTTTTTCTCAATTTGTACCTATGATGAAAATTACAGGCCTCTCTCATCTTTTTAAGTGGGAGAACTTGCACAATTGGTGGCTGACTAAATACTTTTTTTCCCCACTGTGTGTGTGTGTGTGTGTGTGTGTGTGTGTATATATATATATATATATTAATAAAATAATCAAAATAAAAGGTTAGGTCTCCCCCATGAGACCCTCTCCAGGATACCGTCTCCAACTACACGGAAGTTACCTTACTTCCCCCAGTCCTCCCTCATGTGCTGCCCTTCTGGCAGCTTTATGGGCCTTGCACAGCTGGTGAGCAATCCGCCCTTAATTATTTCATTTAATTTCAGTCATTTAACAGACGCTCTTATCCAGAGCGACTTACAGTTAGTGAGTGCATACAATGTTACATTTTTTATGACATTTCTATACTGGCCCCCCGTGGGAATCGAACCCACAACCCTGGCGTTGCAAACACCATGCTCTACCAACTGAGCTACATCCCTGCCGGCCATTCCCTCCCCTACCCTGGACGACACTGGGCCAATTGTGCGCCGCCCCATGGGTCTCCCGGTCGCGGCCGGCTACGACAGAGCCTGGATTCGAACCAGGATCTCTAGTGGCACAGCCTTAGACCACTGCGCCACTCGGGAGACTGAATTACTCACCAGCTCCCAATTAGTCCTGTCCGGGGAGCTCGTCGAGACCTGGCACGTCCAGCAGATAGAGCCACCACCTCGTGATGTATACTCCATCTGTTACCAGGCCTCGACGAGTCTCCCCCCGGTGGCTGACCTGCTGTACCCCCCCCCCCCCCCCTTAGCTCTGTCGGGGAGGGGATGGTCATCAGTGCAACGTCTGTCTCCCTTCTCGATAGGGCAGCCGCGTTTCCATGCTTCGCCCCTGACCTGTGCACAACAGAAAAAGAGAAGCGTTGAAGGGACAAGAACCACCTGGTGAACCGATCATTTGTGTCTTTTCCCCTGACCAGGGTGAAGTGGGTACCTAACAGGTAATACTTGAGAGTGTCTAGCGCCCACTTCACCGCCAGACACTCTTTCTCAACAATTGAGTATTTTTTTTCTCTCTGTGTCAGCTTTCGGCTGATGTACATGATGGGGTGCTCCTCCCCATCGTGTATCTGGGACAGAACGGCCCCTAGTCACGTATCACATGCATCCATCTGGACCACCATCGGCACCTGGAAATCGGGCGTTACGAGAATCGGATGGGAGCACAGCGCTTCCTTCAGACGGCTGAACGCCGCTTCTGTCTCGTCCGTCCATTTCACTGTTTTCGGGAGGAGGGCCCTGGTTAGATCGGTAAGGGGGGAAGCTATAGCCGCAAAGTTGGGGTTAAAGCGGATATAGTATCCTGCCAGTCCCAGGAAGGACTTGACCTGTGTCTTGGTGCGTGGAACGGGCCAGTCACGTACCGTGTGAACCTTCCGCTCCTGGGGCTTGACGTTCCCCCGTCTGATCAAATACCCCAGGTACTCCACCTCCTCGAACGCTAGCTTGCATTTCTTGGGGTTTGCGGTCAACCCAGCTTGTCTGAGTGCGTCCAGCACCGCCTGGAGGCGCGTCAGGTGCTCCTCCCAACCTTGGCTGCGGATGATGATATCATCCAGATAGGCCGCTGCGTACTGCTGGTGGGGTCGAAGCACTCTGTTCATCAGTCGCTGGAATGTGGGCGGGGCTCCGAGGAGACCGAATGGGAGCACCCGGTACTGGTACAGACCGTCTGGTGTCGAGAACGCCGTCTTCTCCCGGGAGGAGGCTGCCAATGGTACCTGCCAATATCCTTTGGTCAGGTCAAGGGTGCTGATGTACCGGGCCTTTCCCAATCGGTTGATTAGCTCGTCCACCCTTGGCATGGGATAGGCGTCGAATACGCTTATGTCGTTCACACCCCGGAAATCATTACAGAAGCGGAGGCTACTGTCCGGTTTGGGAACCAACACGATGGGGCTGCACCATGCACTGTGGGACTCTTCAACAACCCCCATCCTCAGCATAGCCTCCACTTCTTGTTTCACGGCCTTCCGTCAGGCCTCCGGAATTCGATAAGGCTTCTTTCTTACCGTTTCCCCGGGCCGGGTACGGATGTGGTGTTCAATGAGGGTTGTGCGGCCCGGCTTCTCGGAGAACACTGCCGTGTTCCGATCGACAAGCTCCCGGAGCTCTTGCTTCTGGGCCGGGTCGAGGTCCTCACTGCTCGGGACCACCACTGGTACCGTTGGCGTCCTGGGTCCCGACCATAACACGGCCAAGGCTGTCCTCTCGTGCCACTTCTTCAACAGGTTCACGTGGTAAATCTGTTGAGGTTTCCGTCTCCCCGGTTGCCATACGTGGTAGTTGACAGGTTCCAGTTTCTCGACCACCTCGTATGGTCCGTGCCATGTTGCCAGGAACTTACTTTCGGCCGGGGGATCAACACCAACACCCTGTCTCCCACCTGGAATTCTCGGGGCTGGGCTCCCCGATTGTAGTCCTGGGCTTGGGGCGCGTTGGGCCGTCTCCATATGTTCCCTCACGACTGGCCATATGGCTGTCATCCGCTCCCGCATTAGGTGGGGTAGCTGCTGGTCCCAGTTCTTCCCGTCCTGCTCGATGACCTTCCGCAGCATCTGTTTGAGCGTTTTGTTAAAGCGCTCGACGAGCCCATCCGTCTGCGGGTGAAAAACGGAGGTCCGGATCTGCTTGATCTGCATGAGGGCACACAACTCTTTCATGAGGCGGGACATAAACTCTGTACCTTGGTCTGTCAGGATCTCGTTCGGGATGACCACCCGGCTAAAGAGGTGGAACAGCTCCCGGACAATTCCCTTGGATACCGCCGCACGTAGGGGAATGGCCTCGGGATGCCGGGTGGCATAGTCTACTATTACCAAGATATACCTGTGTCCTCGTGCAGTCTTTACCAGGTTCACACTATGTCCATGGTGATGCGTTCAAAGGGCACCCTGATGATCGGCAGGGGGACCAGAGGGTTTCGGAAGTGTGTTTTCGGGGCAGTGAGTTGACACTCCGGGCAGCTGTGACAGTAGTCTTCCACGGCCCTCCTCATCTCAGGCCAGTGGAACCGGGCGGCAACCCGTTCCCGGGTCTTCTCCATTCCCAGGTGCACCCCCAACAGGTGTGTGTGGGCCAGCTGAAGAACGGTTCCTATGTACCGTCGGGGCAGCAACAATACCTCTCGAAGTTCCCCCTGTAGGCGCGACACCTGATACAAAAGGTTATTCTTAATTTGGAAATGGGGGTATCGCCAGCCACTCACCCCCAGAAGTAGCTGTCCATCCACCGCTATCACTTGGGCTGCGGCAGCTTTCAAATTCGGATCCTCCCACTGGGCCGTCCCGAATTGGCCCCTCAGTTGGCCCCCAACGGGGGTCTCGACTGGCCCCTCAAAATCGAGAAGGGGAAGGCTGGGCTCCTCCTCCAGTGGTTCCCCAGGGGGTTCAGGTTCCGGCTCACCCTCCGACTCCGGACCTGTAGAGTCAGGTTGGTTAACCGGTGGCGTCCTGGCCGCACAGGCGAGGGGTCGTCCCCGCTCTCTTCTTCGGCCGGCTTGTATCTTTTTTTTCAACTCGTGCCCCCATAGGGCCGTGAACAGAGGACAATCCCGTCCCACTAGGATAGGTACCGGCAGCTCTGGTACTGCACCCACCATCATCTGGCAGCTCCCTTGTGGTGTCACGATGTTGGTCCATACGGCGGGATACCGCTTTGTGTCACCGTGAACACAGGAAATGGACATCTCCCTACCCCGTTCAGTCTCCTGGTTCAGCAGGCTTGTGGTTACGAGCGTAACCATGCTTCCGGAGTCTAATAGTGCTTCCGTGTCGTGTCCGTCAACCTTCACCGGGACCATGGGTGCAGTTGATTCATGGTGCGCCCAACAGGAGGTGACATAGTTCACGGCGTGACCCACCTGGCCTCTGGTGCTTGCTGATGCCATCGACTCCTCTCGAGCAGGGCAATTCCAGGCAATGTGCCCCCGGGCGCCACACTCAAAACACCTCCGTTGGTGTCCATCTACCTGGGGTTGTTGGTGGCGGGTCGGCCCTTCCCCAGCGTCTCTCCACGGGTTTGCGGTCCCTTGGCCCTGCCGACTGTCGGTTCGGGGTACACCGCGGTGGGGGTTGTCCTTCCGTCCCCTCGCACAGGTCGCCAACTCGTCCCGGCTCCCCCTAGGTAGGGCCTGAGTGTTCTGATGCATCTCCACTGCTTCCAGGAGGCCCTCCAAGGTCTGGGGCGCGCATAGGCTCGCTGCCCTCTTCATGTAGTGGGGTAGCGCCCGTACGAAGCGATCCAGGACCACTTTGTCGAGGAGAGAGAGCGTGGATACGTCAGTCAGGAGCCATGCCCTGGTGACGCGCAGAATGTCGCTCATCTGGGCTCGGGGGAATGCGTCGGGCACGAACCTCCAGTCGTGGAACCATTGAGCCCGATGGGCCAGGCTGTACCCGTAGCGGGCTGAGTATCTCCCGTTTGAGTCCGTCGTAGTTAGCCGCCTGTTCGTCGTTCAGGTCCCAATACGCCTTTTGGGCATTCCCAGAGAGGAAAGGGGCCAGCAGACTTGCCCACTTCGGCCTTGGCCATCCTTCCCGTAGCGCTGTCCGTTCAAATGTACAGAGGTATGTTTCAATGTCATCGTCTTCTGTTAGCTTGATTAAAAACTGGTTGGGATGGGATTCAGGGGACGCTCCTCCTTGCAGCTTCCTGACTTCCTCCACGAGGCGGACATTTTGTAGTCGCTGTTCCTCCAGCGTTCGTTCCTGAACCGCCTGTTGTGCTTGTTGGGCCCAGACGAACTGAGCTATCAACTCGTCCATGCTGATGCTGTGTAAACGTCAACCCTGATCTGACCACGTTATCAAGATGCCCGCATTCTCCACCACCTGTGGCAGATCAGGGGGTTGGGTCAAGATGTTTACACAGATCAGACACGGACAGAGTATGAGTAGCTCAGTTTCAAGGGTGTTTATTAATAAAATAATCAAAAGAAAAGGTTAGGTCTCCCCCATGAGACCCTCTCCAGGATACCGTCTCCAACTACACAGAAGTTACCTTACTTCCCCCAGTCCTCCCTCTGGCAGCTTTATGGGCCTTGCACAGCTGGTGACCAATCCGCCCTTAATTACTCACCAGCTCCCAATCAGCCCCAATTAGTCCTGTCCGGGGAGCCCGTCGAGACCTGGCACGTCCAGCAGATGGAGCCACCGCCTCGTGATGTATACTCCATCTGTTACCAGGCCTCGACAAGTCTCCCCCTGGTGGAGACTTGTCGAGTGGCTGGTGGCTGACCTTCTGTACACTGTGTATTTGATACACTGCCGATTTTACAGGTTTTCCTACTTACAAAGCATGTAGAGGTCTGTAATTTTTATCATAGGTACACTTCAACTGTGAGAGACGGAATCTAAAACAAAAATCCAGAAAATCACATTGTATGATTTTTAAGTAATTAATTTGCAATATATTGCATGACATAAGTATTTGATCACCTACCAACCAGTAAGAATTCCGGCTCTCACAGACCTGTTAGTTTTTTTATAAGAAGCCCTCCTGTTCTCCACTCATTACCTGTATTAACTGCACCTGTTTGAACTTGTTACCTGTATAAAAGACACTTGTCCACACACTCAATCAAACAGACTCCAACCTCTCCACAATGGCCAAGACCAGAGAGCTGTGTAAGGACATCAGGGATAAAATTGTAGACCTGCACAAGGCTGGGATGGGCTACAGGACAATAGGCAAGCAGCTTGGTGAGAAGGCAACAACTGTTGGCGCAATTATTAGAAAATGGAAGAATTTCAAGATGACGGTCAATCACCCTTGGTCTGGGGCTCCATGCAAGATCTCACCTCGTGGGGCATCAATGATCATGAGGAAGGTGAGGGATCAGCCCAGAACTATACGGCAGGACCTGGTCAATGACCTGAAGAGAACTGGGACCACAGTCTCAAAGAAAACCATTAGTAACACACTACGCCATCATGGATTAAAATCCTGCAGCGCACGCAAGGTCCCCCTGCTCAAGCCAGCGCATGTCCAGGCCCGTCTGTAGTTTGCCAATGACCATCTGGATGATCCAGAGGAGGAATGGGAGAAGGTCATGTGGTCTGATGAGACAAAAATAGAGCTTTTTGGTCTAAACTCCACTCGCCGTGTTTGGAGGAAGAAGAAGGATGAGTACAACCCCAAGAACACCATCCCAACCGTGAAGCATGGAGGTGGAAACATCATTCTTTGGGGATTATTTTCTGCAAAGGGGACAGGACGACTGCACCGTATTGAGGGTAGGATGGATGGGGCCATGTATCGCGAGATATTGGCCAACAACCTCCTTCCCTCAGTAAGAGCATCGTGGCTGGGTCTTCCAGCATGACAACGACCTGAAACACACAGCCAGGGCAACTAAGGAGTGGCTCCGTAAGAAGCATCTCAAGGTCCTGGAGTGGCCTAGCCAGTCTCCAGACCTGAACCCAATAGAAAATCTTTGGAGGGAGCTGAAAGTCCGTATTGCCCCGAAACCTGAAGGATCTGGAGAAGGTCTGTATGGAGGAGTGGGCCAAAATCCCTGCTGCAGTGTGTGCAAACCTGGTCAAGACCTACAGGAAACGTATGATCTCTGTAATTGCAAACAAAGGTTTCTGTACCAAATATTAAGTTCTGCTTTTCTGATGTATCAAATACTTATGTCATGCAATAAAATGCAAATGAATTACTTAAAAATCATACAATGTGATTTTCTGGATTTTTGTTTTAGATTCCGTCTCTCACAGTTGAAGTGTACCTATGATAAAAAATTACAGACCTCTACATGCTTTGTAAGTAGGAAAACCAGCCAAATCGGCAGTGTATCAAATACTTGTTCTCCCCACTGTATATGTGCTTCCTTGAGCAGGGGGACATTGCGGGTGCTGCAGGATTTCAGTCCTTCACGGCGTAGTGTGTTACCAATTGTTTTCTTGGTGACTATTGCCCAAGCTGCCTTGAGATCATTGACAAGATCCTTGCGTGTAGTTCTGGGCTGATTCCTCACCGTTCTCATGATCATTGCAACTCCACGAGGAGAGTTCTTGCATGGAGCCCCAGGCCGAGGGAGATTGACAGTTATTTTGTTATATTATTATTCCATTTGCGAATAATCGCACCAACTGTTGTCACCTTCTCACCAAGCTGCTTGGCGATGGTTTTGTAGCCCATTCCAGCCTTGTATAGGTGTACAATCTTGTCCCTGACATCCTTGGAGAGCTCTTTGGTCTTGGCCATAGTGGAGAGTTTGGAATCTGATTAATTGATTGCTTCTGTGGACAGGTGTCTTTTATACAGGTAACAAGCTGAGATTAGGAGCACTCCCTTTAAGAGTGTGCTCCTAATCTCAGCTCGTTACCTGTATAAAAGACACCTGGGAGCCAGAAATCTTTTTGATTGAGAGGGGGTCAAATACTTATTTCCCTCATTAAAATGCAAATCAATTTATAACATTTTTGACATGCGTTTTTCTGGATGTTTTTGTTGTTATTCTGTCTCTCACTGTTCAAATAAACCTACCATTAAAATGATAGACTGGTCATTTCTTTGTCAGTGGGCAAACGTACAAAATCAGCAGGGGATCAAATACTTTTTTCCCTCACTGTATAACCTGGATTGCCATTGTATTACATTACATTTTTGTCAACCAACTATTATTTTAGCAAACAATTATTGTGGTTCATCCTATATTCTCCCTAACATCCTTAGCCCCTTGCAACAGATGTGGGATACATACACACACACACGCACATACTCTTACACACTCAACCCCTTTCCTCCACAATCAACCATAAGCTCAGATGCTCAACGGTTGTTACATCCCAGAGCCCAACTCAAGAAAGGACCTGATTTACGAATGCATATACAGTTATAGCTGTTTGAGAAAGCATGCAAGATTTAGCAAAAATGTATAACAATTTGAGATTTGATTAACCTATGTCAAGTCCTAGGTGATGGAGATCAGATCCACCCTCTTCCCCTGAAACACAAACACTCTGGTCCCCCGTTGTAACCATTACCCCAAGCATCTCCGTGCAGTCAGACCTTTGATTATTTTGTGCCACCAGGGCCACAATAATATGCCCCCTCTCTGATTTTCTGAGTATGACCCCCTCCCCATGGGTTACTGCAGCCAGTGTTGCCAACACTGACACTACCTGGGTGGGGGTACCCCACCGGAATCCCCACCGGCTAAGTACAAGGTCGTCAAGGTTCTCAATAGCAGCCTTGAGAATGTCCATGTATATTATGCTCTCCCATCAGGGGGCTCTAGCTTTGTAGGACCAACCCTGCCAGGTAGGCTCAGAATCTTGAGGAGGCGGTGCTGCTCTAGTAGGTCTCTGACCGCATTTATCTTTCTGTGGTTGCGTTCTTAGCTCTTTAACACAAGGTCCATTTCTCCATGGTCTTGAGGCGAGAGCGAGAGAATATCATGGCTTGGCTAGAGTAGGTTCCAATCAATGCCCCAGCAGACTAAGCCAGGGTTGTCTAGATATCTGAAGATTGTGATGCAATGCCCGAGCACCACGTGATTCTAGTGTGTGTGCTATGTAGTATGGCTGATTTGCAGGCTTCTAGAATGTTCTGGTCTGATCTTGTCTTGTGCTGTGACAACTGTCGGAACTCTCCCTGGAGCCAACTAGAGAGACTATGCTCAGCCAAAAGATTATAAACATCAAAGGGTAGAGTTTGGGACAGAGTCCAGGAACTGACACACACAACCCAATAATCTGCTTTCTGTTTAGTTTAAGGGTCTCTGACGGATTTAAAACGAACCTATTTATGTACACTTGGGTCTCATTTTCTAGGTGTTATGCAGGCAGAGTTGGGGTTTTATTATGAATGTGGCTGCCAATATACTGTTTCCATGCAATTAACTATTTAATTAATTTTATTTGAACTGTACTCCTGCACAGTTCCATAATAGGGCTTGTGTTTTGGGTACATCCAGCCCACATTATTTATACTACTTTGATCTACTACAGCACTGCTCATTAAAGTCCTTGTCCTTATTTGAATAATGGTGGTGGGATGCTGCTGGCTTTTTGTTCTGTAACACTACATCTCATTGAAAGTTGCTTCTTCTCACCTTTCTATTTTCTGATTGTCTTCTGTAGGGTGTCTGCCCTTTTTACCCGCATGACTTCACAGATCAAAGAACAAAACTGAATGTCAGAGGAGGCTGGTGGGAGAACCTGTAGGAGGACAGGCTCATTATAATGGCTGTAATGGAATAAATGGAACGGTATCAAACACATCAAACATATGGAAACCACATGTTTGACTCCGTTCTATTTATTCCATTCCACCCATTACAATGAGCTCATCCTCCGATAGCTCATCCCACCAGCCTCCACTGCTGAATATATGCTAATGTTTGGATGCTGTTTCATTGCAAAGATAGTTGAAAAGGTCCTGGAAAAGGAGGTATTATAAGGAGGTATATATGTTTTGTGTCAAATTGCACTAATGTGTGTTTGTGCTGCTAAATGATTAGGCTGCTTTCTTGGCTAGGGCGCATTTGTAAAATAGATGCTCACCGCAATATGACATTCCTGGTTAAATGAATGATCAATTAAATAATAAGATGTCCAAAACCTGACAGATTTCTTTATTTATGTCTTGAACTACACCACCCAGCGACATGAAGAATCTTGATTAATCAGGACCTCGACCTCCGTGAGGTGAAACTTTAACACGAGCGACTAATAGTAAACTTTTGACGAGCTTTACTTTTCTGAGAGATGACACCTTCCTCTTATCCTCACTACAGGGAGCATGTAGCTTAGCTACATCAATAGAACTATCCCTGCATCTGTCTGCTTTCTCCTCCTCTCTGTCTCCTCAGACTCCATGTCTTCGTGAGAGCTGTGCACATTACAGGAGTTTCTTTAAGAGAACAGAGGCATAGAGAGTGAGAGGTGCTGAGGCACACATTGCAGCCACATCGCAGTGATGAGGTGTCAGGATTAGCCGTATCTGAGCGAACGCCCCCACAACACTCTTCAAATGGGTATAATCTCCCCCCACTGCGCACTCTTTGGCACTGACGCAACAGCCCAACAATGCCATGGGCTGGGGGTGGGAGGATAGAGAGAGAGGAACATATTCTTCCAAAAAGTATCTAATGCGGCAAACATTATTGGTTTTGTATAGTCCGATATGTAGTGATAATGGAAAAACTGCGACACAGAAACATTGGTTACCAATGTGATGACGCACAGCATGGCTAAACAACCTATAAACGCTCTATAAAGTATACCGTAATGTACATGTAAAGTGTTACCACTCATCCATCTTTCTTTCAGTCTTGATTAAAAACATAACCCTATGAAACATGAACCTACACTATATGACCAAAAGTATGTGGACACCTGCTCGTCGAACATCTCATTCCAAAATCATGTGCATTAATATGGAGTTGGTCCCCCCTTTACTGCTATAACAGCCTCTACTCTTCTGGGAAGGCTTTCCACTAGATGTTGGAACATTGCTGAGGGGACTTCTTCTATTCAGCCACAAGAGCATTAGTGAGGTTGGGTACTGATGTTGGGCGGTTAGGCCTGGCTCGCAGTTGGCGTTCCAATTCATTCCAAAGGTGTTCGATGGGGTTGAGGTCAGGGCTCTGTGCAGGCCAGTTAAGTTTTTCCACACCGATCTTGGCAAACCATTTCTGTATGGACCTCACTTTGTGCATGGGGGCATTGTCATGCTGAAACAGGAAAGGGCCTTCCCCAAACTCTTGCCACAAAGCTGAGCCGTTGTTGCTCCTAGATGTTAACACTTAACAATAATAGCACTTACAGTTGACCGGGGCAGCTCTAGCAGGGCAGAAATTTGATGAACTGACTTGTTGGAACGGTATCCTATGACGGTGCCACGTTGAAAGTTACTGAGCTCTTCAGTAAAGGCATTCTACTGCAAATTTGTGTCTTTGGAGATTGCATGGCTGGGTGCTCGAATTTATACACCTGTCAGCAACGGGTGTGGCTGAAATAGCCGAATCCACTAATTTGAAGGGGTGTCCACAGTGCATTCGGAAAGTATTCGGACCCCTTTTTCCGCATTTTGTTACGTTACAGCCTTATTCTAAAATGGATTAAATCATTTTTTCCCCACACACAATACCCCATAATGACAAAGCGAAAACAAGTTTTTAGATATTTCTGCAAATTAATTAAAAATCAACAGAAATACCTTATTTACATAAGTATTCAGACCCTTTGCTATGAGAAATTGAGTTCAGGTTCATACTGTTTCCATTGATCATCCTTGAGATGTTTCTACAACTTGATTGGAATCCACCTGTGGTAAATTCAATTCATTGGACTTGATTTGGAAAGGCACACACCTGTCTATAAAGGTCCCACCGTTGACAGTGCATGTCAGAGCATAAACCAAGGAATTGTCCGTAAAGCTCCGAGACAGGATTGTGTCGAGGCACAGATCTGGGGAAGGGTACTAAAACATTTCTGCCGCATTGACGGTCCCCAAGAACACAGTGGCCTCCATCATTCTTAAATGTAAGAAGTGTGGAACCACCAAGACTCATCCTAGGGCTGGCCGCCCGGCCAAACTGAGCAAACGGGGGAGAAGGGCCTTGGTCAGGGAGGTGACCAAGAACCCGATGGTCACTCTGACAGAATTCCAAAGTTCCTCTGTGGAGATGGGAGAACCTTCCAGAAGGACAACCATCTCTGCAGCACTCCACCAATCAGGTATTTATGGTAGAGTGGCCAGACAGAAGCCACTCCTCAGTAAAAGTCACCTGACAGCCCGCTTGGAGTTTGTCAAAAGGCACCAAAAGGACTCTGACCATGAGAAACAAGATTCTCTGGTCTGATGAAACCAAGATTGAACTCTTTGGCCTGAATGCCAAGCATCACGTCTGGAGGAAACCTGGCACCATTCCTACGTTGAAGCATGGTGGTGGCAGCATCATGCTGTGGGATGTTTCTCAGTGGCAGGGATTAGTCAGGATCGAGAGAAAGATGAATGGAGCAAAGTACAGAGAGATCCTTGATGAAAACCTGCTCCAGAACGCTCAGGACCTCAGACTGGGGCGATGGTTCACCTTCCATCAGGACAACGACCCTAAGCACACAGTCAAGACAATGCAGGAGTGACTTCGGGACAAGTCTCTGAATGTCCTTGAGTGGCCCAGCCAGAGCCCGGACTTGAACCCGATCAAACATCTCTGGAGAGACCTGAAAATAGCTGTGCAGCAACGCTCCCCATCCAACCTGACAGAGCTTGAGAGGATCTGTAGAGAAGAATGGGAGAAACTCCCCAAATACAGGTGTGCCAAGCTTTTAGCGTCATACCCAAGAAGACTCGAAGCTGTAATCGCTGCCAGAGGTTCTTCAACAAAGTACTGAGTAAAGGGTCTGAATATATCCGTTTTTTATTTTTAATACATTTGCAAACATTTCTGAAAACCTGTTTTTGCTTTGTCATTATGGGGTATTGTGTGTAGATTGATGAGGGGAAAAAACGATGTAATACATTTTTGAATTAGGCTATAACAAATCAAAATGTGGAAAAAGTCAAGGGGTCTGAATACTTTCCGAATGCACTGTATATAGTTTATTTAAAATAGTTCTGTAGCTATGAGGTTTGTGGTAGACTATATGCCCAATACATTATCACTGTGTTTTTGCTAAGCTTGAATTGCCCTGCCAATGTTCTTCTCAGACCATTTTGAAATTAAATTTCAAAATTGTAGGTATATGATCACACTGGTAATATATAATTTGTTGTATTACTTGTGAGGCACAGCTAGTGAGCATAATCCTGATGTTTAGTCTGAGGAGAGGGAGAGAGCAGCGGTGAGGCTGCCTCTCACCCGACTCACCATCCATCCGCTGAGAAAAGGGGACACAGTCTTCCAGCTGATGGCGAAACTCAAGTCGCACTGCATTATTTCTGCTTCATGCACCAATTCATGTATTTAATACGATGTCCAGATAAAGTGAAATATTACTCAAAATAAAAAAAGAGACAAGCTGCTAATAATAACAACGCAAGCTTAAATAAACACTTTGCTATGAAATACTCATTAATTGCAGCTGCAGTGCTGGTTGTAGCGTGAGTGGAAGTAGGGAGAATGCGCATTTTATGGCTTATAAAAGTGTTGAACAAATTGTTGACAGTACTGAATAACAACTTAAACATGAACTTACTCATAAAAACAGCAGCTCTTTGCTGTATTCATTGAGTCTCTCTCTAGTCATGGTTTTAAACGTTTCGAAATCTCACAGTATCAACTTTGCTGTGTGCTCGAGGCTTCTTTTTACAGTCTATGGCTTGAGAAAACTGTGCAGACACGGTGATCTGAACAATCTGATTGGCCAGCGGTAGGCCTGTATGTGCACTTGATTTGCTCTTTGGGCCTGCTGGGTAGGCAGAGTTCTATCTTCAGACACATGAAATGGTTCAAAATGGGAAAATTTTGCCTTCCAGGGGCTAGGGCTGCTGAATCAAGTGAACCTACCGCCAACAGCACGAAACTAATAATATCGTTGGGTTTTTTACAGAAATGTTTGGTAATCAACTAGGAATGGATCGCGATCGACGCTCTATTGGTTTGAGGGTCTGTGGACTGTGCAGTAAATGTATGTTCCATGCTATGTTTTTCCACTCTTCAATTGTCCAGTGTTGGTGATCGCATGCCCACTGGAGCAACTTCTTCTTGTTTTTAGCTGATAGGAGTGGATCCCTGTGTGGTCGTCTGCTGCAAGAGCCTATCTGTGACAAGGATCAACGAGTTGTGCGTTCTGAGATTCTGCACAATACTGTTGTACTGCTCCGTTATTTGTCTGTTTGTTGCCCGCCTGTTAGCTTGCACGATTCTTGCCTTTCTCCTTTGACCTCTCTCATCAACAAGCTGTTTTCGACCACAGGACTGTCACTGACTGGATGTTTTTTGTTTGTCGCACCATTCTCGGTAAACCCTAGACACTGGGGTTTAAAAAAGCCCAGGAGGGCAGCCGCTTTTGAGATACTGGCACCAACGATCATATCACGCTCCAAGTCGCTTAGGTCACTCCTTTTGCCCATTCTAACATTCAATCGAACAGTAAGTGAATGCATCGATGTCTGTCTGCCCGCTTTATATAGCAAGCCACAGCGAACTGACTCACAGTCTGTAGGAGTACCTAATAAACTGTCCTTTTGATGAAATTATTGTTTAAGTCAAATATTATACCTGTTTGGGCTTCTTGCGGTCAATTTACAGTCTACAAATGATTAGTAATTATGTTCCGGCCCACTGACCATCCGCTCAGGAAAAGATTGGCCCGCGGCTGAATCTAGTTGAGGATCCCTGCTGTACAGTATGTGGGTTGAGTAGTTAAGCAAGCTGGCACAAACACCGTCCCACATACTGGACCAAGTGCTCGTTAACATTTATCCTCTGAGATAACCCCCAGGGTAGTGTCCCTCACTGTGCCAGGTCACTGGTCTCCCTTCAGCCTCTCAGCCTGGCCATGCCCTGTTGGTCAACGACTGTTCTCCACTCCAAGATGCTTCTCAAATGTCACCCCCGACACTATTCCCTATGTAGTGCACTTCTTTTGACCAGAGCCCTGAGCACTACATAGGGGATAGGGTGCCATTTGGGACAGTCCCCCAGTGTGCCAGGTTTCCCTTCAGCCTCTCTGCTGGCCACGCCCTATTGGCTAACGGCTGTTCTGTTCTCTACTCCAGCATACTCTCCTGTCTACATCCTAATAAGGTCTCTGACCTGCTTACTGAACTGGACCATCAGCAGTATCACTGCACTGCACAGAGACAAATTAGGGCCAATTGCTCCTGGTTTGTGAACACTGTGTACACTAATCTGTGTCTGATGAACACTGAGCATTTTGTCCAGACCAAACATGTCAGCGTTTAGAACTGTGACTCACCCTGCTACACTGAACAAAAATATAAACGCAACATGCAACTATTTGACTGAGTTGCAGTTCATATACAGTACCAGTCAAAAGTTTGGACACACCTACTCATTCCAGGGTTTTTCTTTATTTTTTACTATTTTCTACATTGTAGAATAATAGTGAAGACATTAAAACTATGAAATAACACATGGAATCATGTAATAACCAAAAAAGTGTTAAACGAATCAAAATATATTTTATATTTGAGATTCTTCGAAGTAGCCACCCTTTGCCTTGATGACAGCTTCGCACACTCTTGGCATTATCTCAACCAGCTGATCCCCTTAAGAAACCCATTGTATTGGTTTATGCCTGTGGGTGTGAGGGCGCCTGAGAGAGGCTGTCTACAGTTAAAATGTGTTACAGGAAATAATAAATAAAGTACTGTGTTTTGGTGGAAAGTGTCATTGTGTGGGTGTTGCAGAAAATAGACATCTGAAGCTCATGATTGTGAACTCATTGGTGCAGTGGAAGCTTCACTCTTCTGTTTTAAGAGCAATACTTATTACCCCAAAACGATCCGTATCTCTCCTTTATCAAACTCTAAATCTCACTTTTATGACCATATCATTCTGTCTCTATCCTCCATTTAATTTACCTCCCATCACTTTCTGTCTTCCCTCTTTCATTTCATCCCCTCTCCCCTTCTCTCTCCTCCCTCGCCTCTGATATTTTAGTGTGGCGGCGCTCTCATGCTGCATCATTGGGGATGACACGTGCTCTCTGTTTATTGCCAATGCGAGAAGGAAGGGAGCGCGAGAGGGAGGGAGGAAGCGGGAGAGAAAGTGGGAGGGATGGAGATCTGGAGAGCAGAGACCCCATAGAGTAGACAGCCTCTCTCTGTAACACACGCAGACTGAGGGAAAGAGAGAGAGAAACACACGCACTGCAAAATCCAGACGCAACAATAGCAGCTGTTGAAGCTCAAACCACCACAACAGGTAAGTCCTTGTGTCTATGTTCAGTTTGGATCTGATGATGATACCTACATGAGATAGAATGACAGAACTCATTTAGGCAAAGCTTGACTTAACTCTTTGATAGTGCATAAGAAGGGTATAGTACATTGATCATGGAAAAGGGAATTGATAGCACATACTGTATAGGGACATTAGCACCCCCAGATCCTCTACTGTCTCCTAGCTGTATAAGTGAGGCTCTGACTGTGCCCCAGTGCCAGCCTCTGCATTGGCATGAGTACGAGGTCGTCAGGTTGAATTTATTAACCCTAGATAAAGGAGTGCGTCATATAGATCAGCGCTGCCTTAGACAACCCTGGGCAACCTGCATATTAATAAGTAATGTAGAGAATATACAGCCTAACTTCCTTAACAGGTGCAGGTCTTCTGCTTTCCAGTTAAAGAGAATAGCGAACTGCTTTGCATTGTTGTGTATCAGCCGTAGAAAAAGGTTTATGTTCCCTACCCTCCAACAACCAGCAGCCACACTAATCACAAATACACTGCACTTCATATCTGAGGCCATTGCATGTGGTAGAGTTAGAGATGGATAGAGACAGGAAAGCTTCCGTTCTGGTCCAAATAGACTCTTTGTTCCAGGTTTTACAGTCTCAATGAAGAGTTCATCAGAGGACATTTACAGTGCCTTCAGAAAGTATTCACACGCCCCTTGACTTTTTCCACATTTTGTTCTGTTACAAACTGAATTTAAAATGGTTTAAATGTAGATGTTTCTGTCACTGGCGTATACACAATACCCCATAACGTCAAAGTGGAATTATGTTTTAAGATTTGCTGAAATGTCTTGAGCCAATAAGTATTCAACCCCTTTGTTATGGCAAGCCTAAATAAGTTCAGGAGTAAAAATGTGCTTAACAAGTCACATAATAAATCGTATGGACTAAGTCCTATGCAATAATAGTGTTTAACATGATTTTGGAATGACTACCTCATCTCTGTACTCCACACATACAATTATCTGTAAGGTCCCTCAGTCGAGCAGAGAATTCCAAAAAGATTCAACCACAAAGACCAGGGAGGTTTTCCAATGCCTCGCAAAGAAGGGCACCTATTGGTAGATGGGTAAAAAAACAGACATTGAGTATCCGTTTGAGCATGGTGAAGTTATTAATTACACTTTGGTTGGTGTATCAATACGCCCAGTCCCTACAAAGATACAGGCGTCCTTCCTAACGCAGTTGCCGGAGAGGAAGGAAACCAGTAATGGATTTCACCATGAGGCCAATGATGACTTAAACAGTTACAGAGTTTAATGGCTGTGATGTGAGGATGGATCCACAGTTACTCCACAATACTAACCTAATTGACAGAGTGATAAGAAGGGAGCCTGTACAGAATAAAAATATTCCACAACATGCATCCTGTTTGCAACAAGGCACTAAGTAATACTACAGAAAATGTGGCAAAGCATTTATTTTTCCTGAATACAAAGTGTTATGTTTGGGGCAAATCCAACACAACACATTACTGAGTACCACTCTCCATATTTTCAAGCATAGTGGTGGCTGCATCATGTTATGGGTATGCTTGTAATCATTAAAGACTGGTTAGTTTTTCAGGATAAAAAATAAACGGAATGGAGCTAATCCTAGAGGAAAACCTGGTTCAGTCTGCTTTCCAGCAGACACTGGGAGATGAATCCACCTTTCAACAGGACAATAACCTAAAACAAATCTACACTGGAGTTGCTTACCAAGAAGACAGTGAATGTTCCTGTCGCCGAGTTACAGTTTTGACTTACATCTACTTGAAAATCTATGGCAAGATCTAAAATGGTTGTCTAGCATTGATCAAAAACCAATTTGACAGAGCTTGAAGAATTAAAAAATAAAATAATTGGCAAATGTTGCACAATCCAGGTGTGGAAAGCTCTTAGAGACTTACCCAGAAAGACTCACAGCTGTAATCGCTGCAAAATGTGCTTCTACAAAATATTGCCTCGGGTGTGAATGCTTATGTAAATTAGTTATTTCTGTATTCATTTTCAGTAAATTTGGAAACATTTCTAAACATGTTTTCAACTTGTCATTAAGTGGTATTGTGTGTAGATGGGTGAGAAAAAATCAATTTAATCCATTTTGAATTCAGGCTGTAACACAACTAAATGTGGAACAAGTCAAGGGGTATGAATACTTTCTGAAGGCACTGTAATTTGATATCTGTTAGGCCTACATTTATTTTGAGCTACTTGTGTATGTGGATGTTCATTTAGGTGCTGTGTGTGCACAGCCGACTGCCTCATTGAATAGCGGTTGCACACTGAGACCTGTAGGCAAAACCTTAGAGATCTGAGGCTGAATATCAGGCCTGACAGTGTGTGAGTTATCTTCACCATCTGTCAGCAACATGATGACAGGCTCCTGGGCTGTGGTGAAAGTAAATGCTGATATGTATGACTTTCACCCTGTGAGAAATATGTCCTGTTCATTTGTACAGTTTCTGTCGACAAGATAATATTACATAATATTGGTGCAGCCCCAATTCATTGTCTTATATAAGCCTGGTGCAGAACCCTAATACATACATTTGTTCTAGGATCAAAAGCTGGACAGTAGACACAATGTCCCTGTTATTTAGTCCACACTGTCTATTATCATTTATTATCACCCTATACAGTGTAAAAAGGGCTGTTATCAGGTTAGCTTTTTGTCCTTTGGCATATGCAAGCTCAACAAAGCCCACTGTATCCTATGGGACCAAGTCTGTTTCTCTGCTGCTCTTGGATATTAATAGAACTACAAAGCGCAGTATACCCTGTGGGTTTGTTCCTCTATCAGCTAGGCTGAGGCAGATATTACTGCTCTGTTCCTACCACTGTAAAGATCTACCTATGAGTCATGACGATATGGCTTAAACTTTGCTGTTCACTTTTTTCCCTACTCTTTCAATCTCCAACGGATGATTTTATTTTGTACTGATAGATGGGGCCCGGATTGTTTTGGAACTTCCCTTCAAAGGCTAGCTGCACGGTGCCGCAGAGCCTGCTGCAGACAATGTACGTAGTGCCTTCTGAAATGGAGCTCATATACTGTATATAGCTTCCTTAACTTAAGTTTTTGGCATCTCATCCATCGCTCTTCCATTCACACTGTCCGTCCTTCCTAAAGTAATGGGCTGATGACTGCAGTGTGTCACACCAAGGCCTAGCTTGTGGACCAGTGGAACGTAACTTAGCGTCCTGGACTACAAGCCAATGGCCAATCCCTGCAGAGCATTGGACCACAACTCATGAGTCTGTGGCCAATTGTGGCTCAGTGTTGGACTATTACTTGTGAGTCATCAAGCACTTTTTTGGCTAAGTTGAAAGAGACTCATGAGCCATGGACCAATCACAGCAGAGCACTGGACCAGGACTGATGTAATTTGGGTGATCATTTGATGACTCGTATCTCACCTTCACCCCTGTTAATGATGCTCAGAAGAGCTTTAGCCAAGCATCACAGCACACATTCTCTATGTGTGTGTTATATTACCATCCATCAGCCTTGAACACCAGCCGTGGCTGTTGTTGTGCTGTGTTCAGTCTGGACAGAACTGCATGTTCCACACATCTTGCATGCCAGTCATGTCCTTGCTTTGGGGTGTGTGGGTATAGCCTCAAACTCAGTATTAGCATATGCTTGATAGTCTTTTGAAGTAAGGTATAGCTAGTTTTCAAGTGTTTGAAACCTGTTGCATATTTTTTTTGTTTAGGCTGTTGGGTTTGTTTCCTGACCACCCACTGGGCACAGACGTCATTTCAACATCTAGTTTTGATTTACATTTGGTTGAGTTGTCAATAGGCGGCAATAAAGAGATAGTGCTATAGGCCTAGATGTTGTGGATGTTTGGGTTAGAGTAGATAGACACTGGGTGATTCAGTGAAGCGGATCATGTAGCCCGTTGACATATTGGATATTAAGTGTGGCTTCACTGGACAAGGCTGTTGTCACTAATGGCTGAAATCTTTTTTTTTTTTTTTTTTTTATTAAACTAGGCAAGTCAGTTAAGAACAAATTCTTATTTACAATGACGGCCTACACCGGCCAAACCCGGACGACGCTGGGCCAATTGTGCTGAAGTCTAAAATGGCCGATGTGGGGCATGTCAGGCAGCATACCATGAAATAAAACTGCATTTTCTGACCAGCTTAAGTGCCCAGCAATCTGTAAGCTTTAACAAAACTGAGTCAGGTGGAAGGAGAAGGTTTGGATGTCTAAGAAAAGGGCTTCGAGGGCACTCACTGTCGGCAGATCCTTTACAGTGTTACATTTCATATTAAAATAATTTACAGATCCATCTTTTGATATACAAGAATGAACGCTGCAATCGAAAATGTAGTCTTATGAGACAGTGGTGTTCGGTCAGGAAGGTTTTAAGATCCCCCCCCCCCCCGCCTCTCCCCTCTCTGTTGTGTACAGGTCCCATTGAGAGCCACATGCCATGTCCTTCTGGCCGACTGGCTCTGTCCCAAAGCACTGGGTACCTATAGTGACAGGAGGCAGGGCTAGGCAGGCTGGAACCACAGCCCTGTGGATTCCTCAGGGTCCACGGCCCTATCAGGCCGTCTCTGACGCCAGTGCTGAGAGCAGCACAGACACAGAGATAGGGATAGACTGTGTCCCAAATGGCACCCTATTCCCTATATAGTGTGCACTATATAGGGAATGTGGTGTCATTTGGGACATCCACATGGCCTGCAAGGCAGTTCATAAGCCTGTTGTAAGTATAAGAGACTAAATTCCAGGGGCACCAGTCATAGCAGCTGCGAGTTGATATCTGGTTATCAATTTTTAATCCACATTTGATATCTTGCTCCCCCCAGTGCATGGTTTGCTTTTCATCTAAGGCCTTCAGACATGCACCACTATTAAAAATGGAATGTGTCACTTCAAATAGTGAAAAAAAGTTGAATCGCTAACATTGTTTTGATTGCTGTGTGTGTGTGTGTGTGCGTGTGTGTGTGTGTGTGCGTGTGTGTGTGCGTGTGTGTGTGTGTGTGTGTGTCTACATGCCAGTGAGATGATGTCACTTCAAGATTGACCTGTTGAAGTGAATCTCTGGTCAGTTTGTCAGTCTTTGTTAGCATCATTCTCTGGGCTTGTGTGGGAGGCGAGTCCTGTAGGAATATGTCCACTTAGCTCATAAACAACACTTGGAGAAGCACGGAGAAACCAAGCAGGAGCAGAGAGGATGACGGATACAGAGGATGGATTGGTAGTAACGATTTGGGTCTGGTCTGAGTAGATGATCCCCAATAAGGGTTTTGAGTTGTTTTGTTTGAAAGCAAATTATTGAAAGAAGAGCGATGAAGTCCGTGATAACAACAGGATTACTGTGAGAGCGGTAAAATGGCACCCTATTTTCTATATAGTGCATTACTTTTGACCAGGGCTCTGGTCATAAGTTTTGCAATACATAGGGAATAAGGTACCATTTGGGATGCACATAATGTTTTCATGTAGGATATCTATCAGTGAGCCCAAGGCCTCATATGACCAGTGTTCTTGTTTGCACTTAATCATCGTTAGTGTGTATAATTGATTTTGTTTATTGGGTTGTTAGGTTCCAGAAGCATGAAGGTGCTGTCTGCTGAGGAGAGCAAAAGGCCGTATTCTGTTTTGGAAGAGTTGGCCTTTAATCCTCTCTAATGCTATCGTCCCTATGGCTAATTAATACGCTGTACCAGAGTTAATTATGTTACTGACAGAGAGAAGGCTTAAAAAAACATGAATCAAGTAACAGTGCCTTTCTGGATGTTGTTTTTCAGGGGTCACTGGTGAGTCTTATTGAATTTATGGGCAGAATAAACTGTTCAAAACTCTTGTCAGTAAGAGTTAATATCCTGACTGTACCCAAACACTAATACATTGCACAATGAAACACACACACACTGTACGTACACATAACAGAGCGCCGAACCTGGCCCAGTTTCTGAGAATTGATTCTGGATTGTGCATCTGGTCAGATGCTTCCCCTACATGCACATCCCATGGATTTCCTGTCCAGCAGAATGCTTTTCCCATAGCCTTGTCGTCCCCACTCTTCTGTAGCCTCTTTCAGACACTGGCTGTGTCTAGCTCCCTCCTTCACCCTCAGGCTCACTCTCACCGGTATGAGTAACACATAATGCCCCTGCAACTGGAATTGGGGACTGTGAGAGAGAACTATTCTCTCCACAGTACAAAGTCAACCCTTCCAGCCCACAACCCTATGAACTACATGAGAGGAAGGGAGAGTCATATGTTGGATATAGAGGATTGGGTGAGAATGGAGCATGGCCAGCCAGACAGAGATAGTTAGTGTGGGTAAATAGATGGGAGAGGAGCAGCTGGTGGAAATGAGAAGATGTTAAAAGGAACAGAGAAGGTAAGCCAGATCCTGTTAGAACCCAGGTGATTCAACAGCACTGCTGGAGGTTGTCATGGCTACAGAATCTGTGTAGAACTGTAAAAGAACAGAGGAGAGGAAGAGAGAGAGAGAGGGATGAAAAGGAGGACGGATTTATTTTACCCTCCTTGACCAACTAAAAGGAAGGTCTTCTCTTGACTCTCATGGAGAAAAACAAACCTGAACTTGGTAAGAGAGACCTCACATCTTCTTTTTATTAGCAGAGAGCAGATGATGAAAAGACACTGGATGAAAGGAGACGTTGAAGTAGCACTTGACTACTTGACTCCATAGATAGACCATGGATGCACAATGGACACACACACACCACCAGCACCACCGAAAAGTGAAGTTGATGTTCCCGATCAGTCTCATTTTAGGGTAAATGATAATGTCCCCCTCATTTAATTTAATTAGTATGATGAATAATTCCTCAGTAAAAATACAAAACCGTATTTGTGGTTTAGGGAATATTGAATAAAGCAGCTAGCGAACAAAAGTATTGAGTCATCTAAACCTGAATCAGTGGGTTTGAAAAGGCTTCAACAGGGACGAATATAGACTGTGTAATGGTAATTGATTTCACAGCAAGCCATGTTAGAGAGAGAGAGTGTGTGGTGAGTGTGAGTGCGCAGGCAGAATAATGAGGCTGGTTGTCCTGGTTAGTTCCTAATTAAAGTTGGTCATGGGCCCATTTTAATACTCATGCAAAGGTCACTTTCAGACAGAGAACAGCAACAGTGTTGTCGCAAATAGGAGAGGAGGGTTTTGTTTTCGAGTGTCTGCAAATTACTTAGAGGGACTTTTGTTTTGGAGTGTCTGCATCTGGGTTTTGTCTAAGGGTCTGGAAACTTACGCTGACAGAGACAGCGTGTGTTGACTAGCTGTTGCTTTTACTGCATCCCAGCCATTAAACAACCTGTCACTGTGTGAAGTTGGAAATCATTATGAGGCCACTTTACCACCGAGCATGACTCAATTTGGTAGGAAGACTCAAACAGCAAACAATGTTTTGATGCTAACTAAGTCTGTCAGTAAAGTACTTGATCCAGCAGGGAATGGTTGTAAATCTAATAGGTTTCCATATTTCCCCATACATGCTTATTGGGCTGACAGCCTCCCATTGCAGCTTCTTTACCATTACGTTTTGCTCATCTTTACATTTATTTTATTCGATAGGCTTTCTTTTATTTTGTTGCATTTGTTTTTCTTGACAGTGAACGTGTTAATGTGCCTATGTGTGCATGCCTATAGAAAGTCTACACCCCATTGAACTTTTTTCACATTTTGTTGCATTTCAAAGTGGGATTGAAATAGATTTAACACAAAATACTCCATAATGTGAAAGTTAAAATATATTTTTTTCTTCTTTTTACAAATGAATACAAATTAAATAACTAAAATATAGTCTTTGCATAAGTATTCACCCCCTTTGTTAAGGCAAGCCTAACTTAGTTCTGAAGTAAAATGTGGCTATCCCTTCCTCTGTCCCCAATGCATATAAGGTCCCTCAGTCAAGTATTGAATTTCAAGCACAGATTCAACTACAAAGACCAGGGAGTTTTTCGAAAGCCTCATTAAGAATGTCAGTGATTGGTAGATGGGTAACAATAACAAATCAGACATTGAATATATGTTTAAGCATGGTCAAGTTGAATAATTATGCTGTGGATGGTATATTAAAACACCCACACAATTAAAGATACAGTCGTCCTTCTGAACTGAGCTGCAGGACTGGAAGGAAACTGCTTAGGGATGTCACCATTGGTGATTTTAAAACAGCTTCCATCAATGGCTGTGATGGAAAAAAAACTTAGGATGGATCAACAACATTGTAGTGACTCCACAATAATGACCTAAATGACAGTGAAAAGAAGAATACAAATATACAGAATATTCCAAAACATGCAACAAGGAACTAAAGTAATACTGCAAAAAAACACTGTAAAGGAATACACTTTTAAGCCTAAATGTTTGGAAGAAATCCAACACAACACATCACTGAGTAACTGCCTCCTTATTTTCAAGCATGGTGGTGGCTGCATCATGGTATGGGTATGCTTGACATCAGCAAAGACTAGGGAGTTTTTCAGGATGAAAAGAAACGAGATGGAGCTAAGCACAGGCAAAATCCTAGAGGAAAACATGCTTCAGTCTGCTTTACACCAGACACTGGGAGAGGAATTCACCTTTCAGCAGGACAATGACCTACAACACAAAGCCAAATCTACACCGGAGTTGCTTACCAAGAAGTCAGTGAATGTTCCTGAGTGGCCTAGTTACAATTTTGACTTACATCTCCTTGAAAATCTATGGCAAGACTTGAAAATTGCTGTCTAGCCATGAGCCCCAACACCTTAACAGGTAATAGGTTAATACTTTTGATTAGAATAATGGTCGAATATTGCACATACAGGTGTGCAAAGCTCTTATGAGACTTACCCAAGAAGACTCACATCTGTAATTTCTGCCAAAGGTGTTTCTAACATGTATTGACTAGGGGTGAAAAGGGAAAACCTAGTCAGTTGCACAACTGAATGCATTCAATCGAAATGTATCTTCTGCATTAGACAGGTGCGGGAGGCTGCCTTAATCGACGTCATCGGCGCCCGGGGAGCAGTTGTTGTGGTTTAACTGCCTTGCTCAAGGGCAGAACGGCAGATTTTCCCAACTTGCCGGCTTGGGGAGTCAAACCAGCGACCAACACTCCTAACCACTAGGCTACCTGCCGCCCTATACTTATCTAATACTTAAGCATTATAAGTATATCTAATCAGGCTATTTTAGTGTTTTTGTTTTTCATTCATCTAAAAAAAAGTATTCATCCACTTTGACATTACAGAATATTTTGTGAGACCGTTGACCAATGAATTACAATGAAATCTATTTTAATCCCACTCTGTAACACAATATAATGTGAAGAAATCCAAGGGGGGTGTAGAGTTTCTATAGGCACTGTAAATAGGCAATGCCGGCATGTGTGTGTGCATGCACGTACGCGTGTGCCTGTGTGACCGTTTGATATCCTCAGTGATCCAATGTGTTAGTCGAGTGGCACCAGCCTGGGTCAGCTCTGCTCTCTGTGGGCTTAGCAGTGCCCTTGTATAGACATATCAATCTAAATTGATATAGCCCCTCTGTGTCCACTGACCTGGCCACACTGCAGGAGTTTCATGACATCCTAATTGGGAAGCTCACTGTCTGTCTGGCTGGGCCCTCAGACCTGCTTTATTCAGTATATAACCCAATCCATGAGCTGAAGACAACTGGAGACCCAAAGAGAACAGGATACTACTGTTTAACAACTTTACACAAATTTTACACAGCCATTGAAATCTTTGGCCGTCTGCCTAAGCATTTTTTCGGGTCGCCTAACCCCAAGCATGTAGAAAAATAATGGACCTATATATTTTTTTCTAATATATTCTTTGGGAACTAACAACCTCCTAAATAAAATCTAGACAGTCAGAGAGAATTGAAAAATTCCAAAACCAATACATTTAGCAGTACACATTTTGGTATCATGTTTGAGCAAAAGAACACAGCATTAGCCATGGCAAAATGCATAGAATTGCAGGAAATTAGCTTTAAAACAGCAACATTTTCTCTCAGCTTCATGGCAGAATATGTAGAATCGCAGGAAATTTGCTTTAAAACTGCAACATTTTCTCTCAGCTGCATGGCGAAATTTGTAGAATTGCAGGAAATGTGCTTTAAAACTGCAAAAATGTATCTCAGCTCCATGGACAAATTTGTAGAATTGCAGGAAATGGACTAAAAAGTGCAAACATTTCTCTACACCGCCAAGATTGTGGCCTCTAAAATGTTCTCTGAAATTCAGACACGCCGACCATGCCCCCTGCGATGCCCACCAACTAAGCCACTTTTTGATCCAGAAAAAACCCTGGACATGTATTCTCTATTCAGATACTGTGCATCCCTGGACCTCTTTACATGCCCAACATAAAGGGACTATGGGGGCTGGTGTAGCAATTATATAGGGGAAAGTAGAAAATGGACTTGCCCAGCAACAGCAACCAAACCTCCCGAAGACCTTGCCACCCAGCCAAATGCTTGATATACTGTAGATATTTACTGGGGGAAGAAAAACATAATTTTTTTTAAGGTTTTGCTGCTGCAGTGGTTTGAGTTGGTGGATGGATTTCAGAGGTTTTACTAAAGTAACAAAGTGGGCTATGTAACCTCAGGTGTGCGTTGCTATGGTGATTGCAGGTTGCTCTCCAGGATGGCTGGGATGAAGGAGCAGCAATTTACTGAGCAGAAACCCCTACTGCCGGAGCAGGGAGGACAAGAAACTGAGATGGTGAGCATTTACTTTACATAACTGTGTGTGTGTGTGTGTGTGTGCATTATAATATTTTATTTGTTTTTGTGCAGAATGTGTGATATAATAGTGTATTTGTGTGTGTCTTGGTTTGGAAACAGAATGTGTTTACATGTGTAGGAGGGATGAATCATACACTGCATTTCAATTTAGGAGTGTGAAAGAAGGGGTGGGGGGACAAGACCATATAATTGAGAGGCTGCTAGGTCTAACCAAATCCACTGATTGCAGCAGTATTCTTCTCTTAGCAGAAGCTGTAAGTAACTCTTGATTGCTGTGACTGTCTGAGGAGGATAAGAGAGGTGGCATCAGTATAGAAAAGAAGAGCTAAATCACATTGATTGAAATGCAAACTGTCTAAGAGGATACAGTGCATTCGGAAAGTATTCAGACCCCTTTACTTTTTCCACATTTTGTTACGTTACAGCCTTATTCTAAAATTGATTAAATCGTTTTTTTCCCTCATCAATCTAAACACAATACCCCATAATGACAAAGCAAAAACAGAAATATTACAAAAGTATTCAGACCCAGTACTTTGTTAAAGCACCTTTGGCAGCGATTACAGCCTTGAGTCTTCTTGGGTATGACGCTAAAAGCTTGGCACACCTGTATTTAGGGAGTTTCTCCCATTCTTCTCTGCAGATCCTCTCAAGTTCTGGCAGGTTGGATGGGGAGCGTTGCTCCACAGCTATTTTCAGGTCTCTCCAGAGATGTTCGATGGGGTTCAAGTCCGGGCTCTGGCTGGGCCACTCAAGGACATTCAGAGACTTGTCCCGAAGCCACTCCTGCGTTGCCTTGGCTGTGTGCTTAGGGTCGTTGTCCTGTTGGAAGGTGAACCTTCCAACAGTCTGAGGTCCAGTCTGAGGTCCTGGTGCTCTGGAGCAGGTTTTCATCAAGGATCTCTCTGTACTTTGCTCCGTTCATCTTTCACTCGATCCTGACTAGTCTCCCAGTCCCTGCCGCTGAAAAACATCCCCACAGCATGATGCTGCCACCACCATGCTTCACCGTAGGGATGGTGCCAGGTTTCCTTCAGATGTGACGCTTGGCATTCAGGCCAAAGAGTTCAATCTTGTTTCATCAGACCAGAGAATCTTGTTTCTCATGGTCTGAGTCTTTAGTTGCCTTTTGGCAAACTCCAAGCCGTCTGTCATGTGCCTTTTACTGAGGAGTGGCTTCTGTCTGGCCACTCTACCATAAAGGCCTGATTGGTGGAGTGTTGCAGAGATTGCTGTCCTTCTGGAAGGTTCTCCCATCTCCACAGAGGAACTCTGGAGCTCTGTCAGAGTGACCATCGGGTTCTTGGTCACCTCCCTGACCAAGGCCCTTCCCCCCCGATTGCTCAGTTTGGCCGGGCGGCCAGCTCTAGGAAGAGTCTTGGTAGTTACAAACTTCTTCCATTTAAGAATGTTGGAGGCCACTGTGTTCTTGGGGACCTTCAATGCTGCAGACATGTTTTGGTACCCTTCCCCAGTGCCTCCACACAATCCTGTCTCAGAGCTCTACAGACAATTCCTTCGACCTCATGGCTTGGTTTTTGTTCTGACATGCACTGTCAACTGTGGGACGTTATATAGGGAGGTGTGTACCTTTCCAAATCATGTCAAATCAATTGAATTTAAGTTGTAGAAACATCTCAAGGATGATCAATGGAAACAGGATGCACCTGAGCTAATTTTTTTGTCTCATAGCAAAGGTTCTGAATACTTATGTAAATAAGACATTTCTGTTTTCTATTTGTAATAAGTTTGCTAAAATTTATAAAAACCTGTTTTCGCTTTGTTATTATGGGGTATTGTGTGTAGATTGATGAGGGCAAAAAAATATTTAATCAATTTTAGAATAAGGCTGTAACGTAACAAAATGTGGAAAAAGTAAAGGGGTCTGAATACCTTCCGAATGCACTGTATGTCACTGTAAATTATACACTTCACTTGACAATGATTGACAAAGTGGAGAAACTGATTACTAAGACAATGCCAAGGCAGTGGAGGATAAAACTTGGAGGCCAAATAATCAATTCAAAGTTATTGCTGATTATTACTTGCTAGCTAGTAATTAGTCCCAAGAGACATACTTTACATATTAAAGTAAAACACTATCGGGAGTGGATGTGTGACCCAGATTACATTGTATCCTTTAGAAGTCTATGTTGTTGAGGATTTAACAGGATGACATCATGACAGCAGCTTATCCAGACAGCTGTTACCTTAGCCTATCCGCTCTTGTCCTCCTCTATATTTGACATTTTAGTCATTTTAGCAGACGCTCTTATGCAGAGCGACTTACAGTTAGTGAGTGCATACATTTTTCATACTCTCTATGTGGGTCATGGCCTCCCAGGTCTGTTAGTCTTCCTCCCCTCCAGGCCTCTCCCTGCCTGGACCCCTGAGGTGGACTGACCAGCCACTGTAACACACCTGTGTTTGTGTTTATGATGCAGAGAGACCAAGGGCGGTGTGTGAACGCACTCCCCTGCGCAAGCCGTGCGCCACTCACCGCCCCCTCTTCCTCAAGCCGCCCCCCACAACGGTGGCATGTGATCGCGCGGCACTGGCTCCGCCAGACCCGTAATCGGACCAGTGGGTGCATCCCGGTAATTACAAACCCAGAACTCACCTGCAGGGGGACTATTCCCCTCGCCCTGCAGGGGCACCAACTCTCCGTTACCTTCGGCTGTGTTATCGGATGCTCCTTTAAGTAGCTTATCCTCACCTGCAACACATCCTGAGTCAGAGAAATATGGGGGGCCACAAACAACAGGGAATATATATATTTTCTAACATTCCTTGACACACAGGCTGTAGTAGTAGCATCAGCAAGGTTTCATACTTACAGAAATTCACACACAGACAGGCTGAGGATAATCTGATAAGAGAGATTTTTAACTTTCCTGGAGAACAACATGCAGCCAGCCAACACCTCCAGCACAATGCCACAGCTCCCTCCCCCACCATGCTGTGCTACTGCAGTCACATGTGGGCTCCAAAGGACAAGAGTGACACCTGCTGGTCCGACCGCCCTACTGTAACGACTAACCTACTGTGTCTCTCCACTGAAAACAACTGCATGAAATAACCATTCTCTCTAGGTGTGTCTGATCACTGTAACACTGTCTTGAATGGCATCACCCTCTATCAATTGACTGCTGATAATAATGCAACCATTTGACATCTTTCCTCTTTCACCTCATCCGTGTGTTTATCTATAATCCTATCCTTTTGTCTTTCCTGAAACCACTGTATATGAATACACTATTCAGGATTGCACCTTTAGCATCACAAAGCGTTTGGGGACACTTTTTCTTAACCCACTCTAATAATGCTTGGTCTGATTCAACTATAACCTCTATAGAGCATGTCCTTCATGTTGCACTGAAGTTTAGGAGAATGCTTGGGTTCTGGTTTGGCTCTTTTAGGACAGGGAAAACGTATTCTTTCTCTCCTGAGCCTTCTCTTCCCTGTCCACTAACTGCTGTCTGTTTGTTTGGACCCACAGCCTCTATCTGTGTTGCTCTCTATGGATCTATCCCTTCAGCTCGAACGGCCTGCTCAGCCCTGTGGCATCTCAGAAGTCTAAGCAGAGGGACGGTCACAATGAGCGTCAGTTGACATTGTGTTTTTGTTATCTGTCTGCAGGAGAACTGTGAGATCCTGATGCCAATTGGAGACTGGAAGGTACTTAAAGTATATTCTCTTCTATTCTCAATATACTGTATCCCCGTTATCCCCGATAATCGTTAGGACTGTCCACTCACCCGCATAACCATGGTGTCGCACTGGGAGGAGAAGGAGGCGTGATTGTTTGGCCAAATGGTTGATGGGATCATTCACTATCACACAGCACCTCTCTCACAGTGTGGTACAGATTTGTGTCTGAATGAAAAAGTGTAAAGGCTGTGTGTGTTTGTCTGTGAGAGAGACTGGAACACTCTTGTTCAATGAATATCACTCACATAATAGCGTATCAATCTCAATACTCAAACTATCACATAAACCATAATAACCTATTATCCGTTATGGATTAGTAATACCACAGTCGTTTTGAAGTCCTCAGCTTTCTGTACCCGTGATGTTGAGTCTATTTTAACATGAATCCACGTGGCGATGAGATCAGAGTTATATGAATAATCCAGACACCTCGTTTCTCACCTCTGTCTGACGCCTCCAGTGTCACCCCCCCTCCTCTCTCACCCTCTCCAGTCTCACCTCTTCTCTCACCTCCTCTCCTCCCTCCTCTCTCTCTCTCTCATTCCCCTCTCCCACCTCCACCTCATGATCATGACAGTCCTTTATAATGGGAAGGCTAACAAACACAGGGTCTGATTAAGTTGAGTTAAACGGGAGAGGACTGTGTACCCTTACGATTGGTGCTATGAAATTAACAACTGTGATTTGCTTTGCACAAATCAAATGAACAGGCCTCTTCAAGTTTGAGTGTTGAGAGTGTGTATGTGTGCGCTTGTGTGTGTCCATGCATGTGTGTGTGTGTCCATGCGTGTGTGTGATGACAGTGCATATGAGTAGGGGTGCGAGAGCGAGCTTGTGTATTTAATGTAGACGGGAAATGTTGAGTCAGCCGGGGAGTGAGTTAATCTCCCTCTTCCACAGAAAAGGGTGACCGAGCTAGAGAGAGAGAAAAGCAAGAGAAAGAGATGGGAAGAGTACACAGTTGAGTCAGCTTGGTAAGCTCTCTGTACACAGGAAAGCGGGATACTGTAGAGAGAAAGAAAAAAGAGATTGACAATAGCTGTCCCATTACACAAAGGCATAGAGGGCGCCTGCTAACTGCTGCTGCACACCTAGGGAGGGAGGGAGGGAGAGGGAGGGAGGGAGGGAGGGAGGGGGGGGAGCGAGAGAGAGGGAGGAAGGGAGGGAGGGGGAGCGAGAGAGAGGGAGGAAGGGAGGGGGGAGGGAGGGGGAGCGAGAGAGGAAGGAAGGGAGGGGGGAGGGAGGGGGAGCGAGAGAGAGGGAGGAAGGGAGGGGGAGAGGGAGGGGGAGGAAGGGAGGGAGGGAGGGGGAGTGTGGGAGGGAGGGGGAGAGAGAGCGAGAGAGAGGGAGAGGAGGGAGGGGGAGCGAGAGAGGGAGAGAGAGAGGGGGAGAGGGAGGGGGAGCGAGAGAGGGAGAGAGAGAGGGGGAGAGGGAGGGAGAGAGGGGGAGAGGGAGGGGGAGCAAGAGAGGGAGAGAGAGAGAGAGAGAGAGAGAGAGAGAGAGGGAGGGAGGGAGAGAGAGAGAGAGAGAGAGAGGGGGGGAGCGAGAGAGAGAGGGAGGGGGAGCGAGAGAGAGTGAGAGAGAGAGGGGGAGGGCTAGAGGGAGCGAGAGAGGGAGGGAGAGAGAGAGAGGGAGGGAGAGAGGGAGAGAGAGAGAGAGAGGGGGGGGAGCGAGAGCGAGAGAGGGAGGGAGGGGGAGCGAGAGAGGGAGGGAGGGGGAGCGAGAGAGAGAGAGCGCGGGAGGGAGGGGGAGCGCGGGAGGGAGGGGGAGCAAGAGAGGGAGAGAGGGAGGGAGAGAGAGAGAGGGGGGGGAGCGAGAGCGAGAGAGGGAGGGAGAGGGAGGGAGGGGGAGCGAGAGAGAGAGCATGTTCATCAGAAAAGCAGAAAAGTATTTGCTTGTTTTGTTGATTTTAAGAATGCTTTTGATTCCATATGGCATGATGGATTATATTACAAAACTTTCCAAAGCGACATTGGGGGTAAAGTATACAGATCATCAAATCGATTTACTCGAACAACACATGTAGTATTAAACTGAACAATAAAATAAAATAGTTTTTTGCACAAGGGTTAGGGGTGCGAGATTTGGGGTCAATCCTGTAATTACGATTATAAGCATTGGGAGAAAAACACAATAGAAAATCTACATACAGAATTCAGCAGAACTCAACTAATGCATGCAGAGCAGAACTCTGAATATTCCCTTTAATTGTAAATATAAAGAAAAGGACAATAACATTTTGGCACCATTTGAAATTTAGCCCCAAAACATCCTTACAATTCAAAGCACTGGAAACCCAAGAGCTGAACCCTGAAAAGAGCACCAATTGGCTGTAGAAAAAGGGAGACGCAAAAAGACATGTCTACTCAAAGAGGAGGGTCTATGTGGTCACTGCACGACAGGGGAGGTAGAGACAGAGATGCACTTTTTTCTCTACTGTGAGAGAGAGATCCCCTGATATAGAGCAGTGGTGGTGCTGATGAGAGAGCAAAACAAGAGCACAGCAGAGAGGATGCTGTGACTGACTGGGCAGCCAACCAATCAGATGCAGAGAGCCAGCCAATTGGCTTGAGCTTGGCACACCCTCACGGTGGGGTTTATAAAGTGTCGGGGGAAGGGAGAGGGCTGCAGCGCTTAGCCCCAGAGCAGGACGAGGCTAGAGACAGAGACCACCAGCAGCAGCAGTCCCACTACCGGAGAGGACTGGCTCTGTCTGTCTCGTCTCCACCTGCCACTCTTCCTCCTCTTCCTACTCCTCCACCGAGCACGCTTACTCAGGCACCATGCCTGAATGCTGGGACGGGGTGAGTGGCAGTGTAAAGTGTGTCTGCAGGCTACTGAGTGACTGTTTCATAGCGCGAGGATATTTGGATCAAGTAGAAGTAAATCCACTACTATGTCTTAAAAACTCCTTTGTTCATGGATATGTATGACATGCACATTTTGCATACGTTTATTTCTCATGCACGTACACAACCATGTCTTACCTTATTCATGCATGTTCTTATACCATGTTTATACCTTAGCAAAATGACTAGCTATCTTGATGCACCTTGCTGTTATAATAGTCTGGAATAATAGTGCATTAGATAAGATCATGAGTGAAATCTGTATGTTGAAATATTAGTACTCGAGTTGTGCTCAGATTTGGTTTTATCATATAATTGAACATATGAATTAATGTTGCATACTGATATGGTTGTTGTACTGTTATTGTGTTCCTCTAATGATCAGTCATGTAATGTCTGAGTCTGCGTGGAGACACACTGACACACTAATGCTGTGACACACTAATGCATTCCACAACACATGAGATTCCCGTAAGTCTGGGGGAGATGCTAATTATTCCGCACTAGGATGTGTCTGTGTGACCTTGGGAGTGAAGGAGGAAGTTTGCAGTTTGTGATACAGATGCTGTTTTTACCTGCAGTCTATTGTGCAGTCATCCAGAAAATACCAAAATAGTTTACCCATTCCATCAACCCCTATCTAACTACACCTTTAGACAACCCAAATTACCTTTAACTTTACATTGTATCTGTCAATCGTTCACACGAGCATTTCATGTCACACAAAGACAAAAAAGACAACAGATTTTACAGGTGAGTGTACTGCAGTAGCTGCCAATGTCTTGGTTCACTGAGGGCATGCGGCATACTGTCAGACATACATGTATCGGGTGCCAGACCGATGCGTGGTTAGGGAGCACTTAGCGTCACAGACTATGGCTACAGTACATCCTAAATGGCACCCTATTCCCTAGTTAGTGCACTACTTCTGACCAGGACTCATAGGGTGCCATTTGGGATACAGCCTATCAGTGACATTTCTCTGTCTGGCTGTGACAGGACATAATCCTGGAGCGCTGAACCAACTGCGGAGGATGAATAATATCATTTTATCATTAATATGCTACTGCATAGAATGTTTGCAGGTTTTTGCCTTTTCCTTTAAATTAAGACCTAGACAACAAGGTGCAGGGAGTTCTTTACTAAATAGTGACCTTAATTCATCAATCAAGGACAAGGGAGGAGCGAAAGCCTGCAGCCACTCGGTCCTCCGTAGAATGAGTTTGACACCTGTGCTTTACAGTATATGCATAGTGTTGTCAGGCCTCTCAGAATTCTCAATTTAATCCATAAAGGTTTTATGTTGATCAGAGGCAGACGGTTGAGGTTGGGGTCTATTAAATCTCAGTGATAGTGGGTCAACTGTTTGTGCTCATCAGTGAACTCCAAGATGGCATTGTCTGTATGTGCAGCGGTACAGAATGTGTCCCTGTGGAAGTAAATGTACCCACATTTAAATATGAGTATTTGTCTGTTTCAGGAACATGACATTGAGACTCCCTATGGGATGCTTCATGTGGTTATTCGTGGGGCACCCAAAGGAAACAAGCCTGCTATCCTCACCTACCATGATGTGGGGCTTAACCGTGAGTACACACATTGTCCTTCTACGTGTGTGTGTGTGTGTGTGTGTGTGTGTGTGTGTGTGTGTGTGTGTGTGTGTGTGTGCACCATGTTTGTGTTCATGTCTTTGTTGCACCACCATCAGTGCCTATCTGAGGTGATAATTGGACTCCATTCTGATAGCGATATCAGAGTACCAGTAATATTCCCTGACAGCCGTCCAGCCAGCCCACTGCAGAGTGCAGACAGACAGTGTGACTCTCTCACCTTTACCCAGCATGTCCGTTACTACCTCCCCACTGAGCCTGCTCGTTAGTGCCTCTAATTGGTGGATGGGGACTGCTTTTCAATGTTGCTGCAGTATGCAGGGAGTCTTGTTACACTTGTAGCAGGAAATGACTCATTGAAACAAAACACAATATTGAATAATCTACATTACCAGTAGCTGTTTGAAATGGGTTGAAACAAAAGATCCAGTGTGCCCATTGAAATTCCAGATACAACCTGCATTCCACAAGATGGCACTGTCTGTCAGTGGTCAATAATTAAAGGACTGGGTAATGAAATAATGATGGATGGCGAGAGAAAAAAAAGGCAGAGGGAGAAATGTAGGTCAGAAAAACATCCCTATCATACAAGCCGGGTGGTGTTGGTGGAGGGATCAGCACTGCGGCGCTTTAGATCAACTGATCCACTGCATGCCTGCCTCCCTCTGCCTGAATGCCTCCCTCTGCCTGCATGCCTCCCTCTGCCTGCCTGCCTCCCTCTGCCTGCCTGCCTCCCTCTGCCTGCCTGCCTCCCTCTGCCTGCATGCCTCCCTCTGCCTGCATGCCTCCCTCTGCCTGCATGCCTCCCTCTGCCTGCATGCCTCCCTCTGCCTGCATGCCTCCCTCTGCCTGCCTCCCTCTGCCTCCCTCTGCCTGCCTCCCTCTGCCTGCCTGCCTGCCTCTGCCTGCCTGCCTCCCTCTGCCTGCATGCCTCCCTCTGCCTGCATGCCTCCCTCTGCCTGCATGCCTCCCTCTGCCTGCATGCCTCCCTCTGCCTGCATGCCTCCCTCTGCCTGCATGCCTCCCTCTGCCTGCCTGCCTCCCTCTGCCTGCCTGCCTCCCTCTGCCTGCCTGCCTCCCTCTGCCTGCCTGCCTCCCTCTGCCTGCATGCCTCCCTCTGCCTGCATGCCTCCCTCTGCCTGCATGCCTCCCTCTGCCTGCATGCCTCCCTCTGCCTGCATGCCTCCCTCTGCCTGCCTGCCTCCCTCTGCCTGCATGCCTCCCTCTGCCTGCATGCCTCCCTCTGCCTGCATGCCTCCCTCTGCCTGCCTGCCTCCCTCTGCCTGCATGCCTCCCTCTGCCTGCATGCCTCCCTCTGCCTGCATGCCTCCCTCTGCCTGCATGCCTCCCTCTGCCTGCATGCCTCCCTCTGCCTGCATGCCTCCCTCTGCCTGCATGCCTCCCTCTGCCTGCATGCCTCCCTCTGCCTGCCTGCCTCCCTCTGCCTGCCTGCCTCCCTCTGCCTGCCTGCCTCCCTCTGCCTGCCTGCCTCCCTCTGCCTGCCTGCCTCCCTCTGCCTGCCTCCCTCTGCCTGCATGCCTCCCTCTGCCTGCATGCCTCCCTCTGCCTGCATGCCTCCCTCTGCCTGCATGCCTCCCTCTGCCTGCATGCCTCCCTCTGCCTGCCTGCCTCCCTCTGCCTGCATGCCTCCCTCTGCCTGCATGCCTCCCTCTGCCTGCATGCCTCCCTCTGCCTGCATGCCTCCCTCTGCCTGCATGCCACCCTCTGCAGCCGCAGCTGGGGGTAATAGTATGCACTGGCAGTAACCACAGCCTGACTCAGTCAACACAGATACAGAATGGAGAGAGAAAGAGAGCGAGAGATTGAGGGAGGGAGAGGAATGAGACAAAATAGAGGAGACACTAGCCTATATGTGGTTGTGCTGCTCCTGTATTGTGACCTTGTGCTGGGGAGGAGATGAGAGGCGAAGGAAGGATATGACTCAAGTTGCCACATGGAGACAATGCGCCTGCGGAGGATGAATAATAATGGTCTTCTGTTGCCATTTGGCTGACTGTGTGTGGGAGAATCAGAATCACCTCTCTGCCCTTGTGTGATGCCAGATACTGTAAATCACATAGCACAGAACACATCAGTTTCATCGTTGTCTAAAAGGACACCTGGAGCATTTCAGCTTTTCATTTTCCGTACGGTTATAGGTTAATTAGCCTGGTTAATGATGTTTGTTGGTGTTTGATGAGATGGAACAAACACCTCAGTGTTTTCTATCCCCTTATTAGCTCCATGGAGCAAACCAGTGTTGTCGTCTGACTCCCCACAAACCGAAGAGAAGTAGGACAACAGTGGCGGTGGGAGGGGGGAAACAGAGTTGTTTATCAGAGTTGTCAACATGGCTGTAGATTTTAAGAGGTGCGGTATATAGGGTGGCACTTCAGTTAACCTGTAACCTCAGTTAAATCTCTCAGTTTAAGTGCAGTATATCAAACTAGATTGTTTTTTCTTTACTCTGACTTAATGTACGACCACTCAAGCACCCAGATGATAATGGAATTGACTCCCAGTGAAACCATAGGTCATTTCTTATTCTCTGATATCGGTGATGTCTATTTCCCCTGCTGACAGGGTAGCAGTGGCACAGATGGCCACTTTCAAGGTGCTCTCTGCTTAATGCATGTTTAATGTTTTCTTCTCTCTGTCTCTCTCTCTGCCCTGCACAGACAAGTTGTGCTTCAACAGCTTCTTCCACAACGAGGACATGCAGGAGATCACCAAGCACTTTGTGGTGTGCCATGTGGATGCTCCTGGACAGCAGATTGGAGCCTCTCAGATGCCACAGGGGTATTATACCTACACATTCACATGCACGCACCTTAGCCACACACACGCATGCATGCGCACACACACTTATATACGCAAGTATATGCACTTATACAGTACGTATCCATACACCTCTGTTGTTGTCTTGTATTGACTGGAATGTGCATATAGACAGGGATTTCTACAGTTCTGTCTCTTTGCCATGTGACTGTTTAACTAAAGATCTCCACCTCACCTCTCCACAGGTACCAGTACCCCAACATGGACCAGCTGGCAGGCATGCTGCCAAGCGTAGTGCAGCACTTTGGGTGAGTGGGCCTCCCCTTCCTCTCTCTCTTAGTAAACAGTACATTCATTATCCATATTGTTGAACTTTGAATGAATGAATGAACCTGTAAAGTAATTCAAACCATTCTCATTTTCCAGATTCAAGAGCATTGTGGGTATTGGAGTTGGGGCTGGTGCCTACATCCTGGCCAAATTTGCTGTAAGTCATACCCGGTAAAAAAAATTTGCATTTCCACATATTTCCTATTTTGGGGCCTAATAATGATCCCAGGTGTATCTACCACAGGAGGTTGGTGGCACCTTAATTGGGGAGGACGGGCTCGTGGTAATGGCTCAAGTGGAATTAGTGGAATGTTATCAAGACTTGGTTTCCAGGTGTTTGATGCCATTCCATTTGCTCCGTTCCAGACATTATTATGAGCCATCCTCCCAGCAGCCTCCTGTGGTATCTATCTAACATAACACACCCTTGCTCTGCTCTGCTTTGCTCTGTCCTCAGCTGATCTTTCCTGATCTGGTGGAGGGCCTGGTGCTGCTCAACATCGACCCCAACGGGAAGGGCTGGATCGACTGGGCCACCGGCAAGGTAGCAGACACTGCACCTATGTGGCAAACACATAAACAGAGTTACCTTTTAAAGCAGCTATTTTATCCCGACTATCAAAATGGCTGCTGTACTTGCAATTGGTGCAAGGTAATAATATCTATCTCTCTTTACTCACCTCTCTCTCTCTCTCTCTCTCTCTCTCTCCTTCTCCTTCCTCTCCAGCTGTCTGGGCTCACCAGTGCTCTTCCAGACACAGTCCTGCCCCACCTCTTTAGCCAGGTGAGTTCTCACTCCAGATATGTGTGGTAATCAAACCATTATCCACTTACCTACAATAGTTTGTGGCAATACATAGGACTACACACCATAATAACAACAACACTAGACTGCATGCTTTGTTATGCTAATAAACCTTTCAGAAACACCAGTCTCTCAGTCTACCTGTGTTTTATTGTGGGTTGTTGTATAGGAGGAGCTGATGAACAACACAGAGCTGGTCCAGAGCTACCGTCAACAGATCAACAACACCGTCAACCAGGTCAACCTGCAGCTCTTCTGGAACATGTACAACAGGTAACAAACACACCTAGTGTGTACAGACACACACACACAAACTGCAGACTGTGTGTGTGTGTGTGTGTGTGTGTGTGTGTGTGTGTGTGTGTGTGTGTGTGTGTGTGGCAGATGGAGAGAGTTCTATATTCTTTGAGAGAATGTAAGCAGTGTGTCTCACAGTTCTCCTCTCCCTCTCAGCCGTAGGGATCTGGAGATGAACCGCTCTGGGACCATCATCAATGCCAAGACCCTGAAGTGAGTCTCCCTCTACAGTACTAGACCATTCTCCATGGTCCTTCATGTCATTGTCTAATTAAGCAATAAGGCACGAGGGGGTGTGGTATATGACCAATATACCATGGCTAACATGCTGACCAGACCGCACGCGCGTGTGCGTCAGCGTGTGCCATCGCGCGCATGTTGATTTTTTCCTCCCACACCAGACACGATCAGGACACGCAGGTTGAAATATCAAAACGAACTCTGAACCAACTATATTAACTTGGGGACAGGTCGAAAAGCATTAAACATTTATGGCAATTTAGCTAGCTAGCTTGCTGTTACTTGCTAATTTGTCCTGGGATGTAAACATTGGGTTGTTATTTTACCTGAAATGCACAAGGTCCTCTACTCCAACAATTAATCCACAGATTAGTTCAGGCTTCCTTCAGGCTTCTTCTTCTTCTTTGGACTTTATATGTCAGTTGGCAACCAACTTTAAGATGCATTACCACCACCACCAACTGGACTGGAGTGTGGACCTCAGTTCATCTTTCAATCACCGACGTGGGTATATGCTCCTAAAAACCAATGTGGAGATGGGAGAGGACCAAGTTCTATTTTAGCTCCTGGCCACGTAGACACGACGCTTCCGGTCTGCTCAGCATGTAAGGGCTGTTCTTATGCACAACGCAACGCGGAGTGCCTGGATACAACCCTTAGCCATGGTATAATGGCCATATACCACAAACCCCTGAGGTGCCTTTAAGCTATTATAAACTGGTTACCAACGTAATTAGAACAGTAAAAATGAATTTTGTGTCATACCTGTGATATACCACCAATCAGCATTCAGGGCTCTAACCACCCGGTTTATAGTAGTGTTTAGGCACCTTTAACATTCATAACAGGTTACTGAAATTAGCTATGTTTGTTTATGTGTCTTTGTGTTTGTGTTGTTGCTGATCTATGCTCTGTGTTTCTAGGTGCCCTGTCATGCTTGTTGTTGGTGACAACGCTCCAGCTGAGGAGGGAGTGGTGAGTCCTTTTCCTTCTGTTATTCCGCTCCTTTTCTCTCATCTACACCCTCTCTCCATTTCTATCTCTTCTTCCTCTACCTCCCTCCCTCCCTGCCTCACCTCCCTACTTCCCTCCAAAACAGAAGCAGGTTAGTCAGCAGAAGCTCAGCTCTCTGTCTCACTCTAGGCACCCTTTTCCGGGGAAGGCTGAGTCAACTGTGTGTGCCTCACTGCCTCTCCAAGGCCTATATGTGTCTCTCTCTCTCTCTGCTCCATCCTCTGGGTTTCAACAGGCTCTTATGGGCCAGATATTTATATCTGTGTGTCTTTATGTACTGTTAATCTGCTAGACATTCAGGAGGTCAAGGCTTAATCACATCCCTCCTCTGTAAATGTAGGGATGATAGGAGGAGGGGATGGACGGGGGAGGAGTAAAATGAGAGGTTATACAACCTTGTTATTGAGGGAGGGAGGGAGGGAAAACATAGGGACGAGAGGGGGTGAGGGAGGGAGTGGGGAGAGAGGGAGGGAAAAGAGAAGGGAGGGAGGGAAAACAGAGGGAAGAGAGGGGGTGAGGAAGGGGAGGAGGGAGGGAGGGAGGGGGGAGGGAGGGAGGGAAAACAGAGGGAAGAGAGGGGGTGAGGGAGGGGAGGAGGGAGGGAAAACAGAGGTAAGAGAGGGGGTGAGGGAGGGAGGGGGGAGGGAGGGAAAACAGAGGGAGGGGAGGGAGGGGGGGGGAGGGAAAACAGAGGGAGGAGGGGGAGGGGGAGGGAGGGGCGGAGAGCGAGAGAAATATGAAAACAGAGATGAAAAACAGAGATATGACATATTTGACATATATTTATTGCTATTTAATGTGTCTGCCAGCACACATCTGTACACACCCCTGGCTGCGACTGCGCAGCCTCTGCCGTGTGCTGGAATGACTCATCACTGCAGCAGACTTCAGTATCTGGGTCAGCCCCACCCTCTCCCCCACCTCCCTCCAAGCCTCTCTTTCATTCACATCTATATCCCTGCAATCCTATTGATATGAGAATATTAAATATCCAGCACCTTAGTCCTCTATGTAATATTTTGTTGTTTCTCAAGGTTGAATGCAATTCCAAACTTGACCCAACCAACACCACCTTCTTAAAGGTATGAGTGCAAAGCATTAATTGTGGAATGTTGGTTTTATTAGATTTTTTATCTAATGAACTAAACATTTGATGTAAAAAATAGAGTATTCTGTAATTACTAATGTCCCTGTTCTCCCCTGTTGTGCTTCAGATGGCTGACTCTGGTGGACTTCCTCAGCTCACACAGGTCAGAACACTGCCTTCAGATGGCCCTCTGCATCCTCTCATTACACATTCAAATACTCCTACTATTATTTAGCCATGCCTTCCTCTGCACCACCTCCATATCCCCCTTACTTCCTCCAGTTTCTCTTCTGATGCAACTCTCAGATGACCCCTAACTTACTCTTTAAAATGCCTCTCTAATCTCCCTCTTCTGAATCTCCGGTTCCTCTTTTTATAAACCATTCTGCCACCATGAGAGGGTTGGCTCTATAGCACTCACCACAGCACTCCTCAGAGGTCATTGACATCATCTGGGGTCAGGGTCTCAGTAGGTCAAGTGTCTAACCGTACTCTTCTTGTTGTTTTATAGCCTGGAAAACTGTCCGAAGCATTCAAGTACTTCCTCCAGGGGATGGGCTACAGTAAGTATCTAGAACCCAATTACAGTCATTTGTCATATATTAGTGAGTATGTGAGACTGTGCGTGTGTTTGCGGTCTCTCAGAAACTAGGCATCACTACCTTGACTGAGTTTATCTCTCGATACCTTAGAAATACAACGTTGTCCAGTCTACTCCCTTGTTTGTCTTAATCCTCTGCTTTAACACTGTCTGTACGTTGTGTTGTTCTGAATGTGTCATGGAGTTCAGTTCGGACTGTGTTGTGAATATGTTGTTTGGTATGGTGCGATGTGATGTATAATGCAGGGACCTGTGTTGTGTTAATCTTGCCCTCTATGTTTTCCTGCCTTCTCTCAGTTGCGTATGTGAAGGATCGGAGGTTGAGTGGAGGGCCAGGTACTTCCTGTTTGCTGTTCACCTCTGACCTCCTCCTCTCTTCTTCCCCTACATGAGATGTGGAGTGATGATGCTCTGATCATATATCTGCCTTTTGACTTATTATTGCATTTTCTTTGTTTTGGCGCTTGATTTCTGGTCATTGGCAATCTTGACGATTTTATTCAAAATGTTTATTTTTTATGCATTTTTCCTCAGCCTAAGGAAAAAGATGCCATTGTTACTTTTTCCCCATCTCTGCCATTGCATTCCCTATCTTACTCTTTGCATGGGATACAGTTAATTATGATCCAGCATTGAACTCTCATTGGCACATTGGAGTGTCCAAATGGAGCAACTTTGTGGAGAATGTTTGCATGAAAACAAAAAGGGTTGGTCTTGCCAGATTGTAAGTATCATAGCCAATATACCTGTTATGCAGATACAGTACCCTCTGTCATTTTTGGGACAGTGTAGCATTTTTTCTTCGTTTGGCTCTATACTCCAAAAGTTTGTATTTGAAATCAAACAATGACTATGAGGTTAAAGTGCAGACGGTCAGCTTTAATTTGAAGGTATTTCCATCCATATCAGGTGAACCGTTTATAAATTACAGCACTTTTTGTACATAGTCCCCCCATTTGATATTTGTGTGTCTGTAACTTTCTCACTCATCATTATTTAAGATTCATTCAGGATGATCCATAATCATGGTAGCATCCACATTCATGTAAAGTGTTTAGAAACATATTCTATTCAAATGTATAATAAAATGACACAATACATTATTTACCATTCATTTCTATTGGGCACAAAATAATCTGAAACACAACCAAAACAAACAGCAAATGCATTCAACAAATGTGTAGAGTCACAAGCTTGATGTAGTCATTGCGTGCTATGAATATTTGACCAAATACTTAACTGTTTACGACTTTAATACACATATAACTGTATCTGCCTTTACCTTCAGACTGACCTCCCAAAATGTTAGAACTACTACATCCCAAGTTTGAGATTTTTGGCATTTGTTACACAAGGTTAAAGTTTTCCATGTAATAAAATGATTGTACTATCATAGCTCTACTCTAAGACAACTGCTAAATCTTCATTACACAGATGAGTTCAGTAGCAGAACAGTGCTGCAGGAGGGCGAGCTGATGCCGATCAACTCCTCTGCAGCATTTAGACTTTCCTCACAGTCCCACTGCATGGTGCTGCAGTACTGTAGCAGGGTGAATGTGTCTGCATGCAGAGTTACAGACACATGTTGATAGCTTTACAGAACCTCTCAAGCATCCATAGCTAGCAGGAATGTTTGTTACAGCTGCCTTGCCTCACCAGCTGCGTACAATGTTACTTTTCAGTTTACACATTGGCAGGTTGTCCCTTATCTCCCAGTGTTAGCTCATATTGACATAGCTTTGCTGTTGTTTAATTGTGAATCTTGTCTTCCCCTATTTCATTCTGTCTTTCTTTCTTTCTCTCTCTCTCTTTCTCTCTGTCTCCCTCTCTCTCTTTTTCTCTCTCTCTCTCTCTCTCTCTTTTTCTCTGTCTCTCTCTCTCTGTTTCTCTCTCTGTCTGTCTCTCTCTGTTTCTCTCTCTGTCTGTCTCTCTCTCTCTGTTTCTCTCTCTGTCTGTCTCTCTCTTAGTGCCCTCTGCCAGTATGACCCGTCTGGCCCGCTCCCGGACGGCCTCCCTGACCAGTGGCAGCTCCATTGAGAGCTCTCGTATCCGTGGTTTTACACACACTGACAGCAACGAGGGCCAGGTCAGCCACACCATGGAGGTGTCCTGCTGAACCCTCAAACAAACACACACACACAAAGACAGACAGACAGAAAGACGTGGGTTGGAGAGAGGGAGAGAGAGATGAGTTTCTACTGAAATGGTTAATGCAGGATGTTCTCTCTATCTATCTCTCTTTGTCTTTGTCCTAGTATTATCTTGCCCAAAGTCCCTCAGTATTTGACAACTTTTGCCACCCCCTCCCCTCACTGTAAAATGACACCAATGTATTACTCTCCCCCTTAAACTTAAGAAACAGTTTTGTTTTTTCTTGAATTGTCGTTTGTTTTGCTAAGTGTCTCCTTTCCCTTTTGCCTGCTCCCCCAGCCCTACATCTGCCCCGCCCCCCTCCACTCAGACCCTTAGCCTCATCTGCCCCCTCCCACACTCATCAGCTTGTCTGCCGACAGTTTCTGTGAGGTGATCAATGATGGTAGTTAAGTGGGTTGTTGTCAGTGAGGATGGTTGGTCATTGGGGAAAAGACATACAGGACATTTTGTAGTTGTTTGCTCTATTCTTGCTCTTTGTCTGGAAAGTTCAAGATTTGACAGAAAGCAGCACACAGGCTATTATATTTCAGAGAGTTTTACATCACACTGTGGAGGATGTGTCTGTGTGACAGCCACTAGATCAGTATTCCCACTCCACATCCCATGCAAGTTTTCCCATTGATTGTCATACAGAAGCATAAATAAATGTAGTGTGATTCTATACACATGTAGCCCACATGATTCCAGTCACCTGCATTGGTAGGAGTATCCACCCCTATATAGGTAGTGTGACCATGGTCATCTCCACCTCCCTAAAATGGAAGTGGTTCTGCCGAGGATCAGTTCTTAGTGGTCCTAGGAGCCGAGGCAGAACCTGTTCGATCTGAGATGTTCTTCTCTTAGGTCAGCTCTACAGCATTCAGCCCCACACAAAAGATATACCAAAGCTATACACACACTAACCTATGACGGCTGGGCTCTGTAAGGGGACCGAGCCAAATGATATAGGCACAGAAGCACAAAACACACAAAAATGTACGTACACACTGTCAATGTGTCAAAGTAAATGTGTCACCACAAAACAAATGTTAATGTATTTACATCTATACCCATGCATAGCTCACATAGAGAACCAACAGCCTAATATCCCACAGACCTCTTTTTCACCCACCCCCGTGATATTGAGCTGAAATACTGGTCGTTGTTAATGGGGAGGCTAGGTGTGTGCTGCTAGCTGCTATGATGGACTACCCATTGAGTGAAGCTAGTCCTATGAGGAGGAACTGTTGTCCCTGGCAATTTGCAGAGTAATGTCTTTCTACATTCGATTTGCATTCCTTATTCTCAGTAACAACTTCTCCCTATTATCTGTTTGAATGTCAATCTCTGCATCCCCCGATAGGGTGAAGTGGGATAACTACTACTGCAGGGGTGCTTCTTGGGACTGTCTGTAAGGGGCGAGATCCCAACCCCCTCCCCCAAAACTACAAGATGCCCCGCCCCTTACAGATACGTCCAGTCGCCACTAAAGGGCTATCAGCTCAGGTCAATTTTCAGTTCATATTGTTGCCTAGCAACAGTGCACCAATGTGCAAGGGTCCCCAAGGCGTACATAGCAAAAATTCTAGGACAGAGGCATGAATTAATGAATGAGTTCTGACAATGAGCGAGGGAAAGGGAGAGATTCTGTCTGAATGAATAAGAGGAATTTTCATTTGTAAAGATGTAAAGAGTGTGAGAGAGCTGGATCTACAAAATGTCCTGATGGGGGGGGGGGGGGGGGTGATAATGGGGGGGGGGTGATAATGGGGGGATGATAATGGGGGGGGGTGATAATAGGAGCAGTGATAATAGGAGGGGGGGGTGATAATAGTAAATGTAAAAGAACGGTATGAGCGGGACTTCTGTGAGAGGATATTGGGTCAGGTCAACAAACACTCCCTTATACTCCTCCAATATGTTTGCATGCACCTTAATGTGTGATATTCAAGGCTGTGGTCATGCATTTTCTCTCCATAAGACTACTGTCGCTGTCAACTCTGAGCAGGCCTGATTTTGACCCCTCCCCCAGTCTCATACATACTGCCTGGTGGCCCCTGAATGTAATTTGTCATATTGAAGTGCTGTACAGTATTGTCCAAGTGCCCCCTTCCACCCACCCACCACCATTACCCCACTAGTGCTTGTACCTGCTATCCCCCCTACCCTACATCCTACCCTAACTCTTCCCAGAGAACCCAAGTCCTTCCAGGTCCTCCTTGCTCTGTAGATACTCACTGTTTTTAGAGCAGGTTAACTGAAAGAGCACTCCAACACTATTGTATTGTGACAAACAGCATTTTGGTTCCTTATTCCTAGAGTTCCTCTTTTTATATAACAATATAATTACGTTTTCTGTGTATTATTATTATTATTATTATTATTATTATTATTATTATTATTATTATTATTATCATTATTACAGTATTATTGATTGATTTATATTGAGCAATAAGTTGTTTTTTGACTGTATGTTTTCATGGGAGTCTCCCCAACATTGTTTCTGTTCACAGAGATAGTAGGATTGACTTTTACCTGCTTAGTCATAAAATGTGTAATGTAAAGTTTAAATATATATATACAGTATATATACTGTAAGCTGTCTCTGTCCATGTAAAGACAAAGAAATAAATAATTTATGTCAGCATGGAGTCATATGTTTAATAAGTGCATTTCTTTGCAACACTGGTTTTATTGAAAAAGTAATGATTCACACAAATGTTTTTCACTTGCTTCCACCGATGCTGGATATGTACACAACAAAATATACTGTACGTTTTACGTTTTAGTCATTTAGCAGACGCTCTTATCCAGAGCGATTTACAGTAGTTGAGGGACTGGATGTTGGTGGACATTTTCTTGATCTGTATGCCAATGTCATATCGCTCCCGCCCAGTCACAGTATTAAAGTAGAAGATCTCCTTTGTATCCTTACTCAGGTAGCACGTGGCGTAGAGCACGCCGCACGCCATAAAGCTATTGCTCACAGCACGCTTGTGGGCTTAAGTGGTCCGGCCCAGGGTGGGAGTCATTTAGACAGGTTACCTTGTAGGTATTACAGATTGGGTCAGGGAGAAGTTGACAATGTCAGTGAAGACACTTGCCAGCTGGTCAGAGCATTCTCTGAGTACGCGTCCTGGTAATCCGTCTGGCCCTGCGACCTTGTGAATGTTAACCTGTTTAAAGGTCTTACTCACTTCGGCTACAGAGAGCTTGATCACACAGTTGTCTGGAACATGCTCTCATGAGGGAAGGGGCGCTCAGGTCACACACACAATCATTCAGCGACGACCAGGCATGCGAAGAACAGTGGGAGAAATGTGCAGAGAAAGGAAACAATATTATACTACACACTTGCAGGAAATTTTTTACCCTTAATTGTCAAAGATTCTGCTGTTGCTCTATTGCTACTTCATGTCATGTAGACAAAATGTGTTATCAGCTGAGCAGGACAGTGGTCCAGCAGGACAGTGGAGGATGGAGAGTAGTCCAGTGATCATCAACATTAACACCAGAGAGGACTTCATGTTTGGCCAGAGTACAAAATGGATGTTAGACCAGTTGCTCTAAGACCCATGCAAATATGAGAGGGGATATGTGACTCCCTCTTGTGTAATAAGACATAAAGCATTAATGCTGATGAGAATGACGATAAGAGAAGAAAAATGGGAAAGGAAAAATATAGGAAGTTCCTTTTCGGAGTCTGTTTTGTTTGTGGGTTTGCAAATGAAATATGACCAAATATCTGTGGTAGGGGAAAAATATTAGGAACAGAAACTAAACAAGTTCTTCTTCTGTTCACAAGGCAACACGATAGATGATAAAATATACCGGATTGTGAAAGAGATTATTCTAACTCACTCTCAGTTCCACTCTTTATCACGTTTGGTTTGTGCAATTCAATTTATTGAAAAGTTGCCTTCCATAAAATAAAGAATGCATGTTCTTCATCAATCCTGTCTGATCTATGGCGTTGACAGATTATAGCTATACACTTTAGTGAGCAGCTTCAAGTCTACTGTACGTTCAGTAGAGATGTAGGGCCATACGAGCCACACCGAGAAGGATCTTCATTTTTTAACATTTTAGAGCTAGTGTGGTTTTAAAGGAGTTCAAATGTTAAAATATCAAGTAGTAGTGGGTTTGCTTATCTGATAACTTTTTTAAGAAGTCCTCTGGAAAACCATCTAGGGCTATAGGCATTTCACATGGCAATGCTTGGGTGATTACCTTACTTAAGAATGGTTACTTAAACTCTACCTCCAGCTCAGAATGATTTTACAAAACATTAGGAACATCTGCTCTTTAAATGACACAGACTGACCAGGTGAATCCAGGTGAAAGCTATGATCCCTCACTGATGTCACTTATTAAATCCACTTCAATCAATGTAGATGAAGGGGAGGAAACAGGTTAAAGAAGGATTTTAAAGCCTTGAGACAATTGAGACATGGATTGTGTATGTGTGCCATTCAGTGAATAGTTGGGAAGAGATTTGTGATGTACCGATTCCATGGCATAGTGTTTATGAACTGATACGCAAAACGACGCCGGATTCAAAACTTATAATTTTTCAATTTAAATTATTATATAAAATTCTTGCTACCAATAGAATGTTATTTATATGGGGGATACAATCAGATAAAATCAGCTCTGCAGATTTTGCTGTGACGAGACAGAATCATTAGATAATTTGTTTTGATACTGTCCATTTGTAGCTTGTTTTTGGACAGGAATGGCTAAAGGATTGCAATATTTACCTGGAGCTAATCCTGCAGATAGCATTACTGGGTGATCTGAAAAGTCATAGTCAATCGATCAATAATATACTAATAATTTTAGCAAAAATGTTTATTTTCAATTTACAATCTGTAGAAACAATGAGAATAGAAAGGTTCAGAACTTTTGTAAAACATCACAGTACAGTTGAAAAATATATGGCAAATAGAAATCCAGTATGGATGGTGTTAAGAGATAGATGGGTGGTGTTGAATAGAGTTGAAGGATGGGACTAATAACAACTAACAACAACTAATAACAACAAGATAACTAATAGTGTAAGCATACTGTGTCCATAATAAGTATATAGGTTATAGTTTGAGAGCTTTTGTGAAAGAGCACAGTTAGAAAGATATGGCATATAGAAGCAAACCGGATGGACATCATGAAAATGATCGGAGAGGTTGAGGGTAGAGGAAGTTCAGGAGTAAAAACAAACAAAATATAATTATTGTAAAATTGACTGTGTCCATAAAATGTACAGTCGTGGTCAAAAGTTTTGAGGATGACACAAATACACATTTTCACAAAATCTGCTGCCTCAGTTTTGATGATGGCAATTTGCATATACTCCAGAATGTCATGAAGAGTGATCAGATGAATTGCAATGAATTGCAAAGTCCCTCTTTTCCATGAAAATGAACTTAATCCCCCAAAAACATTTCCACTGCATTTCAGCCCTGCCACAAAAGGACCAGCTGCCATCATGTCAGTGATTCTCTCGTTAACACAGGTGAGAGTGTTGACGAGGACAAGGCTGGAGATCACTCTGTCATGCTGATTGAGTTGAAATAACAGACTGGAAGCTTAAAAGGAGGGTGGTGCTTCAAAATCATTGTTCTTCCTCTGTTAACCATGGTTACCTGCAAGGAAACACGTGCCGTCATCATTGCTTTACACAAAAAGGGCTTCACAGGCAAGGATATTGCTGCTAGTAAGATTGCACCTAAATCAACCATTTATCGGATCATCAAGAACTTCAAGGAGAGAGGTTCAATTGTTGTGAAAAAGGCGTCAGGGCGCCCAAGAAAGTCCAGCAAGCGACAGGACCGTCTCCTAAAGTTGATTCAGCTGCGGGATCGGGGCACCACCAGGGCAGTGCTTGCTCAGGAATGGCAGCAGGCAGGTGTGAGTGCATCTGCACGCACAGTGAGGTGAAGACTTTTGGAGGATGGCCTGGTGTCAAGAAGGGCAGCAAAGAAGCCACTTCTCTCCAGTAAAAACATCAGGGACAGACTGATATTCTGCAAAAGGTACAGGGATTGGACTGCTCAGGACTGGGGTAATGTCATTTTCTCTGATGAATCCCCTTTCCGATTGTTTGGGGCATCCGGAAAACACCTTGTCCGGAGAAGACAAGGTGAGCGCTACCATCAGTCCTGTGTCATGCCAACAGTAAAGCATCCTGAGACCATTCATGTGTGGGGTTGCTTCTCAGCCAAGGGAGTGGGCTCACTCACAATTTTGCCTAAGAACACAGCCATGAATAAAGAATGGTACCAACACATCCTCCGAGAGCAACGTCTCCCAACCATCCAAGAACAGTTTGGTGACGACCAATGCCTTTTCCAGCATGATGGAGCACCTTGCCATAAGGCAAAAGTGATAACTAAGTGGCTCGGGGAACAAAACATCAACATTTTGGGTCCATGGCCAGGAAACTCCCCAGACCTTAATCCCATTGAGAACTTGTGGTCGATCCTCAAGAGGTGGGTGGACAAACTAAACCCCACAAATTCTGACAAACTCCAAGCATTGATTATGCAAGAATGGGTTGCCATCAGTCAGGATGCCGCCCAGAAGTGAATTGACAGCATGCCAGGGCGGATTGCAGAGGTCTTGAAAAAGAAGGGTCAACACTGCAAATATTGACTCTTTGCATAAACTTAATGTAATTGTCAATAAAAGCCTTTGACACTTATGGAAGGCTTGTAATTATACTTCACTATACCATAGTAACATCTGACAAAAATATCTCATAACACTGAAGCAGCAAACTTTGTGAAGACCAAAACTTTTGACCAAGACTGTATATAGTATGTATAAGATGGAAGTAGAGGCCTAATGTCAGGTGGTGATGTGTACGCGGCGAGTGAAGTCAGACGCAGGACATAGAGAATCAGGTTGACTACTTTACTGAGCGTTACGCACAAAACAAACGTCTCCAACACTGGAGGGAAAAACACCATATGCGTAATCCGAAGTAGTAGCTAGGCCGAACATCAAACAAGACAATGAACAATAACACACAAAACCCACACAAAACCTCCTCCTTGCCTGCCCGAGCAAGGAGGAGGAGCAGCCTCAGCAGAATCCGTGACAGTACCCCCCCCCCCCTTGACGCGCGGCTCCAGCCGTGCGCCGACCCCGGCCTCGGGGACGGCCAGGAGGACGCGGAGCAGGGCTAGTGGGATGACTCCGGTGGAACTCCGTCAAGAGGGAGGGATCTAAGATGTCCCTCCTAGGCACCCAGCACCGTTCCTCCGGACCGTACCCCTCCCACTCCACGAGATACTGCAGACCCCCCATCCGACGTCTCGAATCCACGATGGACCGGACTGAGTATGCCGGAGCCCCCTCGATGTCCAGTGGGGGCGGAGGAGCCTCTCGTATCTCATTCTCCTGGAGTGGACCAGCTACCACCGGCCTGAGGAGAGACACATGGAACGAGGGGTTAATGCGATAATCATTGGGCAGTTGTAACCTGTAACATACCTCGTTCAATCTCCTCAGGACTTTAAATGGCCCCACAAACCGCCGACCCAGCTTCCGGCAGGGCAGGCGAAGGGGTAGGTTTCGAGTCGAGAGCCAGACTCGATCTCCAGGTGCATACACTGGACCCTCACTGCGGTGGCGATCAGCGCTTGCCTTATGCCTACGGATAGCCCGCTGCAGATGGACATGCGCAGCGTTCCATGTTTCCTCCGAGCGCCGAAACCATTCATCCACCGCAGGAGCCTCGATCTGGCTCTGATGCCAGGGTGCCAGAACCGGCTGATACCACAACACACACTGAAAAGGAGTCAGATTAGTGGAGGAGTGGCGAAGTGAGTTCTGGGCAATCTCTGCCCAGGGGATATACCCCGACCACTCCTCCTGCCGGTCCTGGCAATAGGACCTCAGAAACCTACCCACATCCTGGTTTACTCTCTCCACCTGCCCATTACTCTCAGGGTGGAAACCCGAGCGTTCCATAAACGCCCTCCAGACTCTAGAGGTGAACTGGGGACCCCGATCAGACACTATATCCTCAGGTACCCCGTAGTGCCGGAAGATGTGAGTAAACAGGGCCTCAGCAGTTTGTAGGGCAGTAGGGAGACCCGGCATTGGAATGAGATGGCAGGCCTTAGAAAACCAATCCACAACGACCAAAATAGTGTTATTCCCCTGGGAGGGAGGAAAGGTCCGTGACAAAGTCCACCGATAGGTGAGACCACGGCCGTTGTGGAACTAGTAGGGGTTGTAACTTCCCCCTGGGCAGGTGTCTAGGTGCCTTACACTGAGCGCACACCGAGCAGGAGGAGACATAAACCCTCACGTCCTTTGCCAATGTTGGCCACCAGTACTTTTCACTAAGGCAGTGCACTGTCCAGCCGATACCAGGATGACCAGAGGAGGGTGACGTGTGAGCCCAATAAATCAGTCGATCACGGATCTCGAGCGGCACGTACTTCCGCCCCTCCAGACACTCTGGAGGAGTAGGGTCGGTACGTAACGCCCGCTCGATCTCCGCATCGACCTCCCACACCACCGGTGCCACCAGACAAGACCCCGGAAGTATGGGAGTGGGCTCAATGGACCTCTCCTCTGTGTCATATCGCCGGGACAGGGCGTCTGCCTTAACGTTCTGTGACCCTGGTATATAGGTGAGCTTAAAGACAAACCGGGCCAGAAACATGGCCCACCTAGCCTGACGAGGGTTCAGTCTCCTAGCTGCCCGGATGTACTCCAGGTTACGATGGTCAGTCAGAATGAGAAAAGGGTGTTGAGCCCCCTCAAGCCAATGCCTCCACACCTTTAGGGCTTGGACCACAGCTAGCAGCTCCCTGTCCCCCACGTTGTAATTACGTTCCGCCGGGCTGAGTTTCTTAGAGTAAAAAGCACGGGGACGGAGTTTAGGAGGCGTGCCCGAGCGTTGAGACAGTACAGCCCCAATACCCGCCTCTGACGCGTCCACCTCCACTTGGAACGCCAAAGAGGGGTCCGGATGTGCCAGCACCGGAACCGAGGTGAACAGGTCCTTCAGATGTCTAAACGCCCTGTCCGCCTCGGCCGACCACTGCAAACGCACCGGGCCCCCCTTTAGCAGGGAGGTGATGGGAGCTGCTACCTGTCCAAAACCCCGGATAAACCTCCGGTAGTAATTGGCAAAACCCAAAAACCGCTGCACCTCCTTAACCGTGGTGGGAGTCTGCCAATTACGCACGGCTGAAACGCGGTCAATCTCCATCTCCACCCCTGACGCGGACAACCGATGTCCCAGGAAGGAGATGGACTCCTGGAAAAACAGGCATTTCTCAGCCTTCACATACAAGTCATGCTCCAACAGCCTACCCAACACCCGACGCACCAGGGCCACATGCTCGGCTCGTGTAGCAGAGTATATTAGAATGTCGTCAATATACACCACTACACCCTGCCCATGCAAATCCCGGAAAATCTTGTCCACAAATGATTGGAAGACTGAAGGAGCATTCATTAACCCGTATGGCATGACGAGATACTCATAGTGACCCGAGGTGGTACTAAATGCTGTTTTCCATTCATCTCCTTCCCTAATGCGCACCAGGTTGTAAGTGCTCCTGAGATCCAATTTTGTGAAGAATCGCGCTCCGTGTAATGACTCCGTCATACTCGCAATCAGAGGGAGAGGATAACTGTATTTAATAGTAATCTGATTGAGACTACGGTAATCAATACACGGGCGCAAACCTCCATCCTTCTTCTTCACAAAAAATAAACTCGAGGACGCAGGAGAAGTGGAGGGCCGTATGTATCCCTGTCCCAGAGATTTGGCGATGTATGTTTACATAGCCGCCGTCTCCTCTTGAGACAGAGGACACACATGACTACGCGGAAGTGCAGCGTCTGCCTGGAGGTCTATCGCACAATCCCCCTGTCTATGCGGTGGTAATTGAGTCGCCCTCTTCTTACTGAAGACGAGTGCCAAATCATCATACTCAGGAGGAATGTGCAGTGCGGGCACTTGGTTCGGACTTTCCACTGTTGTCGCCTCTACGGAAACACCTACACACCGCCCGACACACTGATCAGACCACTCCCTGAGAGCCCTCTGTTGCCACGAAATGTTGGGGTCATGAGATATTAACCAAGGAAGCCCCAGCACCACGGGAAACGCAGGAGAGTCGATCAGATACAACTGTATAATTTCCTCATGACCCCCCTGCGTCTTCATCTTAAGTGGCGCCGTGACCTCCCTAATTAATCCTGACCCCAAAGGACGGCTGTCTAGGGCATGGATAGGGAAAGGCACATCTACTGGTAGGAGGGGAATACCTAACTTATAACAGAAATTGCGATCAATAAAATTCCCAGCTGCGCCTGAATCGACTAGCGCCTTATGCTGGGAGGTGAAACCTGGGGAAATTCAACTTGGATACACAAGTGGACAACAGAGAGCTCTGGGTGAGTTGGGCGCTTACTCACCTGGAATGACTCATCAGTGAGTGACCTGCTGCCTCGATTCCCAGGAGACCCTCCCCAGCACCGAACCGCAGTGTGTCCTCTACGGCCACAGTTGGTGCAGGGGACGGCCTCTCTCCGGGTCTCTCTCCTCCTCTCTCTAGCACCAGCACCCCCGAGCTCCATAGGGCTCGGCTCGGAGGTGCTGGGGGATGGAATGGACAGCCCCAACTCCGGACGTCCGCGGGTAGCCAGCAGGGTATCCAGACGGATCGACATGTCCACCAACTGATCGAAGCTCAAGTTGCTCAAGAAGCTCAAACTCTCGACGAACGTCCTCCCGTAGGCTGCACCTATAGTGGTCGATGAGGGCCCTCTCATTCCATCCCGCATTGGCCACCAGAGTCCGGAAATCCAGGGCGAAATCTTGCGCGCTCCTCTTCCCCTGTTGGAGGTGGAACAGACGCTCCCCCGCCGCTTTCCCCTCTGGGGGATGATCGAAAACCGCCCTGAAGCGGCGGGAGAACTCCGCATAACTGATGGTGGCGGCGTCTATTCCCCTCCATTCGGCATTGGCCCACTCCAATGCCTTGCCGGATAGACAGGAGATGAGGGCGGAAACGCTATCGTATCCCGAGAGCGCCGGGTGAATGGTTGCCAGGTAGAGTTCTACTTGAAGCAGGAAATCCTGACACACGGCTGCGGTGCCATCATAAGCCCTCGGGAGCGAGAGCCGAATCCCACTGGACTCCGGAGATGGAACGATGGGTCTGGCCGATGGTGGTGGTATTGTAGGAGGAGGTGTGGGCAAACCTCCTCTTTCCCATCGGCTCAAAGTGTCCATCACATCCTGCATGGCGGTGCCGAGTCAATGGATCATGGCGTCTTGGCTGCTGACGCGCTCCTCTAAAGACTCCGTCGGTACCGCTGGTCCTGCTGACTCCATGGTGGTGTGTTATTCTGTCAGGTGGTGATGTGTACGCGGCGAGTGAAGTCAGACGCAGGACACAGAGAATCAGGTTGACTACTTTACTGAGCGTTACGCACAAAACAAACGTCTCCAATACTGGAGGGAAAAACACCATATGCGTAATCCGAAGTAGTAGCTAGGCCGAACATCAAACAAGACAATGAACAATAACACACAAAACCCAAACGTGAAACAAGGGAACTTATATGCTAAACAATCAACACTAATAGGCAACAGGTGTACTAACTAGACAACACAAGACAAACACCGAAAACATCGATCGGCAGTAGCTAGTACTCCGGGGACGACGAACGCCGAAGCCTGCCCGAGCAAGGAGGAGGAGCAGCCTCGGCAGAATCCGTGACACCTAAGCATTGTTGTTCACTAGTTTACTCCAATTAGGAAAGGGGTGGTGGGGTTGTAAAGTAATAAAGGGAAATATATTGAAATGTAAAATAAAAAAAGCAAAACATTTAAGTGCCTTTGAACAGGGTATGGTTTTAGGTGCCAGGCACACCGGTTTGTGTCAAGAACTGCAACGCTGTTGGGTTTTTCACACTCAACTCAATATAAGGAAGGTGTTCTTAATGTTTTGTACACTCAGTGTAGATATGCAGGTATGTAAATGTGTCCACAGTGCGCAACATGAAATGTGAAGACCTCAGCAAAGTGAGTTGCGCAGTAAGGAAATTATGAATTGCGCAAAGGGGTAAGAATATGGAACCAAGTTCCTGTCACTGATTCCACCACAACCCTGTATGTCCATATTTTGGTTTAATGGTTTCACATCCTCATGATGAGCTTGATCTTTCTTAACCTCTGCATTTACATAGAAATAACCGCCTTCTATGGCAAAAGTAGTAAAATCTGTAGCTGTGTACATCTGTGAGTGTGTGTGTGCTTAAAAGCCAAAGTTGTTCCTTCTGGTTTCAATGTGCCGTGGGTACTCTAACACTGACCATGCTCTTACTCCTGTTGCTGTTGACATCCACTGTGAGTTCTACTCTTTGTCCACACTAACTGTGTACTATTTTACATTACCTATCTCATACATCTTAATGTATTTTTTAAACCTCCACAGGGTTATGTTCTTTGTAATTACAGCACAACTGAATTGTTCATGTTTTTTTTAAAGGATTGATAGTATGTTTTTCTTCATGTAGATGTTTTTATTTTGGTGTATGAGAATAGTTTAACATGCTTTTCTCTGCATACTGTGTATACACAGAGTAATGGTGATGCCCAGCGCATTCCTGGCTTGAAGAAGGATGACTCATGTTCATGTCAGGTGAACAGTAGTGTCTGGGCGTTCCCTGCTATAAAGTTTGAGGGGGTGCTGCAGCTGATGCAGGACTGTGGCGACTCCCTGCAAAACCTCCAGGAACAGGTAAGGCGTGTTACAGTGGGCTAGGTGTATTACAGTGGGCTATGATTATGTTCTAAAATGTTTTCCTGTTCCACAAACAACATGACCCTGGATATGTGATCAAAATGATCTCTTTGGGTAATAAGAGTGTATTTTAAGTTGATTGATAGTTGAATTTCTCAACTGATTGTTAGGTGAAGCTGTCCAATGAGAGGCTTCCTCAGATCCTGGCCACCATTGAGAACGTGACAGCTCGCCTGGAGCCATACCAGTACCTGAACGACCAGGGTCTGTACACCGCCCTGCACCTGCGTCAGCTAGCCAATGAACTGAGGGAGCTGGAGGAAGACATCAGCTCCATACACCAAGACAAGCCAAGTGATCAGACTCAGAAACTGACCCAAGAGGTACATACAATATAGTTATCTTTAGTACACGTCATCTTGGCTAATCTTACATGATATCACAACAACAACAACCCTCTCAACCTACAGTTACATAGATGAATTACAACATGTTATACAATCTGGCCAAAGTGGTTATTCATGCATCTAAGATGGGGAAGAAATGAGAGCTTGCCAAGGTCTTTCTCTTGGTTGTCTAATGTGTAATGTGCTAATTACAGTGGGGGAAAAAAGTATTTAGTCAGCCACCAATTGTGCAAGTTCTCCCACTTAAAAAGATGAGAGAGGCCTGTAATTTTCATCATAGGTACACGTCAACTATGACAGACAAAATTAGAAAAAAATCCAGAAAATCACATTGTTGTCACGGTTTCGGCCGAGGCTGCTCCTCCTCCTTGCTCGGGCAGGCTTCGGCGGTCGTCGTCCCCGGAGTACTAGCTGCCACCGTTGTATGTTATCGATGTTTGTTTGGTTTTGTCTTCTTTGTACACCTGTTTCCTTTTAGTGTTAATTATGTGTCCTATAAGTTTCTCGTATTGTTAGTCGTGTGTTGTGTGTAATTGTTCCGCCTGTCAGTAGGTGGCGTGTTTATTTTGCTCCTATGTTTGGAGAGTAGACGCACTGTTTGCGTATCAGTAGTATTTAGGTGTTTTGCGCACTGTTTGCGTAATCGCTCGCCTTCGGGCTCTTTTGAGGCCCGTTAGTTTGTATTGTTGTCGTTTACTAAAGTCTGTTGGACGAAGCTTCTGTGTCCTGCGCCTGATTCCTACACCACATCCACATTCAGCTCGTGACAATTGTAGGATTTTTTATGAATTTATTAGCAAATTATGGTGGAAAATAAGTATTTGGTCAATAACAAACGTTTCTCAATACTTTGTTATATACCCTTTGTTGGCAATGACACAGGTCAAACGTTTTCTATAAGTCTTCACAAGGTTTTCACACACTGTTGCTGGTATTTTGGCCCATTCCTCCATGCAGATCTCCTCTAGAGCAGTGATGTTTTGGGGCTGTCGCTGGGCAACACGGACTTTCAACTCCCTCCAAAGATTTTCTATGGGGTTGAGATCTGGAGACTGGCTAGGCCACTCCAGGACCATGAAATGCTTCTTACGAAGCCACTCCTTCGTTGCCCGGGTGGTGTGTTTGGGATCATTGTCATGCTGAAAGACCCAGCCACGTTTCATCTTCAATGCCCTTGCTGATGGAAGGAGGTTTTCACTCAAAATCTCACGATACATGGCCCCATTCATTATTTCCTTTACACGGATCAGTCGTCCTGGTCCCTTTGCAGAAAAACAGCCCCAAAGCATGATGTTTCCACCCCCATGCTTCACAGTAGGGATGGTGTTCTTTGGATGCAACTCAGCATTCTTTGTCCTCCAAACACGACGAGTTGAGTTTTTACCAAAAAGTTCTATTTTGGTTTCATCTGACCATATGACATTCTCCCAATCCTCTTCTGGATCATCCAAATGCACTCTAGCAAACTTCAGACGGGCCTGGACATGTACTGGCTTAAGCAGGGGGACACGTCTGGCACTGCAGGATTTGAGTCCCTGGCGGCGTAGTGTGTTACTGATGGTAGGCTTTGTGACTTTGGTCCCAGCTCTCTGCAGGTCATTCACTAGGTCTCCCCGTGTGGTTCTGGGATTTTTGCTCACCGTTCTTGTGATCATTTTGACCCCACGGGGTGAGATCTTGCGTGGAGCCCCAGATCGAGGGAGATTATCAGTGGTCTTGTATGTCTTCCATTTCCTAATAATTGCTCCCACAGTTGATTTCTTCAAACCAAGCTGCTTACCTATTGCAGATTCAGTCTTCCCAGCCTGGTGCAGGTCTACAATGTTGTTTCTGGTGTCCTTTGACAGCTCTTTGGTCTTGGCCATAGTGGAGTTTGGAGTGTGACTGTTTGAGGTTGTGGACAGGTGTCTTTTATACTGATAACAAGTTCAAACAGGTGCCATTAATACAGGTAACGAGTGGAGGACAGAGGAGCCACTTAAAAAAGAAGTTACAGGTCTGTGAGAGCCAGAAATCTTGCTTGTTTGTAGGTGACCAAATACTTATTTTCCACCATAATTTGCAAATAAATTCATTAAAAATCCTACAATGTGATTTTCTGGAATTTTTTTCTCAATTTGTCTGTCATAGTTGACGTGTACCTATGATGAAAATTACAGGCCTCTCTCATCTTTTTAAGTGAGAGAACTTGCACAATTGGTGGCTGACTAAATACTTTTTTCCCCCACTGTATGTCTCTTCACTGTGTCTCCCAGATAGGTAAGGTGCGTAAGGACGTAGATAAGATGCATTTGTCAAACACCTTTAACATGAAGACGGTGAAGGAAAAACTTCGCTCGCTGAAGAATGGCGTGGAGTCCTGTAGGACAATCCCAGAGGAGTTCATAAGTGAGTGTTGTGTTTATGTATGTTTCTCTGAGATAGCTAAAATATGTTATGTATTTTTTGTTGTTGATTTATTGCCATCATTTTGACTTTTATTGATGTAGAAAATCAATCTTGCCCTGACTGTATGGCCATCTGATTGCCTCCATTGTCTCTTATCCCAGACAAGCAAGGTGTTTGCTCTCAACGCATCATGTCCAACATCAGCACCCCTGTGGTCACAAAGATCAGCCCGTATGGCAAAAGCTATACGTCTGGTTCCTGGGGTCGCCAGGCCAAGCAGGGCATGGAAAACCAGGAGGGTAGTGGGGAGTTCTACTGGGTTCAGCCCCTCGTGAGCGGCAACAGACTGGGGAACATCGTTCGACGCTACCGCTCCTACGACGACTTCATTGCCTCCAAGAACCATGAGGATGTGTCCGTGGCACCGTCCTACAGCCATGCTAATGCCATCCAGGGCTCTGGCACGATGGTGTATGGTGAGGCAGTGTTTTATAACTGTTACTACTCCCCTGAGCTGTGCCGCTATGACCTACAGACCAAGGTCACAAGTCGTTTGAAGATACCCGACGTCGGTACCAACAACCAGTTCCCCTACTGCTACTACAACTGCAAAGACTGGACGGACATCGACTTTGCTGCTGATGAGACTGGCCTGTGGGTCATCTACAGCACACTGGGTAACCATGGGAACCTGGTGCTGAGCCGGCTAGACAGCGAGGCGTTCAACGTGACACACACTTGGACCACGCGCCTCTTCAAGAAGTCAGTGACTAATGCCTTCATGGTGTGCGGCGTGCTGTATGCCACCCGTTACGTTGACCGGTTCCAGGAGGAGGTGTTCTATGCGTTTGACACAGCAACAGGTAAAGATGACAACACCCTGGCTCTTCCCATGGAGAAGATTGAGAACGGTGTGGCCAGTCTGAGCTACAACCCCATCGACAGGCAGCTCTACATGTACAATGATGGTTACCTTCTGTCTTACCAAGCTATCTTTTAAAGTACACCTTGTACATGATGTAGAAACCGTGTGTACTGTGTGACAAAGCATTGGCTAGAATTAGGTTTTAATTTTGTTGAGGTGCCATAAACACAATTAACAGACTGAACTGAGCTCTAAATTAGTTTATTCAGTCAATATTTTTTCTCAATGGGGGAATTCACTTTCATTTCCCCAAAGCTACTTAGGTAGACATGTAACACACACACACACACACTGATGATATGATCTCTCGATGTAGTCTTGAAGTATCCATAATATAGTGCCCTTGTTCCCTGAAAATAAATAAATAGAAAATTCCACTTGTTATGAGCCCTTTTTTCCAAAATAGAAAGTATTATTTCTATAACTCTTGTTCTGCAAATTGTACCTGAATCTTTTTCAGTTTGACTTCATTTTCAGCCTCTCTCCTACATCTCTGCATCTAGCGACAGGTCCAAAGGACTGGGAGGGGAACTGATGGGTTCACTGGGAGATTCCGGGTCATTCTGGTCGGGATCGTCTAAAAAACAGAACATAGCAAAATAATACTGTTTTATGTTCACATTCAAACATAGATATCAATATATCAACAAAGCTTCGTGGAGATATCAGTAACTTGGTATGGCCAGTACAGGGTGCTTGAAGGACTAATAATGAGATCAGAACATGTAGGCAAAGCTAGCCACACTGACCTGAGTCGTAAATCACCTGCCTCTCTAGGAGCTGTCGTGTCTTCCTTAGTTTGTACTCCAAAAACTGTCGCTCTGTACACACAAACAACGCACAACAATGCTTCAAAATCAACATTCTGTACAGCATTGTGGATATGTCCGATCAAAATGGAGTAGGACCTATGTGAAACGGACCTACTCTGTGCCGTCGGTCTCTCTCCTTGTTCAACTCATTGTTCAGGTTGTCCACATCTCTCCTCCGTAACTCCAGCTGAATGTGTTAACACATGATGTATATTTTATTGTGTTACTATTTCCTTATTTTTATTTTGCAAATGTTCTGACTTTTTAACTGTGCATTGTTGGGAAAGGACTCGAAAGAAAACATTTCACAGTAAAGTCTACACCTGTTGTATTCGGCGCATGTGACAAATACAATTTGATTTGATGTACAGTTATCTAGCCAGGCTGTATATTCCATAGAATATCCTCAAAGGAGGTGTGGTTGATTAGTCTCACCTGTTCTCTAAGGGTCTTGACCTCTCTGACCAGCCTTGTCACACACACGGCCTGCTGCTGATAGGCTGCCAGGGCCTTGGTCCTCCTGAGAGAGATAGAGGAGACAACAATTACCTTCTGACAGGGCACAACAATCATAGTGTGTGGTCTCATGTTATAATGATCCTCTGCCAGTGTACATAAAGAAACACTTGCTATTTATTATGTTACACCATGTAATAACACTGAGACATTGCTGTGTAACCTATGTGTTACTTTATATAGTCTCTGCTCTAATAAACAATGTTAGGGGTGGTCTCTATGGACACAGTGGGGGAGTGTCATGTTGTGTGCTTAATCAACTCACGCCATCTCCACCTCCAGCTTGAGCTCCGGCAGCATCAAGGAAAACCCTGGGTTACAGCTCTCTGACTCTGGAGAATGAGAGGATGGTAAGGCTGGATTTATTGATATGACCAGTATTGAGCTCCCTGTGTGGTAAATGTCAGGTGGCTCACCTGTGGTGAAGGGAGGCAGATAACTCATTAGGGTGGTGTTGGTCCACTCATCCCTCACTTCTCTGATGAAAGATAGAAAGAGGTGAGATGTAAACAACATGTTGAACATGCAGACTGGTGGTGGTGATGATGTGTTTCAGTACCTGAACTTATCGTTGAGTAGGGCGTCGTCAGTGAGTCCACAGCGTGAGAAGAAGTCCACCGCGTCTGTGTCAGCGTGAGCGAGGAACGCATCGTATGCCCCACACACTGACTGGGTCTTCAGCAGCTGCCCACCACAGTGGAATAACGAAAACAAAGGTAAGCTTTTATAATAGTGTACCATCATCAAAAACATGCTGGTAGAACTGGAACTGACAGGTACTGTAGAACCATTCAGTAGTAGTTCAGTGTAAAGATCTGCAAATCCTCTCATGGCCAGCAGGGGGGCCTCTAACCACACAGAGACAGAGAAGCATCAGAGAGGCTGTATGAATGACTGTGGCAGCAGCCAGACAGAGCGCTGCCTTGATTTGGCTGGCACACCCAAACTCCTGACATAATAACAGACTGCTGGTTCATAGTTAAAGAAAATGTACATTCTGTATAGTTCACGCTCTGTGGTTACAGTATTTTGACCTTTCATTATGTACAACTTTGCCTGGCAGTTATTTTTAATCAAGTTACTACTTACTATTTTTCAAACCAGTGTAGCCCAACATCACAGAGGGAATTTCTTCTAATTTCAGGTTCTCACTAAAGCACGGTTCACATAGCTACTGGGAGACTCTACTGTATATTCACACTGAGCTGACAAACACATGCCCCAGCCCCACCCTACCTCTATAATGCAGCGACCCACTCCACAGTTCCGATAGCGCTTCCTGGTAGCCATCAGAGATAACTGTAGCACCTTCTCTCCTGTTGACCTGGCAAGGTGAAAGAGAGGTCAGACCTTCATGTTTCCCAGTAGTGTTGTTGGTTGCTTTCACTCAATGTTGTCATCCCGACTCATGTCCATATTTCAGCCAATAGCCATTACTATAGCGGTAATGCACATGATGGCCACACTACTATCATCCCCATTACCAGTAATGCTCTTATACTCCTGCATTGTATGCATTAGTGATGAGCCCACCAGTTATGGCTATTAGCTAGCAAGCATCTATGCCTGAGTTGATCCCTCTCCTTATGGCCATTAACATCTCGGTTAATACTGCTTGATATGTCCATAAGTAACCACTGGGGGTAATACTTCCACATTGGATTAATATTACTGTTCCTATTTTAAGGACCACGTTCAATGGACTGGTGAGGAGCTAAAGCAGCAGAGCACTGTGTCCTCTGTTTCTCACTCTGCCACCACTGTTCACTTCACTGGACAAACTGTGAAAGTGTGGAGGCTGGGATCAGGATGGCAGAGGGGAGAGGTGGAAGCCATTGGCAGGGAGAGGAGAGGGGAGGGAAGCAGTACGCTGCTGCTGCTCTCTCATTGGGAGGTAATTACACACTACCTCCCTCACAGCTCAGCACAGTGTTCAGTTCAGCCATCCTCTGGAAATAGATGCAGGCGAGCCGAGAGGGTGTGGGAGGGATGCAGGCCTCAAAGGGTGGGACCCAGACCTGACTTCCAGAAGGGGACTTTTAATGACAAGGCTTCTTTCAGTTTGAAGATGTACTTTTTTTTTTTTTTCACTCTTTAAAAAACCTGGAAGGAATCCACCTAGTCCAAGAGGAGAGGATGGGTGGAAATGTGAATGCCTGCTAGAAACTGTACCCAGTCTGTTCCCTATCCTGACTGGGTCATTGTGTTTAAGGGCATCTCCCGGACGGCCTTGGGGCTAAAACGTTCCGTTTTAATATGTCCTACCTGATTCATAAAAATGTGGGTTCAAATAGAATGTTGAAAACATGGTTTATACCCTGATGTAAATGCATTTTCTTCTGTGCAAAAACAGAGACAGGTGCTCAGGAATTCCTATGCTGTTGACATTGAACTGAAAAAGGATAAATAACAGGAAACAGATTTTGGGAGAGAAATGTAGATGAAGACAGACAAGGAAATTATGTTCCTGTGGCAAAACCTGGGCTAGAGCTCAGCAAAAAGTCTAGTATCTCTTTGAGGGTGTAACCCAGGGTTTCACAAACTCGGTCCTTGGGAACCCAAGGGGTGCACGTTTTGGTTTTTGCCCTAGCACGACACAGCTAATTCAAATAATCAACTAATCATCAACCTTTGATCATTTGAATCAGCTGTGTAGTGTCAGGGCAAAAACCAAAACGTGCACCGCTTGGGGTCCCGAGGACCGAGTTTGGGAAACGCTGGTGTAACCTGTCCCAAAATTTGACCGAAAACTCCATCACCTCTCCCAGGATCATATTCCTCTGTTACATTTTGACTGTAATCTTTGTTCATTTTACCAAAGTACTGCATATCCCTGTGTACCTGATGTCTTATGCCTGCCCTCATACTGCTACTCACAATGTCTTTAACTCATACGCTGCAGCCCCTACGATGAGTGACTCAGCTCCCACAGCTGTGAGCGGGAGCTGTTGGTCTTCTACTGGAGCCTCTCTCTGTGCCCTCCGCTCCCGTGCCCTGGCCAGGAACTCCTCCAGCCCTGTACAGAAGGTCTCCCACGCAGACCTGCGGGGATGGAACACTGCACAGTTAGACACACAGAGATGGACTGACTGGGCCAAATAGTTCTACTACTATAAGAGGAATAAAGGTATGGCTACGTAATAAGACGCTCTTAGAAGCTAGGCCTAAAAGAACAGACACAATGAAGACAACTGTCACTATGAACGACAGACTGTTACACAAGCTATTGAGACACACTGAGGCACACAAGCTAGTAAACAAACACTACAAGGTTTTTCACTATAAAACACAAGAAGATATGTAGCCATGTCTCTGTTGTCTGATAATCAATCTGCAAAACGGTGTCTACGCACAGTTATATATCATAATGTTTCCATGCTCTAAAAGCTCTGAGCAGTAGTGTTTCAGCTCTCTACCACATCACCTTATACTTTGGGGTGCTTCAGTGCTCTGTAATAGAGTAACCTCATACTGTTCGGTATAGGTTTGTTTCTGCCCCTGTCATACAGCTGTCCTACAGGCAGGAACTGGGTAGTAGGTGTTTTTATATGGACTCTCCCTTCCAGGAAATGTCATCTCCAGAGCATCAGTGCTAATGTTAGTATGGCCTGCTCTGCTCTGCTCTGCTGCAGGGATGGGCAAGCTAAGCTCTAGTCGGACAAGTCAGAGCACTTGGCTGACAGCAGTGTCAGCCTTGGGAGTGGATATCCTCAAAGTCCCTTAATCTCATTATCTTTAATAGAGTCGCTCTTGTTAGCCGGGTCTCGCCTTGGGTTTACTTTGCCCTCATTTGTCATTCATGTCCATTAGCATCACATCAAAATGCAGAGACACAACCTTACAGCTATCAACACACTTACACTCACACATGCACTCTCACACGCACACCCACATATATGCGCACATGAACACACACACTGGAGGATATTGACACAACAAGCTGACAATTCACAGTCCTGAGAACACACTGAGACCATGCCACAACGTATGTAATACACTCAAACACAGTACGATACAACCCACTGGGCACAGACGTCAGTTCAACGTTTAGTTTTGATTTACATTTGATTGATTTGTCAACTAACGTGAATTCAAAGTAAAATTAAAATAAAAAATACAATCTAATTGGATTTAGGGTAAAAGTTGGGTCTGCCATGTCCTGTTATTCCAGAGCAGGGGTTCTTGTAGCCCCTTCTGTTTGTAAGTGTCTTTCAGGCCATCCCATTTAAGCACCATACAATCCTATCAGCTTTATGGTTCCCCTGAGGATCCACCTTTATATTCAGCTTTCTGTTGGTCTGATGAACTATAGTTGTTTGAAAATGGCCTGCCACAGATCATTATTTATTCATAGAATTGGTGGTCAATTCAACCCAGAATTCAGACCAATAAATATAATTTCCATGGCACTCACTACGGCAATGCATTTGGAAATGACTCCAATGTGCGTAAATCCCTTATTTCATTCATTCGTTTGTTTGTTCATTTGTTTGTTTGTTCATTCGTTTGTCTTAAATGCTTGAATTGTTTAGGGATTAGTGAGACTGACACTGGCATTCTAAGTCAGTGCTATAAGGATCCATCATGTATTAGTGTGAGCTCATGGATCAGCATCATTGAAAGGGCAGTACACCTGCTAATACCAAGAAGAGCTTTTAGAATTCAGGAGTGCTACAGTACTATGAGCCAATGTAACAGTGGGTCAGAGGCAGTGCAATGTGATGCATGAGTTACTGTAGCACTGTACCTGGGCTCTGTTCCCTCCTCGCCTTCTTCATGCTCATCAGCGCTGTCATCTGAACTGTCTTCTGATTCGCTGAATACTTGGAGGTATCGCCCCTCTGATTCTCTATCCCCATTTACCACTGCAGGGACAGGGGAGCTCACAGGTTCCCGTCTAGGACAGGGCAGTGTTCTGCTTCTGTACTCTTCTAAAACATCTGGAGAGGGGGGGGGGGGGGGGGGGGGGGGAGAGAGGAGCGGGGGAAAGAGAGAGAGGAGCAGGGGGGAGAGAGGAGCAGGGAGAAAGAGAGAGGAGCGGGGGGAAGAGAGAGAGGAGCAGGGGGAAAGAGAGAGAGGAGCAGGGGGAAAGAGAGAGAGGAGCAGGAGGAAAGAGAGGAGCAGGGAGAAAGATAGAGAGGAGCAGGGAGAGAGAGAGAGGAGCAGGGGGAAAGAGAGAGAGATGAGCAGGGGGAAAGAGAGAGAGGAGCAGGGGGGAAGAGAGAGAAGACCGGGGGGAGAGAGAGAGGAGCAGGAGGAAAGAGAGGAGCAGGGAGAAAGATAGAGAGGAGCAGGGAGAAATAGAGAGAGGAGCAGGGGGAAAGAGAGAGAGAGCAGGGGGAGAGAGAGGAGCAAGGGGGGAAGAGAGAGAGGGGCAGGGAGGGAGAGAGAGAGAAGCAGGGGGAAAGAGAGGAGCAGGGGGAAAGAGAGGAGCAGGGAGAAAGAGAGAGGAGCAGGGGGGAGAGAGAGATGAGCAGGGAAGAGAGAGAGAGAAGCAAGGGGGAGAGAGAGGAGCAGGGAGAAAGAGAGAGAGAAGCAGGGGGTGGAGAGAGAGGAGCAGGGAGAAAGAGAGAGAGGAACAGGGGAGAGAGAGAGAAGCAGGGGGGAGAGTGGAGCAGGGAGAAAGAGAGAGGAGCGGGGGGAAGAGAGAGAGGAGCAGGGGGAAAGAGAGAGAGGAGCAGGGGGAAAGAGAGAGAGGAGCAGGAGGAAAGAGAGGAGCAGGGAGAAAGATAGAGAGGAGCAGGGAGAGAGAGAGAGGAGCAGGGGGAAAGAGAGAGAGATGAGCAGGGGGAAAGAGAGAGAGGAGCAGGGGGGAAGAGAGAGAAGACCGGGGGGAGAGAGAGAGGAGCAGGAGGAAAGAGAGGAGCAGGGAGAAAGATAGAGAGGAGCAGGGAGAAATAGAGAGAGGAGCAGGGGGAAAGAGAGAGAGAGCAGGGGGAGAGAGAGGAGCAAGGGGGGAAGAGAGAGAGGGGCAGGGAGGGAGAGAGAGAGAAGCAGGGGGAAAGAGAGGAGCAGGGGGAAAGAGAGGAGCAGGGAGAAAGAGAGAGGAGCAGGGGGGAGAGAGAGATGAGCAGGGAAGAGAGAGAGAGAAGCAAGGGGGAGAGAGAGGAGCAGGGAGAAAGAGAGAGAGAAGCAGGGGGTGGAGAGAGAGGAGCAGGGAGAAAGAGAGAGAGGAACAGGGGAGAGAGAGAGAAGCAGGGGGGAGAGTGAGAGGTGCAGAGATAAAGAGAGAGAGAGAGTTGCTGAGACAGAGATGGAGCAGGACATTAATAGAACAGAGATTTCTGATGTCTATATCCAAAAAGGCCCACTTTAACTGTGTGAATAATGAACATACTGTAGAAAGTGAAGTATACCTGACTGTTGCCTGAGTAGGATAATAGTGTGCGTTCCATGGCTGTGTACCGTGTCATGGACGTCTCGAGGGCCAACATCAGGAAGAGACACATCAAACAGAGCAACCACTGAACTCAGGATATCCTTATTATCTACCTATGGAAAACACACACAGACTCATGAACACACACACACACACACACACACACACACATAGCCATATTTGATAAATTGAATAAATATCCCACCCTTCCATATCCTACTCTTCCAAGACACTGAGATTTAGCCGGATTTTAAAGCACAATCAATTAAGAATGAGAGTTCTGGGACAAGTAAAGGCCAGAGGCAGGAGGAATACTATTGATGATAATATGACCTATATGCATAAAATCAGCATCTGTACAGACAGGCTCGTAAGAGGGGGGAAAAGCCAGGGAAATGGGAGACAGAGAAGACGAAGGGGAGGAAAGACGGAATATCATAATGAAAACTGAAGTATGAAAGAGAGGAAATGAGATGGGTGACAAGAAAGAGATCATGGGAGAAGGTGTGTGTGCCTGCACTTGTGTGTGTACAGTTGTAAGATCTTAATTTGATCACTCTTTTGTTGCTGAGAATGAAATGCAGATGAGCTTCATGATTCACATAAATTCACTGAAAACCTGCACTAACACATGGTTATATTAACACTATTGCACTTTTCATGTAGCCTACATTTTGCCAGCTAATAGCCTAACCACCAGTCAAGCAACATTATGGACTAAACGTTCAAATCCTGTTGCTGCAGGATTATTTTGCTGCGACAATACTGGTCAAAATAAGATCCAACACCTGTACGCAATTTTTCTCTCCCTTTCGCTCTCTCTACCCTCCCTCTCTCTCTCCTATTCTGCTGTAGCTATTGCAATCATTTGTTTAGTCATCTACAGTGGTTTCGCAAAAAAATGAACTTCACAGCGAAAACTATATTCAGTGTGTGTCCATGAATAGGATGAGGGTAAACCACAAGCAGCAACACATGCACACAACCCACACACATACGCATGAGAATACATACTTGGCTGCACGACCATACAGTATCTTCTGATGATCAAACATACAGTGCCTTGCAAAAGTATTCATCCCCCTTGGCGTTTTTCCTATTTTGTTGCATTACAACCTGTAATTTACATGGATTTCTATTTGGATTTCATGTAATGGACATACACAAAATAGTCAAAATTGGTGAAGTGAAATAAAAAAAATAATTTGTTTCAAAAAACTATAAAAAATAAATAACGAAAAAGTGGTGCGTGCATATGTATTCACCCCCTTTGCTATGAAGTCCCTAAATAAGATCTGGTGCAACCAATTACCTTCAGAAGTCACATCATTAGTTAAATAAAGTCCACCTGTGTGCAATCTAAGTGTCACATGATCTCAGTATATATACATCTGTTCTGAAAGGCCCCAGAGTCTGCAACACCACTAAGCAAGGGGCACCACCAACCAAGCAGCACCGTGAAGACCAAGGAGCTCTCCAAACAGGTCAGGGACAAAGTTGTGGAGAACCGATCAGGGTTGGGTTATAAAAAAATTACCGAAACTTTGAACATCCCACGGAGCACCATTAAATCCATTATTAAAAAATGGAAAGAATATGGCACCACAACAAACCTGCCAAGAGAGGGCCGCCCACCAAAACTCACGGACCAGGCAAGGAGGGCATTAATCAGAGAGGCAACAAAGAGACCAAAGATAACCCTGCGGAGATTGGAGTATCTGTCCATAGGACCACTTTAAGCCATACACTCCACAGAGCTGGGCTTTACTGAAGAGTGGCCAGAAAAAAGCCATTGCTTAAAGAAAAAAATAAGCAAACACATTTGGTGTTCACCAAAAGGCATGTGGGAGACTCTCCAAACATATGGAAGAAGGTACTCTGGTCAGATGAGACTAAAATTGAGCTTTTTGGCCATCAAGGAAAACGCTATGTCTGGCGCAAACCCAACACCTCTCATTACCCCGAGAACACCATCCCCACAGTGAAGCATGGTGGTGGCAACATCATGCTGTGGGGATGTTTTTCATCGGCAGGGACTGGGAAACTGGTCAGAATTGAAGGAATGATGGATGGCGCTAAATACAGGGACATTCTTTCGGGAAACCTGCTTCAGTCTTCCAGAGATTTGAGACTGGGACGGAGGTTCACCTTCCAGCAGGACAATGACCCTAAGCATACTGCTAAAGCAACACTCAAGTGGTTTAAGGGGAAACATTTAAATGTCTTGGAATGGCCTAGTCAAAGCCCAGACCTCAATCCAATTGAGAATCTGTGGTATGACTTAAAGATTGCAGTACACCAGCAGAACCTATTTCAACTTGAAGGAGCTGAAGCAGTTTTGCCTTGAAGAATGGGAAAAAAAATCCCAGTGGTTAGATGTGCCAAGCTTATAGAGACATACCCCAAGAGACTCGCAGCTGTAATTGCTGCAAAAGGTGGCTCTACAAAGTATTGACTTTGGGGGGGTGAATAGTTATGCACGCTCAAGTTTGCTGTTTTTTTGTATTATTTCTTGTTTGTTTCACAATAACAAATATTTTGCATCTTCAAAGTGGTAGGCATGTTGTGTAAATCAAATGATACAAACCCCAAAAAATCTATTTTAATTCCAGGTTGTAAGGCAACAAAATAGTAAAAATGCCAAGGGGGTGAATACTTTCGCAAGCCACTGTAAGGGCAAGTTTTCTATATGTTGCTTCTTGGCTTCTCAGCAACACTCCCTAACCCCTTTGGCAGAACCAGGCATTACTGTCATTTATTTTTAGTGGTCCCAGAAGAGTGGATGCATTTGGACTGCCCTCTATAATTAATCTGATTGCCTGTGAGAGGAATTCATCATAAGAATCTGTGGGTATGATGACACTTGTGCTGTTTCCAGCGGAAAAGGGGTGCTATGGCAGGGAGGGGATGGACAGATGCACACAAGTTCTTCAATGTGATTGAGGTAGTATGTCTCGATAAGAAGGCAAAGGCGTGCAGGGGAGTGGCAGGAGTTGCGAGTACCTGTGGAACGAGCTCCGTGGCATCACTGATTCCCAGCAGCTCGTAGAAGTGAACTTTGATGGGCTGGGCAGTAAAGTCACCTCTGCTGCCATCTATTTTGGGCTTGAATTTCACTGTGTGGAGACGGACCACACAACCATCCATATTCACAGGCTCTTTATTTACCCTGCAGTAATGACAACAACAACAAAAAATACTTGTCATGTTATCATTCAAGTAGAAGCTAACAGCTAATTAGCTAGCTAGTGTGTGATACGAGCTATGTCACTTACTTGCCTGCTGCTTGTAGCCTACAAAAACTCCAATGTTACGTTATGGTAACTATGGAAACATTGTGACCGACTGTGCCTTCTGGGAATTGAAGTCGAAGAAATTCTACACCGCAAAAGAGGCGAACTAGAATCTCACTGAGAAGTGACCTGTGGGGTCAGATAGCGTGTCTGAGTGAGCCATGCAACCTCGCGTTTGCATTTTTACTTAATTCAAATAGTACATTTAATGGAGTAAAAACCAACCCAACTGCCCGAACAAGCACCAGGGTGGTCGTCATGAGAGCTTACAAGGTTTGTCTCTCTGCCTTTCGATTGGCCGTGGTCGTTATGAAAAGGGAGTGGCATCGTAGCCCGTGAGCTATGACGTCAATGGAGCTGTTCAAAGTGTAGTGGTGCTGGAAGGAATCTCACTCAGTCCATTATCAGCATAGGCTCCGCGGCCATAAAGTGGACTGGATTTGAGAGCATCAAAGGCTATTATCACGGTTCAGAGGGGAAGAATACCGAAGAGAAATAGTATTCCACCTGTTTGAATAAATCGGCGAGATCTGAAAGAAGTGAGTAGCTATTCTGAATCGCATGATTTGCGAGGGAGCAAGGGTTGGGTTCATGAAGACATTTGGATTTTAGAACATCTTGAGCACGTTGCGATAGTAGGAATTTTTCTTTGCTCTTGTGAATTCTCAACCATACACAAACGGTCCTTATTGGTTACTTCGGGTCACCTCTAGCCTATAATAGCTTTATTGGTGCGTTTTTGTCTTTGTTAATCCGCTCCTTTCACCTCAATGACTATTGCATACACAATGAGATGATTTGACTGGTATTTGCATATATCCCAATGATCGAATGTTCAAGGCACATCGAGTGTGTGTGTGTAAAAGACGAGGGAGAGCGAGAGAGAGAGAAAGGGAGAGGTTGTTCCTTTCACATAGATTAGTCTAGTAAATCAAACTCATGGAATTAAACCTTTTTTATGGGCGCACCGTTTCATATAGCCTACTCTTCGTAATTGTCTCTCCACATATGATGTTATCTTCAACATGGTTGTAAAGGGGGGGGGGCTGTCTATGCGAAGTCACTTGGACATAGTGGCTAGGAGAAGTCACTTGGACATAGTTAGAAAAATATACCCTTTTATGACAAGTCATAATAACAGTTTGCATTCAATTATTAGGCCTAGATATCAACACTGTCTGCACAGAATTGTAGCCTACACTCTTTCCAAAATGGTTATTTGCGGGGGATAGGGTTCGACAAGAACCGTTTTTATCTGAAGAGCCCTTTTTGGAAGCAGTGGGTTCTTTGTAAGGCAAAGGGTTCTACCTATAACCTTTTTCATCCCAATAACCGTTTTTGGAAGAAAGGGTTCTTTGATGATTCTTTGGAAGGCATGAAGGATTCTTTGGAAAGCAAGAAGGGTTTTACGTACGTACAATAGAACACTTCTGAATCTTAATAAGCTTTTTTGTTGTATTTTTTTTTCTTTTAAGTAGTGCCTGAGCATAGTGTTTACCTCAGTGTTTAAACTTGAACATCAGGAGTTTGAGTAATCTTAAAAAGATAGGTGTGAACATGTTTTAAACTGTACCAATAAAGGAATATTTGTAGGCTAAATGTATCTGGTATTCCCTTAAAAATACATTACTGACATAGTTGATATCTTTGCCATGGTTTCTTTCTTTAAAATGAGTATTTTCTGTGATTTTATTGAGCAGAGAGTAGGAGAATAGAAGGGAGTATGAGTGAACCAGCAGGGTATTGTACTGTAGGGTACACAGCAAATTGACCAGTTTGACCTCATGTTGATTATTCAGTGTAACATTCAGGAGTTAAATTAACTTAACACTCAGTGGCGTAAAATATCCCATAACCATAGTTGAGTGTAGAGTAAAACACTCAAAACCACACCCATCATTATCATATTTCCCAGCATGCTCTATTGCAGGTTGATTTTCAGAATTGTTTGTTTCAAGATCTGTGTTTTTGCATGTAGATTGATTAGTTCATTAATCTTATGCTATACAAAGATAGATAATATACATTTTTCTAAATTAATCCAAACTGTTAGTAGTTGGACTTATTGCACCCATTACTGAGATTGTTGTTCCAGTTTAAATGATTTACGTACTCTCATTAATTTACTTTCCCTACCCTGGCAGTCATTTTGTAAGCAGGTTTACCATTTACAGAAGGTTCTATGAATAACCCTTCATAGAGGGTTCTAGGTAGAACCCTCTGGAAAGGGTCCTACCTAGAACCAAAAATGATTCCCCTATGGAGACAAGCCGAAGAACCCTATATGGTTATACTAAGCACCTTTTTTTCTAAGAGTGTATTGAAATAGGCTAGTGTTATTGACTGAACATGACTACTGATTTAGCCCCCATGTTGCTGTAGATTCAGTGGAAACGCAATCTTTGATTTCGGATGGTGATGTCATTCCAATGATAGGTGTGGCACAGCCGCTGTGCACAGACTGCTCTCTAGGTCGGTGCCCATCTCTGATCCTCTCTGTTTGGCTAATATGGTGAAATAGAGTCAGGTGCTATAAAACTCTCTCTCTTCCTCCTTTCTCGTGGATAGAGGCTCAAAGCTGAGGTGACAAGGGGGGAGCATGAGGATGCTGGTAGCTGATAGGCCTAAGTGTGTCCCATTAATTAAAACACAACCTGCAACTCGAAAACAAAACAATTGGGCCACTGATGGCCAAGTGTGGTAGGCTAAGTTCAAAATGTGGGTAAAAGAAAATACAGGCATTCAATCTTCAAAGTAGTCTATAATTGGATATAACTGAGTGGGTCTGCTTTCACTTTATCACAGACCTGCCCAGTGTATATCTGGCTTGCCTATTGAATGCCTATCTAACCACTGTTCAATAATGAACCAGGTGGTTGGGCCGGATGGGGGTTGATAGGCCTTGCGCAGGGGATACAGGATACTTCAGGATTCGGTTTCTTTTAAGTGTAACCTACGAAAAGTGCATATGCCTATATTACGATCTCATGAGTAAGTGACAGCCAAATGTAAATAAGAGGCCAGTGACGGTGGTGACAGAAAAGCATGAATGTTCAGTGTCATTGTCTTCAATACATAGGCCTTTTGTGTGTTTTTGTCCATGCAGCTCCACCCAAAATATATATATATTTTTTCATTCGTGTTAGTAATCAAGTTTTCAAGATATAGGACAAAAAGCAAATTGTCACCTCCTACGTCATCATGTATCATGTATCAACAGTGGACTAATGGAAAAAGACCAAGTGTTTTTTGAGTGGATTTTTCCTTTAAGTGCTATCAAGTGAGGCTGAATAAATTGTCACGACTCGGTACATGGAAATGCTCTGTTGTGTATCCTGCAAGCAGGCGTATCCTGCAAGCAGGCAATTTTCTCAGCAAGAGGATGCAATCACTAATCAAAGGCATTGTCAAATGCTTTTAGCAAAAGAGCAGCAATACGACACTGGTCCCAGTGTGAACCTCTACAGTCTTGGTGCCAAATAGTCGTTCCTGAGCATCAAGAGGGGATGGGGCCCTCTGCCATTCTAGGCCTATACTGCTTTCACTTTTTATGACACTGAGCAAGTTGACAAGGCTCTCTCTCCCTTTAGGCCCATACACTTAGAAAAAAAGGTGCTATCTAGGACCTAAAAGGGTTCTTCTACTGTCCCCATAGGAGAACCCTTTGAAGAACCCTATTTGGTTCCAGGTTGAACCCTTTTGGTTCCAGGTTGAACCCTTTTTGGTTCCATGTAGAACCCTTTCCACAGAGGGTTTTACATGGAACCCAAAATAGTTCTACCTGGAACCAAAAAGGGTTCTCCTATGGGGACAGCTGAAGAACCCTTTTGGAACCCTTTTTTCTAAGAGTGTACCTTCTTCCTACTTTCTTTCATTTACTCCATTCTGACCATCTGCTTATTTTCAGCATACATTATCTCTCCATCCAAGTCTGTTTGTCTTTCACTCTCTCCTCTCTCATACAACAATGTTGTACGTTGTCAGTGTTGTGTAGCCTGGTGCTCCCGTGGATGTATTATTATAGAAAGTGTAATGGTCCAAAACTCAGCAAAGCTGGCTCAATTTAGTCTAACCCACGTCACAGTATTGACACAGCAAACTAAATCACATAAATAAATCATGTAAGAATACCTGAAAATACTTCTCTCAATGCCTCCACTTTTCATCATAAGACATGTTGGTTCGGACAACAAACATAATGCAAAAATATTTTTCAGTTCGATTTATTTGAATACCGATGTATGATTCTTCATAGATTTGAGCAGTTACACAAACTATGAACCCCACTTTAAACACTCAGGCCTAAGAACAGATGATTTACTGCAGGTTTATTAGATACACATGACCCCTCCGATTCTATGGCATTTAGAAAAGATTACAGACATCTCAGACGTCATTCAGAGTGAGCACTCAAAGAACACACAGGGAAGGAACGATATAACACAGTTCAATTGATGATCCCAGACAGTACAGCAGATTTGATTTGTGTGCTCTAAAATCTGATTTCTTCAGATTAAAGTAACTGTACAGTGTTTACAGATTTCTCTGAAATATGACCTATAATGAATTACAATATGAGTGAAATAGTTGGTAATTAAGTATGTTATAATGCAGCTTTTCTGTTGGAATGGTGTGGGTGTACCCCAACAACCGAATGGTGTGGGCGTATACCGGTCATTCAAAATATTAATGCGAGTAGACCGCTGATTAGCCAGCTCATCCTACTCATGATGACATCATCCTCTATGAGGAAATAGCAAGCATTTTTTGAACGGTCTGTTTGAGATACAAGTTTATGGTGCGGTTTTGGAAGTGCTTTTTCTCCAATGTATGCTTTGGCCACAAATACGGGTATAGGATGAGTGAACAACATTATTTGGGTATGAGTTAACAGAATATGAACTTTTAAAAGTGAGATTTTCACTGGACAGTTACTTTAAGTCAACAACAATGTTCATAGCTAAAGGCTTATAGGCATTTGAAATGTAGGGCCTGAGGAGAGAGAAGGGGAACATTGAGCAGAGGTTCAGTGTCTGTGTGGAAAATATCCTGTCAAGTAGGTAAGAAAGAAGCCATCCATTCAGAAACATTTAGCGGTTTTGGACCTGGGGATGTTAATTTCTGTAGAACTTGGTTCTTACTGTATATTCAGAAGGTTTAGAAAAAACATTTGCTGGAGGATTTTCATGGGCTAAAAATATCACTCAAAGTATAGGACAGGACAGGCTACAATTATTCTAGTAGAGTGCCATGGTGGGATTTACTCAGCAGGGATGTACCAAGTTTTATTTAATGTCCTCTCACTGATCATGTGTTTAAGCCAGTTCATAGTATGTGTGAGGGAGGGAGGGAGGGAGGGAGGGAGGGAGGGAGGGAGGGGGAGACCTGGCTGATATTGGCAGTGTTGTGTGAACAGACTTTGTGAACATGGAGAGAATATGTTTCCTTCACCGGTAGAGGGGAAAATATGACTAACACAAGATGGAGAGGATTTGGGTTTTGTTCACTTAGCCAGGGGTTTTTGTTTTAGCCTATATATGTACAAATGCGCATGTGTGTGTGACCACCAGCCCTCAACTTGTCCTGTCCGACTTTGCCGTCCACTTGTCAATGGACTCAGCCACCCACACTGCCAGGCTTGACCCATGCCATCCTCTCTTCTACAAAGCTAAAGCAGAGCTGTGTCATTAGGTACAGTATGCTGCCAATTGCTGGTCTGGTTGAGTGTGTAATTATGGTGCTGTGTGGCTGCTCTGGGTGGTGCTGTGGTCTTAGGAGGGCCCCAGATGGTGGATCATGTGGAGGCAGGCGCTTCCAGCTCTGGGTCTGGAAAGGTTTCCTCCTCAAGGTCCTGGCTACAGCCTGATCACAGGAGAAGAAAGTCAGTGTGGGACCAGGGTCTGGGTGGGGTTCCCTCCTCCATCCCAACACACCCTGCCTATCCTTCTGGAACCTATCAGATGGTCTTTCATTACCTAGAGGCCATGCTCTGACCTCAAAAAGTGTGTGTGTGCACGTGTGTGCGTGTGTGTGTGTGTTTGTGTGTGTGTGTGTTGTACATGTGGTGTGCGTGTCTTGTACATGTGTGGGTGCATGAGTGTGTGGAGCAGTGCTTCTGTGTCATTAGACTACTACACTCTGTTGGCTTGTATATTGTTGATTAGAGATGGGTTGGACTGAGGCGGTGGGACATGTAGCACTGTTTGCTGTCTCAGCTACACACAGACCTGGAGGGCGGCTATAGGAGGGCTGCTGTACTACATGTAAAGATATGGTGCGTTCTTCAGAACCTGTTTACGCGGTGGTGCTTGTTGTGACAGGGGCAAAGGTACGGACAGTCCTTTTCCTCTCTCTCCATCTATCTCCCTCTTCTCTCCTGTCTCTCGCCTCCACTCCTAGATGGTCTTGTACTCACCTGTGTTTGCTGTTGCCTGAACTTTGAGCGGTTTCCATGGCAACCTTCACCTCACACTTCAGGGATTACCTGTGATCTCTCTCTCTTTGTCTGTTCTTTCCTCCCACCTGTCTTGTTTTTCACCTTTTGTTACTCCTGTTATGAGTAGCTACGTGTGTTGTTACCATTTCACAATTTTATGTGCTGATATTGCTATATCCACTGCTAAAGGGATTGCCATGTTTATTATGCCAGGACTTTGCTTTGAAGCTAAGCAGCTTATTTAAAAAATGGCAGTTCCTTCGAGTGGTCATTGGTTTAGTTTCTAAAGACCATAGAAATCGAAAAAACGGTCTCTCAGTATGCAGCTTTTTGTGAAGCTTCTTTAAAATGACTTACATGTACTATGCACTGATTGAAGAACCCCAGAAAATATCACACTCTCTCTCAAGTTCCACACCTAAATGACAAGAATGGGGCATTTTAACTGTATGGCCTTCAACCCTGCAGGAATGGTGCAACATCACAGATTTTCAGTCCAAGGCTGGTTTCCATTCCAAGGCTGGCTTTCAGTTCGAGGCATGGCTGGCATTTAGTCCAATGCTGGCTTGCTTTCTACACAAATACAAGTTTTCTCTATCTGTATTTTTAATATACATGTATTTGTTTTCACTGTCTGCAAGTTATCAGACTGAAACGAACAGTTTTGACATTTCAGATCAGTGTTGCTGTAGCCTTTAACATGACAAATGTGGAACAAATCAATGGGACAACCAATCCATATCTGTCTGGAGAGAACCAGGGCAGGGTTCGAGCTAGTGATGGATCACTCACTATTTGTTTGTGCGTGTATGTACACTACATGACCAAACGTTTGTGGACACCTGCTCGTCGAACATCTCATTCCAAAAATCATGGGCATTAATATGGAGTTTGTCCCCCTTTGCTGCTATAAATGCCTCCACTCTTCTGGGAAGGATTTCCACTAGATGTTGGAACATTGCTGCGGGGACTTGCTTCCATTCAGCCACAAGAGCATTAGTGAGGTCGGGCACTGATATTGGGCGATTAGTCCTGGCTCGCAGTCGGCGTTCCAATTCATCCCAAAGGTGTTCGATGGGCTTGAGGTCAGAGCTGTGTGCAGGCAAGTCAAGTTCTTCCACACTGGTCTTGACAAACCATTTCTTTATGGACCTCGCTTTGTGCACAGGGGCATTGTCATGCTGAAACATGAAAGGGCCTTCCCCAAACTGTTGCCACAAAGTTGGAACCACAGAATCGTCTAGAATGCCATTGAATGCTGTTGAGTTAAGATGTCCCTTCACTAGAACTAAGGGATCTAGCCTGAACCATGAAAAACAGCCCCAGACCATTATTCCTCCTCCACCAAACTTTACAGTTGGCACTCTACATTGGGGCAGGTAGCGTTCTCCTGGCATCTGCCAAACCCAGATTAGTCCATCGGACTGCCAGATGGTGTAGCATCATTCATCACTCCAGAGAACACGTTTCCACTGCTCCAGAGTCCAATGGCGGCGAGCTTTACACCACTCCAGCCGACACTTGGCATTGCGCATGGTGATCTTAGGCTTGTGTGCGGCTGCTTGGCCATGGAAACCCATTTCATGAAGCTCCCGACGAACAGTTCTTGTGCTGACGTTGCTTCCAGAGGCAGTTTGGAACTCGGTATTGAGTGTTGCAACCGAGGACAGACGATTTTTACGCGCTACATGCTTCATCACTTGGCAGTCCCGTTCTGTGAGCATGTGGCCTACCACTTCGCGGCTTAGCCGTTGTTGCTCCTAGATGTTTCCACTTCACAATAACAGCACTTACAGTTGACCGGGGCAGCTCTAGCAGGGCAGAAATTTGACGAACTGAGTTGTTGGAAAGGTGGCATCCTATGACGGTGCCACGTTGAATGTCACTGAGCTCTACAGTAAAGCCATTCTACTGCCAATGTTTGTCTATAGAGATTGCATGGCACCGTGCTCAATGTTATACACCTGTCAGTAACGGGGGTGGCTGAAATAGCCAAATCCACTAATTTGAAGGGGTGTCCTCATACTGTTGTATATATACAGTGGGGGGAAAACGTATTTAGTATATAGTCAGCCACCAATTGTGCAAGTTCTCCCACTTAAAAAGATGAGAGAGGCCTGTAATTTTCATCATAGGTACACGTCAACTATGACAGACAAAATGAGAAAAAAATATCCAGAAAATCACATTGTAGGATTTTTTATGAATTTATTTGCAAATTATGGTGGAAAATAAGTATTTGGTCACCTACAAACAAGCAAGTTTTCTGGCTCTCACAGACCTGTAACTTCTTCTTTAAGAGGCTCCTCTGTCCTCCACTCGTTACCTGTATTAATGGCACCTGTTTGAACTTGTGATCAGTATAAAAGAAACCTGTCCACAACCTCAAACAGTCACACTCCAAACTCCACTATGGCCAAGACCAAAGAGCTGTCAAAGGACACCAGAAACAAAATTGTAGACCTGCACCAGGCTGGGAAGACTGAATCTGCAATAGGTAAGCAGCTTGGTTTGAAGAAATCAACTGTGGGAGCAATTATTAGGAAATGGAAGACATACAAGACCACTGATAATCTCCCTCGATCTGGGGCTCCACGCAAGATCTCATCCCGTGGGGTCAAAATGATCACAAGAACGGTGAGCAAAAATCCCAGAACCACACGGGGGGACCTAGTGAATGACCTGCAGAGAGCTGGGACCAAAGTAACAAAGCCTACCATCAGTAACACACTACGCCGCCAGGGACTCAAATCCTGCAGTGCCAGACGTGTCCCCCTGCTTAAGCCAGTACATGTCCAGGCCCGTCTGAAGTTTGCTAGAGTGCATTTGGATGATCCAGAAGAGGATTGGGAGAATGTCATATGGTCAGATGAAACCAAAATATAACTTTTTGGTAAAAACTCAACTCGTCGTGTTTGGAGGACAAAGAATACTGAGTTGCATCCAAAGAACACCATACCTACTGTGAAGCATGGGGGTGGAAACATCCTGCTTTGGGGCTGTTTTTCTGCAAAGGGACCAGGACGACTGATCTGTGTAAAGGAAAGAATGAATGGGGCCATGTATCGTGAGATTTTGAGTGAAAACCTCCTTTCATCAGCAAGGGCATTGAAGATGAAACGTGGCTGGGTCTTTCAGCATGACAATGATCCCAAACACACCGCCCGGGCAACGAAGGAGTGGCTTCATAAGAAGCATTTCAAGGTCCTGGAGTGGCCTAGCCAGTCTCCAGATCTCAACCCCATATAAAATCTTTGGAGGGAGTTGAAAGTCCGTGTTGCCCAGCGACAGCCCCAAAACATCACTGCTCTAGAGGAGATCTGCATGGAGGAATGGGCCAAAATACCAGCAACAGTGTGTGAAAACCTTGTGAAGACTTACAGAAAACGTTTGACCTGTGTCATTGCCAACAAAGGGTATATAACAAAGTATTGAGAAACGTTTGTTATTGACCAAATACTTATTTTCCACCATGATTTGCAAATAAATTCATAAAAAATCCTACAATGTGATTTTCTGGAGAAAAAAATTATCATTTTGTCTGTCATAGTTGACGTGTACCTATGATGAAAATTACAGGCCTCTCTCATCTTTTTAGGTGGGAGAACTTGCACAATTGGTGGCTGACTAAATACTTTTTTCCCCCACTGTAGTGTATGTGTGCACACATGCGTGCAGGATTTGCTATGTTACTGTAACGAATGTGAGAATGCATGATGTCTGCCCATATGTCTGTCTGTGAATGTTTTTCAAGGGCAGGAGAGTAGGCTACACGTTTACAGAAAGAAAGGAGTATTTTTAGTGGTAGCGCTTGGTCTTGGGTGTTAAAGCATGAGAATGAACACAGGCTCAGGGTGAGGAGGGGGGTGGGGTCCAGCTGTGTGACTGAGGGAGGGGAGGGGTCAGAGTTCATGAGTTTTGGGACAGAGAAAGAGGTGACAGGCATGATGCAGAGGTTAGTGTATAGTAGGGGCACAGTACATTGCATGAAGTGTATGATGGCTCATTCTTATTGATCCAGTTTGATCTAGATTTGAAAGTATATTTAGTGCAGCTGCCCGATGGCAGTGTGAGCCCATATAGGCCACAGCCCAGAGGCATGCTGGGTAATTATGAATCATCATCGTAATCCCCCATGTCAGTAGACGCCAAGCCAAGGAGGTCTCTTTATACATAGCCCAGTACTACTGTATGCTATTCAAGCTCTCACTTTCTCTTTCTCTCTCTTTCTCTTTCTCTCACACATCCGTTTTCTTCTTGGTACCCCTTTATAGTACAGTAAATTGCTCTTATACAGGGTTGGGTAGGTTACTTTCTAAATGTACTCCGTTACAGTTATTGTTACCTGTCCAAAATTGTAATCAGTAACGTAACTTTTGGTTAGCCAAACTCAGTAACGTAATCTGATTACTTTCAGTTAGTTTTGGATTACTTTCCCCTTAAGAGGCTTTAGAAGAAGATTAACAGAATCCATCAACTGCATGGTGTGTCATAATAATGGTCTCTGACTCGCTCAGGTGGAGCAAACTTAAACCTGCACCTTTTTTCAATGATGAATTGAATGTCATTGAGAAAACAGAAAGGTGATCATGTATGTTTTCACAAACATCCTTTCTGAATTTAAAAGTAATCCAAGAAGTAGACCTAATCATCTAGTTTTAAGAAAGTATCTGTAATCTGATTACAGTATTTTTGCTGGTAATGTATCTGATTACAGTTACAGTTTTTTTGTAATCAGATTACATGTAATCGGTTACTCCCCAACCCTGCTCTTATACCTGTGTACTGTAATAGCTCTTTAGTTACTCAGCAACAACCTTAATTAACAAGTTGTTACATAATAAATGAGTAATTCTGTTTCATCACTGAATAACACAAACATACACAAACAGAGACCAGTTTCCCTGTGCAAGCCCTTAGAGGGAAGCTTGAGGAATGATTGTTCCTTACTAAAAACCAGGTGGCGGGAGGGGCTGATTGAGTTATAGTGATGATTGCATTGTGGTAATAGTGATGGCATTATCCATTTCCTCTAACAGTATTACATTCCCAATTACACCCAGCCCAGAGCACACTGTCCTGTCCGGCATAGCAAGGGTGATGAATGAAATAATGAAAGAGGGAGAGAGAGAGGGAGAAACTGAAAAAAGGATCCAAATGAACTATTCTGACCCAGTCTTCTACCAGCATTCCAAAAACAACCAGTGCTGCTGAGAAAATCCCTGAGCCTGTTTGTCCGGACAGCCAATCCAACAGCAACAAAACAATAATAGACTGACCCTCATACCATAGAATACTCAGAGCATTTGGCAAAGATGCTAATCTGGCCAATATGTTTTCTGGGTTTGGAAAGGCATAATGAAAGGCGTAATGATGATGGATTGATTGTCTAATGAGGCTTTGGCAGTTATTGTTTTCGGTCTACCTTTCTCATAGGTACTTAGTCAATAGTAGTAGCCAATCTTATAACATTTAAGAATTACAAATGCTTATTTATACCACCCTAGGACAGACTAGACAGGGCCAGGGGTCTGTTATAGACACCTGAGTTACTGCGTCAGAGTGTATATCTGCCTGTTGGAGTGTGGATTTGAATTACACCTGCATGCTCTACCTGTGCCTCAGGCTCAGTGTTATTAGATTGTTTGTTTTAATTTTAAAAGGTACCTGTATCCATGACCAGGTGTGAGTGTGTGTTTGCCAGAGTGTGTTTGTGTGTATGTGTGTGTGTGTGTGTGTGTGTATTTGATCCACAGTGCAGTTGTGTTGAGTTAAGGTTAGACACAAACGTGTGTGGTAGGGCAGTTGGAGGTGGGCAGCATTCACCACCAGATAGCGACAGGCCACGCTAGTACCTGAGTGCATGTGAGTAGGTCTCCATGACAACCAAAATCCCTTAAGCATACTCTGAGTAGTGTCACTGCTGGCTCTGGCAGTGGAGGAAGAGCGGGAGGCAACTTTCAAAGCTTAAAGGAAAGAGAAAGAGATCCGGAGAAGGGCCATCCTTAGGGGAGAGGGAAACAGCAATGGGTCTGCATATGCTCCAACTCTGTTTTGAATAGTTTTGGATCCTACTGGTCTGTTTTAGTGCTATGCCCTGAACACAAACATCTGCTGGTCATTACTCACAATGTAGCAGCATCATACACTTATAAACACTCCACAATTCTGCGCCATTAATAATTAAACAGAAGGAAACCGACACAGCCGGTGAAAGCAATTTTTCAGTAGACTATAGTTAAATCTCTTCAGACTCAGTAGACTATAAGATAAACATAGTTCATCACAACATGACGAACACGGAGCCAGGGTTAAACATGGGTACATCTCTGTTGCTAGGCAAGAACTTCATTGGTTCCTCTCACTGGTGTAGTCATTGCCCTGCCTGGTATATGTGTATTTGAAATAGGACTATTTATTCTCTTTTCATCTGACCTGTCTTCGGGTCAAATTCCACGCTCCTCCCTAATCCACGGCTGTCCTGCCTTATCAGTGACTGAAACCAGACTGTTGCCCTTTGCCTCTCTCCTTAGGCATATTCCTGGAACGGAGCCAGGGTTGAACAGAGTTCAGACTAAACATGGTTGATCACAACATGAGGGGCGTTTGGACTGAGTGGTACAGAGGGAGGAGGCTGGTATATGTTTAAGAAATTGATTATGGACCTGCCATGTTTAAGTATCGATTGATAGGTTTGGGAATCAATTAGGGAGTCAGAACGGAGCCAGGAAAGTGCTTTGTTATTTTTGCATGACAGGGCTTGGTCCCACCACTTTTGTTTCCAGACACGGAACTAGAAGGGAGGGAAGTCAGATACCGCCATTAAGGAAGTGGGTGGAGTGGTCAAGAGGTGAAAACTGGAGACAGTGGTGGAGGAACAAAAGAGGGAGGGATTAAGCTAAAATGTATGTAAAATGACTATATAAACTGAGAGCTGAGAGGTGGAAAGTTAGATGCTCTGCAGACCACCTTGGCTATATTGATTGTAATAAAGTCTATCTTAATTCTACCAAAACTCATGAAAGTACTTTGTGTTTGACTGAGGACAAGGCTAGATGGGCTTCATCGATCTCTGTGGTCACCGGATACTTAGCAGTACATCAGTCATTTGCCCACTCCATCACGTATTGACACAAACAGAGCCTCCACACACACCACACACACACACACACACACACACACACACACACACACACACACACACACACACACACACACACAGAGAGACACACAGACACACACAGACAGACACACACAGACACATACATACACACACACACACACACACACACACACAAGCTAACACATTCACCCAGGATTCAGCAGGAGCTTTCTCCCTTTGTCGTTATCAGTATTGATCCAATGGAGGAGGACATTTCGTAAATCAAATCCATGGGGAGGCACCCGGACCCCATTCATTTGTCATGCTCATCCCCATTGAAGCTTGCTGATGAGTCTCTCTGGATTGGTTATGCTTCAGTTGAGTGTGAATATTTCAGGCAGGAAGACCCCTTGGGTACCTTATGAAATATGGCAAAACATTGCTTCGAGATATACTACAAGATTATTATCAAAGTCATTTTAATTCCAAAACAAACACATGTTTGGCCAGCTAGATGAAACAGATACCACCCCTCTCAGCGGGGGATATATTCCTAGATTCCTTCCAGCAAACAGATAACAGTTGTTAGCCATGTAAACACAGTAAATTGCAGTGCTGACTGTTGAGTTGGCAACTCAGGCAGTCAGACAGCAGGGCTCTCTCAGTTTCAGTACTAGACGGAGGTCAGGACACTGCTGTGCACTCTGTGGGTGTGTGTGTGTGTGTGTGTGGGTGGGTGTGTAAGTGTGGTCTTGTGTGTTTGCAGACTGCAGAGGCATTAAGCTGTAGAGATTTCTATCTCTTCCTGTGCTCAAACCCTGACTACCCTGACTTTTTATGTTCTACCGAGCACAAGTAGTGTGTTCAGGCAGAGATTGTCACATTCAGGCCTGGTCTGGTCATGCTGTAGGTTCAGCATCCTGCCATCTAGCACCACCAGGGATGGGCACAGCGGGTTACAGTGGTGCACTGCCCTGTCATCAGCAGGAGTGGACCCAGCAGAGCAAACACAGCAACAAAAGACAAGATTGTTTCTGACAGCAAAAACCCTCTCTGTAAGTGTTCTTCTGTGTTTGGTTGTGTCACTGTGCATTTGTGTCTCTGAGAAAACTGGTGTTTGTGTATTAATGTTTTATGTGTGCGTATGTGCAAATATGTCTATGAAACTGAAAGTAGATAGGATACTATACCGTTCATACAGTTTTTGCGATGTGGCACAGTGGTTTGCATGTCTGTGTGTCCTTTTTATGTGTGGGTTAAAGACAGAGAGAGAGACAGAAATGATGTGTCGGCTCTTATACAATCCACTGATATTTTCTCTATTATACTCACTGTCGAGAATTCTGAATAGTTGAGTCTGGATAAGACACAGAGTGACTGTTTGAATCCATTTCCCCCTTTTTATTCTGCCATCTGTCACCAGGGTTGGAGAATAACTGATTACATGTAATCAGTTACATGTCATCTGATTACAACAAAACTGTAACTGTAATCGGTTACGTTATCAGCAAAAAAGTATGTAATCAGATTACAGATACTTTTGAAAAACTAGATGATTACTTCTTGGATTACTTTGAAATTCAGAAAGGATGTTTGAGAGAGAAAAAATACATTATGACACCTTTCTGTGAGTTTGATGGATCCTTTTTGTCTTCTTCTAATGCCTTTTAAGGGGAAAGTCATCCAAAGTAACCAGATTACATTACTGAACCAAAAGTTACATTACAGATAACAATTTTGGACAGGTAACTATTAACTGTAACAGATAACATTTAGAAAGTAATCTACTCAACCCTGTATGTCACCCACCCCTACGATGCAGAGGTGCAGAGGGAGATAGATGATGATGAGGACAGGAACCGGCTCTGCACCTGCTCTTTCTCTCCTCTCCATCTCTCCTCCACTCTTCTCTTCACTATGTCTCTCCTCCGCTCTTCTCTCCATCTCTATCTCTCCTCTGATTTCTCTCCATCTCTATCTCTCCTCTGCTTTTCTCTTCTCTCCTGCTTCAAAACATCAGGTGCATGATGCTTCTGCTCGTGCATGCAGATTTGCTTTGTCTAATTTCATAAAAGGGTCCAGTGTTGATGTACTCTGTGTTAATCATCATGACACAGCTTTAACCCATCACCCTGAACAGTGAGATGCATTAAGAATATTAGATATGATCAAAAGATATTATGCTAGCTGATTCAAAACGGTAGCCAAAGCACTATAAAAAGGATCAATGCTAATATAAGGGATTTTTGGAAGCCAAGTCTGTGGCCTCAATATGAATAGTAGTAATTACAGTTGTGATGCTGCATTATGTTCCGTGTAAGCACATACGGTGCAGCATTGAGAGCTGTCTCTCTGTTATCTGTAGTTCCGTGTAGCTCAGTTGGTAGAGCATGGCGCTTGCAACGCCAGGGTTGTGGGTTCGATTCTCACGGGGGACCAGTATGAAAATAATGTATGCACTCACTAACTGTAAGTCGCTCTGGATAAGAGCGTCTGCTAAATGACAAAAATATAAATGTAAATCTGGACATAAAGATACCAAGATGATCGATCTGAGTGCTATCCAGAGGGAATGTAGCCAACAAAACCTGTACGGTTTTAAAAAATACAGTATCTTCCAGATAAAAATTGCTCAGATTGTTGTATAGCATTGTATATAAATTACATAATTATCTTGAAAAATGAAGTGGCACATACTCTATATCGAAGACAGAATGGATCACTGTTATTATGGCTTCATTCCAACAAACACTGACAGTTTCACATAGGAAAGGAAATGAGCGTGTCAAGACAGCTAAGAAGAGTTCACATTGAAATGGCTCATCATCGGAGCAAAACCTATTCCCAGTTGTCCGCACTGCCATTTCAGCCCAGAGGAGAAGGTCACAAACAGCCCCGGGTGGGAGCTGCTGCTGCCAGCACTCCACTTCAACATGGTCATGGTCAGAGGTCCAGAGACAGATGCAGTTAGTGTGCAGCCAGCCTCATCCCAGGGCAAACTCCTCATCTAGCAGATAGACAGACAGACACAGGGGCTGCATCCCAAATGGCACCCTTTTCCCCATATAGTGCACTACTTTTGACCAAAGCCCTAAGGGCCCTGGTCAAAAGTAGTGCACTATATAGGGAATAGGGTGTGATTTGAGAAACAGCCAGGGTCTGCTCTGGGCACTATCTGTCCCTGATGACATACAGCATGACGTTCCACAACATGATAGAACGTTTGACATTAATCATGGTGGTGACAAACGGTGAAGGCACACATGATGACACAAACAGTGAGGTTGCACATGATGAGACACCATGTAACCAGAGATGGTCTATAATCTTGTAACAGGCTTTGATGTATGAGATGGATGATGAGGTGACCTTATTAAGAGAGCTAGTAGCATCAATATATTTCAGATCCATTGAAAGTTTTGTTGGCATCAGTCCTAAAAGGACTCACTAACTGCTTTGTTATCCTAAAAAGTCAATTGACAGGAGCTGCATAATTCATTGACAGGAGCTACACTATTCTTTCTGTTTCGTAAAACAATTACATTTTCATATGATCCTGATCGATTCAGAGCAGCATACATAATGGTCATTTATACAATATTTGTAACACAGTCTTGCCCCAGGGCCGCTGCGGCACACAGTCCAGAGTCATGTTGCTTTTGCTGTGCTGAATATGGTTTGGTGGCTCTGGGGTTAGGCTGAGGCCAGTGGCCCTTCAGTGTTTAAATTCATGAATTAACAATTCATGATTTATTTATACTGTGTGGATTGCTTCACTTTCCACGCAACCTTATATTCATATAAGGTTACCCCACTGAGTGCCTCCTGTGTCTGATTATCGTTTGCAGTAGTGTTATTATATTCATATAAGGTTACCCCACTGAGTGCCTCCTGTGTCTGATTATCGTTTGCAGTAGTGTTATTATATTCATATAAGGTTACCCCACTGAGTGCCTCCTGTGTCTGATTATCGTTTGCAGTAGTGTTATTTGCTATGAATTCTGCAGATTTATAAATCATGTTTTGGCACTAAAACCATTTGGTGTTTTTGTTGTGTTATGTTAAAAACAAGTCTCATTTTGACTGTTTAAACACACGGAGATGCACACAAGCCTATCAGAAACTGTGTATCACCTGTGATGCAGTATTTCTAACCATTGGGGGACATTAGGGAAATGAACAAGGCCCATTTTGCTGACCACACATTTTCATCACAGTGAGTCATTGCACAGCTGATGCCCCTTCCTTTTTTTCTCTCTCTCTCTCCCTCTATCCTTCTTTCCTCCCTCTCCTCTCGGCAGGTTCTGAAGCTGAGATGGTAGTGAGATCCACTTCTTCATAGATCCGCACCCCTGATGTCCATGGATTCCTTGTGACCACAGCAGCTAGTTCTACGTCATCAAGATGATCACCCAGAGACTCTAGTTCCTCATTCCTCCATTGGAGGGCCACTGTGGTGAGGGGAGGGGGAGGGTGAAGGAGCCTCCTGTCGTCAGGCAAAGAGCTGCAGAGCCTGCTGGTAAAAGCGAAGGGAACCATGTAGTGTTCATTTCTCCACCCAGGGGGGAGGGTAGATTTGAGTTGAGTTTTTTTCCATTGATTTTAGTGTGAGAGTGTTTTATGTCAGCCAGAGAGGAGATGGTCCTCCACACCTCTCCCTACTCCAGTGCCTTCCTGCGGTGCCTCACTAGCCTGTCATGGGGCTTCATCTTCCCCTGCTACTGGCTGCTGGACCGCCTGCTGTCCTCCTGTGTGGCCACCTCTCTGGAAAAGCGCCGGCGCTCCCAGGACCCCTGCTCCTTCGTGACGCTGTATGTGCTGGTGTCCACCCCGCTCTACCTGCTGCTCCTCCTGGCCTCGCTGCCCTTCGCTCTGCTGGGCTTCCTGCTGTGGGCTCCCCTGCAGGCGGCCCGCCATCCATATCTCTACACCCACCACCGCCCAGACAAGCACCAGGCCGAGCAGGGGGGCGAGGCTTCACTGGCCGACTGGAGGCCGCAGGGCCGCAGCTTCTGCTTCGGCAGTGCCAACGTGTGCCTACTGCCAGACTCCCTGGCACGCTTCAACAACCTGTCTGAGACCCAGCGCCGCGCCCGCGAGGTGGGCAAGCGTATCCGTAATGGGGCCAGCCGGCCGCAGATCAAGATTTACATCGACTCCCCAACCAACACCTCCATCAGCGCTGTCTCCTTCAGCAGCCTGGTCACGGGGTTCCGACGCACCTCCTCACTGGACCAGCGGCCTGACAACACAGCCGAGGCCGAGACCGAACCCCTCACTGAGTGCCCTGTACACAACGCTGGTGCAGACTGCCCAATACACACTGCCGGTGCAGACTGCCCCATACCCACCGCCGGTGCCGACTGCCCCATACACCCAACAGGGGAACAGAGCTCCTCAGATTGTCCCGTCCACGTAGCTGGTGGAGAGAACACACCAGAGTGCCCGCTTCACACTGCTGGTGCCCAGAACAGCTCTGACTGCCCTGTTCACAACACAGGGGCCCAGAACTCCCCAGACTGCCCTATGCACACCTCAGGGGTCCAGATCAGTATCAGTGCCCCAGAGCCAGACCCCCCAGAGGCAGAGACAGGAAACTACCAAGGCGAGGGTGACGCAGAGAGCCTGACAGGGGGGATGTCTTCTAACAACACCCTGTCCCACCGCACCTCCATGTTCAAGAAGCACACCGGCCGCAAGCGGCGCCAAGGCGACGATGGCATCGACCACGAGATCTCAGCCTTCTTCCCTGCCAACCTGGACTTCCTGTGTCTGCAGGAAGTGTTTGACCACCGGGCCACGTCCAGGCTGAGGCGGCAGCTGCACCACTACTTCCCCTACATCCTGAGTGATGTGGGCCGCTACGCCTGGAAGGGCTGCTGCTCCCGCTTCAAGTTCCTCAACAGCGGCGTCATGCTGGCCAGCCGCTACCCCATCCTGGACGCCCACTATGAGTGCTACCCCAACGGGCGAGGGGAAGACGCCCTAGCAGCCAAAGGAGCCCTCTTTGTCAAGGTTAGGTGTTTTTTCTGTCTCTACTAATGATAGCATTGGCAAGTGCTGTAAATTAATCGCTGTAAGTGTGAAAAAGGCTGAAGGAATGATCATAATTAGGGTAATACTTTGAGTGTTAAAAATGTGTTACTGCCTCTTATTGGACCAGATCATTGGTAAAGGAGCTAAATGTCCTCCAGGCTGCATCCTCACATCTGGCTGCTTTTTGGGGTTGGATCTGTTTCCACTGTTGTTGGACGGATATATTCAACCTTACTGTTGCAGAAACTTTGTGAACACAACGAAGTTGAATTATTTAGGCATAGTTCCCTGTACCCTTGGCTTGGGGGGAGTTGAAAGTTGAAAATCTCTCTTGCAATTTTTGCAGAGACCAGGATGAAAGAAATGCCCTTTTTTTATTCAGTCTCAAATTAAATAATACATTACTGTAGACCTTTTCATTTGAGGGTTGCAGATATGTGTCTACCCTCTGTTCAGAGGGTGGTGTCATTTCTGCAGTCTTTTCAATTCCCATATCTAGCCTATAGTATGTCTTTGATTATAATTTGGTGGGCTGTCTATTTATACTGTGACAGTATTTCTGAAGTGCTAAAACAAGGAGTTCAAGTGTGAATTAGCACAGGTCAACAGGAGCAAATTGTAGCCTATTCAATATTTTTAAGGATCATCTTCTGTTATAGCTGTTTTCGGGCTTTCGAGTTGCTCCAGAACTACAGACCACTGCTATTTCAAAACATGAATTAAGTCATATTTAGCTAGTCTGCCCATTTCCAGTATTGAGCTTTAGTAGTTTTCTGGTGTGGCAGCGCCATGCCGTGAGCTGCGGGTGACTGACGAGGCTCTCTGTGTCGACTCCATTGGGGAGAGTGATGACAGGCAGAGCAAAGCAGAGTTTGGGTTCATTGATCACTAACCTGCGAGGTTAGGGCTGTGTGGCTGTAGTTGTGTGGCTGTAGTTGTGTGGCTGTAGTTGTGTGGCTGTAGTTGTGTGGCTGTAGTTGTGTGGCTGTAGTTGTGTGGCAGTAGTTGTGTGGCTGTAGTTGTGTGGCTGTAGTTGTGTGTGGCTGTAGTTGTGTGGCTGTAGTTGTGTGGCTGTAGTTGTGTGGCTGGGGCTGTCTGGCTATAGTTGTGTGGCTGTAGTTGTGTGGCTGTAGTTGTGTGGCTGGGGCTGTCTGGCTGTAGTTGTGTGGCTGTAGTTGTGTTGCTGTAGTTGTGTGGCTGTAGTTGTGTGTCTGGCTGTGGCTGGGGCTGTGTCCTGGGTTGTGTCCCAAATGGAACCCTATTCCCTTGGTGCCATTTGGGATGCATCCCTGGTTCTGGTTGGCCTCCAGGTCCTGCTGGGGCAGCTCAGCAGTTCTCAGCCTGAAGGTGATGATGGGTCTGGGAGACACTGGGAGGCTGTCTACAAGCCTGCTAAGTTCTGTAGGCACCTTTTAGTTCCACCACTCTGACAACCATGTTCAATATCTCCCCCTGCTGCTTATTGATTCAGATAACAAGCTCCTATGGCTTTGCCTCTAAGTACCTCCCTCCCTCCTCCGTAGGGTCATTCTGGGTCATCATCTCACTCTCTCTAGAGCTCATGTAGGACTGACCCTTAGCTTCAGGGTCCTCGTGCAGTTTGACCCCACAGACTAGTAGGCTTTAGAAAGAATGATGTATCCAAGAGGTCTTTCTCTGCAAGCTTGGGAGTCTTGTGACCAAACAAATATTATCAAACCACAAGGTCATTTTCCTCTAACAATGTACGTTCTTAGCAGACCTACATGAAGTGAAAGTGGCAGATTTCATTTGCAATACAAAGTGACAAACTCAGACATTACAAAGACGAGCACTGGAGGCAAAGGGAGGGAGGGAGGGTAGCGGGTGTGTAGAGATACACAATTAATTAAAAATGTCTCCCTGAAGAGTGAGCAACCCAGTAATTAAAGCCTTTCTGTCTCAACATTTATCCCTCTTATTATTATTTAAAACAGCAAAGTGCAAGGTTGAGGGAAGAGTGTGTGAGTGAGTGTGTGTGCATGCGTGCGAGAGAGCTTGCGTCTTTGTGCATGCTTGTGCCTGTTTGTGTTGAGTTTGAATACATTACAGAGAAAACCTTAAAACAGGCCCACTCAAAGTACACATTGAGTGGAAATAAATTAAAGAAATAAACTCTTAGCTTCTCCCTTTGCTTTTAATGACCAAGAACTCCTCTCAGTGCTGAGGTCAACTCCATTAATATAAATTACCTTCCTTCCTGGGGATAAAGGGCATTGCTTTTACTCTGCCTGTGTCGATGTGAAAGTCTATCTAAGCATTGGACACAGTAATGAGGTACAGTAGAGGTCTTTGCTCCTCTCTCTAGCCTCCATGTTGAGAGAGAAAAAGGTCTGGTTGCAGGAGAATTTAAAGCTGGTCACATACACTACATTACCAAAAGTATGTGGACACCTGCTAGTCGAACATCTCATTCCAAAATCATGGACATTAATATGGAGTTGGTCCCCCCTTTGCTGCTATAACAGACTCCACTCTTCTAGGAAGGCTTTCCACTAGATGTTGGAACATTGCTGTGGGTCTTGCTTCCATTCAGCAACAAGAGCATTAGTGAGGTCGGGCACTGATGTTGGGCGATTGAGCCTGACTCGCAGTCGGCATTCCAATTCATCCCAAAGGTGTTCGATGGGGTTGAGGTCAGGGCTCTGTGCAGGCCAGTCAAGTTCTTCCACACTGATGTCGACAAACCATTTCTGTATGGAACTCGCTTTGTGCACAGGGGCATTGTCATGCTGGAACAGGAAAGGGCCTTCACCAAACTGTTGCCACAAAGTTGGAAGCACAGAATTGTCTAGAATGTCATTGTATACCGTAGCGTTAAGATTTCCCTTCACTGGAACTAAGGGGCCTAGCCGAAACATGATAAACAGCCCCAGACCATTATTCCTCCTCCACCAAACTTTACACTATGCATTGGGGCAGGTAGTGTTCTCCTGGCATCCGCCAAACCCAGATTAGTCCGTCGAACTGCCAGATGGTGAAGCGTGATTCATCACTCCAGAGAACGCATTTCCACTGCTCCAGAGTCCAATGGCGGCAAGCTTTACACCACTCCAGCCAACACTTGGCATTGTGCATGGTGATCTTAGGCTTGTGTGCGGCTGCTCGGCCATGGAAACCCATTTCATGACGCTCCCGACAAAAAGTTATTGTGCTGACGTTGCTTCCAGAGGCAGTTTGGAACTCTGTAGTGATTGTTGCAACCGAGGACAGACGATTTTTACGGCAGTCCCATTCTGTGAGCTTGTTTAGCCTACCACTTCACGGCTGAGCCGTTGCTGCTCCTAGACATTTCCACTTCACAATAACAGCACTTACAGTTGACCGGGGCAGCTCTAGCAGGGCAGAAATGTGACGAATTGACTTGTTGGAAAGGTGGCATCCTACGATGGTGCCATGTTGAAAGTCACTGAGCTCTTCAGTAAGGCCATTCTACTGCCAATGTTTGTCTATGGAGATCGCATGGCTGTGTGCTCAATTTTATGCACCTGTCAGCAACGGTGTGGCTGAAATAGCCAAATCCACTTATTTAAAGGGTTGTCTCCATACATTTGTATATATAGTGTATCTAGTCCTTTGGGTTCAAATGGAACGTTTACCCTCCTACAAGTATACTCAAGATACATGGAATTCAAATGATCATAATCATCATTATAATTTATTTATTTTCTAACACAAACAGCGACGCACACGCTTGTGCACACACACACACATACACACACACACACAAGCGGCTCTAGATACATGACCATGATTCCCTTTAGGCCTGTCAGTTTTAGAGCACACACCTACCGAAGCATGGATAAGCCTCTGAAATATTCATACACAGGGACACCGGCAGAGAAAGAGAGAGAAGTGAAAAGAGAGAGAAAGAGAATGAGGAACAGGAACAGAGGGTAAGAGAGTTGGAAAGGGAGCTGTTATAAAGACTGGGTGAGGGAATGTACAGTGCATGTGTCAGGCCAAGTGGACAGGTGATGGCTGGACACAGGGTTTACTGCTTCTTTATTGAATTAATGCTGCAAATCTTTGTGGAGGAAAAAATGTCACAGAATGTATTATGTTGTAGTCTAAAATGTAACCTTTGCATTTCATTTTGGTCCTAAGCGTTTTCTATGAGGGCCTTGTCGGTGAGACCAAGCCAAGACTGCGATCAAGTGATTGGATGACTGCACAGTGACTGAACAGAGAGCTTGAACACACTGTAATCAAATCTAATCAAACCTGCAATAGCCCTGATCACAGAGGAGACCTATTCAAAAAGTCCTGAAAGATCTTAGATAGACCATTTCTGACACTAGGTAACACTTCAGAACACTGCACATTTCCAACCCACTCAATCCAATACTCTAGTCCAGGGGTGTCAAATGTCCGGCCCGCGGGCCGGATCAGGCCCGCAAACGGGTTTAATCCGGCCCGCGAGATGCTAAAAAAAAAAATATATATATATATAAATAAATTAATAATAATTTTGTAAAGTATAAAAATGCGCTGCAATTTTTCAATAAAATAAACTGCTGTTCCAATTGTGTCCACTGGATGGCGCAATAGCAATTGTGTTAAGCAAGCAAACTGTTTATACCGGGGCAGAGCAAGTAGGTCAAGCACGTGCAGCCAATGAGCTACTTTGTTTTGCCCGCAATATTTATTACGGCTTCTACTTTTAACATTATGTGCTTTGGCACCCTCATTGCCCCAATATGTCTCTGTCAAAAAAGAGAAAAGTGGACGCAGAGTGCAGAGTGTTCCAAGAAAAATGGTCATCCTATTTATTCACGGAATTGAATGGGAAAGCTGTATGTTTGGTGTGTTCAGAGCATGTTGCAGTGCTGAAAGAATATAACCTTTGTCGCCACTATGTGAGTCTTCATGCCGACAAATATGACAACTTTCAAGGACAGCGGAGATGAGAGAAGGTGAATGAACTGTTGGCGGGTCTGAAGAAACAGCAGTCTGTGTTTACTCACAGCCGAGACATCAGTGACGCTGCAGTGAAAGCTAGCTACCTCATTGCTAATGAAATCGCAGTGGCTTCAAAACCATTTAGTGAGGGTGAATTTGTAAAAACATGCATGATGAAGGCAGCGGAGATTGTGTGCCCTGAAAAGCGGCAGGCTTTTGCAAATATCAGCCTGACAAGAAACACAGTTGCAGACAGGATTTCCGATCTTTCAGTGGATTTGGACAGCCAGTTGAAGCAAAAAGTAAAGTCATTTATTGCGTTTTCGGTTGCAATTGATGAAAGCACGGACATTACAGATGTTGCACAACTGGCCATTTTCATCCGCGGAGTTGATGACACATTGACCGTCACGAGGAGTTCGTGGAGTTGGTGCCGATGACAGATACAACGACAGCAGCTGATATTTTTACCGCACTCGTCGGCGCGCTGAACAGGGTCGGAGTGGACTGGTCCCGCGCTGTCAGCCTGGCTACAGATGGTGCGCCCTCAATGATCGGGATAAAAGAAGGCGTTGTGACAAAGTTCAGAGAGAAAGTGCAATCTGCAAATGGAGGACGTGATTTTTTGACTTTTCACTGTATTTTGCACCAGGAGGCTTTGTGTTGCAAGTCATTAAAGATGGATAACGTCATGAAGGTGGTCATCCAAACTGTTAATTTCATCCGATCCAGAAGCCTGAATCACCGTCAGTTTGACAGCCTTCTCAGAGAGAAAGGCCACATCTATGGCCTGCCATACCACACTGAGGTAAGATGGTTAAGCCGAGGTGCTGTGCTGAGGCGTTTCTTTGATTTACGAGAAGAAATTGAACAGTTCATGGAAGAAAAGGGCAAACCAGTGTTAGAATTTCATTCCGCAGAATGGATGCAGGACCTTGCATTTATGGTGGATGTTACAGAGCACCTGAATAACTTGAACAAACAGCTGCAAGGGCGCAACAAAGTTGTCACGCAGTATTATGACAGCATACGTTCTTTCAAGTTGAAGCTGTCATTGTGGGAGACGCAACTTGCCGGTGGTGATGCAGCTCACTTCCCCTGTCTGAAAAATGTGTGCTCGCGCACACATTTTTCAGACAGGGGAAGTGAGCTGCATCACCACCGGCAAGTTGGTGAGACATGTGGCAGACATGAAGCGGTTCAAAGATAAAATAACGGGACTGTTACGGGAGTTTGAGCAACGCTTTCAGATTTATGTTTATATGTTTTTATGTTGATGTGCTATTGTTTTTAATTGATTTTATTTTATTTGTATATTATTGAGAAATGACACCCTGATATAGTTCTGTGATCTGTGAAACAGTTCTGTGAATCACTGAGGCATTGTGTGTTTGTGTGTTCTTTTTCTTTAGAATTTTCAAATAAACTTGACGTGTTTTATGATTAATAGTGATGTTGTGCTTGTACTATTTTGGACACACTGTCCTCAGGCTCCAGCTTTATGTTGTATGTTGATCGAATTAAAACAAAGAAAACAATCTGAAGTTGTTGTTTTTAAGTTATATATACCATGATTTTTCCAGTCCGGCCCACTTGGGAATAGATTTTCCTCCATGTGGCCCCTGAGCTAAAATGAGTTTGACACCCCTGCTCTAGTCCATCCCCATTATCTGCACCCCACTATGTAGTCCACACACCCCTGACACTCAACAGCACCAGTCTATCCATTCAGTATATCCATTTTTGGCCCTGGCTCACAGGCCCAGAGTAATCTGCAGTAAAAGCCTCTCCATTCATTCCAGGATCATCAGTGTTTCTATGGCCAATTCAGGGCTGTAAATCGAAACAGTGACGGACAGACTGTCTCCACTGAGGGGATTTCAAACAGGGACAATGTCAGAGAAACGGGTGTTAGAGAGGGGAGACAAGACGGAGGGAGGGAGGGGAGACAGATGGAGAGTTAGTGTTTTTGGATTGGGCCAATGACAGAGAAAGTGAGGAGCAGAAAGGAGGATCAAAAGGGGGACAGTGAATAAAGAAGAATGGGCAGCATCGAGACAGAAATAGACCTGTAGATGTACAGGTTACTTTAATATATGATATTATGTGGTATTACATGTTTTCTAATTCACTGTCCAATCTACTTGTTGACAGAGATGTTTAACTTCCTATTTTTCTCTCCTTATTCTCAACAGGTGCAGGTGGGCACCTCCCATCAGGAGCAGAGAGTTGTGGGATACCTCACCTGCACTCATCTGCACGCCATTGAAGGTATTTTTATGTTTACAGTATACAGTACAGTACATGCTCACACACCAATACACTTTACTAATTGGATCCTAGCTTCTCCTTCCTAGTGTCTGAATAGTAAAGAATAGGTAAATGGAACACATTTTGGGGAATAAAAAAGCATTTGAGAGTCAAATCAAAGTTTATTGGTAGCGTACAAATATTTGCAGATGTTATCGCAGGTGCAGCGAAATACAATAACATACACACAGCAATACAACAATAATACACATATTATCCAAAAAGTTTGGGAGTTTCTCCCATTCTTCTCTGCAGATCCTCTCAAGCTCTGTCAGGTTGGATGGGGAGCGTTGCTGCACAGCTATTTTCAGGTCTCTCCAGAGATGTTTGATCGGGTTCAAGTCCGGGCTCTGGCTGGGCCACTCAAGGACATTCAGAGACTTGTCCCGAAGCCACTCCTGCGTTGTCTTGGCTGTGTGCTTAGGGTCGTTGTCCTGTTGGAAGGTGAACCTTCGCCCCAGTCTGAGATCCTGAGCACTCTGGAGCAGGTTTTCATCAAGGATCTCTCTGTACTTTACCTCAATCCTGACTAGTCTCCCAGTCCCTGCCGCTGAAAAACATCCCCACAGCATGATGCTGCCACCACCATGCTTCACTGTAGGGATGGTGCCAGGTTTCCTCGAGACGTGACGCTTGGCATTCAGGCCAAAGACTTCAATCTTGGTTTCATCAGACCAGAGAATCTTGTTTCTCATGGTCTGAGTCCTTTAGGTGCCTTTTGGCAAACTCCAAGCAGGCTGTCATGAGCCTTTTACTGAGGAGTGGCTTCCGTCTGGCCACTCTACCATAAAGGCCTGATTGGTGGAGTGCTGCAGAGATGGTTGTCCTTCTGGAAGGTTCTCCCATCTCCACATAGGAACTCTAGAGCTCTGTCAGAGTGAGCATCGGGTTCTTGGTCACCTCCCTGACAAAGGCCCTTCTCCCCTGATTGCTCAGTTTGGCTGGGAGTCTAGCTCTAGGAGTCTTGGTGGTTCCAAACTTCTTGCATTTAAGAATGATGGCGGCCACTGTGTTCTTGGGGACCTTCCATGCTGCAGAAATGTTTTGGTACCCTTCCCCAGATCTGTGCCTCGACACAATCCTGTCTCGGAGCTCTACGGACAATTCCTTCGACCTCATGGCTTGGTTTTTGCTCTGACATGCACTGTCAACTGTGGGACCTTTATATAGACAGGTGTGTACCTTTCCAAATCATGTCAAATCAATTGAATTTACCACAGGTCGACTCCAATCAAGTTGTAGAAACATCTCAAGGATGATCAATGGAAACAGGATGCACCTGAGCTCAATTTCGAGTCTCATAGCAAAGGGTACTTATGTAATTAAGGTATACTTATTTAATCAAGGTATTTCAGTATTTTTCATAGATTAGCAAAAATGTCTAAAAAACTGTTTTCTCTTTGTCATTATTGGGTTTTGTGTGTAGATTGCTGAGGATTTTTAAAAAAAATCCATTTTATAATAAGGCTGTAATGTAACAAAATGTGGAAAAAGTCAAGGGGTCTGAATACTTTCCAAAGGCACTGTATGATGGTGTGTATAGACAGTATGGACAGTATATGAATAGAAAAGATGTGTACAGAAGTAGTTATATAGGATGAGTCTTGACTAGAATACAGTGCTGTGAAGACAAAAAAGTTCACACAGGGGAATTGGGTGTTGCATAACTTTGAGAGCCATGCGGTTGAGGGTGGTGCAGTTGCCGTACCAGGCGGTGATGCAGCCCAAAATAATGCTCTCGATGGTGTAACTCTAGAGCTCTGTCAGAGTGAGCATCGGGTTCTTGGTCACCTCCCTGACCAAGGCCCTTCTCCCCTGATTGCTCAGTTTGGCTGGGAGTCTAGCTCTAGGAGTCTTGGTGGTTCCAAACTTCTTGCATTTAAGAATGATGGCGGCCACTGTGTTCTTGGAGACCTTCCATGCTGCAGAAATGTTTTGGTACCCTTCCCCAGATCTGTGCCTCGACACAATCCTGTCTCGGAGCTCTACGGACAATTCCTTCGACCTCATGGCTTGGTTTTTGCTCTGACATGCACTGTCAACTGTGGGACCTTTATATAGACAGGTGTGTACCTTTCCAAATCATGTCAAATCAATTGAATTTACCACAGGTCGACTCCAATCAAGTTGTAGAAACATCTCAAGGATGATCAATGGAAACAGGATGCACCTGAGCTCAATTTCGAGTCTCATAGCAAAGGGTACTTATGTAATTAAGGTATACTTATTTAATTAAGGTATTTCAGTATTTTTCATAGATTAGCAAAAATGTCTAAAAAACTGTTTTCTCTTTGTCATTATGGGGTTTTGTGTGTAGATTGCTGAGGATTTTTAAAAAAAATCCATTTTATAATAAGGCTGTAATGTAACAAAATGTGGAAAAAGTCAAGGGGTCTGAATACTTTCCAAAGGCACTGTATGATGGTGTAGACAGTATGGACAGTATATGAATAGAAAAGATGTGTACAGAAGTAGTTATATAGGATGAGTCTTGACTAGAATACAGTGCTGTGAAGACAAAAAAGTTCACACAGGGAATTGGGTGTTGCATAACTTTGAGAGCCATGCAGTTGAGGGTGGTGCAGTTGCCGTACCAGGCGGTGATGCAGCCCAAAATAATGCTCTCGATGGTGTATCTGTAGAAGTCCGTGAGGGAATTTCTTCAGCCTCCTGAGATTGAAGAGGGACTGTTGCGCCTTCTTCACCACAGTGTCGGTGTGGTGGGACCATTTCATGTGCACGTCAAGGAACTTTAAGCTTTTGACCCTCTCCACTGCGGCCCTGTCGATGTGGATGGGGGCATGCTCTCTCTGCTGTCTCCTGTAATCCACGATCAGCTCCTTTGTTTTGTTGACGTTCAGGGGGAGGTTATTTCCGCCAGGGCACTAACCTTCTCCCTGTAGGCTGTGTCGTCGTTGTTGATGATCAGGCCTACCACTGTTGTAGATCTGTTGGGGCAATATGCGAGTTGTAGTACATCGAGGGTGTTGGGTAAGTTGATATGGTCCTTGATTAGCCTCTCAAAGCACTTCATTGTGACAGAAGTGAGTGCTACGGGGCGATAGTCATTTAGTTCAGATACCTTCGCTTGCTTGGCTACCGGAACAATGGTGGACATCTTGAAGCAAGTGGGGACGACAGACTGGGATAGGGAGAGATCTGAGTAATTGTACACGTGAATGTGTGAACACAATAGTCGTAGACAGATGGTGTAAGATGGATGGTGTGTGTAGTAGCCTATCCTGCTTTCTACCTCGGAGCAGATAAATGGATGCATCAAACCTGCATACTTGCTCTGCACACATGCTCTGTTCCCATGGCGACGGGCTCAAGCTGTTTTAAGAGTCAGGCCTATTTAAAGCCTCTGGTCTCTGGGTCTCATTTTTTACCAAGACAGATCTCCCTGCTATTTTTGGAGCCTCCCACACCTCTGAGAGTCTGCTCTCTGGGCTAACTATAGAACAAGGGCTATTTCTAAAGACAAATGAAGTATAGGGATGAGAGAACAAGAGAGGCCTTATTATGTTCTGGGTGATGCTTTACACAGTACAAAACCTGTCCCATTTTCCCCTCTTACTACTTGTTCTGTGTGTATGTGTGTGTGTATTTCTGCTTTTACTTCTGTTTATTTTGGCCTTTGCTGCTTATAACCCATGTTTTCATTGTCTTGTTGACTCATAAATGATCAGCATTGAATAGACATCGTCGAGGGTTCCAGACCACCCCTGCTCTACCCACACACAGATCTGTTTAGTAGCATGGTCATCCTCGCTGGCCACAGGGAGCCTCCCCATTTCCCAGCCAGCAGCACATAGTGACCATTATGCAGTGTGCTGTAAATACTGTTTGAGTACACTCTCTGTATTTTTTCTCCCTCTCTCCTTGTGTTGCAGCCAAAATCCCATCTAAAGCTAAGCCACTCACATTTTGTATTTCAATCCCCCCTCCTCTCTCTTTCTCTCTCTCTCCCTCTATCTCTCTCTCTCGCTCTCCCCCACTATTTCTCTCTCTCTGTCTCTCTCTACGTCCTTTAGGAGATGCAGCTGTGCGTTGTGAGCAGTTGGATCTGCTCTTGGCGTGGGGGGCAGATTTCCGCAAGGCGACGTCCCGCCCCTCGGAGGAGAAGGGTCTGGAGGACCAGGTGGCCTTTGATGTTGTCCTCGGCGACCTCAATTTCGACAACTGCTCTTCAGGTAGCTAGCTGTCTGACTGTGTGAAAAGCTTCTATTCTCTGACATCCTGCAGAAATTGTATGTGTGGGTATTGTACCTATCATTCCATGTATCTGGAATAATGACTGGTGGATTTGGACAGACAAGCCCCTCTTTGTTTCTCATTGTATCCCTCCATTTCAGAGGATAAACTGGAGCAGCAGCATTCCCTCTTCTCCCAGTACAAGGACCCGTGTCGCCTGGGGCCAGGGGAGGACAAGTCATGGGCTCTGGGTGAGTGGACAGGAGTTTGGGCTGGTACTGGAGGGAGTGGGTGTGCTTGTGTCAGGGAACTAGGCTTTGTCTCTTTAGAAAAAACGTGATTTCCTATAGCAGCCAATCTGGGCACACACTGTGCAGACCAAAATAAGTACAGTAGATGATGGGACATCAGCAATGCTGGCATAAACCTGGAGAATGATGGTCTGGAACCGAATCTAAAGGAGAAGGAACATTATCTAGGACACTCAGTGATGTTTGGAAAGTGATATATGCTGTGATGACAGGGAGATGGTAGGATGGATGTTGGCATATATTCAACCAAGCCAAGTTTATTGTGCACTAGAGCCAATGTGTAGATATATGGGAGTTATGTTAATCACTGTGAGTCACCATGTTCTCCTTCTCATCTACTGCTCATTTAAACGTTGTCTCGCACAGACTCCTCCTTGTGGGAGACGTCATTAGCCTAAGACTAGGTCCTCAGAGGTCCTCATTACTGATACTGCACATTTGTTTGCTGACCACAATTCTTTAAATGAACATTTTAGAGGTCCGGGTAGAGATCTGTTATGTCACAGAGGAGGAAGATACTGGAGTGTTCTTTTTTTTAGCCCAACTACAGTTCATCCATTTGTGTTATTGTTGAGTTTTCAAGAAATTATAGAGAAAACAGGCTTCAGAACTACAGGTTTTTATGAGCTGCCAACCATTGTCAGATTATGCAATTGGTCAGGTGAACTCAAATGCCTCCCTGTCAGCTGTTCTCTAACCCAGTTGTGTGTGTGTGTGTATGTTAACAGGAACCCTACTGGACACCAGTGGGCTTTATGACGAAGAGGTCAGTTCACCAGAGAGTTTACAAAAGTAAGTAAAACAACCAGTATCAACTCACACACAGACATAACAATAATATTAATAATAATAATAATAACACATAGTACATAGAATACATAGTACCCAGCTCGCACATTTGGTTCCTTGGAAGTTGTGGGAACATACAGTGGGGAAAAAAAGTATTTAGTCAGCCACCAATTGTGCAAGTTCTCCCACTTAAAATGAGAGAGGCCTGTAATTTTCATCATAGGTACACGTCAACTATGACAGACAAATTGAGAAAAATAAATCCAGAAAATCACATTGTAGGATTTTTTATGAATTTATTTGCAAATTATGGTGGAAAATAAGTATTTGGTCACCTACAAACAAGCAAGATTTCTGGCTCTCACAGACCTGTAACTTCTTCTTTAAGAGGCTCCTCTGTCCTCCACTCGTTACCTGTATTAATGGCACCTGTTTGAACTTGTTATCAGTATAAAAGACACCTGTCCACAACCTCAAACAGTCACACTCCAAACTCCACTATGGCCAAGACCAAAGAGCTGTCAAAGGACACCAGAAACAAAATTGTAGACCTGCTCCAGGCTGGGAAGACAGAATCTGCAATAGGTAAGCAGCTTGGTTTGAAGAAATCAACTGTGGGAGCAATTATTAGGAAATGGAAGGCATACAAGACCACTGATAATCTCCCTCGATCTGGGGCTCCACGCAAGATCTCACCCGTGGGGTCAAAATGATCACAAGAACAGTGAGCAAAAATCCCAGAACCACACGGGGAGACCTAGTGAATGACCTGCAAAGAGCTGGGACCAAAGTAACAAAGCCTAGCATCTGTAACACACTACGCCGCCAGGGACTCAAATCCTGCAGTGCCAGACGTGTCCCCCTGCTTAAGCCAGTACATGTCCAGGCCCGTCTGAAGTTTGCTAGAGTGCATTTGGATGATCCAGAAGAGGATTGGGAGAATGTCATATGGTCAGATGAAACCAAAATAGAACTTTTTGGTAAAACCTCAACTCGTCGTGTTTGGAGGACAAAGAATGCTGAGTTGCATCCAAAGAACACCATACCTACTGTGAAGCATGGGGGTGGAAACATCATGCTTTGGGGCTGTTTTTCTGCAAAGGGACCAGGACGACTGATCCGTGTAAAGGAAAGAATGAATGGGGCCATGTATCGTGAGATTTTGAGTGAAAACCTCCTTCCATCAGCAAGGGCATTGAAGATGAAACGTGGCTGGGTCTTTCAGCATGACAATGATCCCAAACACACCGCCCGGGCAACGAAGGAGTGGCTTCGTAAGAAGCATTTCAAGGTCCTGGAGTGGCCTAGCCAGTCTCCAGATCTCAACCCCATAGAAAATCTTTGGAGGGAGTTGAAAGTCTGTGTTGCCCAGCGACAGCCCCAAAACATCACTGCTCTAGAGGAGATCTGCATGGAGGAATGGGCCAAAATACCAGCAACAGTGTGTGAAAACCTTGTGAAGACTTACAGAAAACGTTTGACCTGTGTCATTACCAACAAAGGGTATATAACAAAGTATTGAGACACTTTTGTTATTGACCAAATACTTATTTTCCACCATAATTTGCAAATAAATTCATAAAAAAATCCTACAATGTGATTTTCTGGATTTTTTTTCTCATTTTGTCTGTCATAGTTGACGTGTACCTATGATGAAAATTACAGGCCTCTCTCATCTTTTTAAGTGGGAGAACTTGCACAATTGGTGGCTGACTAAATACTTTTTTTCCCCACTGTATGGGGGAAAAAATGTCACCTGTTCTACGAATGTGCATTCGTAGAACATGGGTGCTTTTAGGGACCACCCATACGTAAAAATGTATGCGCACATGACTGTAAGTCGCTTTGGATAAAAGCGTCTGCTAAATGGCATATTATTATTATTATTATTATTATTATTATTATTAACGCTCTGAGGATGGAAATTATAGGTTATATGAAGGTAATTAAATAACATTCTGAGAAAATTCTCTAAATGTTGTGAAGGTTTTGTTATGGTTATATATATGAACATTTTCTTTACACGCTAAGAACTAAATGTAAAGTTTATTTGGAGGTATTTGACTTCCTTAAAACTTTCAATGAATGTTTCAATAACACATTTAATAACACTGCTAGCTTATTTTGAGTTAACTTTTATGAACTCCAAGCACAGATAGAGTAGGACACATGGAAATTAATTTGCTTAGGCATTAATCATGCAAACAGTTTTTTTTGTACTGTCTATTACGGCATCAGTGAGATTCGAATCAATGATTTTCTGACATAAAAGAGAACCATACATTCTCTGAACATTCTGAGAACATTGCTTAAGTCACACAATTTTTTGAACATTCCCAGAATATACAAAATATATTACATTAAATAGGACCTCATCGGAACTTGTGTGGAATGTTCCGTAGAAGTACTGAAATTCCCACAGAAGAATGTTGTTTCTAAACGTTCCTCTGAGAATTAAAAAAAGAACATTACTTTACAGAGAACCATGAGGAAACCTGTGGGAAACGTTATGCTGAAGAACTTAAATTCCCACAGAAGAATGTGGTTTCTTAACATTCTCTGAACTATTTGAAAACATTCCCAATGTCAAACCGGATGGAGAACATTCCTAGAACATTACCAAAATTGAAATTAAATGCAACCATGTTTGAGCTTTTAGGAAACATTCTGTTAAGGTAATGAAATAACAAGAAAATACTAATCTTTTCCCTTAAATGTGCTGAGAATGTTCCAAAGCCAAGCAACTATCCTGCACCTTTCCCAGAAAGTTGTGGGAAGGTTGTATGCAAAATAAACAATAGAACAACCACGTTCTCACCAAGCTCTAAGAAACATATGGTTTTCAGAATGTTATGTGCTAGCTGTGTATTCATGGCTGTTGAAGTCTTTAAGGTGTTTTTAAGTAAATGGTTGATTGTTTTCATTGTCAGAGTGATGGAGAATGAGGAGGGAAGGAAGGAATACTTGGTGTTCCCTACAAATAAAAACCACTGTCCTAATCAGACGGGCAGAAAGATCCCCCTGAAAGGCAACGGGAGGAGGATTGACTACATCCTTTACAGAGAGGAGGTGCAGCAGGACTGGAAAGTGGTACGTTCATTGCCAACTATGGATACCCTCAAGATTCGAAGGAGGTTGAGATGTAGAAACACACAAAGGGAGGAAACTGAGCATAACAGCACAAGAGCCGATCAAGACCAGATTAAATGAACTGGGAAAGAAGGGTTAGGGTTAGGACAATGTTTTCATCACATTTTGGTTATGGATCAAAGAGGATTAGAAAACCAAAATGAATTTAATTGCATAGATTGCAAATCTGTGCTCGACAACATCTTGTTTTTCTCATTATGAATCGTGGCACTGAACTGCCACCTTGTGATTAAATTTAGCTATGGCAAGAATTCTGAATGACATACATTCTCAGATACACCATATTTTCAAGGAGAATATGCACAATGGCTCAGAAGATTATGATTTAAAATACGCTGTGTTGTAATCTAGTATTATGATAACGTGATATAATTAATCTGTAATCCCATAATGTTGTATTATGAAATGATGATGATGTCATTTACCTACTCTCTGTTGCCACCTGCAGGACATTGAAGAGTTTAGCTTCATCACCCAGCTGGCCGGCCTCACTGACCACCTGTCTGTGGCCATGCGTCTGGCTGTGTCCACAGGAGAGGAGGAGCCTTAGGCCCACACCCTTTATACTGCCACGGAGGAAGAACGAGGACGGAAGAGAGAGAGAAGGCAAGGAACTCAGGCCTGAGAAAGACAGAGCTTGAAAAAGGAGAAGAAATGGATGGACATAAAGAAGAAGAATTAAAGTAGCAGACGCAGAGGAGTCATGTGATCCAGAGAGAACCTGGTGGAGAGAGATAAGAGAGTGGTTGTTGTGTGTGTCAGAGGTCTGGACTGGGCCCAATGCGGACCTGAGGGACTGAGCCAAAGACTCACACAAACACACACAGTCTCAGTTTAACTCACGCACCTCCAGGTCACCACTGTACCATGTATCACCTCTGGGCCTCATGGACTATCAGGTCCCTGATGATGGAGTCCCAATGATTGATTTACTATCAATAATTTCCTGTATTTAGATACTTTTATGTTTTTAGGCCTAATTTATGTCTGACCTTTTTATGTTTTTCCTTTTTGGGCTCGGAAGCGTCTGATCTTTGTTCTTTATTTAATTGAAAACAGTGACATCAGACTTCTCTTGACTCATGGAATATAGAGTGTAGCCTGGCTTACTGTGGCCCTCTTTGTCTCTGTGTTGGTTTGTTTGTTCCTCTCTTATCTTAACCCCAATTCAAGGAACCTCAGCAAAAGTGTATTTTTTCTAACTCTTTCTAATGGTTTCTATGGTCACTGTACCATCTTTGTAGGAAGTTGAAACACCTGCATTTAATACTATTTTATGAAAACTAACATCTGAAAGGGATATTTTCGGGGCCAATCTGACCGGCATCTCATGGGTCAGTGGCGGTTGGTTGGTTGTTATGCAGAGCTGAGCAGTGAGGAGCACCTGATATGATTAGATAAGAGGAACTTAGTTAGGAGGGCCTGGGTGGGGGAGTGGGGTGTTTCTGCATGGGGAGGGGAGTGAGGATATCACATTGCAATCCCTCAATAAGAATTTTATTCACAGACTGTTTGGGTTGAAAGCCTGGTCTCCAGGGTGATAAGCATGTTCCCCTGAAGATACAACCTCAAACGCTGCCAATGCAATGAGTCTGCATGAAATGCCACCCTGCCAATACCCACAAACACACCTGCACACTCATTACATACACAGACACCATTGGCACTGTTGCCTGCCTCATTTGTGATAACACCTTTTTACTCTCTCACCTGTTCTTATTGACACTGTTGCTATTGCTGGCTGTATCACAGGATGATAAGGGATGTGCGTATGTGTGCAGGGCTGGCTTTGGGATATGTGACGACCCCATGTCCCCCTTTAGCAAGGTGCAGTATTTATAGATCTTATTCCTGGTTGTGGCCACAGCAGAGGCAAACGTTTACACACCTGCTTACTTGTTTCAGGTCAGTGAGGAAGCCTGGTCGGTCAGAATATCTCTGTACTTTAATATGTATGTACTGTATGTATGTACTGTATGTATGCCCACCTGGCGTTTCTACTCATCTACTATCACCTGGCTGCTTTTATACTCTCTAAAGCCTCTTTATTAGTAGTAGTAGCAGTAGTAGTAGTAGTAGTAGGAGTAGTAGTATTGGTAGGGTTTATATTTGTGCTTTTTTAATACAGTACATGGTCCATCTTGCATTGATCTGCTTGTTTCTTATTTAGGATGCTGCAGTTCCCTGGTTTAGTGCACAACCTCATAGAGATAAGATCTCCCTTGTGCTGGTCTGACTCCAGTACCTCAGCCTCTGCGGGGTTGGGTCTGTGTGAGTCAGGGACTGGGGGGTCAAAGGGCAGGCAGGGGGACTGCTGTAGCTGCTTGCAATGTGTTATGATGATGCTTCATGGCTTCTAGTCTCTCCACAGATAATGCTTCACATTGCTATCCTTTTGATTTAGTTTTCTATAGTAACTGTCACTGATGGTTTTTTAATTCATTTTGTGGGGACTGCTGCTTTGGGGTAGCCTCGTTTTCTGAGTGATGTGGCAGGGAATTGGCTTTCTCTTTTTTAAGCTTATTCGACAGCTTATTTTCTTCTGCTTAAAAAATAATAATATTTTCCCTCTTTGAATCACTGGCTCTTTGTGTCTTTATTTGAGTGTGGAGTATACGTCTGAAGGAGTCTCATTCACCAACAGTCATTCTTTGCCAAGCCTCCGGTGGAAAACACCACAGAATCCGTCTGTCTCACTCTGCGGTCATCTGGGATTTAGGGACTGTGTTTGTGTGTGTGTGTGTGTGTGACCCTAACTGACCCATAAGTGTGTGTTGTGTAGGTCTTTGTACAGCAAGTGGGCCGAATAAATGTTGCTTTACCTTTGCTGAGCGTCAGATACCTAGAGGAAGAGTGGTGGGTTACACCAAGACCAGCCAGCAGTGCGTGCGTACCTGTGTGTGCATTTGTTTTCACTACTCAAGTTGTGTAACTCATGCCCATGAGTATACCACAGCTCACATCTACCTAGACATCAATGTGGAAACAAACTGGCTTACTGCAGACTCAAGTCATTTCTATGGCTTTGATGATATTTAATGAGCTTCACTGTTTATGAAAGCTTGGCGTTACACAGGGTAATTGTGGTTAGTGCCACATTATATAGGACATAGAAAGGAAATAAACAACTTGTGCACAAAAAGAGAGAAAAGTGACAAGGAAGTAAAACCTTGTTGGTACTTTCCTCGTATGACGTGCACTTCTGCTTTTTAATACCAGGGGAGAGGGGAGTTCTATGTTACACTTGATGAACAACAAAGCACTCTTCACTGTGACAGCACTCCCTTGAATTAGCTTTTTTAAAAATTCCAACGAGGGGAGTCCCTGTGAACATAAAGCAAAAGCAAATAACCATAGAGACACAAGACCAAATGTGTCTCTTTTGCCAACCAGAAGGGTCCATAATAATGCATTCCTCCAAACCAATAACACATGCCTTATTAATTTGTATCTAATTTCGAGGTCTAGATTGTTTATTCGAGCTTGATGATCTGCCCTATATGCTAATGAGTTCTGCAGATTGCTTGTCCAGTCAACCAAACACGTATTTGCTGCTAATAAACAGCAACTCTAATTTATAATGGCAACATTCGGTCATAAATACAGTGAATTTGTGCCAACGGCAATTCTATACTAAAGCCTTCTACATGCATGACTAGAAACACGTGTAAAAACACAGTAATAGTAGGACTTTTAATAAAGAGGGGAAATCACTTGCTTGTGTAAAACTTTACATACCACAATAGACTGTACGTTAGTGGTTAGATACCATCTGTATAGGTGCTGTCTTCTTCATATAAGCATCATAAAAGCTGATAGTATTTGCAAAGCAATCACTAGACAGCTGTTTGTTCACCCGCACCTGCCTGCAATTGCTAATAACCCATCCACAACCGCCTGATTATATGTGATTAAGTGAAAATCTGAGGCCCGCACCCGACCCTAACCCGCAAATATAGAAATGCGCTATACGCTACAGTAAAAGACTGCAGAACGATTTTTTGACAGGGGGTGCAGGATTTTATTTTGCCTGATGTAGATATGTTTCTACTTATAATTTCCGACATTTTAGTAGGCTGTTTGTTAGTGAACTTCTCTATAATTAGATACATGTAGCTTCTCTTTTGTCATTAAATGTTGCCCTAGAATACTAAATAAATCCTTGCTCAACAGAATAATGTAATAGATCGATAGAATTAATGCTTCAATCTAGTTGACATCGGTAATGTTTTCTCTGTCATCTTTCGAGGAGCAAAGACGTTTAGGTACTGGGGAGAAAATACAATAACGCAATAAAAAAACAGGAAAGATTTTCTGTGCAAAATGTCCAAATTACATCAGTTTGACCGGTTGTAAGGAAAAAGAAAGCTGTGAAAACGGCCCAAGGTGTTTCTGATAAGATTTCAGTTCGGCTTCGATGTATATTTTATGTGGTTGAAATACTATCAGCTTTTATGATGCTTATATGAAGAAGACAGCACCTATACAGATGGTATCTAACTGAGCATTGCATTCTCTCAAGATGCAGAAATAAATAAATAATATTTATTCAGAAAGAGGCCCGAGTTCCCGACTTGGAATTCCGAGTTGGATGACCGTTCAAAACGTATTCTCCCAGAAGGAGCTCGTTTTTTCCCGAGTTCCCATTTGTCTTGAACTCACTGAAGTCTGAGATTTCCCAGTTCCGAGTTTCCAGTTGTTTTGAAGGCGGCAGAAGTCATGCAGGATCAACCTTTTCTGGCCCATGTTGTTGCATGTGAATGTTTATCCTTTTAAGCTTGGAAAAGAGACCCTTAAACCCAGACTTGGACCGCACACCTTCTCCAACGGATAGCAGGCTAGTGATTGCTTTGCAATGCTTGCAGTTAGCCACTGATTCCTTCCAAACCACACATTGTTGAATTTGCGATTTCCAACTTGTTGTGTAATGTTTATGTCCAATGGCCGATGAGCACTGATACGTTTTATCTATAATTTATCTTCATATGGCAAGGATTGAAAAGGATTTGCCAGTAGATTGTCGACTTGATTCATGAAGATGACTGCTTGTCTAGCTTGCTAGCTAAGATTTGGAAAATATGATGTTGACATGATCAGTCCAATCAAAGCTACGGTAGATATAACGTGAATTGACGTCATTTTGGAGATGCGTTACTCAAGAAAGCAAAAAAGAGACCATGTTTGTATGCGGCTGTGAGGACAGACGCTGGGAGACGAGAAGCAAGTACAGGGAGTGAACATTTAATATATACAGACATGAAACAAAACATGACAGCGTCTGGACAGGGGAAATATAACAACATTAATGCTGACACAGGGATCACAACTGAGGAACAGACAGATATAGGGGAGGTAATTAAACAGTGATGAAGTCCAGGTGAGTCCAATGAAGCGCAGATGCGCGTAACGATGGTGACAGGTGTGAGTAATGATGGGCAGCCTGGCGCCCTCGAGCGCCAGGGAGCGGGAGCTCTGCCCCACCTGCCCTGAATGACGGGTCGCCACTGAACAGCCAGCACTGCTATCACCCTCTTTTAGCACTTCACCAAATATTTTCCAAATATTACTTTTCTGGCCCTCCCTTCTCTTTATTTTCAACTCTCCTTTCGCAGCTTTTGTCTTATTGAATTAAACTTCGACAACGTCCTTTTTGCCTCCGTGGATTGACATTCACTTTTTCTGCCCGTTCCAAAAAGCATTATTTGGCAATTGGCTGTGTAGGCTATTTGGTGCAAGTCCTAAAGCTTAGGTCTATGCACTAATACCAGATAGCCTAAAATAATGAAAGAAAAACCTCAAAGTAGCCTATATAAATTGCACAAGAATTATACATTTATGGATTTTTTAAGGTATTGTTTCTCTTTATTCACTATCGAATCAACACTAGAAATGTTACACTGAAAAACAACACTAGTTACTATTGACGCACCCATGCGCCAATCTAAGTAACATAATTAAGATATCCTCATCAAAATCCATCAGTTTAAAATAGAGATATGTGTTGCATGGCTGCGTCTCAATCCACCGCATACGCCTATGTTGGCCTTCCGCATCTGCAGTGGAACCTGGCCGAGCTACAGCGGTGTTTGTCAGACCATGAGACATCCCGAAAATCGGTCTTCTCACAAAAACGTCTGTAGCGTTCGAATGGTTTGGCCTACAAAGTAATATGACCACTCTATCGAAACATCGTTTTTTTTGTATTATTCCTACAGAGGTCCTAAAATTACAAATCAAATAGCTAAATGATCCATGATATGACCATCTTAAAATAATTCCATATGTTAGCTTAGTAGAACCCCTCCCCCTCCCCCAAAGGTTTAGACTTTTAGAGGTTAACACTGGCCAATTTGCTGTGTGCTATGAAAGGGATACATCTGCAGGCTGCCATACATTTCAAGAACCTTTTAGAATTCTGAAGAACCGTAGATGCTATGTCAAGAACCCCACACTTAACTCAAAGGTTCTTTATCAGGCAAGAGTTCTCCAAGGAACCTTAAGAACTGAGGAAGAACCATTTAAGAACCTTCCTTTTTTTCAGATCTCATGTACTGTAATGCTGAAATAAATTAATACATATTCTGTGCCAGGTTACTAAGTATGAATACACAAACTCTCTTTCTCTAAGTTTCACTAACTCTACGAATAGTTTTGTTGATCAACAGATCAACAGGCTATTGAACATAAAAGTCCCACAAATGATATACTTCTGGTGTAAAAACCAATGGCGAAAAAGGGAAATGAAATACAGGCATGTCATAATGGGGCGAAGGCAACACATTGATGCATGGAATGAAACCCACCCACGTGTACACTCACTAAATGTCAATCAGATGTAAACAAGGTGACCGAGAGTCTATCCCTTTTCTGGATCTCCCCCTAACACTCTCACCAGACTATAAAGACTGGTCCTCTGTTCACTCCACCACACAGCAGACAAGAAAGCTTGAGACCAGTATTCACACCAGACCTCTCCTCATCTAATCTCTACCCCACCTGAGCCAGCATGTTCACCCCTCGTCTTGCTATGCTGTCTGTGCTTGTTCTTGTACTGAGTGCCATCACATTTAGCGAAGGTAAGAGACAACTGGAATGTTGGTATGTTTGAGTGTGGAAGTGTTTAACTATATTTGTGGGGACCAGAAGTCCCCACAAGAATAGTAAAGGCACACAAATTTGACCAACTGGAAACATTTTGTTAGTCCTCACAAGGTCAAATGCTATTTCTAGGAGGTTACGGTTAGAATTAGAGTTAGGGTTAGAATTAGGTTTAGGGTTAGGGTTAGGAGCTAGGGTTAGTTTTAGGGTTAGGGTTAGGAACTAGGGTTAAGTTTTGGTTAGGGTTAAGGTTAGGTTTTCAGGATACGGGTTAAGGTAAGGGATAGGGATAGGGTTAGGGTTAGGGGTTAGGGAAAATAGGATTTTGAGTGGGTCACTGAATTGTGTGTCCCCACAAGGTTAGTTATACGAGACTGTGTGTGTGTGCGTGCTTGCGTGTGTGAGTGCGTGTGTGTGTGTGACCCAAACTGACCCATAAGTGTGTGTTGTGTAGGTCTTCGTATGGCAAGTGGGCCGGAGAAGTGTTGCTTTACCTTTGCTGAGCGTCAGATACCCAGAGGAAGAGTGGTGGGTTACACCAAGACCAGCCAGCAGTGCTCTAACCCAGCAGTTCTGTGAGTAAACCCTATTGTACTTATGCTATTGATGTGTGTGTAAGTGGATATGTGTGTGACGATGAGAGTTAGGCTTGTTACAATTTGATTCAAATACTAAAGATGCCGTACATTATGTAGGAATTGAAATTAATGAAATGTCAAAGAAAAAGTGATATGTTGTAAAAGTACAGTGTGAAATAGAGGTGTCAGACAGACATAGAGCCTTTGATTAAATGATGCTGTGACTGGGATAGTTACAGGTGGTTAGGGTTACCCATTAGTGGCCAAATCCTCAAAGCAATCTGTGTTAGAGATCAATCCACAAGGAGAGACACAACAACCTCTTCTCATCCAGGGGTCAAAATTCAATGCTTAGACTTTTTTGTGAGTTTACCTCTGTTGTATAATGCAGAATGTGCTATGTTCCTCCTTCATGTGATCGACTTTCACTACTTCACTTTCACGTCGGGCATTTTCCTCTCAAAGTCACATCATGATCTTAAAAAGGATGTCATGAGTAAGCCATGGTATCTTGTATGTGCATTTCCCTATGGGGTTCATACTGTTATGCTGTGCTGATAACAGTGTATTTCTATGCTCAGGTTTAAGACTCAGAAGGGGAGACTGGTGTGTGCCAGGCCCTCAGACAGATGGGTGAAGGACTACATCAACATTCTGGACAGCAAGAACACTGGGAAGCAGACGCCACTCATGTAACCATGGTGACGTGACCCTCATCTGTCTCAACATCAAAGCAAATCCTTCAAAACCTATTTTGTTCCTCGGTTACACAACAAGGACATGGCCAGAACTCTGCCTTAGAGAGAGCAGTCAGGGTCCTAAGCCAAAACACCACCTGGGTCTGTCTGGGCAAATAGATAAGCTAAATGATCTCCATATAACTGTAACACTGTGAGCCGTCTGCGTTGTTGTGTATACCTCTCTCTTTACCATTTGATGCCTGTGATCGATTGTCAATATTTATTTTTTGAATCCGTAAAACACATTATTGTGCAGAATGAGTTGTGCATAGTGATGAATGATTAAATTAGAATGTAGTTCCATAGAATGTCCTAGATTATGTAACATTTCAGTATGCTTGATTACTGAATTGGATATAGGCCCATTCTGTTTTATTGCCTTCAATGAATTAAAGTGCATGCGGATAAACCATTTGTTGGTTTCAATGCCTCTCTCTGTTTTAATGCTTGCCTGATGAAACAGGACTGTAAAATCTATCTAAACCACATTCAGTTGAAGGCTACTTAATTGTGTCTGTGTCTAACCCTCTCAGCATGAAGAACATATTATATGCCATTTAGCAGACACTTTTATCCAAAGCAACTTACAGTCATGCATGCATACATTTTACATATGGGTGGTCCCAGGAATCAAACCCACTACCCTGGCATTACAATTGCCATGCTCTACCAACTGAGCTATAAAGAACCACAAAGTGGCCAGCTAATTCTGGTGCTGATCTGCTATCTGCAACTGACCTCTAGTGGTGGATTTCTAACTCGTGTGTGTGTGTGTGTGTGTGTGTGTGTGTGTGTGTGTGTGTGTGTGTGTGTGTGTGTCACGTTCCGAAAATGCACAAATGTGCGTAGGCCAAAATAACAATTTTACAATCACCAAATGTGCATTCTAACAGAACATAGCTAATAGGCCTAATAATAATAAATCTACTTCAACTGCACAGCCACAAGAGAGCGCAACTAGACCGTATAGGGGTGTTGTCAAATGACTATGTGGGATGAATTAATGTCTGTTTCTGTTTCTTGATCATCCTGTTGAGAATCTTAAGAAGAAGCACACATGTATGCGATACTTGACCTGTGATCAATAGAAATCCAACTGCGCATTTTGGATCTGTCCGTCCAAGACATTCGTAAAAGATTCGAGATAAAAGGCTCGGCTCGCAACAATGCAAGCAGTTCGTCTTTAGAACCAATAGAATTCGGTAGGCCGTCGGATCTTGTCTGACATCACAATTTTAGATGTCTTTAGCCAATAGGCATGCAGTTCCGAAGGAGGACACAATCGCCTTTTGAGATTTGTAGGCTGGGAAAAAAATCCCTTCTGCGTTCATAATGCTTTACTAGTCGTATGTTGATACCACCTACCCAATTTCATTCATTTGGGCCCGTTTAGAGGCACTCGTGTTCTGTTGCTACTGGTATGCTACATAAAAACGTTACATTGCGTGAATAGGACGTGTCTTTTTGAATGCAGCGTCTCTTACGCTTTTGTTTCGTTGTTTTTTCATCATCTTTTTTTTCATGCCTGATCTATTCGGCTCCTGGGTGGGTGGTGTCACAGTAGTACTACAATGATCGAACGACCAGAGTCTACAGTTGCCAGCATTGCAGTAAGTGTTATTCTTATCATAATCACATTAAATCAATGTTGATATTCTCTCACGTGTGAACTGGATTCAAACATTTCCATGAATTAATTGAAACCATTGACTTTAAACGCAACCGATGTTGTCTCCAACGTTATAACGTTATAATTCCATTATGGTCCATGGCAATACTATAAGAGAAAGAGGAATGTGACCGAAAATGCAGATTTCATATAGACTATTCCTATTCCATATAGCTCTCGGACAGAGTAAAGGTTTATTCGACTACATTCTCGCTTATAATTGACAAGAAGAGAAGGGTTCCGCGCCCGGTCGTGGAGAGGAATGGACATGCACACTAATGCGCGTTTGAGAATCCACTAGGGAATTTCTGATATTATGTTTCCATTCATTTTTTTTGTTTCCATGCCTAGGCTATTTCTTATTTCTGCTCGTGATGAAGGCTATTATGTAGTCTTTGATTATGCCATTATAGGCCTAGGCTATAAAAAGTGGTCTTGTTCAATCAATATTTGACTATGTTCATTATTGTATTAGATGGCAGAAAAACGTGATCACTTGATACATTTGCATTGGCAAACAGAGAATCAAAATGAAGTTGATGTCATCCAGCTAACCCTTGTGTGCCTTTCATTCTGCACCACACACATGTCTTTATTCACAGTCCTCGGATCTCTCTCTTTCTTCTCGTTCTTTCTCCCTCTCTTTCTGTCTCATACACACATGTATTTATACCTACATCAGTCCCTCTTCAAAAGGTCCCCAATAATTCTAGCTTCTACCCATCTGTTGCTTGTTACCCCCAGGTGATGAGAGCGCTGAGATTGCATCACAGCAAAGTTATGTAACCCAGCATGGGTAGGGAGGGAGTATGGAAATTGCTTTAGTGCCATTTAAAATCACTATGTGCCTGTACACATACTGAACTGTAAACAACAGCAAGATATCAATCTGGAGAGATTCACGGTCATGAACCCTTTATGTACAGTGAGGGAAAAAAGTATTTGATCCCCTGCAGATTTTGTACGTTTGCCCACTGACAAAGAAATGATCAGTCTATAATTTTAATGGTAGGTTTATTTGAACAGTGAGAGACAGAATAACAACAACAAAATCCAGAAAAACGCATGTCAAAAATGTTATCAATTGATTTGCATTTCAATGAGGGAAATAAGTATTTGACCCCTCTGCAAAACATGACTTAGTACTTGGTGACAAAACCCTTGTTGGCAATCACAGAGGTCAGACGTTTCTTGTAGTTGGCCACCAGGTTTGCACACATCTCAGGAGGGATTTTGTCCCACTCCTCTTTGCAGATCTTCTCCAAGTCATTAAGGTTTCGAGGTTGACGTTTGGCCACTCCAGGATCTTAATGTGCTTCTTCTTGAGCCACTCCTTTGTTGCCTTGGCCGTGTGTTTTGGGTCATTGTCATGCTGGAATATCCATCCACGACCCATTTTCAATGCTCTGGCTGAGGGAAGGAGGTTCTCACCCAAGATTTGACGGTACATGGCCCCGTCCATCGTCCCTTTGATGCGGTGAAGTTGTCCTGTCCCCTTAGCAGAAAAACACCCCCAAAGCATAATGTTTCCACCTCCATGTTTGATGGTGGGGAGGGTGTTCTTGGGGTCATAGGCAGCATTCCTCCTCCTCCAAACACGGCGAGTTGAGTTGATGCCAAAGAGCTCGATTTTGGTCTCATCTGACCACAACACTTTCACCCAGTTCTCCTCTGAATCATTCAGATGTTCATTGGCAAACTTCAGACGGGCCTGTATATGTGCTTTCTTGAGCAGGGGGACCTTGCGGGCGCTGCAGGATTTCAGTCCTTCACGGCGTAGTGTGTTACCAATTGTTTTCTTGGTGTCTATGGTCCCAGCTGCCTTGAGATCATTGACAAGATCCTCCCGTGTAGTTCTAGGCTGATTCCTCACCGTTCTCATGATCATTGCAACTCCACGAGGTGAGATCTTGCATGGAGCCCCAGGCCAAGGGAGATTGACAGTTATTTTGTGTTTCTTCCATTTGCGAATAATCGCACCAACTGTTGTCACCTTCTCACCAAGTTGCTTGGCGATGGTCTTGTAGCCCATTCCAGCCTTGTGTAGGTCTACAATCTTGTCCCTGACATCCTTGGAGAGCTCTTTGGTCTTGGCCATGGTGGAGAGTTTGGAATCTGATTGATTGATTGCTTCTGTGGACAGGTGTCTTTTATACAGGTAACAAGCTGAGATTAGGAGCACTCCCTTTAAGAGTGTGCTCCTAATCTCAGCTCGTTACCTGTATAAAAGACACCTGGGAGCCAGAAATCTTTCTGATTGAGAGGAGGTCAAATACTTATTTCCCTCATTAAAATGAAAATCAATTTATAACATTTTTTACATGCGTTTTTCTGGAATTTTTTGTTGTTATTCTGTCTCTCACTGTTCAAATAAACCTACCATTAAAATTATAGACTGATCATTTCTTTGTCAGTGGGCAAATGTACAAAATCAGCAGGGGATCAAATACTTTTTTTCCTCACTGTATGTGACCTTTTGCTTGGGCCTGTTATTTTCCACCAATGATGTAAGTGAGTAAATTGAAAAACTCTTGATTGCTACAATCGATACAGATCGCATCAGTTAGATGTAGGGGGCTGTGGGTGATTATACCACTGTCACATGCTGATGCACAGACCTGATTACATGAATGGCACATGTTCCCTGAAGGATCATGTTAGAGGTAGGCAGAGGTGGATATGGGCTTTGCTATAGGGCCTATTTGATGGTCAAAATAGCCTAGGTGTTTTTGTCCTTGCTACTATGGATTATCTGGTTTTATAAGCCACTTCTCTTTGACATGATGTGCCCTGATTGTCTCCATTGACCTGTTTAATTTTTTTCTAGCACAGTGATTGCGCTGTTACACTGAATCTGTTCAGATACAGAAGGGGCTGGTGAGGAAGGTTTCTCATCTGCCCCTTGGTCTTGTTTTCCAGTGTTGTCAAAAACAGTTTGGGGTCTTAGGACTTGATTTGTCATTGCATGTGTAATAACACATTTGTTATCACATAGCCTATAACAATAACACAGTTGTTATTACATATCCAATCAGGGTTTAGGCCTAAATACACTCAAATCTACCAGCCTCTGATCTGTGTAGGGTTAATGGCGGGTGAGATGTGGAATATGATACACACAAGGATTAAGGGAAGATCAGCACACACACAACACAGCTTGTCGTAGAGCTTTTTGGGTTAATACTCCATTAACTCCTTTCCTCAAATGGAAGCATTTAGGGCAATTACCTGTACTCAGACACCTCAGACATACCACAATAATGTGTTTGCTCCCTTAACAGCCCTATTGTGTGTCTCCTGACTCTCCTCGTCACTATAGGAGTGAGAGGACACATGTTTTTAGGGTGGTAGACAGTGTCCCACTGGGCTGCTGTGTGGGAGTGACTAGTGTGGCTCCTCTCCCTTTCTACCCCTGAGTTGTCCATTGGGACACGCATGAGAGGTCCTGTGAACAGGGGCGAGCAGTGATCAATTGTGTTTGCCTTGTGTAGCGTGCATGACAACGCGCTGGGTGAGAGAGAGGATGAGATTAGAGCAGGCGGAGGGAGGAATGGAGAAATACGGTACTCAAGAGAAGGAGAACACACAACTTGGGAACGCGTTGGCTGTCATCTGGTGTGAGATCCACTGTCTCCATGACGACGTCTCTCAGATGATGGATATGATGGATATGATACGACTCGTAAATAAACACAGGACGATCAGTTAAACTACCTTACCCCTTTCCTCTCCTTTTGTACCTATTTTTGTAATTTTACTCACCTCACACCCATAACCCTGTTCCCGTTTTACCCCACTCTTTCAAAGGTGCTTTGTCACTCCAGGCCAGATAAATGCTAATCATGGCCTCTAAAACCAGCTCTGTGTGTGTGTGTGTGTGTGTGTGTGTGTGTCTGTGTGTGTACAAAGAAGTACTTTTCTCACCCCAGGAGATTCCAGAGTAACTCTGTGTGTGTTTTCTTCCAGCAGAGGAATCTGGAGGGGTATGTGGGGTTTGCCAACCTCCCCAACCAGGTGTACAGGAAGTCAGTGAAGAGGGGCTTTGAGTTCACACTAATGGTTGTTGGTGAGTCACTTTATGTCTGCTTCTCTTTTTATGTGTGTGTCTATCTATATGTGTCTGCTTGTGAGTTTATCTGTCTGTGAAACAGGAACATGAAGCATGTCATTTGAAGTTCCATATTTGGTTTGAATGCATTGTGTGGATCGATGTGTTTTTCCTATGTCTCTGCATGGAATTGTAGTAAAAATGTCATTGGAAATTTCAGTGAATTTGTTAATTACTTTTTAAACTCTAGATATGTGAATTGGTAAACTGGTGGAGTATTTCAGAATTAGTGAACCACAGAATTCCAATGAATTTGGAATGGAATCTGGTGGCTAAGGAGATTAGATGGGGTGAGAGTGGAGGAGTGATGGGTTATACCAGCCAGGTCGCTCAAGATCCACTGCGAAATTACACTGCAAAATTAGACGTCCGTCCAGGTAAGCAGGATTTCAGGAGATTACTTCAAGACCGGCCACTAGGGGCAACGGTGAGCGCTATTACCATCAAGTAGGCTTGGGTTTTGCTAGGGCTTTGCAGACGGCTCTGAGGGTTGCTTGTTCTATCCCAGTGCTAGGCACTTGTTTTTTATGTATATAACTTAAACTTAACCTGCCTAAACTTAACCTTAGAAATGTGACGTTTATGGACAAATGTCTGATTCTTCAGTGAGACTGTGAGAGCTGGTTGGTTATACATGCACACACGCACACACGCATTCACAGACCACAATCACGTGTTTATTGAATTGTCACTCTGCATGAGGCAATTGATGTGAGGAAATACAGTATTGCTCATACTTCTCTGATGTAAGGGCTGCCTCTCTCTCTCGTTCTCTCTCTCTCTCTCTCTCTCTCTCTCTCTCTCTCTCTCTCTCTCTCTCTCTCTCTCTCTCTCTCTCTCTCTCTCGTTCTCGTTCTCTCTCTCTCTCTCTCTCTCTCTCTCTCTCTCTCTCTCTCTCTCTCTCGTTCTTTCTCTCACAGCCAACCAGCATGACATGTCCCACATACAGTATATCTCCCTCTGGTTTGGGTTTCCTGTTTGGTAAAGTAACACTGTGAAAGGGCTGCATGTGCCAGAGGGAGAGTGGCAGAATTGTCAACAGGATTTCAGCCTTGTTACATATGGGCCTTTCTTTCTTTCTTTTTATCTCCAACCACTGCATACCCCAGCTGAGCCAAACTTTACACATAACAAATATGAAGCATGGAAGAGAGAACAAACACAACAGTGTCTCGAACACAAAGATGAGACACTCACACAGACACACACTCACACAGTATAATTTTCACATTATAACTTTTACACTTTAAGACACAACTATTGTGAAACTCTACCAGACACTCATAAAAAAGCAATCTTATCCATTCCAGCTCTCAGACAGACATGCACCCTCTCTCTGTGAGAGTGCTAGAGAGTGTTAGAGAACGCACTCCCAGGCTCAGGGCCAGTAGAGTGAGCTGTAGCTGTAGCCATGAGAAGATTGGCTGTAATGGAAGCCAGCTGGGTTCACTGTTTTGACAGGCTGGGGCTCATTTTGGGTCTTGACTGAAAGCGAATCCGCTCGCCTGTTAGAGCCCGGTCACTTGGAAGTGTCTCCACTGTTCCGATGTCACTCTGTGAGACTGACGCCACAGGACTTTGGCTTGGGACAATGTTTTCCCTCCAAAATTCTGCTTTGGAAAAAACCTGTTTCCTGGCTTTTTGGCCAGCTGGCAGAATTTCTGTACCGAACTTGGGAAAGATTGGAGAGATCCGGGCTGCTCTACAAAGCAGGTCATCCAAATCCATGATATACTATACGAACAAAGTAGAGGCTAAACAGACTGCTATTACAATTCACCTCACAAGACTTAAGAATTTACAACACTTGGAGCTTGAGCTTCTCTTTACTCACAGCCAGTGCCAGTAGTAGATCCCAGTCTCTGTTCTCGTCTCTCCAGTCAGCCATGCTGTCTATGTCTGCCTCCCTGCCTGCATGTCTCCAGGTTGTGTGAATGTGTGTGTGAGTTCTGATAAGATGGTCTGACAGGCTTAGCTCTGACTGTCTTTCCTGCTGACCTGGCAGGGGGATTATCTGTAGTTTTCTCAGTTGTCTCAGATTCACTCAGTGTTTACTGAGGCTGAAGGCTTGGCCCACATCTCCCCTACTACTAGGGCTGCACAATTAATCTAATTCACATCGAAATCGTAATATTGACATGTGCAATATCCATATCGCAAGAGATCCATATTGCATGCAATATTTTGAAATGCCACTCAGCCACGTGTAACATCACTTTTTATAGTTTACTCCGTTTGTCGTCGCTCTCCTCTCCTGTTGCAGCTCCTTCCCACACACACCAAGCCCCACCCCTGTCACTCAAGCAGCGCAGTTCCTCCTCTTCTGTTAGATTCACTATAAGTTTGCATGTTGTTCTGTTAGGTCAAATGCTTTCCACTTTGCTTCTTATCATTCTATTTCTATGATTCCAACAGTTCACCCAAGTGTTTTGATCTACACTGAGTGTACAAAACATTAGGAATACCTTCCTAAAATTGAGTTGCACCCCCTTTTGTCCTCAGAACAGCCTCAATTCGTCGAGGCATGGTGTGTCAAAAGTGTTCCACAGGGATGCTGGCCCATGTTGATTCCAATGCTTCCCACAGTTGTCTCAAGTTGGCTGGATGTCCTTCGGGTAGTGAACCATTCTTGATACAGGAAACTGTTGAGCTTGAAACACCCAGCAGCGTTGCAGTACTTGACACATTCAAACTGGGGCATCTAGCACCTTCTACCATACCCTGTTCAAAGGCACTTAAATATTTTGTCTTGCCCATTCACCCTTTGAATGGCACACATACACAATCCATGTCTCAATTGTCTCAAGGCTTAAAAATCATTCTTATACCTGTCTCCTCCCCTTCATCTACACTAATTGAAGTGGATTTAACAGGTGACATCAATAAGGGATCATAGCTTTCACCTGGATTCACCTGGTCAGTCTATGTCATGGAAAGAGCAGGTTCCTAATGTTTTGTACACTCAGTGTATATTGCAAGTCAAATCGCGATCGCAATATTTGGTTAAAAAAATCGCAATTACATTTGTCACCCATATCGTGCAGCCCTACCTACTACCCATTCAAACTCCCCTACCACTATCCCATCCCCTATTCCAGGGTTTCCCAACTGGTGGACCGCGGTTGTTTTTCTTTGGCCCCTCAAGTTTTCTGAGCACATTTTTGTTTTATTGTTGGACATAAAATACTGTAAAACACCAAGAAATCAGCTCCAAGTCATTTTAGTTTTGGGAATCTGTTCTCAAGTATTCCCATGCATAATAGAGAGACACGTGATCGTATGTAAACAAGGTTTGAATTTATTCTGTTTTAGTCAAATATTATGTCTGTTTGGGCTTCTTGCGGTCAATTTGTAGTCTACAAATTATTTGTAATTATGTTCCGGCCCCCCAACCTTCCGCTCAAGAAAGAAACGGCCGGTGGCTGAATCTAGTTGATGATCCCTGCCCTATTCTATGCCAGTCTATTTTCACCTATTAGTTTCCTCTAGTTCGTCTTCTTACTGTCATCTACTAACTCTTGTTCACTGACTAAAAAGACAGCATTACCTTAGAAGCATAGAACCACAAAAAGAAAGGATGTTTTCAGACACAGATTTTCCAGGTGAAGGAAATGTCATCACATTGCAGCAAGATGAGCCACTAAGAAAATAAGATGTATTTCACAATGACTAATTATGGCCCTTGTGCATGAGACACAGCAGTAGCATCTTTGTGTGTGTCTTTGTGTGAGATCAGTTGAACTGCTTCAGGGTGTGTGAGTGACTGTGTGTGTGTGGGGGGGGAGCTGCTGTATAATGCAGTGTGCACATGTCCTGAATGACCTCACTCGTGCTGATTCTGTCAGTTTCTGTTTAGACTCAGGGGTTCAAAGTGAATCTTTTATAGATTACTCTCTCACAAAAATCTTGGGAAACTGGCTCACATTGTCTATTATAAGATCTGGTCTGTGTAGTCAATGGAGTAGCCAGTCCATCTGTAAGCCTACCAGAGTATCTCATATAAACTGCCTTATAGCATAGTCTTTCTGGTACATCATCCTCTTTATCTTCCGCTATATAGTAGTTGAGGTGTGTTTGTGTGTGAGTTGCAGGTCTTTATCAGATGGCCTTTGACCCTACTGCAGCCATCCCATCTCTCCTGAATGATTGAGCTTATCTGTCCCACTTAAACATCCCTTCTCACATTTCCTCCCTCCTCCCTTCCCCCCCTCTCTTTCTCTCCCCTTCCTTCCCCCTCTCCCTCTCCTCAAATAGACATTAGTGCATGTGGACCAGATGTCTCATTTCACACTCTGTGATTCAGGCCCACATGTCTGTTAGTTAGGGGAGGAGAGCTCTGTGTTTGTCAGTGGAAAAGAGCTACAGGCGTACAGACCAGAAGCACCAGGAGCCCCTTTATGCGGGGCAAGGTGATGAGAGGAGAGGAGCGAGGGGTCTGGTCTGGCTGGGCTAAGCAGGGGAGTGCAAAAGAGTCCTGTCAGGATGTCTGGGGCCAGCTGCTGCCCCAAGGGTCATTTTTGGTTGGGCATTAGTATGTTGACAGGAAGAGAGAGGAGAGATAAAAGCCAGGAATGTTAAGAATCTCCTGGAAAACGTGTCCTGTGTGTCCATCTGTATGTCTGTCCCCATAGCCCTGTCAACCTGTCTCGCTCTCTAACTGCAGTTACTGTACTTCCGTTCCCTCCCTGTCTGTTTTTTCTCTTCACCTGCCTCTTGTTCTCTCCCTCTCTGTCCCCCCCACACTGCTCAGTTATGTTCCCGTTATGAAAGAGGGGAAGGAAGAGGGGGGTCAGCCAGCCAGCCATCCATCCATGCAGCTCTAGGTCGTCAGGGACAGGGTCTATTTATGGAGAGTGCGTTTCCAGAGATCATGCGGACCAATATTTAATTAAAACTGAGAGGAAGGCTAATTGGGTTGGACTTGCCCTCTGGGGGTGGGGTAACTACTGTAGAGAGACTATCATTGGCGAAACTGTCCGCTAGTTTGGACCACAGAACAGCCACTGTCACAACTAACTGTATGTGGTATGTCGACTGTTGCTGTCCTGTGATTTTGACCATGATGAGTTACCATGAACATTAGCTGTAATTTGGCTTGCATCCTCTTTGGAGCAGCTCTATGGTGTTTGGTTAGTGCCCTGTGTTCTGGCTGGGCTGTTGTGGCTCTTTGTGCAGCTGAGGTGGAGTGTTTGGTGAGAGAGGGGAGAGGGGCCAGGGGGTGTAATTGATCCAGGACCGCAGCAGGAGGGGGATGGAGGGAAGATGAGCTGGGGGTTGGGTTTTAGATGGTAGGTAAGGTGACTGGTTCTGGTTCTTTGTGGTAATAATGGGCCTATAAAGGATAATAGATAAATGGACAGTTATCACGTTGTGATTGATGTTCTTTCTCGTCCATGTGTCAGTGTTTAGTTATTCATTTCCCTTCATTTGTTTTTCTAGCCAACATCAGCAGTCACACTCACCCTCAAATTAACAAAGGACTAGGAGGCTCTAGGCTAGTGACTTGAGCTAAAAGCTGTTCAGCTGCTTGCTGCATTTCTATACCAGGATTACAATAGAGTTCATATTGCATTTTTGCAAGATAGTTATTTAAAGTGTCCTGTGTTTTTTCTAATCAAGTGAACTCCGATCCTAATTCTGTCATCCCCAGTGTCTAGTTAAACCCAAAACGCAGATTAGTATCCCAGGACCCAGACTCAGAACAGGGCCTCTCTCTATCTGGGACTTGTAGATCAATTTTACATGCATGAGAGGCAGAGAGAAACAGGAGATCCCCAGTGCCAGATTTCGTGGCCACAGAGAGGGGAGGGAAGATGATGTGTGTGACTGGCTTCCATTAAAATGCCTTCGTAACTGCTATCAGGCTCCAGAGTATGTCATTTGCAGGCACTCTGTCTGCTCTGTTTTAGCTACACGCCCCTGACCCTCTGTTGCCCTCCACCTATTCCCCCATAGAAGCGTAGGAGATGCCTGGGTGCCCCTCTTACCTCCCACCCCCCTCCTGGTTTGGGTGACCTCCTCCAGCACAGGCCTGCGTGCTGACAGGTGTACATTTACCCAGCAGACAGTGGGTGGGTTTGGTATGTCTGGTATCTCCTGGTTAAACAGTGTGTTTGAAGGGGGCAGGGGGAACCTGTGACCTAGTGCTGTTAGTCAGCCAGCGGTGAGCTGAGCAGTCGTCTTGGTATGGAGGAACTGCCCAGAGTCTATACCTCAAAGAGAGGGTTTGTGTGAGGAGTGAAGGTTAAGAGACACACTGTCTGGAATCTGAGGATTTCACAACTGGCCAGGACAACCTGACAATTATCAGGGACTCCACAGAGTCATCATAATTTGTAGTGGCAAAATATTTGGTTGTATTGCTGTATTGTATGCAGAGCGGAACACATACAACCTCACTAATCATCAGTCAGTCTGTCATTATCAGGCAATTTGTGTTTCCATCAGGAGTGTGACACTAAAGACTTGGGGCGAGCAGAATCAACAACCTCTGCATCATCAAGACAGTTGCTTTGTGAGGTGTTAAAGTTCATAGTTAATCATAGTTATGTAAATGCCAGCTGAAAAGTACCAGTGGCCTGGTATTGGCCCCAAGTTAAAGCAGGTCAGCCGGAGCCATGGCCCAGTGAGACACGGGTGCCGTCCCGCGTACGTGGAAACAGAAAAGTATGAGCCTTTTGGGTAAAACACTGGGGTAAATCTCAGATGGAAACTCGACATACAGTACCAGTAAAAGGTTTGGACACACCTACTCATTCAAGTTTTATTTTTTTAAAACTATTTTCTACATTGTAGAATAATAGTGAAGACATCAAAACTATGAAATAACACATATGGAATCATGTAGTAACCAAAAAAGTGTTAAACAAACAGCCACCCTTTGCCTTGATGACAGCTTTGCACACTCTTGGCATTCTCTCAACCAGCTTCATGAGGTAGTCACCTGGAATGCATTTCAATTAAAAGGTGTGCCTGCTTAAAAGTTAATTTGTGGAATTTCTTTCCTTCTTAATGCGTTTGAACCAATCAGTTGTGTTGTGACAAGGTAGGGGTGGTATACAGAAGATAGCCCTATTTGGTAAAAGACCAAGTCCATATTATGGCAAGAACAGCTAAAATAAGCAAAGAGAAACGACAGTCCATCATTACTTTAAGACATGAAGGTCAGTCAGTACGGAAAGTTTCAAGAACTTTGAAAGTTTCTTCAAGTGCAGTGGCAAAAACCATCAAGCACTATGATGAAACTGGCTCTCATGAGGACCGCCACAGGAAATGAAGACCCAGAGTTACCTCTGCTGCAGAGGATAAGTTCATTAGAGTTAACAGCACCTCAGATTGCAGCCCAAATAAATGCTTCACAGAGTTCAAGTAACAGACATATCTCAACATCAACTGTTCAGAGGAGACTGCGTGAATCAAGCCTTCATGGTCGAATTGCTGCAAAGAAACCACTACTAAAGGACACCAATAATAAGAAGAGACTTGCTTGGGCCAAGAAACACGAGCAATGGACATAAGACCGGTGGAAATCTGTCCTTTGGTCTGATGAGTCCAAATTTGAGATTTTTGGTTCCAACCGCCGTGTCTTTGTGAGACGCAGAGTAGGTGAACGGATGATCTCCGCATGTGTGGTTCCCACCGTGAAGCATGGAGGAGGAGGTGTGATGGTGTGGGGATGCTTTGATGGTGACACTGTCAGTGATTTATTTAGAATTCAAGGCACACTTAACCAGCATGGCTACCACAGCATTCTGCAGCGATATGCCATCCCATCTGGTTTGCGCTTAGTGGGACTATAATTTGTTTTTCAACAGGACAATGACCCAAAACACACATCCAGGCTGTGTAAGGGCTATTTGACCAAGGAGAGTGATGGAGTACTGCATCAGATGACCTGGCCTCTACAATCACCCGACCTCAACCCAATTGAGATGGTTTGGGATGAGTTGGACCGCAGAGTGAAGGAAAAGCAGCCAACAAGTGCTCAGCATATGTGGGAACTCCTTCAAGACTGTTGGAAAAGCATTCCTCATGAAGCTGGTTGAGAGAATGCCAAGAGTGTGCAAAGCTGTCATCAAGGCAAAGGGTGGCTACTTTGAACAATCTCAAATATAAAATATATTTTGATTTGTTTAACACTTTTTTGGTACTACATGATTCCATGTGTTATTTCATAGTTTTGATGTCGTCACTATTATTCTACAATGTAGAAAATAGTAAAAATAAAGAAAAACCCTTGAATGAGTAGTTGTGTCCAAACTTTTGACTGGTACTGTAAATGAGTATTAGCTAGCTGGGGGTTGATGTGGTTATGGTGGAAAGGGAGGCGGTGGGGCGCCCCCTGCTGGGACAGTGGTGGTAGTGCTGCTGTTGCTCTGCTGCTGGTGTGGTGGTCCTGCTGGAGCATACCAGGCAACCTGCCCTTTATCCTCCCCACAGCACTAGAGCAGTCACTCCCAAGCACAGCTCTGAATATGCCAGATGCTCACTCATTAATCACAGTAACGTGTGTGTGTGTGTGTGTGTGTGTGTGTGTGTGTGTGTGTGTGTGTGTGTGTGTGTGTGTGTGTGTGTGTGTGTGTGTGTGTGTGTGTATTATCATCTGTAAACTAATAGATCATATAGTCAAACCAACAACATGCTGAATGATTCTAATGTCAGGGTGGGAAGAGAGGGTAAGAACGATTAGTGAGAAAGAGAAGGGGAGAGAGGAAATGTTTTATTCCCTCTGACTTAATGCTTACTCTCTGGCAGATACGCTTTTGACCTTTCCCAATGAGACAATGAATCAGCTTTATTTCCTGTGCTGCAATTCTCTGGGACAGAAATTATTAGACTATGCCACTGCAGGGTGTGTGTGTGTGTGTGTGTGTGTGTGTGTGTGTGTGTGTGTGTGTGTGTGTGTGTGTGTATGAGTTGTTTAGGTGTATGCATACTGCATAGCCTGATGGAAGCTATATGCTGAATCCCATCATTGTGACAATGATGTAACTGACGTCAGATCGTGCATCTCCTCCCATAGGTGAGTCTGGATTAGGGAAATCCACGCTCATCAACTCCCTCTTCCTGACTGACCTGTATTCCAAGGATTACCCTGGCCCATCCCTACGGATCAAGAAGACTGTGCAGGTAGCCTACACCCCCCCCCCCCCCCAACACACCCACACCCCCTCCTCCACATGTGGAAGTTCAACACAAGCAAAGGCCAAAGAGCACACAGCAATCAGGCCTATGCAAACAAACCCAATAACCACTGGATGGTCACAGTGGCCAGGCCAGAGTAACACACCCAGAGCACCAGCAGCCAATGATAGAGCCCACAGTACATTGTCCTTATATGGCCTTGATAAACAGAAGAGGGACAGATGAAGAGGCTCCATCTGGACGACCAGGAGGTGGTGGGGGGGGGCTAGTTAAGGGTGTTTGGAGAGGTTTGTGTGGCCTCTGTTTAGGATGGGGACAAGGAGGGGGAGGAGAAGGGGGGAATTTAGACTCAGGGCCTCTGGTTCCTCTTGGGGCCTGAAGGGGTCAGTAGGAGGTTAGGAATGTTCCCATGAAACAACACCCAGTGGTGACTTTCCCACCAAACACAAGACTCCCATCTCGGAGGCATCCTGGGCCTCAGCTTACTGTAATAACCTCCTGTCTATGTGATGTATATGCAAAGGCACACAAACACACACACACACACACACACACACACACACACACATACATACACACACCAGGGCGGTGCTTGGCTGCTATATTTGGGTTTTATCTCCATCACACTGAGAGCACTGATGTGGGAGTTAGTAACCATGGTGAGTCATAATCTCCTGAATTAGAACCACACTCATCCAAAGCTGTTTCAAGAAATGAGCTCGTTCGTGAGCAAATGTGTGACTTCATTTTGAATGTAGACCGAAGTAAGCTGTTTTGCAGATTTGTTGAGGCCTGAGATTCCTGGTTGTGTTTCTGGGGTCCCCGTGGTTCCTGCTGATGTGTTTGATCCTCCATTGAAGAGTGCGTCCAATGTTTAGAAATGGAGCTGTTGGGGTAGGCCAAAGCCACAGTGTAAATGTAGAGGGGTAGACTTGGGCCCAGTGAGCTGTGTGCGGCTGTCTGCTGCGGTTGCCGTCGGCTGAGGGGGAGAGACGGGGAAGAGTATTTATATTCCAGAACAATCTCTTATGTCTGTCAAATGGTCACATTCTGTCTACTCAGATTTCACTCAATTGATGGGTGCACATTTTGGGGAGTTTTGTTCCTCTGTTTCTCTTTCACTGAAATGGATTTAAAAGCAGATATGCAGACACACACACACACACACGCTTACAAAAGTATTTTGAGTGCTTGATATATGCCCTGCTAGAAAAGAATGTGTATATAAACTAAAGTGATTTGCGAAGGCAAAGAATGTGTTTTTGAGTGTTTAGAGAGACTGAAAGAGGTCAACCCAAAATAACTACCCTTGTGAAAGTATGCAGCAGCCGAACAGAGAGTAGCTGAAACAGACCGCAGCAGGAAGGGAATGATGCATTTGTCTCCTAAACCGTGAAAAATCTACCAGCACCATATCACTGTGTCACAGCTGCCATTCTGATCCAGGACTAACATGATTAAGCTATAGATGATCCATAGTGTATGGGGGAGCTGAGGGATACAATGGGAGGTATGGAGTTATGTTTTAGAGCCACTGTGTTGCTGTTTTGCAGGTGGAGCAGTCCAAGGTTCTGGTGAAGGAAGGGGGTGTGCAGCTCACTCTCACCATCGTTGATACACCAGGGTTTGGAGATGCAGTGGATAATAGTAACTGGTGAGTAGTAGTGAGTATTGTGAGTGAATTTGAGCATGTATGAATGATATGGTGTAGTTTGTATGTTGTGTAGGAGTTACATACGATATTCTCTCTGCCTCAATGAGAGCCTACATGTAGAGTAACATTTCTACATAGAGTAAACAACATTTTCTTCTTTCTTTCTCTTTCTTTCTTTCTTTCTTTCTTTCTTTCTTTCTTTCTTTCTTTCTTTCTTTCTTTCTTTCTTTCTTTCTTTCTTTCTTCTCTCTCTCTCTCTCTCTCTCTCTCTCTCTCTCTCTCTCTCTCTCTCTCTCTCTCTCTCTCTCTCTCTCTCTCTCTCTCTCTCTCTCTCTCTCTCTCTCTCTCTCTCTCTCTCTCTCTCTCTCTCTCTCTCTCTCTCTCTCTCCCTCTCCCTCCTCTGTCCCTTTCATCATCCCCCTCTCAGCTGGCAGCCTGTCATTAACTTCATTGACAGTAAGTGTGAGGACTTCCTGAATGCGGAGTCCAGGGTGAACCGACGACTGATGCCAGACAACAGAGTTCACTGCTGCCTGTACTTTATCGCCCCCTCTGGCCACGGGTGAGTACTGACAGACCTTGGGGCAACAGTCCCTTTTTGATCATGCACCAGTACTACATTGATGTCATAGGATGTATAGTATATACTCTTTGATACCTATATATGAAGCCTATGCTACCCACCTTTCCTTGTCTCATAAAGAGACTTGTATGACGTGGAACACATTTTAAATTATAACAAATGTTGTTATACAGTATGTGTACTGTAATTATAACAAATGTTATTATACAGTATGTGTACTGTAATTATAACAAATGTTCTCTATGCTGCTTCTGAGTTAAGAGTGGCCATGTATTTCTATGTGCATTAACTCATTGTTGTATAAGTCATGACGTTATTGCTTCTACATGCTTTTGATCATGTGTATGTGTGCCTTTGCGTTTATCGATTATCTCTGCTTGCCTATGTATGTGAGCCCGAATGTGAACATGAGTGTATGGGTGGAGTGGAGTGGAGGCGTATGCGTGAGTTCACATATGTGAGTGGGAAGCGAGGCAGAGAGAGATGTAGGCTGCCAATGTTGTGACCCACAAGGTTGCATAACACCCACTAGACAGAGGATGAGATGGAAGCGCTCTCACCATCACATCACTGAGCCAGCCAATCAGGAGGAGGCAGCTAGCTGGCTGAGGAGCCCTGAGCTCAGAATCCCTGGGAATGGGATGCTTTATTTTCAGCCTAGAAAAACGCCTCAATAGATAGCCTCAATAGCAAATCAGCTAGGCCCACTTTTTGTGTTAGGATCTATCCAATCCTACACCTTTTAACTAATCAAATGATTGCTGTAATTACATGTAGCCATATAAGGAGGAGTACGGACACTGACGTGGTTGTCATTATATAAGATCAGGAAAATGTCCATTGTTAGACCGACACAAGGTAATGCATTAAGAGATCAGAGATCATGTCAGTCCTTGCCTCTGACCCCGGCTCCTGATAATGTGGAGACAAATTCAGAACATGACCTTCCTCCTCTGCCAGGTCTGTCTCTGTCTCTTTACCCACACTTCATATGCCCCCTTTTCTCCGGTGACCTGTAACAGCGGGTCTGTTGCTCTGTATCTCTACATTCCTAGAATACACAGCCTTCCCTACCACCCCCCATCATCCTTACTGCTTTGCCCCCTCCAGCCCTCCCCTCCAGTTCCTGGACAGAACTCACTCTCTCAGGCCACAGAGAAGAAGAGCCCCTTTGTCCACCTACTCCCTCACCAGCCAGAGTGGGAACATCACAGAGAATGACAAAGAGAATCCCTCATGATCCCACCATGACATAATTATTAGTGGTCGCTGACTGTAAAAAACAAAGACAGGGAAATACACTATATATACAAAAGTATGTGGACACCCCTTCAAATTAGTGGATTCTGCTATTTCAGCCACACCCATTGCTGACAGGGGTATAAAATCGAGCACACAGCCATGCAATCCCATAGACAAACATTGGCAGTAGAATGGCCTTACTGAAGAGCTCAGTGACTTTCAACGTGGCACCATCATAGGATGCCACCTTTCCAACAACTCAGTTCGTCAGATGTCTGCCCTGCTGAGCTGCCCCGGTCAACTGTAAGTGCTGTTATTGTGAAGTGGAAACATCTAAGAGCAACAACTGCTCAGCTGCGAAGTGGTATGCCACACAAGCTCACAGAACGGGACTGCCGAGTGCTGAAGCACGTAGCGCGAAAAGATCGTCTGTCCTCGGTTGCAACACTCACTACCGAGTTCCAAACTGCCTCTGTAAGCAACGTCAGCACAAGAACTGTTCGTCGGGAGCTTCATGAGATGGGTTTCCATGGCCGAGCAGCCGCACATAAGCCTAAAATCACCATGCGCAATGCCAAGCGTCATCTGGAGTGGTGTAAAGCTCGCCGCAATTGGACTCTGGAGCAGTGGAAACACGTTCTCTGGAGTGATGAATCACGCTTCACGATCTGGCAATCCGATGGACAAATCTGGGTTTGGCGGATGCCAGAAGAACACTACCTGCCCCGATGTATAGTGCCAACTGTAAAGTTTGGTGGAGCAGGAATAATGGTCTGGGGCTGTTTTTCATTGTTCGGGCTCTTAGTTCCAGTGAAGGGAAATCTTAACGCTACAGCATACAATTACATTTTAGATGATTCTGTGCTTCCAACTTTGTGCCAACAGTTTGGGGAAGGCCCTTTCATGTTTCAGCATGACAATGCCCCCGTGCATAAAGCGAGGTCCATACAGAAATGGTTTGTTGAGATCATGGTGGAAGAACTTGACTGGCCTGCACAGAGCCCTGACCTCAAGCCCATCGAACACCTTTGGGATGAATTGGAACGCCGACTGTGAACCAGGCCTAATCACCCAACATCAGTGCCCGACCTCACTAATGCTCTTGTGGCTGAATGGAAGCAAGTCCCCGCAGCAATGTTCCAACATCTAGTGGAAAGCCTTCCCAGAAGAGTGGAGGATGTTATAACAGCAAAGGGGGGACCAACTCCATATTAATGCTCATGATTTTGGAATGATGTTTGACGAGCATGTGTCCACATACTTTTGGTCATGTAGTGTACATAAGACAGTCAGTGTTTTCTTGCCAGTGATCCCTCTACTGGTGGCATCATTTAAAAAATTTTAATGCACTGTGGCAGTTTGAGCAGAACGTGTACTAACTATAGAGAATTATTCAGGACTGTGTCTCATCAAAGCATAGGTCAGCCTTCCCTGCCTGCCTGTGTTTGTCTGACTGTTGACTGTGTATCTGTATGACTGTGCAACAACAGAGCCTCAGAACATATTTTTTAACTGTGTAAATGCCTTGAAGGCTGAAGCCCCTGGACATTGAGTTCATGAAGCGTCTCCATGACAAAGTCAACGTGATCCCTCTCATCGCCAAGGCAGACACTCTGACACCTGAGGAATGCCAGCTGTTCAAGAAACAGGTGTGTGTGTGTTCATTATTTGTGTTTGCACAAACACAACATGTGTACCGGTATGTGTGTGGCAATTACTCATGTCATTTTCACCTTCAACTCAGATCATGAAGGAAATCCAAGAACACAAGATCAAGATCTACGAGTTTCCCGACACAGAGGACGATGAGGACAGCAAGCTCATCCGTAAGATCAAGGTAGTGTACAAAGAGAGTGAGAGAGACTGATACACTCAATGGTATCAGCCCACACTAGTCCCTATCTGTCATTGTTTATTCCTGTCAGTTTGATTATCTAATAGGTTGTCGATACTGTACAGGCTCACTGATTAACTGTCACTTCTCCCTCTGTCTCCCTGTGTGGCAGGAGCGGATGCCTCTGGCAGTGGTTGGCAGCAATGTGGTGATCGAAGTGAATGGCAAGAAGGTCAGAGGTCGTCAGTACCCATGGGGCGTGGCAGAAGGTAGGTTCAGCATGGGCCTGGCTGGGTTCTCTGTTCTCTGTCTGAGATGAGACAGTGGCATGGTATTCTGTGGGATGTTGTTCTGGAGAATGTTATTTATTAATGTCACTCACTGTGCCATGCAAGTGGATGAAGCACGGAAGTGTGGAGACCTAGTGTAGTAGGGAAAATGTGCATGGCCTCCCAGGAAACCCCCCCCAGATAGTGTGTCTGACAGGGATTCTGGAAAAGGGGGACAGGGTTCTTCTACTAGGGTATCATGGTCTCTCTGGCAGTAAACACTGTACTGTACCACTCCAGGGACTTCAGAGAGAGAGACTGTGTCACCCCTTTTTTCACCATTGGCCACAATGAATCGTTGTTGTTCTCCACTTGATTTTATTTTGTTTAAGTCCCCTGAAATACATTTTTATTTTATTTTGTTTAAGTCCCCTGAAATACATTTTTATTTTATTTTCAAGTGTTGCTCTGTGGTTGACCGTTTATCAGTCTTTCACTTTTTCCATTCTTTCTTTTCTCTTTTTTCTTTCTGTCTATTCTTTTCCATGACTGACAGAGGGCATTTTTGGTAAACAAAACCATCTCTCACATTTGATACCACTCTCCCTCAGGCTTTCCTCCCCTCTTTACCTTTTTGTTGCTGTGGCATTAGGTTGATGGTCAAAGTGGAGCTCTTACTAATTGAGAAACCTATAGGATGTTCAGTGCTGACGCTTCTCCTAGAATAGAGCAACATCACCCTCTAACTCATGTTTATAGGTGCCTGATTATCTTAAAGGGATACTTTGGGATTTTGGCAATGAGACCCTTTATCTACTTCTCCTGAGTCAGATGAACTTGTGGATACCATTTTTATGTCTCTGTGTCCAGTATGTGGCCATTGTGTGGCCACATACTGGACTAACGTTAGCACAATGGCTAGAAGTCTATGGCTAGAAGTCTACTGGACTAACGTTAGCACAATGGCTAGAAGTCTATGGGTATCTACTAACATGCTAGCAGATACCCATAGACTTCCAGCCATTGTGCTAATGCTAGTTAGCATTGGCTCGCAAAACTACCTCTAACCTTCTTCATACTGGACACAGAGACATAAAAATGGTATCCACAAGTTCATCTGACTCAGGAGAAGTAGATAAAGGGTCTCATTGCCAAAATCCCAAAGTATCCCTTTAATATTAAAAGTCATACCTTTTCCAGAACTGCATGATCTACCTTTATTTGTTTTAGCCATCATTTGGCCACTCATAAACACTCAATTGTAGACCTGTTAAGAGATACACTACCGTTCAAAAGTTTTGGGTCACTTAGAAATGTCATTGTTTTTGAAAGAAAAGCAATTTTTTTGTCCATTAAAATAACATCAAACTGATCAGAAATACAGTGTAGACATTGTTAATGTAGTAAATGGATATCTACATAGGCGTACAGAGGCCCATTATCAGCAACCATCAGTCCTGTGTTCCAATGGCATGTTGTGTTTGATAATCCAAGTTTATCATTTTAAAAGGCTAATTGATCATTAGAAAACCCTTTTGCAATTATGTTAGCACAGCTGAAAACTGTTGTGCTGATTAAAGAAGCAATAAAACTGGCCTTCTTGAGACTAGTTGAGTATCTGGAGCATCAGCAGTTGTGGGTTCGATTACAGAATCAAAATGGCCAGAAACAAATAACTTTCTTCTGAAACTCGTTAGTCTATTCTTGTTCTGAGAAATGAAGGCTATTCCATGCGAGAAGTTGGCAAGAAACTGAAGATCTCGTACAACGCTGTGTACTACTCCCTTCATAGAACAGTGCAAACTGGCTCTAACCAGAATAGAAAGAGGAGTGGGATGCCCCGGTGCACAACTGAGCAAGAGGACAAATACATTAGTGTCTAGTTTGAGAAACAGACACCTCACAGGTCCTCAACTGGCAGCTTCATTAAATAGTACCCGCAAAACACCAGTCTCAACGTCAACAGTGAAGAGGCGACTCCGGGATGCTGACCTTCTAGGCAGAGTTGCAAAGAAAAAGCCATATCTCAGACTGGCCAATTAAAATAAAAGATTAAGATGGGCAAAAGAACACAGACACTGGACAGAGGACGATTGGAAAAAAGTGTTATGGACAGACAAATCGAAGTTTGAGGTGTTCGGATCACAAAGAATAACATTTGTGAGACGCAGACCAAATGAAAAGATGCTGGAGGAGTGCTTGATGCCATCTGTCAACCATGGTGGAGGCAATGTGATGGTCTGGGGGTGCTTTGGTGGTGGTAAAGTGGGAGATTTGTACAGGGTAAAAGGGATCTTGAAGAAGGAAGGCTATCACTCCATTTTGCAATGCCATGCCATACCCTGTGGACGGGTATTTTCTCCTATTTTTCCTCCTACAACAGGACAATGACCCAAAGCACAGATCCAAACTATGCAAGAACTATTTAGGGAAGAAGCAGTCAGCTGGTATTCTGTCTATAATGGTATGGCCAGCACAGTCACCGGATCTCAACCCTATTGAGCTGTTGTGGGAGCAGCTTGACCGTATGGTACGTAAGTAGTGCCCATCAAGCCAATCCAACTTGTGGGAGGTGCTTCAGGAAGCATGGGGTGAAATCTCTTCAGATTACCTCAACAAATTGACAACTAGAATGCCAAAGGTCTGCAAGGCTGTAATTGCTGCAAATGGAGGATTCTTTGACGAAAGCAAAGTTTGAAGGACACAATTATTATTTCTATTAAAAATCATTATTTCTAACCTTGTCAATGACTACATTTCCTATTCATTTTGCTATATTTCCTATTCAAACTCATTTCATGTATGTTTTCATGGAAAACAAGTTCATTTCTAAGTGACCCCAAACTTTTGAACGGTAGTGTACATTCGCACAAACTTATTGTATACATAATATGTGAACATATACATATTTTGCATGCATGCTCTACAAACATTAACTTACGTATATATACTCTGTTGCTCTAAATCCTTGCACCATGATGCTGTTTGCTGGCACTCCCTCCCTGTTGTTCCCACAGGGGGTTGATCACACATACGCCATTGTATATTGATTCATGGAGCATTTTACAATAAGTTCCTTCCTGGTCACACATACTCCATTGTATATTGATTCATAGAGCATTTTACAATAAGTTCCTTGTCATGGGATAAGACATTTTTCACTGTTCTTGGCTCATTCAATGGAAATCTCCATGCAGGTATCATAATCTAACAATCATTAGTAGCTAAAGCACTCGGGCTTAAAACTCCTGATGGGCAGCTGACCCGATGCAAGAGCAGTAATCTTGCTCTCAATGTTGCTCTGTTGTTGTTTTAACGTCAGAGCACTGAAAAAAGTGAGGAGGCAACAACCATTCATTCCAGCGTACATCAGGAGTTTTCAGCCAATCGGCCGAGGGTGTATCTTTCCATTAGAGCTACAACCCTGCTTTATTGTGTCCCTATGACCCTGTGACCCCACCTCAACCAAACCCTCCTCCTCTCCTGTCCCATCACTGAGGCTGGCCCGCCCTGCCAGCCCTCATTCCCCTTCATGTAACCCCTCGTTCAGTAGACAGTCAGGGTGGACAGACACGGGTTACGGGGGTCACCTGGGCAGGACCTGGGCACCTGTGTGCCCTCCCCTCCCTCCCGTCAGAAGTCACTCAGGTAGGTGACAGCAGGGGCTCTATGCATGCACCTCACGGGTAAGGTGACCACCTCCTCGTCCTCTTCCTGAGATCCACAGCTGACAGCGTGATGCACGTTAGGCTTAGCCCCAGATAAGGTGGGGCCTGAGGGAGAGGAGCTATGTAGTAAAGGAGCCATGTTTTGATCAAGAGAGAGGAGAAATCCACATCCTCAGCAGCAGCACAGTGTCTCTGCGGTCCTTTTCCAGAATCCCATGTGATCTTTTAACCATGTATGTGTTTGACCAGAGAGACTGACTGGCTATCTAATCAGCTGAAATGTATGGCTTAGAGCAGTGGTCTGTCTGGTCCGTGACATGTTTGTCTGTCGGTCTGTTGACTACTCTATGTACTGTATACTACTGAATGTGTGTGTTTGAGCAGTGGTCCAGTGAAATGTGTCTCTGTCTTAGTGATAGTTTTAACCGTGTCTTTGTGTAAACAATAATGTGTCTGCTCAGTGAACAGTCTGACTGTCTGAGCATGGGTCATTTTGGCCAATGACTTTGTGAGTTGACTGTGTGTTTGACTACCTAACAGTCTCATCAGGTAATTACCTGTGATAAGAGTGTAGACTAGACTAGCTGAGCGACCCTGTGCTTTTTGGCTCCGTGAGTAGAAATTGTCCCTTTGATCCGAGAGCCTTGGTAATGTTGTTGTACCCCAATTACTGGGAATTCTGGGAACTGGTGTGTATTCTACCAGTACACAATAGACACAATAATGATGGATGGCGATGTGGTGAGATATATCTCTGTGGGTCTCTGACGTCTCTCTCTCTCTTCCTGTTTCAGTGGAGAACGGGGAGCACTGTGACTTCACTGTCTTACGGAACATGCTGATCAGGTGAGAAACAGAGGATACATGTCAATCTTTTTATTCATCCATTATTGTCAAAGTGATTATACCAAAGTATTTACAGTGATATAATTATTAGAGACATAACTTCCCCAATTCTCTCCTGTAGGACCCATATGCAAGATCTGAAGGATGTGACCAACAACGTCCACTATGAGAACTACCGCAGCAAAAAGCTTGCTGCCGTAACTTGCAATGGAGGAGTGGACACCAGCAAGACCAAGAACCAAATGACCAGGTAGGAGAGATACATTAATGATCAGAGGAAATACCACAGATCTGATATGTTGAATAGTAATCAGACAGACTGAGAAATAATCTAAAATATGCTGTAAAGCTTATTTCATAGATTAACCTGACATTTGAGTCATTGTCATACTGTCATTAAGCGACAGTGACAAGACTGTATTAGTTGTGATGTGCTTCAGTAATCACTGGTCACTGTTAGTGATTCTTGATGTTTGGTCCCTCACCTTTGACCTGTAGGAGCCCCCTGGCCCAGATGGAGGAGGAGCGGAGGGAACATGTCATGAAGATGAAGAAGATGGAAACAGAGATGGAGCAAGTGTTCGAGATGAAGGTCAAGGAGAAGAAACAGAAACTGAAGGACTCTGAGGCAGAGGTGTGTGTATGTGTGTGTGGGCATGTGGACCAATAGGGAGACATAAGGACAGGAGATGTAGAGAGCCTCAGTCCATTTGGGTGCGCATCTGTGTCTGTTTTATTCACGAGTAACACATTTGCCACCCTTCTCAGCTGGAGCGACGCCATGAGCAGATGAAAAAGAACTTGGAGGCTCAGTATAAGGAACTGGAGGAGAAGAGGCGCCACTATGAGGAGGAAAGGTCAAACTGGGAGGCACAGCAACGTATACTGGAGCAGCAGAAACTTGATGCTTCTAAGTGAGTGGCTGAAATATTTACTCATCCTTGCTCTTTTTCTCTCAGACAAACATATAGTACGTTTTGTCTATTTCTCTCAATGTAATGCAACTCTGAAATATTAAATATAATATTCAATAATTCCCTTTTCTCTTTGTCTCTTTTTACAGGACCATGGAAAAGAACAAAAAGAAAGGAAAAATATTTTAAGAGTTGAACCTATTCCTCCAATTAAATATTGCAAACTCGTTTTTACATCCCTTTTGATGCTCACACAATCTATGACCCTCAAACCAAATACACTACACACACGCGCAAATAAGCCGTGTTCACACTGTACTTAGCCCAGGGCTAAGAGAGTGTTCACGCTTGCACATTCTAAAGTGGGTTAGCACCAACCCAGGGCTAGCTGACCCTATTGTACTATTTAGACATTCCATACCAACATTCCAAATGTGTGCTCCTCTCTTACATGCAGTACATGTCATACATGGACCTCACACATGCTTCTCACTCTCATTCAGTACATACAACACACCCCAATTTCACACTCATACACCACTATACACGCACACAGCCACATCCCTCTTTTGGGTGGTCTGCCAAAACCGTAACCTTTTATGCCTATTCTTGACAAGGAGGAAATGACGTCCCTCTGATCTTTGGAGTTTTACACATGGCAGGCACCATGCATAGCCATCCTTTATACGAGTGTACTACTGTCTGTTCTCTAGTCTAGCTTGCTCGCCTATTTCTTCCAGCAGAGGCAGCTCAAGACCATTCACAAGCACACTCCATTGTGACATATGTAAACGCAATTACATACACTCTGACAGTCCCTGAGCACCTGGGACATGTGCATGTTAAACACACACTTGTAGGTGATTATTAAGGGTTTGAGTCAGGTGGGAGTGTACAAGAAACAGGAAAATAATTGTGTGGAATAATGACAGTGAAAAGCTAAGTCGAGATGAAAAAGCCAGGTTCAGAAAAGGGGGTGACCTTCTCAAATGTGTGTGTACTTGTGTGTGTGTTGGTGTCTGTGTGTGTGCACGTGCCTGTGTGTGTATAGCTGTAAACCATGTGTTTGTGTCTTCTGTTTTACTAATAGAAGACACATTTAACGGTTAAACAGTAACATTGTCAGTGTCATAGCAACATTCTCTGGATACTGAAGCAGATAATTATGTCCCTATTATATAGATGATGTTACACAAATCATATGGGTGTCTAAAACAATGATAACCCTGATTATGGCAATGTCTTATATTGTGACGTGATGGATTTTGTGGAAGCCCTAAACCTAAAGCCCTATCTATCCCTTGTCCTCTCTCCCTGTCTCGTCCCCTGTTCTAAAGACTGTGCCGAGAGCTCTATAAGCATGGGTTTGTCCCAAACGCGTGGTGAGACTCTGACAGAGTCACACTGTGTGGTACCTCTAAACCCTTACCTCTCTGAGGTTTGTCACGTTTTATTTTAATATATAATGTATGTATGGTTGGACAACTAAGATCCCTTGAACCCAGTAGGATCATTAAGTGGTTCAACATTCATTATTTTAGTATAGTCTTGATTTTACTAACCTCTAGAATCTTAAAAGATGCACTTGAAGACATGCAAAAGGGACACAGAAAATACACAGATACATCCAACACGCATCTAACCCCTGTCATTTTGTTCTGGTTCACATACATAATGGAAATGACTGTAAATTGTAATATACTTCACAACTGAACACAAACTCAAAATCCCAGAAGACAACCTCTGACCCAACCTACACTGCCTTCACGAGCCACACACTCACACACACACACAATATGACTCTATGCCAAGTGTATACTTTCTCAGGACCAGTCTCTTGTTGCAGGTCTCTGAGTTGTAATAGTCCATGGTCTGAGAAGTCTTAAAGGCTCTGTTGCAGGTCTCTGAGGTGTAATAGTCCATGGTCTGAGAAGTCTTAAAGGCTCTGTTGAGCTAAGGTCTGAGACAAACCTTTCCTAAATCGTTCTTTAACCACTCCCCTATCCAACCGTGTTAAAGGTAGTCATAACTTTAGGAGTTGTTGTTTTTGTTATTGTTTTTTTTAAAATATATGTACGCTGTTTTCAGCTTTATTCTGTTCTTCATTTTATTATCATCTGTTCTCTCTATCTAACTGTACATTATTAATATTAAAGATGAGGTCATGCTTAAGTGAAACGTTTCCTCTCCTTTTATTTAAGCAGTGGATTCTCACATACAGTACATTTACACACATAAAAACATGCATGTGCATCTTAACACACGCCTATCAATTCCATATATTGCTAAATAGTAATTGCTGCATTCAAAGTGATAAACATTTCAGTCTCTTACTGTTAAAAAGTGTTATAGGAAATAGAGTAGTCTTCATGGAGCTTGTGACGCTTGAGTCATGATGACGAGGATGTCAAGGATAACTGCTACCCTCAATGCCTCTACCTGTGGCCACAGCTGCTGGCTGCTTAAGCCGGTTGAAGGCTTTCTGTACCCACGGCTCACTCGACTGGAAGCAAATCTCTTTCCCCTTGACAGTTTTGACCCTGTAGTAGAGAAATAATGGTACAAAGAAAAGGAGAAAAATCAGATTGGTACTAATCCTCAAAAAGAAAGGAGGACCAAGGCACTCTTCATATAATTAATTAAAATGCCTTTATTTGTATGGCATGTTCAATGTAAACAAAGTTTTAAAATTCTGAGGCGTTTCGGCTGCATGGCCTTCGTCAGGGAGTACTATTCCATTTATGACTGTTGCAAGTCAGTGAAAGTCACCAGTTCTTTAGTCTTCCATAATTGAGACAATGCTAGGGCCTCAAACTAAGCATTTGTGCTGTTGGACTGTGGCATCAGTGGAAGAAGAACAAACACTTACACAAATGCTGTTAAGGGGCAGCCACTGTGAGTCTTCTTGATGGAGTCAATCTTATTGAAGGGCACTCTCACTTTGAAGAAGCTGAAACAGCAGCTTTCAGGTGATGTCTGCAGTCCAAGAGCTGTGGGGGGATAAGATGGGTCAATTAGAACATCCTTATGACTATTTCCTAGCATAAGCCATAAGGCAACCAAGCCAAGATAAGCATGACAATATCTTACAGGTATATAATCAAGATCATGAAAGGATAACCTATCCAAGTGCCCCTATGAAGAGGGCATATAAGCACCCACTGGGGTTACATCCTTCTGTTAATGCACAGTCCTTATGAAAACGTAATGAACTTACGGATAGCATAGGAGTGGAACACTGTCAGCAGCAATAACCCAAGAGCCAAGCAGGTAGTCTTCATGATGGTTTGAGATGTGTCGAAGGTCTGGCTTTTGCCCTGTTGTTGTCTCGGTTCGTCTGTAGTCTGAGTCCATAAGGGTTACATCTCCCCATATAAATACTGTCCAGATGCATGGTGGAACTTCCAGAATATTTCGTTGAAGAGTGGGTGCCATTACAAACTACCATTACAATCTCAAAATGTCCCTACACCCCCATAGCATGCCAAGTTAACCACTACTGATCAATGTCTATAGTCTTTATATTCACTTCCTTTTAGAGAGGTAGGGGACTCTATAAATATGATGGTGTGAAGATAAGATTCAATGCAGTGCCACCACAGTGCTTACCGCTTCTCTTCAGCAACCCTCTGTCAGTGGAAAGCGGATGACGAATCATCACAAGAAGTGGATCAAGCGGTAATGGGTCATACTGTATGACAGAAAAGTTCTGCTAAAAATATATTTCCCTCCTACTGTATTTGATCAGCTATTTGAAACCATGCCATCATCAAACAACATCCATTCAGCAGTCCTGGAAGAAGCTGAATCTTCAGATGTGTGACTTTGTATGTTGTTCTCTTGTATTATTTAGTTATTTAGTTTAGTAATAGATCAAATATGGCTATACAATCACAATTACCGCAAGCCTTAAAGCGGCAATCAGCAGTTAAAACAATAACATGGATGGGGTTGGAGAAATGTAACCACTCTCAAATTCATAGACAGAGCTATGTATTTATGCAAGGACTTGACCGTCCATGATATCAAAATTATAGTTTTAACCATGTTTTGAGGCTATATAGGGTTTGTTTACATTCACTTCGTTTACAAACATTGGAGTAAAACACGCTTATATTTTGGTTTCTGATGGGGTAAGACAGTTGAACTAAGCTACATATCATTATAAGTCCAAAAATGGATGTAGTAACTGCAGATTGTCACTTTAACTGAATTAATTGAAACAAAGTATTCACACCCCTTGACTTTTTCCACATTTTGTTGTGTTACAGCCTGAATTTAAAATGAATCAAATGTAGTTTTTTTTTGTCACTGGCCTACACACAATACCCCATAATGTCAAAGTGGAATTGTGTTTATTTTTTATTTTTACTAATTAATAAAAAATGAAAAGCTGAAATGTCTTGAGTCAATAAATAAGTCAACCCATACAATTATCTGTAAGGTCCCTCAGTTGAGCAGTGCATTTCAAACACAGATTCAACCACAAAGACCAAGGAGGTTTTCCAATGCCTCGCAAAGAAGGGTACCTATAGGTAGATTTTTTAAAAAAACATTTAAAAAAATAAAAATAAAACATTGAATATCCCTTTGAGCATGGTGAAGTTATTAATTACATTTTGGGTGGTGTATCAATACACCCAGTCACTTCAAAGATACAGGTGTCCTTCCTAACTCAGTTGCCAGAGAGGAAGGAAACTGCTCAGGGATTTCACAACGAGGCCAATGGTGATTTTAAAACAGTTACGGCTGTGATAGGAGATCACAGCCGAAACTGTAGGTAATGTTTCAGGAGCGCTCCCTCACCTTTTTCAATTTGAGAATACATGGAACTGGTAAAACTATTTCTGGAAAATGTATTCTGATACATTCTAAATAAATTATATTTAATTACCATGAAAAACCATAGAATGATAAACCAAATAAATATGTAGGTTATAGCAGCCTAGAGGTAGGTAAATGGTGGTTTCTTCCCTGTCTTCTCTCTGGCAGTGGCGAGAATGATGAAGATCTGTAGGCTACGTGTGCACTGCAGAGGCCCGTTGGAGGCTTGACAACTTTGGCCAATCAGAACATTTAAAAAATATATATGAATTTCACCGTGTCTGCCTTAATGTTCATAAAACTCCAGCGACCCCCTCTTACACAGAGGAACCCAGAGTGAGATGTGACCACTTGGTTACAGCGACACCGTTCTACCGAGGACATCCAAACCAGAATGGCCACCGCAAAGCCCAAGGAAGCTGACCCTCCCTGGAAGTTGCTGTAGCCCTGTTTGGGATATTTAGCTTAAATTGGCTATTGGTTGAGACGCAGGGCCCGTTCTAGCTTGGTATGTCAAGGTGGGAAATTGGAAATATGAATTGGGCCAAGTTGGAGGTAATAATGCATTTAGGTTATAGTTTATTGAGATGCATGAATACACCACACCAAAAGCTTGATTTTATGGCTGTGTTAAAACAAATTATTTCCTGCAATTCTATGTAGTAATGACTTATGTTCACTACTTGGTCAATTGATTTGATGATTTAATCTATGTAAATACATTTTATGAATTGATAGTTCACCTCTCTGTTTTCTTTTATTCTGTAATAGGGTATATTGTAACCATGTGTTAAAGCTAATCAAATCATAGTTTATGTATGATACAGTGTAGTGCGGTAGTGGTGCGTGGGTAAAATCACTGGGGAAGCCCAGTGGTTTTTGCCCTAGCACTACACAGCTGATTCAAATAATCAAAGCTTGATGATGAGTTGGTTATTTGAATCAGCTGTGTAGTGCTAGGGGAAAAAACTAAACGTGCACCCAGGGGGGCCCAGGACCAAATTTGGGAAACCCTGGATAGCATAGTAGGTCTATAACTTTACTGTTCAACCAAAAACACCTCCTAATTTCTAATAAGATTATAATAGTTTGTTAACACCATCTGCTCTAATTCGCTCACGAAACAGTAATTCAAAAATATGTAAATGCTTAGGCTATTTACATGAAACTGATTGATATTAATCAAATGATTTGTATGCAGATGCAGTTTCACCAGTAAAACGTGAATAATTATCATTCACGATTGACAGTGATGATGGCCTATTTTGAAATTAGGTATGTTTTAGGGTATTAAAAAGATAACATATTTTTTAAACAATATGTGTGGACATAGGCAGACGTTGCAATTGGAGAATGCTTTTTATGCATATTCTATAACAGGGCTCTCCAACCCTGTTCCTGGAGAGCTACCATCCTATAGGTTTTCATTCCAACCCTAATCTAGCTCACCATTCTAATAATTAGCTAGTTTATAAGATTAATCAGGTTAGTTACAACTGCGGTTGGAGTGAAACTCTACAGGAAGGTAGCTCTCCAGGAACAGGTTCGGAGAGCCCTGCAATGATAGGCTATTCAATAGGCGGTACAAGCGTTGATTGAGGAAATTATGACGTAAGGAAAAAAAAAAGTGCGCTCCCTCACCTAAAAAAAATAGCACTACACCCCTGCTGAGGATGGATCAACAACGTTGTAGTTACTCCACAATACTAACCTAATTGACAGAGTGAAAAGTAGGAAGCCTGTACAGAATAAAAATATTCCAAAACATGCATTCTGTTTGCAACAAGGCACTGAAGTAATACTGCAAAAAATGTGGCAAAGCAATATACTTTTGTTCTGAATACAAAGTGTTATGTTAGAATAGCGGTGGCTGCATCATGTTATGGGTATGCTTGTAATCTTTAAGAACTGGGGAGTTTTCCAAGATTAAATAGAAACTGAATAGAGCTAAGCACAGGCAAAATCCTATAGGAAAACCTGGTTCAGTCTGCTTTCCAACAGACACTGGGAGATGAATTCACCTTTCAACAGGACAATAACCTAAAACATAAGGCCAAATCTACACTGGAGTTGCTTACCAAGAAGACAGTGAATGTTCCTGAGTGACCGGGTTACAGTTTTTACTTAAATCTACTTGAAAATCTATGGCAAGACCTGAAAATGGTTGTCTAGCAATGATCAACAACCAATTTGAAAAGAATAATGGGCAAATGTTGCACAATCCAGGTGTGGAAAGCTCTTAGAGACGTACCCAGAAAGACTCGCAGCTGTAATTGCTGCCAAAGGTGCTTCTACAAAGTATTGACTCAGGAGTGTGAATACTTATGTCAATTAGATATTTCATTTTCATTTTCAATAACTTTGCAAAAATGTTATCAATTCTGAATTCAGGCTGTAACACAACAAAACGTGGAATAAATCAAGGGGTATGAATACTTTCTGAAGGCACTGTATATGCATAGTCAAAGTAGGTCTACTGTATGACAATGATTTTAATTTTGTCAAATGATACCCATGACGTTAGGAAACCACCAAGCATGTTCTCTATTATTTGTCTTTTTTGGGGGGGGCGGGGGGTGTGAAAAGGTCAGCGTAGGACATTGTTTTCCTCTTTTGCAAAAGTCTGTGGTGTGGAGCTATCTGTGTCAAGTGGAGATGGTACAGACAGCAGATCTTATCAGATATTTTCACATGCATACAGTAGGATTTTCTACAAAGTTCTTATCAGGCTGACTCACACACTCAAACACATTTTCAACCCTCACCAATTTCCACAGACAGTTCATCATTGATATTCTGCAATAATGTGAAGGAGATAATTCTAGACCTCACATATATGTTCAATAAATGTTAAATAAATGTAGAGAATGTGTTTTGTTTTGGACTTGTATTAGGTTTTGGTTGTAAATTGCAATTAGACTAAATTTACAACCCAGTGTAGACTGCAAAATGTTGATGACACTGACTCACATTATCAACTAATTAAGTTAGTTAGATAGATTAGATATGAATTTATGGAAGTTCATCATCTAGTTAATCATCTAAGATACTTACAGTAATTTTCCACCTCTCCTTGTCCCAGTCTGTAATCCCCAGATTATTACCATCATTCCTGTTGACAAGAACTCTAAGGCTTCATACCACAATGACTACCACCCTGTAAAGTAAAGTAATTTGAAAGGCTGGTTATGGCACACATCAACTCCATCACTCCAGACACCATAGACCCACTCCAATTTGCATACCGCCCCAACAGATCCATAGACAATGCAATCTCAATTTCCCTCCACACTGCCCTCACCCACCTAGAGAAAAGGAATACCTATGTGAGAATGCTGTTCTTTGACTACAGCTCAGCGTACAACACCATTGTCCCCTCCAAGCTCTTCACCAAGCTTAGGACCCTAGGACTGAACACCTTCAACTGCAACTGGATCCTGGACTTCCTGACGGGCCCACCCCAGGTGGTGAGGGTAGGCAACATCACCTCTGCCACGCTGACACTCAGCACAGGGGGCCCACAGGGGTGTGTGTTTAGTCCCCTCCTGTACTCCCTGTTCACCCACCACTCTGTGGCCACACACGACTCCAACACCATCATCAAGTTTGGGATACAGGAAATGGGGGGGGCGAGTACACCCCCATCCACATCAACGGGGCTGCAGTGGAGCGGGTTGAGAGCTTTAGCCCAGAACATCTCTACTCCCAAGCTAAAAGACTACTAAATAGCTAACATAATGGCTACACAGACTATTTGAGTTGACCCTTGTATTTTATTTTTTCACTGTCTCTAGGAACACTCACAGGACTCTACACACATACGGACACGGACACTCCAACACACACATAACATGCATACACATTTATATTGACTCTACACACATACACGCACGCACACACACTCACATACAATAATTATTTATTCTGCTGCAACTCTGTTTATCATATATCCTGATGCCTAGTCACCTTACCCCTATACATATCTACCTCTATCACTCCAGTATCCCTGCACATTTTAAATATGGTATTGGAACTTTATTAACTTTATTTATTGTGTGGGTTTTTTCTACCTTACGTTATTTTTAGTGCTACATTGATATTGATTACTGCATTTTGGGGTTTGGAGCTTGCAAGAACGGCATTTCACTGTACTTGTGCACGTGACATTAAAACTTGAAACTTGATCTACCGTAAACACAAGAATAAAAGTCTTGCGCGCTCAGTTATGGTAGTTATGGTAATTTCTTCACGCACCACTGACGCACATCCAAAGACCCGCTGAAATTCAAAGTGTAGTTTGAAAGGCTTCAAATAAACAAAGTCGTTTGAATCTTCTCTGCAGTTTATGCCCAGTCGTGACTTGTTTGCTTGACCTAAACGGACACTTCTGTTGAGGTAAGCGGATGTTATATCCGACACATTTTAGGTAACTAGCTAAAAGTATGTTCAGCTAACGCGTTACTTAGCCAGCTAGCAGCAGTAACATTAACATTTAGCTATTTGCAGGCTCCAGAGACCAGTTAGCTTGTAGCTAGCCAGCTGAGTTAACGTTACAGAACCTGCCGAGTAAATCAATTAGCTAAGTTGCATAAATGATAGTTAGGCGCTTCATTTGGTGTTTATTTTACAGGAAGATCATGGATGGGGAATTTCGAAGTGGGTTGTCGACAGCTTTGAAGAGACATAGAGACCCTTTGTCTGACACAGAGGACAATGTCCACTCATCGTCGTCTGGTGAGTGTGTCAACTACACTGTGTCTGTGTGCGTGCGCATGAGTGCTTGTTAAACCCCCTAATGTAGATGTCCGAGCCCCCGCGAAAATCTAATTAGCATAATACAAAAATCCCTATAAAAGTCCGTCAGTTTAAAATGGAGATATCGGTTGTTCTTTTGCATTGGATGCGTCTCAATCCACCGCATCCGCCTATGTAACACTTCCGCATTTGCGGTGAAAGGTGACAGAGCGAGAATGGTGTTTTTCAGACCATGAGACATCATTTTTTTGGGGCGGGACTATCTTTTGTTCCATGTAGTGAATATGTTATTCAATGCGTTTGTATGGGCTAAAAGCAGTAAGGCCAAATACAATTTTTCATAAAATGTTATTTTATTTATTTTTGCTACTTCAAGGGGTGTTAAAATTCAAAATCAAATAGCAAAATTATCTTTGGTATGACCTTTAAACAATTCTATATAGCTTAGTAGAACCCCCCCCCCCCCCCCTTCCCTGGCTTAGACTCGTATTAAAGGCTTGAACAAGTATTCATTGGTGTCATAACTCATGTCGTCCATCATCAGTGCAGTGTTGCGGCATACCGTTATTATTGTGAGCTTCCCTTTCCTGTCTTACAGAGGTCAATGATGTTCAGAAGAGGCTTCGCCTGGAGGTGTTGGGCGAGGAGAACGTCAGCCCTACCAAGAGGTCTTCATCTAGAGACCGCCTCCGCTGTGCAGAGCTGGTGAAGCCAGACACCCCTGCTCTCTGCTCTGTCCGCTCCAGAGTACAGCAACTAACTCAGGGTACGAGGATAACGCTCCCTCCTAAAATAACCAACTCGGAGCCTGTATGCAGTATCGATAGAATTAGAATATGTCGGTATCCATGCAGCACTCAGATCTGTAGTCATTGAGAAACAGTGACTCCAACAGGGGATGTTTTGTTTACAGGAGGGCATGTGCTGGCTCAGAGATGCCTCTCTGATCCAGGATCTGGGGTACCATCCATTAAATTCCAGGATGGATTCAAAGAGCACCATCTTATTGGTGAGGATTCTTACACATTTACCTTCAAGCTTCTTTACAAAGTGTGCCACACTCTCACTTGCCAATGTGAAGACTGCATCTTTACCATTCGTTGAATGCGAGTGAGAACACATCTGCACTAAGAAGGTGGTTAAATGATAGGAGCATCTGGTCTGTTTTTCAGGTGAGGCAGAATTCAGTTTGCGGGTGGAGCGGTTTAGATCCCCCACCACTCCTCAGGCCAGCCCCCTGCCAGCCAACCGGTGTCCCCGTACCCTCTCCAACGCCGTTACCAACTTACAACTGAAACTTGAGGCCAGCGACACGCCCAGCTCCAAACAAGCCTCCCGCATACGCCAGGTCTGTGCCACACGTAGGTGAAAAATCTGTCTGTGCCCTTGAGCAAGGCACTTAACCCTAATTGCTCCTGTAAGTCGCTCTGTATAAGAGCATCCGCTAAATGACTAAAATTTAAATTGTACCAGGAACTTGTCTAGAGGTATGCAATGCATTCTGAAATGTTGATCTTGCACAATTATAAAAATTCCTGTGAAATTTCTAACTGCTTCTATTTGTCTGACAAATCAGGAGAGGGAGGAGGAGCTGCGTCTCCTAAGGGCCCAGCCAATCACAGAGAATGTCTTCCTAAAGCGAAGCTTCTCTGATTCCTCACTGACTGAGGTAAGTTTTGTATTACCCTCTCTCTTGTGTCTGGTCACGAATATTGTTGTTAAGGGTTATGTTTGTGGCTCCCGCTCAGCCCAATCAAAGCTCTTTTTTTCTGACCTGGCACCTCAGTGGTGGAACGAGCTTCCCCCTGACGCTAGGACAGCAGAGTCCCTGCCCATCTTTCGAAAATGCCTGAAACCTTACCTCTTCAAACAGTATCTTAAATAATGTACAGCAGATTTGGGCACTAATAAGCGCCTAAATTGGAACGTAGTGGCTGTACAGTAACTTGCTCTACAGGACGTCAGCGCTGTGGCTCTGCGCTTCACAGCACTGTATGGTATTTGACTGACAGCTGAACTTGAGCACCACGCGCTAAAAAGAAGTTGCCCCCATCCCTTCTGGTAATTGGGCAACTTTTGCAACTCTTTTGTTGTCTGTGAGGGAGATGCTGTAAATTTAAGATGATTCAATGTATTTAAAAAGATGAGACGTTGAGGATTATAATAAATACCGCTTTGATGTCATACAAGCAAGCCGAACACCTGTGAGTCCAAACGTGCACTTCACATTTACAAATCATAAAACTAATTTTATATACAGTGTCAATGTTTATGATTACTATGTTTGTACAGTTACAAGATGACATGGCGTCATTCCCTGGATTGTTCTGAACAGAATGAGCCAATGTTTGTTTATTGTGCCGGGGGAATGCACTCATGATTCCTTTCTATGCTCACCATGATCTGTTTCTCTTAATTGCCTTCTGAAAGCCTAAAACTGTAAGATCATATTTTATGATGTTTGCAATGGAACAAGCTTTCAAATCATGCCCACCTGACCCATATTGCGATTTTATAATGGACCGTTTTTGGATTGCATAAACAACAGTAATTGTGTGATGGCGTGTATGCAGGGTTGTGTTCCAAACTAAACGACTACAAGTGTGCTTGCTCTAGTTCCTCAATGACACAGCTAGGAGAACTCAAAGTACCTTATAGTTGAACTCTTTGTCATAAAAGTGCGTTACAATTGCTTAGGAACTGTGCACACGTTGGAGACGTGTGGTCACTTGGAGACACCAGTGAGTCCTTTCACTCAAACCCTTGTAATTTTTGTTGTTTTATGTTGCAGATACCCCACATTTTCCAGGAATAGTCTTATGTTACTGAATGTATCCAGAGTATTTTCAGATTTCGTTGTAAACGAATGCGAGAAAAAGTACAGTAGATGTAAAATGCACATAAAATTAACAGTGTAATGTTTGGATTCAGTCTTGTCAGGTGAACTGTTGTACTCACCTTTTGGTCTAATAATTTCCCCATTATTTTCAAACTGTTCCCTTTCATTTGCTACCATGGTTATGCATTTTCATATTTCTTCTTTAAGAAACATTTCAATATACTGTAGCCAATTCCCACGTGTGTAAAGGGTTAAGATGAATGCACTAACTGTTAATCGCTCTGGATAAGAGCGTCTGCTAAAGGACTAAAATGTAAATGTTGAGCTCAAGTACTTGTTTCCTGATAGAACAATTATATTTGTTGTGAGATCATTAGAGGGCGACCCCACCCGTCTCCTCATTCTCCCCTTGGATGATGGTTAGACGTAGCAGGAGACTGCAGTGGCCACCGTTCCAACCATGGAATGTGAGTTTACTTATATGGACTGAGTGTAACTGGTTCTGAGAAGAACAGGGTGTCTTGAAATGTCACAGGTGTCACTGATGAGGTGTCATTTTCATCCCCCAAGTCACTTGAATGGTAATCAGGTATAGGGTTCACTTGGTCCTTCATATAGTGGTACAGAATCTTTGAAATATACAATGCCTCCGGAAAGTATTCAACCTCCTTGACTTTTTCCACATTTTGTTGCTTTACAAAGTAGGATTTAATTGTCCTTTTTTGTCAAAGTGGAAGAAACATTTTAACATTTGTGAAAATTCATGAAAAATAAAACACTAATATATTTTTGATTAGATAAGTATTCAGCCCCCTGAGTCAATACATGTTAGAAACACATATAGCAGCAATCACAGCTGTGAGTCTTTTTTGGGTAAGTCCCTAAGAGCTTTGCACACCTAGATTGTATAATAGTTTCCCATCATTCTTTTTCATATTCTTCAAGCTCTGTGAAGTTGGTTGTTGATCATTGCTAGACAGCCATTTTCCAGTTTTACCATATATTTTTAAGCCAATATAAGTCAACTGTAAATAGGCCACTCAGGAATATTCAATGTCGTCTTGGTAAGCAACTCCAGTGTAGATTTGGCCTTGTGTTTTAGGTTATTGTTCTGCTGAAAGGTGAATTCATCTTCCAGTGTCTGTTGGAAAGCAGACTGAACCAGGTTTTCCTCTAGGATTTTGCCTGTGCTTAGCTCTATTCTGTTTTTTATCCTAAACTCCCTAGTCCTTTGCCGATGACAAGCATACCCATAACATGATGCAGCCACCACAATGCTTGAAAATATGAAGAGTGGTACTCAGTGATGTGTTGGATTTGCCCCAAAGATAATGTTTTATATTCAGGACAAAAAGTGAATTTCTTTGCATTATTACTTTAGTGCCTTGTAGCAAATAGGATGCATGTTTTGGAATATTTTTTTATTATGCACAGGCTTCCTTATTTTCACTCTGTCATTTAGGTTAGTATTGTGGAGTAACTACAATGTTGTTGATCCATCCTCAGTTTTCTCCTATCACAGCCATTAAACTCTAACAGTTTTAAAATGACTATTGGCCTCATGGTGAAATCCCTGAGTGGTTTCCTTCCTCTCTGGCAAGGTGTATTGATACACCATCCAAGGCCTAATTTAATAACTTCACCATGCTCAAAGGGATATTCAGTATTCATACACTGCTCAAAAAAATAAAGGGAACACTAAAATAACACATCCTAGATCTGAATGAATGAAATAATCTTATTAAATACTTTTTTATTTACATAGTTGAATGTGCTGACAACAAAATCACACAAATTATCAATGGAAATCAAATGTATCAACCCATGGAGGTGTGGATTTGGAGTCACCCTCAAAATTAAAGTGGAAAACCACACTACAGGCTGATCCAACTTTGATGTAATGTCCTTAAAACAAGTCAAAATGAGGCTCAGTAGTGTGTGTGGCCTCCACGTGCCTGTATGACCTTCCTACAACGCCTGGGCATGCTCCTGATGAGGTGGCGGATGGTCTCCTGAGGGATCTCCTCCCAGACCTGGACTAAAGCATCCACCAACTCCTGGACCGTCTGTGGTGCAACGTGGCGTTGGTGGATGGAGCGAGACATGATGTCCCCGATGTGCTCAATTGGATTCAGGTCTGGGGAACGGGCGGGCCAGTCCATAGCATCAATGCCTTCCTCTTGCAGGAACTGCTGACACACTCCAGCCACATGAGGTCTAGCATTGTCTTGCATTAGGAGGAACCCAGGGCCAACCGCACCAGCATATGGTCTCACAAGGGGTCTGAGGATCTCATCTCGGTACCTAATGGCAGTCAGGCTACCTCTGGCGAGCACATGGAGGGCTGTGCAGCCCCCCAAAGAAATGCCACCCCACACCATGACTGACCCACCGCCAAACCGGTCATGCTGGAGGATGTTGCAGGCAGCAGAACGTTCTCCACGGCGTCTCCAGACTCTGTCACGTCTGTCACGTGCTCAGTGTGAACCTGCTTTCATCTGTGAAGAGCACAGGGCGCCAGTGGCGATTTTGCCAATCTTGGTGTTCTCTGGCAAATGCCAAACGACCTGCACGGTGTTGGGCTGTAAGCACAACCCCCACCTGTGGACGTCGGGCCCTCATACCACCCTCATGGAGTCTGTTTCTGACCGTTTGAGCAGACACATGCACATTTGTGGCCTGCTGGAGGTCATTTTGCAGGGCTCTGGCAGTGCTCCTCCTGCTCCTCCTTGCACAAAGGCGGAGGTAGCGGTCCTGCTGCTGGGTTGTTGCCCTCCTACGGCCTCCTCCACGTCTCCTGATGTACTGGCCTGTCTCCTGGTAGCGCCTCCATGCTCTGGACACTACGCTGACACACAGCAAACCTTCTTGCCACAGCTCGCATTGATGTGCCATCCTGGATGAGCTGCACTACCTGAGCCACTTGTGTGGGTTGTAGACTCCGTCTCATGCTACCACTAGAGTGAAAGCACCGCCAGCATTCAAAAGTGACCAAAACATCAGCCAGGAAGCATAGGAACTGAGAAGTGGTCTGTGGTCACCACCTGCAGAACCACTCCTTTATTGGGGGTGTCTTGCTAATTGCCTATAATTTCCACCTGTTGTCTATTCCATTTGCACAACAGCATGTGACATTTATTGTCAATCAGTGTTGCTTCCTAAGTGGACAGTTTGATTTCACAGAAGTGTGATTGACTTGGAGTTACATTGTGTTGTTTAAGTGTTCCCTTTATTTTTTTGAGCAGTGTATTTCTATCCATCTACTAATCGGTGCCCTTCTTTGCAAGGTTTTGTAAATCCTCCCTGGTCTTTGTTTGAATATGTGCTTGAAATTCACTACTTGACTGAGGGACCTTACAGATAATTGTATGTGTGGGGTACAGAGATGAGGTAGTAATTCAAAAATCATGTTAAACACTATTATTGCACACAGAGTGTGTGATATGTTAAGCACATTTTTACTCCTGAACTTATTTAGTCTTGCCATAACAAAGGGGTTGAGTACTTATTGACTCAAGACATTTCAGATGTTCCTTTGTAATTAATTTGTAAAAGTTTCTAAAAACAAAATTCCACTTTGACATTATGGGATATTGTGTGTAGATTAGTGGCACAATCTCAATTTAAACCATTTAAATTCAGGCTGTAACATAACATAAAGTGGAAAAAGTCAAGGGGGTTGAATACCTTCTGCTGTAGATGCATAGACGTGTGCATGAGGAACAATGATGCTCACTTGTATTTTGGGGGGCTAATTTTTCTGAGTGTCCAGCAGGCAGACCTCAATGTGACTGGTGATGAACCTTTTGGGGTGAAGGACGGCAGCTTCACCGAGACGCCTGTCTTCGCTAAGGTCCGTGGAGTGGAGCCTCCAATTCAAGACACCGGTAAGACACTGCAAGAGGAGAAGTAAATGCATTGTTACAGTTTAAGAGCTAGGAGGTAGATATGTTAATAGTATATGTTGAGAAAAATCGGACTAAAATGAAGAATCTGAATGTTGTGCAAATGTCAGTGTAGAAAAGGAGTGTGAGATTGTGTGACAATTCAACAGGTGAGGTGGCAGAGTCCTCAGTTCATATGGATGTCCCACCACAAGAGGTGGAGGAGACACACATGGCTGAGGAGCAGGCAAAGGCGGAGTGCACTATGGACATTTGTCAGGGAAATTCTCTGCCAGATAAACAACATGAGGCAGCAGAGGGTCCTGTAGTGAAAGAGCAGGGCAAGGCAGTCTCTCCTGCTAGTGACAAGCAGGAGGAAAGGGGTTCAGTCCTTAGTGAGAAGCAGAGGGTGGTGAAGTTCTATGTAAGTGAAGAGTCAGATGATGAGACCCATTCCTTTTTAGATGGTAAGCCTGTGGCAATGGAGTCAAAAGGAGATGGTGAGGAGCAGGGGGAGTTGGGTTCTTCTGTAGTTGAGGAGCAGGTAGGGTCCCTACTAGAGAAGGAGATGAGGTCTTCTGTAGTTGAAGAGGTGGGGTCCTTTGTAGATGAGGAGCAGGAGGAAGTGGGGTCCCCGCAAGACGACGAGAACAGGGAGATGGGGTCTTCTGTAGTTGAGGACGAGGTGGGATCCCCTGTAGGTGAGAAGGACAAGGAGGTGGGGTCCCCAGTTGAAGAGAAGGTTGTGTCCCTGTTAGGTGAGGAGCAGGAGAAGATGGGGTCCCCACTAGAGGGGGAGGTTGGGGACCCATTAGGTGAGGAGGTGGAGTCTTCTGGAGTTGAAGAGCAAGGGAAGGCAGAAAGTATTTTAGATGACGTCCAGGGTGAGGAGTCTGTTCTAGGTGAAGACCAGGGGGAGGTGGGTTCTCCTTTGGGTCCAGAGCAGGGAGAGGCAGGAGAGGCCGCAAACGCATCTGCTGTGTCAGACAGAGAACAGGGAGACTCTGAGCTGCTTACAGATGAGGAACAGCCTGATGAAGCACAGTCAGAGGCCAGAGGGTTAAAGAAAGTCACCTTTATCCTGGAGCCAGAAATGATCAATGACTCAGCCCTGTCTGAGCTGGACTCTTCATCTAGCTGGAGAAGAGAAAGTATGTCAGGTGAGACAAATGTCTAAGTTGTTGGCACAAGTTGGGCAGGCGGTGAGGCATAAACACCTTGGGTTACACACACAGTTGCGCACATACCTGGGCATAAAGTCATAAAGATACTGGTCAAATTTTACTGTCACTTTGCCATTGTCTAAACAAGGGATTCAATGGGTCACTGCAACCACTTTGCACCTCATCTTTTTTCTACACTATAAACAGCCAAATGATGTTGTAGACCAGAAATCATCAACTATATTCAGCCGTGGGCCAATTTCTTTTTGAGTGGATGGTCAGGGGGCCGGAACATAATAAAAAAATATATTTGAAGACTGCGAATTGACCGCAAGAAGCCTAAACAGATACAATTGTTTGACTAAAACATAATCATTTCAAACCTTGATTACATTTGGGAACATTGTCCTGCGTAGGGTGCCATCTTTGGGATGTTAAAACGGGTGTCCTGACTCTCTGTGGTCATTCAAAATCCCATGAGTAGAGGTGTTCACCCCGGTGTTATGGCTAAATTCCCAACCTGGCCACATTCCATCATGGCCACCTAATCATCCCCCTCATTCCTAATTGGCATTTATCACTCCTCACCTCTCCAACTGATAGGTGATGTTTGAGAGTTCTGGCACAAAAATGGTCGCTGTGCATCAATGAGGTGGGTGCTACACATTGATGGTGGATGAGGTGAGTTTCCCCCTACTATGTAAAGCGCTTTGAGTACCTCAGTTGGTAGAAAAGGGATTTATAAATCCAATCAATTATTATTATCTTTCTATTATGCGTGGGAATACTTGAACAGATTTCCAAAATTAAAATAACTTGGAGCTGATTTCCTGGTGTTTTTACAGTCTTTTATGTCCAATAATGAAAATTTAACAAAAACCATTTTTAATTGTTTTTTTGCTCAGAAAACTTGGGGGGGCAAATAAAACCACCGCCAGTTGGTGGATCCTTGTTGTAGACTCGCTGGGGTGACGTTTTTTATGTCTGAATGTAACTTACTGCATATGGGGATTTATCCACAGAGGCTGAGCTGAGCTCTCACGATGAAACCAACACTGCTGAGATGATTGACCTGATGTTTGAGGAGGTGCTGGAAGCTGCTGCCCAGGGAAGGATGGAAGAGGAGGGTAAAGAGGACACTGAGGATCACAACAGTGGCATAACAACAGTGAAGCGCAGAAAGGAGAAAACGGACACAGAGTTGGACAAGGAGAAAGCTGAGGAGGGTGAAGACCCGGAAGAGACCGGGGAACTGGACTCCAGTGTAGATGAGCTGCTGTCCTTCCCACCCAGCTGCATCCTCTCCCCTCTCAGCAAGTCTGTGGAAGCTGTGGTCACTCCTATGGTAAGGCTCTGCAGACAGACTGGGGTGCCACGGTCACCTAGTTCAATGTGATTCTGAAAGTGTTTGGTATTGGTATTTTATTAGGATCCCCATTAGCTGTTGCGAAAGCAGCAGCTACTTTTCCTGGGGTCCACACAACATGAAACATGACATAATACAGAACATTAATAGACAAGAACAGCTCGAGGACTACATACATTTACAAACGGCACACAGCCTACATATCATTACATACACACAAAATATCTAAGTCAAATAAGTGAGAGGTGTTGCTTTATCTTTTTGTTTGTTTAAACCAGGTTTGCTGTTCATTTGAGCAATATGAGATGGAAGGGAGTTCCATGCAATAATGGCTCTATATAATACTATACGCTTTCTTGAATTTGTTCTGGATTTGAGGACTGTGAAAAGACCCCTTGTGGGGTAAGTGTGTGTGTGTCAGCTGTGTAAGTTGACTGCAAACAATTTGGAATTTTCAACACATTAATGTCATAAGAAGTGATGCAGTCAGTCAATCCTCAACACTTAGCGAAGAGAGACGGGCATGCATTGTAGATGTGCCGCTCTGTTCTGGGCCAGCTGTAACTTAACTAGGTCTTTGCAGCGCTTGGCCACATGACTGAACAATAATCAAGATAAGACAAAACTAGAGCCTGCAGGACTTGCTTTTTGCAGTGTGGTGTCAAAAAAGCAGAGCATCTCTTTATTATGGACAGACCTCTCCCCATCTTTACAACCATTTAATCTATATGTTTTGAGCATGACCGTTTACAATCTAAGGTAACACCGAGTAATTTAGTCTCCTCAACTTGTTCAACAGCCACACCATGCATTACCAGATTCAGCTGTCTAGAGCTTGGGGAATGATTTATACAAAATACAATGCTCTTAGTTTTAGAGATGATCAGGACCAGTTTATTACTGGCTACCCATTCCAAAACTGACTGCAACTGCTTGTTAAGAGTTTCAGTGACTTCATTAGCTGTGGTTGCTGACACGTACAGTGGGGGAAAAAAGTATTTAGTCAGCCACCAATTGTGCAAGTTCTCCCACTTAAAATGATGAGAGAGGCCTGTAATTTTCATCATAGGTACACGTCAACTATGACAGACAAAATGAGAAATAAAATCCAGAAAATCACATTGTAGGATTCTTTATGAATTTATTTGCAAATTATGGTGGAAAATAAGTGTTTGGTCAATAACAAAAGTTTCTCAATACTTTGTTATATACCCTTTGTTGGCAATGACACAGGTCAAACGTTTTCTGTAAGTCTTCACAAGGTTTTCACACACTGTTGCTGGTATTTTGGCCCATTCCTCCATGCAGATCTCCTCTAGAGCAGTGATGTTTTGGGGCTGTCGCTGGGCAACACGGACTTTCAACTCCCTCCAAAGATTTTCTATGGGGTTGAGATCTGGAGACTGGCTAGGCCACTCCAGGACCTTGAAATGCTTCTTACGAAGCCACTCCTTCGTTGCCCGGGCGGTGTGTTTGGGATCATTGTCATGCTGAAAGACCCAGCCACGTTTCATCTTCAATGCCCTTGCTGATGGAAGGAGGTTTTCACTCAAAATCTCACGATACATGGCCCCATTCATTCTTTCCTTTACACGGATCAGTCGTCCTGGTCCCTTTGCAGAAAAACAGCCCCAAAGCATGATGTTTCCACCCCCATGCTTCACAGTAGGTATGGTGTTCTTTGGATGCAACTCAGCATTCTTTGTCCTCCAAACACGACGAGTTGAGTTTTTACCAAAAAGTTCTATTTTGGTTTCATCTGACCATATGACATTCTCCCAATCCTCTTCTGGATCATCCAAATGCACTCTAGCAAACTTCAGACGGGCCTGGACTTGTACTGGCTTAAGCAGGGGGACACATCTGGCACTGCAGGATTTGAGTCCCTGGCGGCGTAGTGTGTTACTGATGGTAGGCTTTGTTACTTTGGTCCCAGCTCTCTGCAGGTCATTCACTAGGTCCCCCCGTGTGGTTCTGGGATTTTTGCTCACCGTTCTTGTGATCATTTTGACCCCACGGGGTGAGATCTTGCGTGGAGCCCCAGATCGAGGGAGATTATCAGTGGTCTTGTATGTCTTCCATTTCCTAATAATTGCTCCCACAGTTGATTTCTTCAAACCAAGCTGCTTACCTATTGCAGATTCAGTCTTCCCAGCCTGGTGCAGGTCTACAATTTTGTTTCTGGTGTCCTTTGACAGCTCTTTGGTCTTGGCCATAGTGGAGTTTGGAGTGTGACTGTTTGAGGTTGTGGACAGGTGTCTTTTATACTGATAACAAGTTCAAACAGGTGCCATTAATACAGGTAACGAGTGGAGGACAGAGGAGCCTCTTAAAGAAGAAGTTACAGGTCTGTGAGAGCCAGAAATCTTGTTTGTTTGTAGGTGACCAAATACTTATTTTCCACCATAATTTGCAAATAAATTCATTAAAAATCCTACAATGTGATTTTCTGGATTTTGTTTTCTCAATTTGTCTGTCATAGTTGACGTGTACCTATGATGAAAATTACAGGCCTCTCATCTTTTTAAGTGGGAGAACTTGCACAATTGGTGGCTGACTAAATACTTTTTTTCCCCACTGTATATGTTTGAATCATCAGCGTACATGGACACACAGCCTTTGTTTAATGCCAGTGGCAGGTCGTTGGTAAAAAATAAAAAAGAGTAGAGGGCCTAGAGAGCTGCCCTGCAGTACACCACACTCTACATGTTTGACATTGGAGAGGCTTCCGTTAAAGAAAACCCTCTGAGTTATATTAGATGGCTCTGAATCCACGATATGGTAGAGGTTGAAAATCCATAAAACATCAGTTTTCTCAACAGGTTATGGTCAATAATATCAAAGGCTGCGCTGAAATCTAACAGTACAGCTCCCACAATCTTCTTATTATCAATGTCTTTCAACCAATCATCAGTCATTTGTGTCAGTGCAGTACATGGTGAGTGCCCTTCTCTATAAAGTCTGTCAATTTGTTTACAGAGAATTAGCATTGTATTTGGTCAAACAATTTTTCCCAACAGTTTGCTAAGAGCTGGCAGCATGCTGATAGGTCTGCTGTTAGAACCAATAAAGGCCGCTTTACCACTCTTGGGTAGCGGAATGACTTTGGCTTTCTTCCAGGCCTGAGGACAAACGTCTTCCTCTCTAGACTCAGATTAAAGATATGACAGATAGGAGTGGCCATAGTCGGCTACCATCCTCAGGAGCTTTCCATCTAAATTGTCAATGCCAGGAGGTTTGTCATTATTGATCAATAATTGTTCCACCTCTCCCACACAATTCAAACTTACAATGCTTTTCTTTAATTATTTGTTTTTTAATGCATGAATACGATGGCTCACTGTTCGTTGTTGGCGTTTCCTGCCTAAGTATCCCCACATGGGCCAATGAAGTAATCATTAAAATAATCTGCAACATCAAATAGTTTTGTGATGAATAAGCCATCTGATTCGATTAAAGAGGGAGTTGAATTGATCGTTCTGCCCATAATTTAATGTACTCAAGTTTTTTAATTTTTTTTATATCATTGATCTTGGCTTTCAAAGTTTGAATGTTTTACACGTAAAAAAATATACATCCAAGTGTTTGATATGCCCACAGAGACTTGCAGCCAATCAGCTAGCCAACCCTCCATCCCTACTTCTGACTCCTGAAGAGCTGACCACTCCCCCTGCTGATAGTGCCCCTCTCTACAGGTGAGTCATCTTGTCTACACTTCAGGACAAGCAGAACTGACAGTGGTCAGCTAACATGAGTGAAATTGAAAAACTAATTGACTATGAAAATCTTTCAAAAGATATGATTGGCTTGTGATTTATACCTGTGATTGATGACTCCAATCTGTTTTGTGATTGATAGCATCGATGCCTACCGCACCCAGAGACAGAGCACCAAGCCAGCCATTCAGAGTGTAACCCCAGGGGTGTCGAGGCGTGCCGCTGTGAAGTCCCAGCCCTGTGTCAACACCAAGGAAAGGATCATGGTCTGTAGTAGGACTGTTGGAACGGTTGAGTCTAGTCTGTGTGTCTTCTGTGTCATGGAGAGTGACTACCTGTGTAGCATATCACCAAACTTTGCAGGATTTCCTTTGTGTGGGCATTGCCAAATGTACCACATGGATAGCTATGCCTCTGACACTGACCACATTTACATGGGCACAGTATTCCGGATAATAGCTCATATCCTGCTTAAGGTCTTTTTCGGGATAAGCTGTTTCTCATGAGTATCCCTGTACCCATGAATACAAATAATTTTCCAAATGTAAGTTCATATGAGTTAAATGGAATAGTAACTGAAATATGTACACTGACTGTAGGCCTATAACCTCTCACATGTAGTGTAATATATTATTAAATCCTGCAGAATTATCAATTTCTTGCAGTGAAATTATACAACAAATGTTAATTGAGTGGAGAAATGTGATTTGTTTATTTCAGCATCTCTTGTGTGTGTAATGTGTTCTCTTTGACACTGCCCACACAAAGGAAATCCTGCAAAGAATATCCTGGTCCTCTGTAGCTCAGCTGGTAGAGCACGGCGCTTGTAACGCCAAGGTAGTGGGTTCGATCCCCGGGACCACTCATACACAAAAAAATTTATGCACGCATGACTGTAAGTCGCTTTGGATAAAAGCGTCTGCTAAATGGCTTATTATTATTATTATTATTACTGTTATGCAAGCAGACAGTATTTCAGCCACATAAAATATGCACCCAAGACGAACTGAAGTCTTATCAGAAATGTTTAGTTTTCTCAGCTTTTCATTTCCTTAAAACCGGTCAAACTGATGACATTTGGACATTTTGCACAGAACTAATCTTTCCACTGTTTTGGAGTTATTGCGTTTTTCTCCCGGGTCCCTAAATGAAACGGTAAATAGGACAACTTTACCGGTGTTAACTATAGATTACTAATGCATTAATTCTATCGATGTTAGACATTATTCTGGTGAGCACTACTTTATTTAGTTTTCTGGGGCAACAAGTTATGACGAGAAGCTGCATGTATCAAACTATAGTTGACAAACAAATGGCCTACCAAATGTCGGAAATTATAAGCCAAAGCTTAATTTAAATGATAGTAATTATAGTAGGCTAAATTGTTATGGAATTATGGTGGATCTAACTGCGCAGGTAGCCTACTTTTTGAAGTGATTTGTTTGACAATCAGATGAAAACATCATCACACAAAACCCATGATATGCGAAAATGAGCCTGCCCAGACCGCAAAAACAACAGTAAACGGGATAAGATGTTTACATGCCACAATATCCGGTCTTAGATCAGCATATCCCAGGCATCTTATCCGGGTTTCTCATAACCGGGATACAAGCTTTTTTGGGTTATTGTAAATGGGATATGATGTTTATATGCATCAACTCAAAAACAGAATACTTGAGTATCCCGAATAATAACGGGATATTGGTGTGCATGTAAACGTGGTCAATGTAAAGAAAGAGTATTTAAATGAGTTTGGCTGGGTGGAGTGAATATCCTGTCCTCCTGTGATTGGTCAGATTCTGAATGAGGATGCTGCCAAGCTGCAGACGGTCATCAATCAGACGTTGCAGGCCCTGAGCTGCTGCACTGACGAGGACCACGGCAGGGGTTCCCTGGAGGAGGCAGAGGCTGATAAACTGCTGCTCGTCTCCTGTGAGTCTCTATCTACTATCCTAGCTCCATGACTTGATTTCTCCCCCCTCTCCTAATTTTTCTGCTGAATTAGTGTGTAATCGTCAACCTCCTCTCTCTCACACTGCTATTGCTCTTTTTTTATCCTGTATACTTCTATGCTGGAAGGTATGATGGACCTCTTGATTTGTCCCTTTGCTTGATCATCTGACTGTGTCCCCTCTGTCTGTCTCTGCTGTGTGTCAGGTGAGAAGCGGGCAGCCCTGCTTGCTGAGGTGGCCAGGCTGAGGGAGAGGGGGCGCTCAGTCTCTGAGGAGCTTGAGGGGGGTGATGGTGAGGGGGACTCCAGCATGTCCCAGCAGCCCTGCAGGGGCACCGTCAGCATCAGCCGTGTCCAGCTCCCTCTCAAGGTGGAGTTTGTCTGCTCTGCCCGCACACAAACAGGTACCTACCATCAGCTAGGCTACGCATGTTATCACCTTTTTATAGTGTGACGTTTATGTTGCATCATTTATTTTTAATCATTTATTCTGCTGCTGCCTGCTGCAGAGGTGAGTTGTTTGCCTCCTCGTTTGGGTTAAATGCACAAAGTAGTAAAGTACAATTAATTCATTGTCAGCTCAAGACACATTCGAAATCATACCAGATGATTAATGAACAACCCTCCTGAATATTTCTCTCCTCCCTAAAGGTCGGCCCACTCACTATTTCTTTGTCCTGATTCGCTATGGACCTTGCAACATCATTGCGACCCCATTGGCCACGGCAGCGGACGCCCAGAATGGAGACACCATCTCCTTCCCCACCTCCATCACCCTGTGAGTCCCGCCACTGGTTCCATATGGAGGAAGTGAGGAGTAAAGGAGAACTCACCAGACCGATTGTCGGTCTGTACAGTAGGGGGCCGTTCATTTGCTGTTCACTTGCTGTCGGCGCATGTGTTATAGGGTCCATGTTGAATCGTTTAGCAAATTACGGCCGGCACTCTGTTCAGAGGAGCTAAGTACTCTCGGTCGGCAATCCTACTGGTCTGTCCGTGCCTTAAAGGAGATGCTTGTGTAATGTCTGCTGTACTACTGCTGAAATGGCTGTCACCCCTCGTCTGTCCAACTCTTTCTCTGACTGACTGTATTATGTCCCTTCAGGCAGGACATTCGCTCCAACTTTGAGATTGATGTGGAGGTCTACAGCCTGGTGAGATGGAACATACTGTATTACTGTATTTCTCACCTAAAACCTGTGTATTAGTAAATGCAATACATGGTCAATGATGTGTTAACAGGTTGTATGTATCATTTACAAACTGTCTTCTATTACTCAGTCTCACACCTCAGGGAACACCTTCAATGTCGATCTCCGCAGCTCCACCAGGTCAAGGGTGTGTGCGACATCTTCCGATTTAGAAATGCTGTCCATGGCTGACAATGAAATATACATGTGCGTGTTCTGCACAAAAGCTCAATTCTGACCTTATTTCTTTTTTAGGTCACCCCAAGGAAGCTTCTAAGCACCGTCAAGGTAAGTGATCTGCTTTCTTATCTGTCTAGTACTTGAAATGGTGGGGGCATATATTTATACCCCTTTTCCTTTCCTGTTACATGTTTCTAATCTGAACTTTTTCTTGTTGCTTTTCAACAGAGATCCAACCACAGTGTGACATGTAAGTATTATTGTCCTAGTTGCATATTATCTGAAGATGACATTTGTCCTGAGTGGTGACAGTTTTTGATTGGATTGAATCAACACCCCACAGCTTCTACCATGCCACCCCTGAACACCCGGCGCACCAGCAACTTCTCTCTGGTTGGTTCTCACAAGATCTCCTTGGCCTCCCTGGGCCAGAGCAAGTTCCCCCTGGACAAGGTAGGCTCATCTCACCTGGCTGCCTGTCTCACAGCCACACCTGCTGCAGTGCTCCAGCCTGGATGATTGTGTATCAGATATGTTTACTGTACCTGCACTCCTACAGTATGGGAAGATGTAGGGATGCATGTTTTGTCAGTCAATTACATGGTTTTATCTTGCCTCCTTTTTTATTTTGAACCACCTGATTGCCAGCTTGTATCACTGTCACTTGAGGATGAGCGCTAACATCTTTTCATCTATTTGGTTGAATCTACTGTATCTCATGTTACTTTTTCTGATTTCTCCACCCAGTGTAATTCTTTCATTTGCGATATACAGATCGGATGGTTGTCATTTCCTCACGTGACTTTTGTTTGTTTTTGTGTGTTTTTTCATGTTGTTAATAACGTTTTCCACTGTCTGGGTGGGGTCACTTGTAGGGCTGTGATGATTATGGAATTTGGGGTAACGTTAAATTGTCATGCAAATAGCCACGGTTATTGTAATTTTTGTTGACAAATATTTTTAGCTTGTAATGCATCTTTCAGAATGATCTATGACATACCTAATATAACACAGCTTTTGGTACCACCCCTGTCTCAAAAACAAATGGTTTTGACCCCTTGGAACTTTTGGAAATTAAGCTTCTTCTCCCGACCATGCCGTTTTGCTCGTAAAATGATTACCAACTTTACCCACTTCATGTAAAAATTAAAACTACTGTTGGGTAAACTATATCTACTGGAATAGAAAATTGACTCTCCCCGTCTCCTAAAATGAATGTATTAAGATGTTTATGACAACATCAAAAAAATCACTGTTATTGTCGGTTACGCGATTATACGATAATTGTGCCAGCCCTAGTCACTTGTGATGTTACCTCTATTCCTCCCTGTTCTGTCTCCACTTGTGATGTTACCTCTATTCCTCACTGTTCTGTCTCCACTTGTGATGTTACCTCTATTCCTCACTGTTCTGTCTCCACTTGTGCACAGATGAAGTTTGAAGGCAAAATCAGGAGACTCCTGGGAGATGAGTTTCAGGAAAAGGTTTCACTCTTTCACTCACTTTTCCCCCTTCTTTTCTCTTTGCTTCTCCATTTGACTCCTTTCATGCTTCTGAGTGTGTGTGGCCAGCAAAACTGGTATCAAGAATTAGTCTTTGCTACTCTGGCTATAATATCAGTGATGGAGGACTCCATAGGTAGATGAAAATGTGTGTTGAAATCTATGTTCATATGACTCTGTATTATTTTCTTCCATTTTGCTTTATCATTGCATATTGCTTTCTACTGCATGTTTTGTTTACCTCCCTAGCTAGATTAACTACAAGAAGCATAACCCTGGTATCCATGTCATGATAATTCCACCTTCTCTCTGTGCAGGTGCCCTTCCTATCTCCACTAGAGGGAAACATCTACCTGCAACTGGACAGTGAGAGCCACTCTAATGTCCAGCACCAGGGCTTCCTTGTGAGTTATTTTTCATTTATTTTAATTCACTTGGATCTCTCAAGTGCATATTATCCTGCTCCTGTCCTCTATACTTTCTTTACTGTGTTTCATCCTCCGCCCACCACTTCGTTCTCTTTTCTCCTTCCATCCAGACCATGTTTGAGGTGGTGAATGGATTTGGAGCTTGGCATCGACGCTTCTTTGTCCTGGAGGGAAACCAAATGTCCTATTGGAACCACCCCAATGACAGGGGCAGCAAGGTGGGCATTGAGCTATGACAGAGATGACTGGACTGGAGCTCTTGTTTCCAAGCTCTCAGATCATCAGAAGGATTTTGCAAAAATAAACAATTGTGAAACTTCCATTTTATGTTTATTGCATACATGTTAACAATATTGTCGAGTACTTTATAATATTTCTAATATATTTTCTAATATTTCTAAATTGTTTGTACCTTTCCTGCTGCAAAATTAATTGCCTCTTGAGGGCATTAAAGTTCTCTTATCTGAATATACAAAGTCACACTCTAACTTTAGATTTCGTAAGGTCATTGAACTCCAAAAACATTCCCTTATCTCCTCTCTACTGTTCTCTCTGTCTGTTGTACTTGCAGGCAGCAGAAGGCAGCATCTCCCTGTCTAGTTCCTCTAGTCAGAGTGTGAAGCCAGTGAAGAGAGACTCCTGTGCTCGCCCCTATACTTTTGAACTGGTCAGCAGCATCCAGACTGCACAACAGGATGACCAGGGAGCTCTGGCCAAGTAAGTCATAGTTAATCATTTTGTCTGGTATGAACTGTAAAGTAACAACCTTACTCCCCTATGATACAAGCAAATTAAATTAGCTTGACAACAAGTGGTCATGAATGTTTTCTATATGAATGTTTTGTGGAGGACTGATACTGCTAAAGTGAGCCTGTCTGTGTATCTCATAGACAGTGGTCCATAGATCTTGAATGACATTTCAGCATTCTCATTACATGTTCTGTCTGTTCTTAAGGTGCTGGTTCTCAGCAGATACAGGGGAGGATCGAGGGGACTGGATGGAGAACCTAAACCAGGTTCTCCTGGACCTGCATACCTGGACTCGCTGTCCCCTGAACCATGCTAAAGCACAGCCCAACAACCAGGACAGCTGTGGGAACATTAGGGAGAGCAGTCTGTAACACACTATTATATCATATATATCTTTATGAATTCTTATGATTACCATTGGGAGATTATTTTATATGTGGTGATATTTTGCCTTACCTTGGATTTGTCACTTCAATAGCTCTTTAAAATAGAGCTCCATCTTGTGTGTTTTTTGGATTATATATGTACTATTTACCTGAACTTGAAGAGGATGATTTAAATAAATCTGTATCTACAAACACTACTAAATAAGTATCAAAGCTATTGCAGAAGAGCCCTAACACTAAACTGATGATTAGTCCCAATAGTTTAGTTATAATTTTCATAAGACAAACACAAAAAAGCCAGACATAGCTACTGGACAACATTATTTCACTACTACAGCGTTGCTGTAATACCCTCTAAAGTGTAGAAATCTGTCTCTCAGAAATAATAAGTCTGTACCTGACAAAAAACCTACCTAATCTAGAAACTCATGAATTGAGTGACTCAACTAGAATTGCGGTCAAGTTGAGTTATAGTACTGTACTCGAAAAATGGTGGTATCTCCTACGAGGATAAAAATACTGACCATTTCACGAGTTAAATTGTGTTCCTTAATTCAAAATATATTGGTGTGTTGTGCATAACATAACAGGGGCCTGTCAACGAAGATGGTACCCAAGCATGTCAAATGGAGTATAGAATGATATAAGGCCGGTGGGTGTTGGAGGTGTAGTATAATATTAGTGCCTCATCTGATGATGATGATGATGATGATAAATCCTAGTAGGAGCCTAAAAGGAGATGAATGTATATGCTGACTGTGGTCAACCAATTAATTTTTTTCCTTTTTCATGTATTTACTGTCAATCTGTCGTTCTCTTTCTGTATGTGGATGTTATCCCTATAAACTACCTATCAACATTCTTATATGCACTTGATTGATAAAGGTACTACCAGTAAATAATAAAAATGGGTCTAATAGCGTACCCTATCAGATGAATTTGTTTTGAGTCCATGCAGTTTGTGTGTCATATTCTTCTGTAAATTTGATATGGAAAATATTTGTGCCATATTTTTGGTACACAAATACCATTTGAGTTTAAAGCCCCATAGGCTCAAATATAGCCTTCATTGTCCTCAGTCTTAAAGCTAACAATGCAGTGACATCTTCCGCCGTAATATAGTGATGAATGAGCGAGCCATTGGTCGTGTTTACAACAGTTTAAGTATTGAGTGAATGGGGTTGGCTGTGGAGCAGGCACTCCGGTCAGGAATGTCAGACAGGAAGTCCTCCCTGTGTTTGGTGTACTGCTATAGAAATAGACTTCCTGGAGCCCCTCTGGGTGGAGGTGGGGTGGTTGGTTCTCAGCTCAAGGTGATGATTGGAAGAGTGGCCCAGCGATACACAGCTGTACAGCCCAGGGCCCAAGCCTCCACAGTGTTGTGTTCAGCCAGAACACTGGGCAAAGTCTGGGGTATATCCCAAATGGCACCATATTCCATATTTATGGTGTTATGGGCCCTGGTCAAAAGTAGTGCACTTTATAGGGAATAGGATGCCATTTGGTATGCAGACTGGGCCTATAGCTAGCAAAACATTGCCATGAGTGGTGAGATGCCCAGCGCACACGAGGCCAAAGTTATAGGGGAAGTAATGATAGACCAGTGACTTTAGTGATCCGGGTGGTCAGTGAGATACAGTAGGAACAATGGGGCACTGGCCTTGACAGTACAGTCCCACCCTAAAATGAGTCAATACAACATCCTCTCCCCAATCTGTGACTGTCATTCCTGGTAAGTTTCTCTTAGTCTGTTGTTTCATTAGATAGCCTCAACCCATTATGGTACTTAGCATATGAACCCCTAAAGACATGTTACCGGAGGCCTTACATCAAATAAACGAATTGACCGTTTCACTGATTTGTGGAAGCTGCATCAACTGGATTGCGTTAGAAACTGGAAAGAAAAATATTTTAAGAAATCCCATCACAAATACAAAGGCTGTAATAATACCCCCACAGAGGCTGTTGTTGTTGGCTGGAGTGTCTGGGCCACTTGGGGCATAGTTTTGTCATGTGTTTTGAATAGGTCCAGGAAATGGGGAGACATAAACACAGACCTGGGGAGAGGTCAGAGGCCTTGCTGATACACAAATAAACTCCCTTTAGAGGTAGCAGTTGTGAAATGTCCCTAGTTTGTGCCAGATCTCAACAGCTGTGGAAGATCAGAGGACTTTGCTGGGACTTCACTCCTCAAAGCTACCAATGTTAAGGTCAGTACAGAATTCCCTTATTGAAATGTCTTGCAAAGATGGAATAGAGTTTTGTATGTATGCATTTTTCTATCAGCAAATATGTATGAAATGTATTCGCCCATAAAGAAAATAATAGTTTCAGACGCAGAGCGGCACTGTTGGACACAAGACCACAACCCCCCAGCTCTCCCACTTTCCCCCCCATTCATCTGGATTGTTTCTTTCGACGAAAGTCCCCTCCACCTCTCTGCCCCCCTCTCCCTCCTTTCCTGCCGGCCTCTGCGTAGAGGATGTGTCTGGGAGAGTGAGAGGGGAAGGCCGTCTGTAGAATGGATATCTGCCTTCTTTTCTTTCTCTTCTCTCTCACTCTCTTCATCCCCCACTCCCAGTGGTGTTCTGGCCCTATGGGTAGGTGGACAGGCGGACCACTGAACTTAAATGTCTAGACAGAGACAAGAATGGTGGTGACAAACCTGAAGGTACAGACGTCTACTTGTTCACGTTCAAATCACTAACAACAACCACCACAGACTGTACCAGCTGACTAACCAACAGCCACTTCTCACAAACTCTCACAATAGAGGAAAGAATACAGGGCTTTAATGCGTTTATGAGTTGGCTGTAAATGTGCATCTAATTCTCTTACCCTCGCCGAATGGAATTGTTTCTGTGTTAGACAAGGGAAGCTTCTTCTAAGTGTTTCTCTGACAGCATCTCCAGCTTGCCTATATTTAGATCAGTCCAATTTTCTATAGGTTTGTTGTGCCGCAGAATTGCTGATGTCAAGCTTGGTCATCATTTATTTAATGCTCATGGCCACCACTGAGACAGACGGTGCTGTTTGTCTAAATGGCACATACATACACACACACAAACACATAAACGCACCGTGCTGCTCCCCATTGACTCATAACTACTCATGACCACACGCTCATACAAACTGAACAAAACTGATATTTTTCCATAAGGACAGACAGACATGTAAACTTTTAATGTGGATCCTGTCACATATTGTTTGATTGATTGTCTGGTAAATTGAGCTTGTTTACATCTGATTGACAGATGCTGCAGCAGTGCTCCCAGAGGTGTGACCAGAGGCGTAGAGGGCAGAGAGTTTGGCCCGGGACACTGCCCTGAAGTGGGTATCGGGTGTGTTCTGTTGCCCTGAGCATCTGGAGAGGTTAGGACAGTACCGCAAAAGGGAATGCCAGAGGACCTCATCCATCCACTCCAGACTCAAGGTATCATGTAACTACAAACACACCTGCTCCCACTAGAAGCTATTGTCATTTCCCACATGAAATTATATAGACATGAGGGAGAAATAGGTACCATTCCCCAGATCTAGTGCCTCTACACAATCCTGTCTCGGAGCTCTACGGACAATTCCTTCGACCTCATGGATTGGTTTTTGCTCTGACATGCACTGTCAACTGTAGACAGGTGTGTGCCTTTCCAAATCATGTCCAATCAATTGAATTTACTACAGGTGCACTCCAATCAAGTTGTAGAAACATCTCAAGGATGATCAGTGGAAACAGGATGCACCTGAGCTCAATTTCGAGTCTCATAGCAAAGGGTCTGAATACTTATGTAAATAAGGTACGTCAGTTATTTATTTTGTATACATTTGCAAAAATGTATAAAAACCTGTTTTTTCGCTTTGTCATTATAGGGTATTGTGTGTAGATTGATGAGGAGAAAAATGTATTTCATCAATTTTAGAATAAGGCTGTAATGTAAAGAAATGTGGAAAAAGTCAAGGGGTCTGAATACTTTCCTAATGCACTGTATGTACGCTTGTTGAATACAGTGACATTCAGTGATAGGATTGAGCATCATTCAAGAGCCCACATTGCTATGCAAATAGAATTGTACAACATGATACAGCTGCAACACAGCATGATGCAATAGGCCTAAGCCATTTTAATGAGATGGCAGGGATGGTTTTCCTTATGTTCTGGCAGTAACGTTGCACTGGTGCTTTACAGCGATGTTGTACTCTGTTAGGTGTTGAAAGAGGCGGTGTCTGTGCGTTTCCGCAGCATCTTTTACCTGCACACCCGTGGACCTGGCCTTGCAGGCCACCTGTCTGCCCTGCAGCACAGCATCATGGGAGACTTGGCTGAGTGGAGTTTGTATTGTGTAGTAGAAAAGTGTCTGTGTGGAGTCTGTATTGTGCAGTAGAAAATTGTATGTGTGGAGTTTGTATTGTGTAGTAGAAAAGTGTCTGAGTGGAGTTTGTATTGTGTAGTAGAAAAGTGTCTGAATGGAGTTTGTATTGTGTAGTAGAAACGTGTTTCTGAGTGGATGCACAAGGCCCTGGAGGTGGAGCTGACAGACTGGCAGAGAGACCAGGAACCAGACACTGACCATGAGGGCTTTTACCGCACCAGCCTGCCAACCATCATCACACAGGTTAACAAACATACAATCTACATTAAGGCTGCTTTAAAATGGTCACTATGTAGAATGTTTGCAATGTGGTTGTGGTAAATGTTATTTTAATGCACATACTTGAGTTGTGGCGATGTTGTGTTTGTGTTGGTGATATGTTGTGGAGGGTTTTGAGGCCTGTGAGTAAGTTGTTGTGATGTTCTGTTTGTGTTGTGGTTGTGTTAGATGCTGAAGAAGAATGCACGGGTGCCTCTGATAATCTGTGAATCATTTCGGAATCAGACCATACAGAAGGGGCTCTATGAGATGGAGAACCTCCTCAATAGGTGGGTCTGGGTTTTTTGTATGAGTATGTGCCTGTGTATGTTTGAGAATGGGGCAGAGAATTTGTGATATTTTTCAAATGACCTAGATATCACCTATAATATTTGTTTTTGCATGTAATCACTGGATCCGCAAGTCTCTCATTTACTCTCCCTCTGTTTCCAGGTTCCGGGAGGCTCGTGTGGAATTTGGGAAGGAGCGTCGCTGTATAGTTGTGTTCGCCCACCCTGCCGGTAGATCAGTGTCTTTGAAAATCAAATTAGTCTGTAGCTGACTTATACCAGTGTCCCGTGTGGTATTGTTGACCCATTCCTGTTCCTGTAGCGTTTGCAGGAGGAGTGCCATTGGCTGACGGTGGTGGAGTATGTGAGGGTGTGGATGCAGAATAGGCTGGTGTGTTGGAATGCAGAGGAGTGACGCCAGCTGGCCCATAGAATGGCACTGGATGCCCAGTATCTGAGGGATCTCTTCCAGAGCCTGGTTGTGAGGATACACTTGTTTAGCCACAGCCAGTGACACCCAGTCCAGTGGGAAACTCGGCCGAGCTCTGCTCTCTTCTCTATCCCACAGACTACACATCCAACCCACAGCCGGTCCACACCATACCCAACATACACCCCAAACCACACCCTCCTTCGTTTTAATTCACAGTACCATTTTATGTACAGTGTTCAATTTTTCATGCTTGCACTGTGTCTGTATCTGGCTGTGTTTGTGTGTCTGTCTGTTGTTGTTAAGGAGGTGGAGGTGGCTTTTAGTGAGGAGCATGTGTCAGTGTTGCTGGATGTCAGGGGACGTGCAGGGGACAGTTCTGTACCTGCTGGAGCAGACCGCTCCTTCCAGCTGGTTACCGACCCATCTTCTCTGACACCCTGGTGCCTACTCCTAGCATGCCATTCTGTCTGCCTACTGCCAAGTGTGCCTCACTAGCAATTTGCACCCTTTAAATCCACTAATCACACACACACACAAGCTTGTGGTTTATAAGTTCTATAAACTTGAAATGAACAATAATAAAATCTAAATGAAAATGTGTGGAATTCATGACTATTTTATTGGAATAATATGTTGATGAATCTGATAACTTTAAAAGGGTTTGATCACTGCCAGAAATAAATACTGGTAACTGCCAAAATAAAACAAATACTTGATTAAATGGGGGATACAAAGTATATTGAAAGCAGGTGTTTCTACACAAATGTGGTTTCTGAGTTAATTAAGCAATTAACATCCCATCATGCTTAATTCCCAGGTGCGCATTATTTTGCTTACCATGGCTAGAATAAGAGATCTCATTGAATTGACTTTGAAAAAGGGGTCTCAAAGGTACATAGGAGACTGCATTTTCCACCACCATCAACAAAACACCAAATGATGGAATTTATCATGAAAAAGTTCCAGACACTTGTAGAATCTATGCCAAGGCGCATTGAAGCTGTTCTGGTGGCCCAACGCCCTATTAAGACACTATGTTGGTGTTTCCTTTATTTTGGCATTTCCTTGTAGCAGTTATCTCGCTAGTTAACTATAGCTAACTAAGCATTGATGTCATTGTAAATGACAAATAACTTGCTGTGCATAGATCTCCCCTGAAACATGAATATTTTAGGCTTCTATATAAACATGTCTAGTTAGATACCTTGCTCTGAAGTAGCCTACCTTCTCCATTTAATTCCTGATTCATTGAGTATATAAAGACAAAAGTATTTGGTTGTAATGTTGCAATATTTTATATCAAGTGTGGCAACCATCCTCCAGGATAGCTACTGGGTGTGCATGTTTGTTCAAGTCTTGGTCTCACCCCATTGTAGCCTAAACATCAGCTGCTCAACAGGACCTTGATAAGCAGTCTTGGGTGTTTCAGGGCTGGATCAAAAGCCAAGCCTGCACACCCAGGAGCTCTTGACAACATCTGACTAACAGTGCAGTTCTACTTTGTGGTGGGGGGGTTAAGTGCCTTGATCAACGGCACAACAGCAGGAGATGGTAAGCCTACTTGGGATCAGACACCGCAGCCTTCCAGTGTCAATAATGCTTACTTTTTCATGTAGGCTATATAATAATGGTTGAAAGTCATGGAGAAGTCATGGAAAATGTGTATGAACCCCTTAACAGTGAATAATCAAATGTCTCTATAGCATAATTTCATTTTTGAATTTCGGTGAAAATAGTATTTAATGGACCGATTTTGAAAAAGACAGCTCCTGCACTTCTTTCATCCCAAATCAAGCACTGACTACAACCAGTTAGCAAGTCGAAAATGTCACAGTATCCTAGTTGTGACTAGCACATGAACGCAGCAATACAGAAAAAGGGCTTTGATGTGTGCACACTCAGATTAGAAGGGGTTAATGCCGCATTCAAAACAACTGGAAACTCAGGAAATCTCAGACTTCAGTGCGTTCAAGACAACTGGGAACTCACGGAAAAGCGAGCTCCGATTGGGAAAAATATTTTTGAACGGTCATCCAACACGGAATTCCAAGTCTGAAACTCTGGTATATTTCTAGAGCTCCGACCTGAAGATCACTGACGTCATGATTTGACCTTGTTTTTGTCAGAGTTCCCAGTTGTCTTGAAAGCACCATATTTTGACACCAGTCGTATGACGTCAGGTGACGTTTCTAGGGAAAACATGTCTGCCCCGGTTGAGACAATGCTGCCATAATTAAATTTGGTAGGAATTGGTGTAAAAACGTTATTCTTCTGGAATACAATAGATACAGTGCATTCGGAAAGTATTCAGACCCCTGGACTTTTTCCACATTTTGTTACGTTACAGCCTTATTCTAAAATTGATTACATCGTTTTTTCCCCCTCATCCATCTACACACAATACCCCATAATGACAAAGCAAAAACTGGTTTTTAGAAATTTTAGCAAATGTAAAACAAAATATATTTAAAAAATGTCACATTTACATAAGTATTCAGACACTTTACTCAGTACTTTGTTGAAGCATCTTTGGCAGTGATTACAGCCTCGAAGCCACTCCTGTGTTGTCTTGGCTGTGTGCTTAGGGTCATTGTCCTGTTGGAAGGTGATCCTTCGCCCCAGTCCGAGGTCCTGATCGCTCTGGAGCAGGTTTTCATCAAGGATCTCTCTGTACTTTGCTACATTCATCTTTGCCTCGATCCTGACTAGATCTGGTCTGATGAAACCAAAATTGAACTCTTTGGCCTGAATGCCAAGCATCACGTCTGGAGGAAACCTTGCACCATCCCTACAGGGAAGCATGGTGGTGGCAGCATCATGCTACGGGATGTTTTTCAGCGGCAGGGACTGGGAGACTAGTTAGGATCGAGGCAAAGAGTCTTTAGGTGCCTTTTGGCAAACTCCAAGCGGGCTGTCATGTGCCTATTACTGAGGAGTGGCTTCTGTCTGGCCACTCTACCATAAAGGCCTGATTGGTGGAGTGCTGCAGAGATGGTTGTTCTTCTGGAAGGTATAGCGAATTGACAGTCCATCATTACTTTAAGACATGAAGGTCAATCAATACGGAACATTTCAAGAACTTTGAAAGTTTCTTCAAGTGCAGTCGCAAAAACCATCAAGCGCTATGATGAAACTGGCTCTCATGAGGACCGCCACAGAAATGGAAGACCCAGAGTTACCTCTGCTGCAGAGGATAAATTCATTAGAGTAACCAGCCTCAGAAATTGCAGCCCAAATAAATGCAATTCATGGTCGAATTGCTGCAAAGAAACCACTACTAAAGGACACCAATAAGAAGAAGAGACCTGCTTGGGCCAAGAAACACAAGCAATGGACATTGGACCATTTTGAGATTTTTGGTTCCAACCGCCGTGTCTTTGTGAGACGTGGTGTCGGTGAACGGATTATCTCTGCATGTGTAGTTCCCACCCTATAGCATGGAGGAGGAGGTGTTATGGTGTGGGGGTGCTTTGCTGGTGACACTGTCTATGATTTATTTAGAATTCAAGGCACACTTAACCAGCATGGCTACCACAGCATTCTGCAGCGATATGCCATCCCATCTGGTTTGGGCTTAGTGGGACTATCATTTCTTTTTCAACAGGACAATGACCCAACACACCTCCAGGCTGTGTAAGGGCTATTTTACCAAGAAGGAGAGTAATGGAGTGCTGCATCAGATGATCTGGCCTCCACAATCCCCCAACCTCAACCCAATTGAGATGGTTTGGGATGAGTCGGACGGCAGAGTGAAGGAAAAGCATTCAACAAGTGCTCAGCATATGTGGGAACTCCTTCAAGACTGTTGGAAAAGCATTCCAGGTGAAGCTGGTTGAGAGAATGCCAAGAGTGTGCAAAGCTGTCATCAAGGCAAAGGGTGGCTATTTGAAGAATCTCAAATATAAAATATATTTTGATTTGTTTAACACTTCTTTGGTTACTACATGATTCCATATGTGTTATTTCATAGTTTTGATGTCTTCACTATTTTTCTACAATGTAGAAAATAGTAAAAAATAAAGAAAAACCCTTGAATGAGTAGGTGTGTCCAAATGTCTGACTGGTACTGTGTGTAAATAAGGTATTTCTGTTTTTTATTTTTAATAAAATTGCAAACATTTCTAGAAACCTGTTTTCACTTTGTCATTATGGGGTACTGTGTGTAGATTGCTGATGAAAAATGTTTAATCAATTTTAGAATAAGGCTGTAACTTATCAAAATGTGGGAAAAGTGAAGGAGTCTGAATACTTTCCGAAGGCACTGTATATTGAAACAAGAACCAACGGTTGACCAGGCTCTAGCTGAACTACAGTCTGCCTTCATTGTATTATAGAATAACTTTATTGACCTGAAATTAGTATTGAATGCAGATAAAACTAAGCATGTTGTTCTCTAGAGCGCATTAAAAATAAGTCTGATGATTTTAGCATATGTACTTGGATGGTGTCCATATTGATAGATTAAAAGCTGTCTTTTAAAAAGCATTTTGATGAGTTAGTTAAAAATTGACTTCTTCTATAGAAATAGGTCCTGCCTCTCTAGTAGAAAGCAGATTATTCAATCAACGATCCTATCGGTCCTAGACTATGGCGACATAATCTATGTGTGCAGCTGCCATTTCATTAAAGCCATTAGATGCAGTGTATCATAGTGCACTGCGCTTTATTACAGGTGACAATTTTAGTACTCATCACTGCCTTCTCTACCAGAAAGTTGGTTGGCCCACTTTGTTGTCACATACTGTACATTACTATGTTTTCATTTATAAAGCCCTTTTACAAAAAGTCCCACTGTACCTAACATCATTACTAAACTTCAGACACACAAGTTACCACACCCGGTCTCAGGGATGGCTAACTCTGGAAATTCCTTTGGTCTCTACTGAGTTAGGTAAATCCGTTTTTAGTTGTCTTGCACCTTATTTGTGGAACAATCTTCAAAATGTTCTTAAATCTGATGTTCTGGTTCCTCTAGGGCAATTCAGAAAGCTGATTGAAGTCCTTATTACTGATGAATGTATTTGTTTTTATGACTGTGTTTTTCTTTCTGCTTGCATTTTGTATTCATATTTTGATGTGTATTTTCTGTAATTTATGTAATTAAGGCTAATCTGTAAAAGAGACCTTGGTCTCAGTATGACTCCCTGATAAAATACAGGTTAAATAAATAAATACAATAAATGAAAGTTGCATAGGAATCGAATGCTAGCTACCATAGCGATGAAGGCTTTCTGCGGACGTGCGAACCCAGCCACAGGTGCGTTGGATTGGGTCGAGGAGAGTGAGAAGTATGACTACCATCAGGAGATTGCCAGGTACTGTAGCTATGCAAGCTAGCTGACCCCGTTTCGTTGGTACATCATTTCATGTTAATGTATTGCACTATGCAAAGCACTAGCTACCTAAAGTTTTCTGTCTTTCTGTCAATCACTTCAAGTCATGTTGCTAGCTATATGAGTTCAATTTAGCTCACCCATGGTGCCTAGGGGGAGTTAATCTAAATGTGTGATATCCATGATCAACTGTTTGTTTCTCAGGTCCTGTTATGCTGATATGCTGCACGATCACGATAGGGTGAGTATGTGTCCTGGCAGGAAACACTTAATCTACACAATACAGCTTGTACAATAGATGGTACACTTTCTGTGAGGTGTGGAAGCTATCTGCTTTGTCACCCTGTATGTAAACCGCCATCTGTCTATCTCACAGCATGAGAAGTACTACTAGGGTATCAGGGCTGCTGTGAGCAGAATGAAGGCATGGGGGGAGAAAGTCATGATTCTGTACATTGGCACTGGAACAGGATTGCGTTCCATGATGGCTGTCACAGCTGGTGCTGGCAACTGCCATGCTGTGGAGGTGAGAATTACCTTCTTGACTCGCTGAACCCCACGCATCGTTGCCTAATCTATCGAAGTGCATTGACAGTCCACCGTCAATGAGATGATAAGAGGAAAAGGGAAAGGTGTTCTCTGACTGTTTGTATGTCTGATCCAATAGGTTTTCAAGCCCATGGCAGATGCTGCTCTCCGAATAGTGAAAAAAAATGGCTTCTCCGACAAGATCAAGATCATCAATAAACACTCTTCAGAAGTGTTAGTTGGACCAGGTGAGAGTCACACATATTGTACGCACAGTCCTGTGATTAGTAGTCTACAGTTGTTTTGGTTAAAAAGTTACTTTTCAAATTGCCTATGCTGCAGCAACGGTAAATCCTTTTTAATGTGACAAAGACAAATTATCTCACAGTGACCTGAAATATAGTATTTCTGAAATATGCCCCAGACATTGCAGTTACATCCATTTTGCAGCCCTTTTTTTCCCCCTCTGCAGTGAAACGTTTTAACCAGCTCAACTGTATTTTACCATCAGAATGTTGATGAATATGTTGTCACTGCAGATGGAGACATGCAGATTCAAGCCAACGTCCTCGTCACAGAGCTGTTTGACACAGAACTGATTGGAGAGGGAGCCTTACCCAGCTATGAACACGCTCATTTGAATTTGTTCCAGGTAAGTGTGTTTGTGTGTAATAGGCAGAGAAAGAGGCAGATGTGTATTTCTCCTGCAGGAGGGCTGTGAGGCTGTGCCCCATTGTGCCACGGTGTATGTCCAGCTGGTGGAGTCAGAGCAGTTGTGGAGCTGGGCAGAGTTACAATACATGGAGGTGGATGGTTGCAAACTGCTGCCCCTTCCTGCTGTGGGTCTCTGTGCTGGAGCCCACTCTGTCTGTGACATCCAGCCAGATGCTCCCACACTGCTTCACACCACTAGGGCCTCTCTGCACCATGTTCAGGTGAGATGCACATTGTTGAACAAACATGTATTATTTATACATTCCATATGAATCTTTTCTCATTGAGGTAATTTATGCCTCTTTGTATATTTTCTTCTCCCCCTCTCAGTGTGGACTTCAGTGAGCAGTGCACCTTTGTCCCACTCCTCCAGATTCCCAGCTCAGTCCAGTGGCCGGGCTTAGGTGGTCCTCTCCTGGTGGGACATAGACATGGACCCCAGCGGCTCCATCGTGTTTTCCATGGCTCCCAGCTGGACCTACACAGACCCTCAGTCCGCTCCTGTGAGTGGAATCTCTTGAATCTACATGTGCAATACAGTTTGAGGACATTAGAGGAAGTAGTGTTTGTCTTTTTAGCGGCAGGATCACTGGGTGCAGTGTCTACTTCCTGCCTGTGGAGCGGAGGGTGGCTGAGGGGAAGAGCTCAGCCTTAATGTCTCCCATGACGACTACAGCCTATGGTACAGCCTACAGCCGGATAGTTAAGTACCTATCTGTAGTTATTTAATCAAATCAAATCAAACGTTATTTGTCACATGCGCCGAATACAACAGGTGTAGACCTTACTGTGAAATGCTTACTTACAAGCCCTTAACCAACGATGCAGTTCAAGAAATAGAGTTAAGAAAATATTTGCTAAATAAACTAAAGTAAAATTTTTTATAAAAAGTAACATAATAAGATAACATAAATACATAACAATAACGAGGCTATATACAGTGGGGAGAACAAGTATTTGATACACTGCAGATTTTGCAGGTTTTCCTACTTACAAAGCATGTAGAGGTCTGTAATTTTTATCATAGGTACACTTCAACTGTGAGAGACGGAATCTAAAACAAAAATCCATAAAATCACATTGTATGATTTTTAAGTAATACATTTGCATTTTATTGCATGACATAAGTATTTGATCACCTACCAACCAGTAAGAATTCCGGCTCTCACAGACCTGTTAGTTTTTCTTTAAGAAGCTCGCCTGTTCTCCAGTTATTAACTGTATCAACTGCACCTGTTTGAACTCGTTACCTGTATAAAAGAAACCTGTCCACACACTCAAATCAAACAGACTCCAACCTCTCCACAATGGCCAAGACCAGAGAGCTGTGTAAGGACATCAGGGATAAAATTGTAGACCTGCACAAGGCTGGGATGGGCTACAGGACAATAGGCAAGCAGCTTGGTGAGAAGGCAACAACTGTTGGCGCAATTATTAGAAAATGGAAGAAGTTCAAGATGACGGTCAATCACCCTCGGTCTGGGGCTCCATGCAAGATCTCACCTCGTGGGGCATCAATGATCATGAGGAAGGTGAGGGATCAGCCCAGAACTACACTGCAGGACCTGGTCAATGACCTGAAGAGAGCTGGGACCACAGTCTCAAAGAAAACCATTAGTAACACACTACGCCGTCATGGATTAAAATCCTGCAGCGTACGCAAGGTCCCCCTGCTCAAGCCAGCGCATGTCCAGGCCCGTCTGAAGTTTGCCAATGACCATCTGGATGATCCAGAGGAGGAATGGGAGAAGGTCATGTGGTCTGATGAGACAAAAATAGAGCTTTTTGGTCTAAACTCCACTCGCCGTGTTAGGAGGAAGAAGAAGGATGAGTGCAACTCCAAGAACACCATCCCAACCGTGAAGCATGGAGGTAGAAACATCAAAACACACAGCAAGGGCAACTAAGGAGTGGCTCCGTAAGAAGCATCTCAAGGTCCTGGAGTGGCCTAGCCAGTCTCCAGACCTGAACCCAATAGAAAATCTTTGGAGGGAGCTGAAAGTCCATATTGCCCAGCGACAGCCCCGAAACCTGAAGGATCTGGAGAAGGTCTGTATGGAGGAGTGGGCCAAAATCCCTGCTGCAGTGTGTGCAAACCTGGTCAAGACCTACAGGAAACGTATGATCTCTGTAATTGCAAACAAAGGTTTCTGTACCAAATATTAAGTTCTGCTTTTCTGATGTATCAAATACTTATGTCATGCAATAAAATGCAAATGAATTACTTAAAAATCATACAATGTGATTTTCTGGATTTTTGTTTTAGATTCCGTCTCTCACAGTTGAAGTGTACCTATGATAAAAATTACAGACCTCTACATGCTTTGTAAGTAGGAAAACCTGCAAAATCGGCAGTGTATCAAATACTTGTTCTCCCCACTGTACATGGGGTACCGGTACCGCTTGCCATGCGGTAGCAGAGAGAATAGTCTATGACTTGGGTGACTGGAGTGTTTGACAATCTTTTGGGCCTTCCTCTGACACTGCCTAGTATATAGGTCCTGGATGGCAGGAAGCTTGGCCCCATTGATGTATTGGGCCATACACACTACCCTCTGTAGCTCCTTACGGTCGGATGCCGAGCAGTTGCCATACCAGGCTGTGATGCAACCGGTCAGGATGCTCTCGATGGTGCTGCTGTATAACTTTTTGAGGATCTGGGGACCCATGCCAAATCTTTTCAGTCTCCTGAGGGGGAAAAGGTGTTGTCGTGCCCTCTTCACAACTGTCTTGGTGTGTTTGGACCATGGTAGTTTGTTGGTGATGTGGACACCAAGGAACTTGAAACTCTCGACCCGCTCCACTACAGCCCCGTCGAAGTTAACGGGGGCCTCTTCGGCCCTCCTTTTCCTGTAGTCCACGATCATCTCCTTTGTCTTGCTCACGTTGAGGGAGAGGTTGTTGTCCTGGCACCACACTGCCAGGTCTCTGACCTCCTCCCTATAGGCTGTCTCATCGTTGTTGGTGATCAGGCCTACCACTGTTGTGTCGTCAGCAAACGTAATGATGGTGTTGGAGTCGTGCTTGGCCACTCAGTCGTGGGTGAACAGGGAGTACAGGAGGGAACTAAGCACGCACCCCTGAGGGGCCCTGGTGTTGAGGATCAGCATGGCAGATGTGTTGTTGCCTACCCTTACTACCTGGGGACAGACTGTCAGGAAGTCCAGGACCCAGTTGCAGAGGGAGGTGTTTAGTCCCAGGGTCCTTAGCTTAATGATGAGCTTTGTGCGCACTATGGTGTTGAACGCTGAGCTGTATTCAATTAACAGCATTCTCACATAGATGTTCCTTTTGTCCAGGTGGGAAAGGGCAGTGTGGAGTGCGATTGAGATTGCGTCATCTGTGGATTTGCTGGGGCGGTATGCGAATTGGAGTGGGTCTAGGGTTTCCGGGATGATGGTGTTGATGTGAGCCATGACCAGCCTTTCAAAGCACTTCATGGCTACCAACGTGACTGCTACGGGGTGGTAGTCATTTAGGCAGGTTAAATTCACATTCTTGGGCACAGGGACTATGGTGGTCTGCTTGAAACATGTAGGTTTTACAGACTTGGTCAGGGAGAGGTTGAAAATGTCAGTGAAGACACTTGCCAGTTTGTTTTGCGCATGTTCTGAGTACACGCCCTGGTCATCCGTCTGTGAATGTTGACCTGTTTAAAGGTCTTGCTCACATCGGCTACGGAAAGCGTGATCACACAGTTGTCTAGAACAGCTGGTGCTCTTATGCATGTTTCAGTGTTGCTTGCCCCGAAGCGAGCGTAAAAGGCATTTAGCTCGTCTGGTAGGCTCTCGTCACTGGGCAGCTCGCGGCTGGGTTTCCCTTTGTAGTCCGTAATAGTTTGCAAGCCCTGCCACATCCGACGAGCGTCAGAGCCGGTGTAGTAGGATTCAATCTTAGTCTTGTATTGACACTTTGCCTGTTTGATGGTTCATCTGAGGGCATAGCTGAATTTCTTATAAGCGTCTGGATTAGTGTCTCACTCCTTGAAAGCAGCAGCTCTAGCCTTTAGCTCGGTGCGGATGTTGCCTGTAATCAATGGCTTCTGGTTGGGATATGTACATACGGTCACTGTGGTGACGACGTCGTCGATGCACATATTGATGAAGCCGGTGACTGAGGTGGTATACTCCTCAATGCCATTGGATGAATCACTGAACATATTCCAGTCTGTGCTAGCAAAACTGTCCTGTAGCGTAGCATCCGCATCATCTGACCACTTCCGTATTGAGCAAGTCACTGGTAGTTCCTGCTTTAGTTTTTGCTTGTACGCAGGAATCAGGAGGATAGAATTAGGGTCAGATCGCCCAAATGGAGGGCGAGGGAGAGCTTTGTATGCATCTCTGTGTGTGGGGTAAAGGTGGTCTAGAGTTTTTTTTCCCTCTGGTTGCACATGTGACATGCTGGTAGAAATGAGGTCAAACGGATTTAAGTTTGCCTGCATTAAAGTCCCCGGCCACTAGGAGCGCCGCTTCTGAATGAGCATTTTCTTGTTTGCTAATGGCCTTATACAGCTCGTTGAGTGCGGTCTTAGGGCCAGCATCGGTTTGTGGTGGTAAATAGACGCCAAGAATAATATAGATGAGAACTCTCTTGGTAGATAGTGTGGTCTACAGCTTATCATGAGGTACTATACCTCAGGCGAGCAATACCTCGAGACTTCTATAATATTAGACATCGCGCACCAACTGTTATTGACAAATAGACACACACACCCGCCCCTCGTCTTACCAGACGTAGCTGCTCTGTTCTGCTGATGCACGGAAAACCCAGCCAGCTCTATATTATCTGTGTAGTCGTTCAGCCACGACTCGGTGAAACATAAGATATTACAGCTTTTAATGTATCGTTGATAGGATAGTCTCGAACATAGATCATCCAGTTTGTTTTCCAATGATTGCACATTGGCCAATAGAACCAATGGTAGTGGCGATTTACTCACTCGCCTACGAATCCTCACAAGGCACCCCGACCTTCGCCCCCTGTATCTACGTCTTTTCTTCATGCGAATGACAGGGATTTGGGCCTGGTCTCCGGGAAGCAATATATCCTTCGCGTCGGACTCATTAAATAACAAATCTTCGTCCAGTTTGAGGTGAGTAATCGCTGTTCTGATGTCCAGAAGCTCTTTCGGTCAGAAGAGATGGTAGCAGCAACTTTATGTACAAAATAAGTTACAAACAATGCGAAAAAACAAACAAAATAGCACAGTTGGTTAGGAGCCCGTAAAACAGCGCCATTATAGATAGCACTGGAGGGGATGTTGCACATAAACAAAGAAGAGTGAATAAAGGTTGTCTAATCACAGAGCTGTGTGTGATTTGTTTAATATTTGACCTCTAAGTCAACGGGGCACGGTGAGTGAAACACCAACATGTCATCCATGTTGCATTTGTCAGGCACACCTGGTGTGGACACACCCACGCTTCGGGGAGCTCAACGACCACCAGCGCATAAAGAGCTACATCAGCGCTATATGCAGTGTGAGTTATATGGACCGTGGGTTTGGGGTATTCAGCAGAGTTTGTATGCGGCTTCGCCATAATGGATATGGTGTACTATTCGAAACAAATAATGAATGTGGGTATTTGTCCATTTCAGGTTGTAAAACCAGACAGCGTATGCGTAGGGGTCAGTGATGGAAGTCTGTAACTTGTCTTTGCTCACATGCTTGGCACTAAGAAGGTATTACTATTTTTACTTTGTCATGCTCTTACTTGTATATGTTTACTTGTCTATTATTATGTTAAATTATTCTAACACAGCCACACAATAAGTTATATCTGTCTGTATCCATCCAGGTGTTCAGTTTGGTCAATTCTGGAATGTTGAAGCAGGTCATTGAACAAGTGAGTGGAATCATGTAAATAAAGCATTCACTTAGTTTAAATATATTAGCAGAACTCACTGAACACAGGGTTGCTAGTTACTAAGACATGTATCTCTCTGTAGCTGCTGGATGCCAACTCCATGAGGGGATGAGTTTTTCGAGCTGAAAGATGATGGCCAGAGCTTACCCAAGATGTTGCACAACAATTTAAGTTTTAGTCAAAGTATTATATATTTGGGCTTGAAGTGACAAATCCGAACTGCCCACTTCGTGCAAATCTGTGTGAATGCGGTGTCTTTTCCTATGATATGATGTACAAATTATTTTCAGCCTACGTTTCGTTTCTGGGTTTGGTTTTATTACAATTTTACCACTCACCAGCATGGCATTGCTTATTAATCAGAACCAGCTGCAAAGTTATTCCTCTTCGCAACTGAGATGAGCCAAACAGCCTTGTGTCCTCATTTGCTCCATGGCCGCCTGCTCCATGGCCGCCTGCTCCATGGCCGCCTGCTCCATGGAGCAAATGAATATGGTGAAAACATGTTTTTGCACCTCCACTTTTTTTTACCAGAACATTTTCATAATGAATTGAATAATGTGTAAATTTTCACTTATTTGTGAGCTGGTCTGAATTAAAAAATATATATATATGACCATTTTATAAATGGTATAATTGCGTGATATGATAGCATTTTCTAAACCCACTCCTCCCCCTCACCCAAGATGAATGGTTTTGACCACTAAAGTTTTGCATCACTACAAGTTCCACTGCTTTGATTGGTGTAACGTTAGCTAGAAACCACAAGTGTCTATCCAGATAATGAAAAGGCACCCGGGAAAGAATTCAAGGAACTTCTAGTTACATGTAATTTGCGGCGTGCGTGATGATGAGCAAAATCATTGTAGGATATAATTTCACTTCCCCTGTGAGAACCATGAGCATGGGCTGACTTGGATTTGCTGTACCACAGCCTACCAACCAAAGGTTGCATGTGTCCATTAGGGACAGATCGCAATTTACTGGGGGGGAGGGATGGTCCAAAATAAGGGCGGGTTGTCCAATAATTTTTTTGCTTTGGGGAGGGTTTTGTGTTTTGGGGGGGGGGGGGGGGGGGGGGGGGGGTAGTGCGTTTTTTCCCTGGTTTTACATTTGCTCTTCTGCTCCCACTTTCCCTATAAACAATGGCTTGACTGATATTGCCCTAATAAAGATTAGAAACATTTGTGAAGGTTTGATATGGTGTGGCTATTATTAAGCTTTAGCTACTGCAGGCCTTTGATATGAAGGCAGTGTGCCCCGGCGCTCCAACTGAGTCAGACAGTTGAACTTGAGATGAGGAAGACTGTTTCAGGCCTACCAGAGTTACTCCTATAATCAAACAATATATTTACGAATTACCCTCCTTCTGTACGTCTATATCTGTATAATAATAATAATGTATTATTAAAAGCGACTTACAGTCCAAAGCGACAGTCATGTGTGCATACATTTTTACATCTGGCAAGTGCGCTAGTCCAGTGTCACTTTGAGCTCCCTCCAAAGATTTTCTATTGGGTTCAGGTCTGGAGACTGACTAGGCCACTCCAGGACCTTGAGATGCTTCTTACGGAGCCACTCCTTAGTTGCCCTGGCTGTGTGTTTCGGGTCTTTGTCATGCTGGAAGACCCAGTCACGACCCATCTTCAATGCTCTTACTGAGGGAAGGAGGTTGTTGGCCAAGATCTCGCGATACATGGCCCCATCCATCCTCCCCTCAATACGGTGCAGTCGTCCTGTCCCCTTTGCAGAAAAGCATCCCCAAAGAATGATGTTTCCACCTCCATGCTTCACGGTTGGGATGGGGTTCTTGGGGTTGTACTCATCCTTCTTCTTCCTCCAAACACGGCGAGTGGAGTTTAGACCAAAAAGCTCTATTTTTGTCTCATCAGAACACATGACCTTCTCCCATTCCTCCTCCGGATCATCCAGATGGTCATTGGCAAACTTCAGATGGGCCTGGACATGCGCTGGCTTGAGCAGGGGGACCTTGCGTGCGCTGCAGGATTTTAATCCATGACGGCGTAGTGTGTTACTAATGGTTTTCTTTGAGACTGTGGTCCCAGCTCTCTTCAGGTCATTGACCAGGTCCTGCCGTGTAGTTCTGGGCTGATCCCTCACCTTCCTCATGATCATTGATGCCCCACGAGGTGAGATCTTGCATGGAGCCCCAGACCGAGGGTGATTGACCGTCATCTTGAACTTCTTCCATTATCTAATAATTGCGCCAACAGTTGTTGCCTTCTCACAAAGCTGCTTGCCTATTGTCCTGTAGCCCATCCCAGCCTTGTGCAGGTCTACAATTTTATCCCTGATGTCCTTACACAGCTCTCTGGTGTTGGCCATTGTGGAGAGGTTGGAGTCTGTTTGATTGAGTGTGTGGACAGGTGTATTTTATACAGGTAACAGTTAATACAGGTAATGAGTGGAGAACAGGAGGGCTTCTTAAAGAAAAACTAACAGGTCTGTGAGAGTCGGAATTCTTACTGGTTGGTAGGTGATCAAATACTTATGTCATGCAATAAAATGCAAATTAATTACTTAAAAATCATACAATGTGATTTTCTGGATTTTAGTTTTAGATTCTGTTTCTCACAGTTGAAGTGTACCTATGATAAAAATTACAGACCTCTACATGCTTTGTAAGTAGGAAAACCTGCAAAATCGGCAGTGTATCAAATACTTGTTCTCCCCACTGTACATATATGGACAAGCAATGACAGAGCGGCATGGACTAAGATACAGAAGAATATTATAGAATAGAATGCAGTATATACATATGAGATGAGTAGTGCAAGATATGTAAACATTATTAAAGTGACTAGTGTTCCATTTCTTAATGTAGCCAGTGATTTCAATAGGCAGCAGCAGCCTCTAATGTGCTAGTGATGGCTATTTAACAGTCTGATGGCCTTCAGATAGAAGTTGTTTTTCATTCTCTCGGTCCCAGCTTTGATGCACCTGTACTGACCTCACCTTCTGGATGATAGCGGGGTGAACAGGCAGTGGCTCGGGTGGTTGATGTCCTTGATGATCTTTTTGGTCTTCCTGTGACATCGGGTGCTGTATGTGTCTTGGAGGGCGGGTAGTTTGCCCCCGGTAATGCGTTCGGCAGACCGCACCACCCTCTGGAGAGCTCTGCGGTTGTGGGCGGTGCAGTTGCCGTACCATGCAGTGATACAGCCCGACAGGATGCTCTCAATTGTGCATATGTAAAGGTTTGTGAGGGTTTTAGGTGATAAGCCAAATTTCTTCAGCCTCCTGAGGTTGAAGAGGCTCTGTTGCGCCTTCTTCACCACACTGTCTGCGTTGGTGGACCATTTCAGTTTGTCGGTGATGTGTACGCCAAGGAACTTGAAGCTTTCCACCTTCTCCACTGCGGTCCCGTCGATGTGGATAGGGGGGTGCACCCTCTGCTGTTTCTTGAAGTCCACAATCATCTCCTTTGTTTTGTTGATGTTGAGTGAAAGGTTATTTTCCTGGCACCACACTCCCAGAGCCCTCACCTCCCTGTAGGCGATCTCGTCATTGTTGGTAATCAAGCCTACTACTGTTGTGTAATCTGCAAACTTGATGATTGAGTTGGAGGCGTGCTTGGCCACGCAGTCATGGGTGAACAGGGAGTACAGGAGGGGGCTGAGCACGCACCCTTGTGGGGCCCCAGTGTTGAGTATCAGCGAAGTGGAGATGTTGTTTCCTACCTTCACCACCTGGGGGCGGCCCGTCAGGAAGTCCAGGACCCAGTTGCACAGGGCGGGGTTCAGACCCAGGGTCTTGAGCTTAATGAAGAGCTTGGAGGGTACTATGGTGTTGAATGCTGAGCTATAGTCAATGAACAGCATGCTTACATAGGTATTCTTCTTGTCCAGATGGGATAGGGCAGTGTGCAGTGTGATGGCAATTGCATCATCTGTGGATCTATTGGGGCGGTAAGCAAATTGAAGTGGGTCTAGGGTGACAGGTAAGGTAGAGGTGATATGATCCTTGACTAGTCTCTCAAAGCACTTCATGATGCATAGTCTATTTATTGTGGTGTTGAAAACACAAACCATGACATTGAAGTGCCTGATGTCGGTATGCTTTGTTTATTGGTTGTGTGGTGTATAGGCAAAGGAACCAGTTGGCGGAAAATTAGTTGTATATATTTTATATAATTATAAATGTCATCAAAATGTTGAAAATCTGATTACCCCCTAGCTGATCATTTTCTGCAGCCGGCTCTGATCGTAGCGTAATGAAACAGGCAGGGAGAGTGAGCTCGTCTGTGGTGGTCGGCGAACCCTCAACCTTCTGGCCTGTAGCTCTGTGGCATTGACTGTGCCACAAAAGCATGCTGAAGTGGCAAGGTCGATATCCACGTTTACAAACACAGGGTCACTATAGTTATAGTTATTTGTGGTCGTAAACATAATTTTGAGTTAATTCTATGAGGGGGGAGGGTGTTCAATCTATTTTACAGTACAAGGGGAGGGTCATGTGAAATTATTTTTAACTTTGAGGGGGGTGTTGTTGTTTTTTATGACACCTTAAGTTGGACCAACCCCTCCCCCCCAGTAAATTGTGATCTGTCCCTTACAATGTAGAAAAAAAGCATATCAGATATCATAGTTATCCATCTTACCAGAGCTTCATCTTATTCTTTCAAAATATTTATATGGCAGATTCGCCACCGCAATTTATGGAAGATGCCGAAACTTTGGAGAGAACAATAGATGGCGAAGTCAAAGACTAGGCAAGTGGTTTCCATCTGTGGCGAAGTTTTCCCAAAATCAATGCTTATTACAAATCCAGCTCCAGAACCAGCCATAGCACCAGCTGGCTAATCTTTTGAATACAGTGTAGTAAAAAAGAAAACTGCAACAACAGGACATTAGCTAGCTAGATAAGGTTAGCATGCTAGCTAAGTGCCCTATTTGTTGATTTTTATCAACTCCACGTGGAAATTCCCACACCCAATTTGTGAATATGTATAAGTAGCCTTCGTCATTCTTCGAAGGTGGAACCTAAATGTGCATTTCCTCTTTATGTAGTAATTTCCCATCAAAATAGTGGTGGCAACTTCCTCTGGGGGGTCCTTTAAATGAATGGACATAATGACATTCCTGATCAAGTCTAATTTCAATTGGAGAAAATAAAGAACTGTTATACATGTGATCAAAGATGGCAATGGGCACTGCTCTAATCTATTCATGAGCACTCACTCACAGCAGTGTACCTAAATGATCCCCTTGCAGCGATGTCTGGATTGCAGTGAGTCCCGTGAGGCAGAGCCACATCCTCGGTGGGAGTACTCATGTCGGGCCCTTACCCAGCCCAGAGCCGTCATGAACTTTGATGAGGTTAGGGCTCTTAGTTTGATCTCCTACCAAAAGTTTTATTTTGTAAATTGCATAAAGGTCAGTAGTGAAGTACTCATGTGAGAGAGTACAGTAATTGTAAATTCTAAAATGAACATTGATAACTCAAGGTAAGTATAGTATAATTCCAAACTGACCCTAGCACAAGCATTTGTGTTTTGGCACAGGAGAGGACATTGCCATTGTGTTGCCCTTTAGATGGAGTACCAACTAAATGATGACATTACAGTTAGCATGGGCCTAACAAGACCAGTCAGTGAAGAGGTAGATGCTTTTGACATCACTTAAATCATCAACAGTTGGAATCTGCACCCATGGTTCATTACAATACAACTTCTGATGAACTGATCCACGTCTTAATGTTATTCTATACATTTTTCTACAGAAGACTAATATTGAATCACAGGCTGTAAATGTAAAATGAACCCCCCTCCTGTTCCTGTGAATGGAGTCTCCATTGGAAACAAGCAGTGGCAGAGCCCCACCTGTTTACCTAATATATATATATATATAGTCAGGTCCATAAATATTTGGACATTGACCAAGTTATTATTATTTTAGCTGTCTACCACAGCATATTGGAGTTGAAATTAAGTAATGAATATGAGCTGAAAGTGCAGACTTTCAGCTTTAATTTGAGGGTATTTACATCCAAATTGGGTGAACGGTGTAGGAATTACAGCACTTTCTATATGTGGTCCCCCCCTTTTTAAGGGACCAAAAGTAATTGGACAATTGGCTGCTCAGCTGTTCCATTGCCAGGTGTGTGTTATTCCCTCATTAGTTCATTTACAAGTAAGCAGATAAAAGGTCTAGAGTTGATTTCAAGTGTGGCATTTGCATTTGGAATCTGTTGCTGTTAACCCTCAATATGAAGTCCAAAGAGCTGTCACTGCCAGTGAAGCAAGCCATCATTAGGCTGAAAAATCAAAACAAACCGATCAGAGAGATAGCAAAAACATTAGGTGTGGCCAAATCAAACATTTGGTACATTCTTAAAAAGAAAGAATGCACTGGTGAGCTCAGGAACACCAAAAGGCCTGGAAGACCACGGAAAACAACTGTGGTGGATGACAGAAGAATTCTTTCCCTGGTGAAGAAAAACCCCTTCACAACAGTTGGCCAGATCAAGAACACCCTCCAGGAGGTAGGTGTATCTGAGTCAAAGTCAACAATCAAGAGAAGACTTCACCAGAGTAAATACATTTACCACAAGATGTAAACCATTGGTAAGCCTCAAAAACAGGAAGACCAGATTAGAGTTAACCAAAAAACAACTAAAAAAGCCTGTACAGTTCTGGAACAACATCCTATGGACAGATGAGACAAAGATCAACTTTTAATGATGGGAAGAGAAGAGTATGGAGAAGGGAAGAAACTGCTCATGATCCGAAGCATACCACCTCATCTGTGAAGCATGGTGGAGGTAGTGTTATGGCGTGGGCATGTATGGCTGCCAATGGAACTGGTTCCCCTGTTTTATTGATGATGTGAATGCTGACAAAAGCAGCAGGATGAATTCTGAAGTGTTTAGGGCTATGTTATCTGCTCAGATTCAGCCAAATGCTTCAAAACTCATTGGACGGCGCTTCACAGTGCAGATGGACAACGACCCGAAGCATACTGCAAAAGCAACCCAATACTTTTTTAAGGCAAAGAAGTGGATTGTTCTGCAATGGCCAAGTCAATCCCCTGACCTGAATCCAATTGAGCATGCATTTCACTGGCTGATGGCAAAACTGAAGGCAAAATGCCCCAAGAACAAGCAGGAACTGAAGACCGCTGCAGTAAAGGCAGAGCATCACCAGGGAAGAAACCCAGCATCTGGTGATATCTATGTGTTCCAGACATCAGGCAGTCATTGACTGCAAAGGATTTGCAACAAAGTATTAAAACTCACAATTTAATTTATGATTGTTAGTTTGTCCAATTACTTTTGAGCCCCTTAAATTAAAGATGAAAGTCTACACTTAAAGCACATTTAGACTGTTTCCTTTCAAATCCATTGTGGCGAACAGAGCCAAAATGATGCAAATTGTGTCACTGTCCAGATACTTTGGGACCTGACTATATATTTTGGCATTAATACGTGTCACATATCAGTTTGCAAACAATGTAAAAAAAATAATATTTTGACTTAATAAAGCTGTATACAAACATGGTCTCTTTTTTGCTTTCTTGAGTAAAGCAGCTGGTGGTGGGGCAACCAGCAGAATATACGGAGCATAGGGGTTGGTAATGTTCTCTAGTTCTCTTGGACTGATCATGTCAACATCATACTTTCAAAATCTTAGCTAGCAAGCTAGAAAAGCTGTCATCATCATGAATCAAGTCGACAATCTACTGGCAAATCCTTTTCCATCCTTGTCATATGAAGATAAATTATAGATAAAACATATCGGTGTTTATCGGCCATTTGACATAAACATTACACAAGTTGGAAATTGCAAATTCAATGAGTGGTTTGGAAGGAATCAGTGGCTAACTGCAAGCGTTGCAAAGCAATAATTAGCCTGCTATTTAGTGGAGTGAGTGTGTGGTCCAAGTCTGGGTTTAAGGGTCTCTTTTCATAGCTTAAAAGGATAAACATTCACATACAACACCATGGGCCAGAAAAGGTTGAATACATTAGCTGTCAATCCAGCATGATTTCTGCCGCGTTCAAAACAACTGGAAACTCGGAACTGGGAAATCTCAGACTTCAGTGAGTTCAAGACAACTGGGAACTCGGGAAAAAACTAGCTCCGACTGGGAAAATACGTTTTGAACGGTCATCCAACTCAGAATTCCAAGTCGGGAACTCTGGCTTCTTTCTAGAGCTCCGACCTGAAGATCACTGACGTCATGACCTAGTTTTCTTTCCAGAGTTCCCAGTTGCCTTGAAAGCACCATAAATCCAGAGAATGCCAGACTTTGATGACAAAGTTTGATGACATAATGACCTTCCTGTTCAAGTGAGCACAGAACAAGGTGAGGCCAAAAATGTCTGGTATGCTGCTGCATAATGATGTAATATGCCAGGGAGATATGTATACTGTAGCTAAGAAAGTGATACTAAGTATGTTGTGTAGTAAGCTGTTAGTAGCCCATGTGCCTCACCCTAATAATTTGGTACCTTTCCCCCTCTTAATTTATCCTACGGTTCTGACTTGGTGTACAGGGAGAATACTGTAAGAACAGCCCATGTTCTGAATTCTGTCGCTGTACATTTCAAAAGTGCTGAACAAATAGTTATATTGACAATGTCCGTTCTAGCTCGCTCATTGTCTTAATCAAAATTATGGATTTTCTCTTATCAGCTCGTTGTTCCCTTTAGTTTGTACATCTCAATTGTCAGTAGAAACACCATTTGTTTAAGCAAGTCTGCCATATCAGCTATGTTTTTTAAAAGGCAGTAAATGAGGCTGAATTAACTGTTTTGCTGCCAGACAAGGCTCCAATGATAGCCAGGTGTAGCGGTGGTAAGGATTTACTCCATGGTGCTGAAAAGATAGCTCTGCTGTTGGGACAGCTTGTGGGCACCGTTTGTCACCATTATAGTGCAATTAATGTATTGTTTAGTGTTGTGTAGTGGCTTTGCTGGCATGCATCTAAAGAAAAAGTGAGTATGCTCCACCAAGATTTACATGCTAAAATCGCCACTGGAAACCGCATTGGGGACATCAAAATGGGCTTCAATTGCCTCAGTGATCCGTAGCAGTATGCCTTGAGTATACATGAAATCTTACATCTCTGGGTTGGTTTCTACACAGAGGACAGACATTTAAAATAAATCTCTAAATGTAATCCAGTAAAACTAAATACTAATGGATGGTGTTACATTTAGTCGTTTTATACTGTATTGCTGTTGCCTTCCATTTGTATTATTGTGCTTCTATTGAGTGTGGAAGTGAGAGAAAAAAATACACACATAAAGGCCAATTGTGAGATTGAAAGTGAGGAAATGGTTTGTGATTGGATCTAAAACAATCTGATCTGTAAACGAGTAATAATTAAATGGGATATCCTGAAAAAAAATGAATTTGTGACTATGATTAACAGATTTTTATTGAACTCTAAACAGATATAGTAATATACACATGATTAATTGAACTGCCAAATCGACACCTGTATGTTCCATGAAGACAAGGCACAATTGGCCCAGCGTCGTCGGCGTTAGGGGAGGGTTTGGCCGGATGGGATGTCCTTGTCCCATCGTGCTCTAGCGACTCCTTGTGGCAGCCCGGGCACATGCACGCTGACTTCGGTCGCCAGCTAAACGGCGTTTCCTCCGACACATTGGTGCGGCTGGCTTCTGGGTTAAGCGAGCAGTGTGTCAAGAAGCAGTGTGGCTTGGCAGGGTAGTGTTTCAGAGGATGCATGGCTCTCGACCTTCGCCTCTACCGAGTCCGCACGGGAGTTGCAGCAATGGGACAAGACTGTAAAAAGCAGATTGAGTATCTGCTTTTTGCGCTCACATAAATGAGATGTAGAACCATTCTCATCTCATTGAGAACCTGGCATTGAACAAGGACTCCAGGGCAATGTTCCCTCTAAGCTGCTTGCGGGCGCGCAGTAGCCCCGAGACTTCCACACAGCTCCCCGGGATTGCTGAGCAGAAGAATCATCAGCCCAAGGAGAGAAAGAAGCATGAGATTGAACCTCTCTAGAGTTACCCCTGTTAACACTACCAACGTTTCCCTTTACTCTGGCAATTGTGATTGAATCAACACAATATTAGCCACTTTCAATGCAACATACTGAGAGAAAAAAACAAAAAACTATGCAAGAGATTTTGTTGTAGGCAGAATGTATCAGAGTAAGATTATTTTGAATTGAAACTGCACGACTCAGCCCGTACTCTACACAGACCGGTGCGGCATAACCAATCAGAGCTGCAGTAGGCCTATATGCAAATAGACCATTGCCATATATGGATCTGTGCAATTTACTTTGAACTGGACTGTGTTTACAGCATGAGCGGTCGTGAGTAGATGCGCTTGTTTTGAGATCAAAGCGAGAGCTGCATGTAGCCATGTGTGCACATTTTGTTCATATCCTTTGCTAGTTAATGAGTTATTAGCCCAGTTATAGATCATTTGTAGTCAGCAATAGGGGAGTGATTGCTTCCTACAAGAGCACAAAACATGTACATTTCTAGACATCTTGGAAAAGCGAGTCAGGTAAAGGGGCAATGTTGTATTTTGAGACAGGCTTGAATAAGCTAAGTAGCCAATAGGCAGAGGGTAGCATAACTTGTCTGATTCTCTGTAATAATGGTATGGGAATAATAATTTATTTTATTTTGTAAAGTGGTTTCTTGCATCAAACAACATTTTCAGTAACCTCCTTGTCTGAAGGACAAGTGGATAAACAGGTTAATGTTAAGCCGTGCATGTTTTTTTCAAAAGTCTTATGGAATGTAGACCTACATTGAAAACCATTCATTGGCTGCTACTTTAGGCTGAATGATAGAACAGCTATTTCCATGTTTAAATGTTATGGGATGCATTTTCTCCATTGTTTTTGATGGTAGGCCAACATTATGATCAAATAGCCACAGTAGCTTACTTGACAACAGTTAAAACTAACTTAAAGTGGGTACAGCCTCAGCGTTCACAGTAAACGCGCGGAAGTTGCACAGAACTTTCACAATGTTCAAGTTTGCGCACAGTAGACCTGAAATTTGCTCAGTGCCAAAAAAATTGGGAATATTGCTCCAGGGGGTGGTAGGTTAGCAGGGTGTAAGGAATGTAAATAATGCGACACTACAGAAAAAAAGTGTTCCTAGGCATCATTTAGCCCTGTGTTGGCCAGGACAACCTTCTCCCCAGGTTTAAAGGCAGGCATCCCAAGATACGGGCAGCTGGCACATCGGAAGGCATCACCCAGGTAACACTGAAATACAGATAAAAAGGTAAGGTCAACAATTACAAACTGGCTTCACAAAGATACATGTGCCGACACGGATAGAATGCTACAGTATGATGGTTGCATATGGGCAAAGAGTGACACTCACACTTCCACACGCTGACTTGGGCTGGCTGATCATCTGGGCACCCTTGCTTTCCTGTTCCAACTCCTCAGCAAGACCACAAGAGCTACATAGGAGGAGTAATGACAAATGATACAAGGCAACCATGTGTGATTATCTCCATTTTCAATAATCAGTTGAACTTCATCACTCATGTCTCTTGGTTATGACTCCAGCGATCTTGTTGGTGTCTGGATGAGCCCTCTTTTCTGTAACCAAAGAAAGGGTGAGGGGTGTTTCTCACCAGTTCTTGCAAGCCTTCTTTTTCTTGGTTGTTCCGTCACCACAGGAGGGCGCCTTGAGGGAGGCTGCATCTGGCTTCTTGAGATCATCTGCATCCAGGAGAGCATCTGAGTCTACCAGGTCCTGAAGAGACAGGGGAATGGCATATTGAGACACCCATCGAATGCCATAAATCATATAGATATACACACAAATACAACCAAACACTCACCACATCATCATCATCCATGTCATTGGCTGACAGGGTCCATGCCTTGGCAGCATTGGGGTCAAGAGCAGGTTTGTCTTCTGCAACAAGAAAATGAATACCATTTTAAAGGGAGGCCAGAGGCAAGAGGAAAAGTTTTAAATGGTAACAGAAGAAAGGAGAACTCCACATACCTGGTTTTGGAGTCTTTTTCCCAAAGGAAAGCTTCAGCTGGCTAGAGGAGCCCACCTCAAAGTTGGGTTTAAAAGCAGACATGCGCACCCTGGAGAGAATGTTCCCCTGGAAGCCTGTAGATGTCCTCAGGGCAGAAAAAGCTTTTGGGGTCAGGGGTCCTTTACTGATCTGCCAATGTTGGTAAACAAAAAATTAGTCAGTGTACACAGAACCTGGAGGAGTGGATATTTACCATTCCAGTGCTGGTTTACTCACCTCAGTCACAGACACCAGGCCAGACAACTTCAAGGCTGACATAAGCTTCTCAGCAGTCCTCACTTGTTGGTCATTAGTTCCTGAGAAAAAGGACAGGTATCAAGTGTCAAGAAACAGTGTCCTTTACTATGTGTCCTCAATAATGACCATGGAGACTTTGCTCTCTCCACCCCTCTTACCTGTAACAGGTTCCTCTAGAACTAGTTTCCCACCAGGTTTTATCACTCTGGCCATCTCTGCTAGCGTCTCTGAGGTGTGAACGAAAGAGCTGTCAGAGAGTAGACTTGAGAGGACCCAGTCATAAGTTGATGCTGCATGTGAAGCTGAGGAAAGGAGAGGATGAACAGGCCTATTGGTGACTCACCTTATCGTTAGACAAGGAGTAGCAGGTGCAGTTTTACAATCCAATGCCTTTTAACAAGTTCATAGAATATCAGACCTAGACATGCATGAATTTTGATATAGCATTGGCCAACTGTTGAAACAGAACCTTAGGAAAGGGTCACTCACACATTAGAAGTCTCTCCATATTCTCCAGTGACACTCGGCCCTCAGAGCCAACCATGGCCCCTAGACTCTCTGCCAGCTCCTTCAGGGTTGTTGGGGATGAGGGCTGGCTCCACACCAACAGCACCTTATCCCCTGCTTTTACACCAATATCTGCCATGGTCTCCTGCAAACAGAGCAACAGTCAATACAGTGGGTGAAAAAAGTATTTAGTCAGCCACCAATTGTGCAAGTTCTCCCACTTAAAAAGATGAGAGAGGCCTGTAATTTTCATCATAGGTACACGTCAACTATGACAGACAAATTGAGGAAAAAAAATCCAGAATATCACATTGTAGGATTTTTAATGAATTTATTTGCAAATTATGGTGGAAAATATGTATTGGTCACCTACAAACAAGCAAGATTTCTGGCTCTCACAGACCTGTAACTTCTTCTTTAAGAGGCTCCTCTGTCCTCCACTCGTTACCTGTATTAATGGCACCTGTTTGAACTTGTTATCAGTATAAAAGACACCTGTCCACAACCTCAAACAGTCACACTCCAAACTCCACTATGGCCAAGACCAAAGAGCTGTCAAAGGACACCAGAAACAAAATTGTAGACCTGCACCAGGCTGGGAAGACTGAATCTGCAATAGGTAAGCAGCTTGGTTTGAAGAAATCAACTGTGGGAGCAATTATTAGGAAATGGAAGACATACAAGACCACTGATAATCTCCCTCGATCTGGGGCTCCACGCAAGATCTCACCCCGTGGGGTCAAAATGATCACAAGAACGGTGAGCAAAAATCCCAGAACCACACGGGGGGACCTAGTGAATGACCTGCAGAGAGCTGGGACCAAAGTAACAAAGCCTACCATCAGTAACACACTACGCCGCCAGGGACTCAAATCCTGCAGTGCCAGATGTGTCCCCCTGCTTAAGCCAGTACAAGTCCAGGCCCGTCTGAAGTTTGCTAGAGTGCATTTGGATGATCCAGAAGAGGATTGGGAGAATGTCATATGGTCAGATGAAACCAAAATAGAACTTTTTGGTAAAAACTCAACTCGTCGTGTTTGGAGGACAAAGAATGCTGAGTTGCATCCAAAGAACACCATACCTACTGTGAAGCATGGGGGTGGAAACATCATGCTTTGGGGCTGTTTTTCTGCAAAGGGACCAGGACGACTGATCCGTGTAAAGGAAAGAATGAATGGGGCCATGTATCGTGAGATTTTGAGTGAAAACCTCCTTCCATCAGCAAGGGCATTGAAGATGAAACGTGGCTGGGTCTTTCAGCATGACAATGATCCCAAACACACCGCCCGGGCAACGAAGGAGTGGCTTCGTAAGAAGCATTTCAAGGTCCTGGAGTGGCCTAGCCAGTCTCCAGATCTCAACCCCATAGAAAATCTTTGGAGGGAGTTGAAAGTCCGTGTTGCCCAGCGACAGCCCCAAAACATCACTGCTCTAGAGGAGATCTGCATGGAGGAATGGGCCAAAATACCAGCAACAGTGTGTGAAAACCTTGTGAAGACTTACAGAAAACGTTTGACCTGTGTCATTGCCAACAAAGGGTATATAACAAAGTATTGAGAAACTTTTGTTATTGACCAAATACTTATTTTCCACCGTAATTTGCAAATAAATTCATAAAAAATCCTACTATGTGATTTTCTGGATTTATTTTTCTAATTTTGTCTGTCATAGTTGACGTGTACCTATGATGAAAATTACAGGCCTCTCTCATATTTTTAAGTGGGAGAACTTGCACAATTGGTGGCTGACTAAATACTTTTTTTCCCCACTGTATATTAACACACTTACTAGCATTTTCAATTAAATCGATCCAAAGAAACCACCACAGACTGCGGACACTGTCCCATAACTGACTCCTCCCAAAATGGAGATACCCGAGCGGACAGAACATACAGTGCATTTGGAAAGTATTCAGACCCCTTTGACTTTTTCCCACATTTTGTTACGTTACAGCCTTATTCTAAAATTGATTAAATTGTTTGTTTTCTTCATCAATCTACACACAATAGCCCATAATGACAAAGCAAACACAGGTTTTTAGACATTTTTGCCAATTTATTGAAAATTAAGAACTGAAATATCAAATTTACATAAATATTCAAACCCTTTACTCAGTACTTTGTTGAAGCACCTTTGGCAGCGATTACAGCCTCGAGTCTTCTTGGGTATGACACTACATGCTTGGCACACCTGTATTTAGGGAGTTTCTCCCATTCTTCTCTGCAGATCCTCTCAAGCTCTGTCAGGTTGGATGGGGAGCATCACTGCACAGCTATTTTCAGGTCCCTCCAGAGATGTTTGATCGGGTTCAAGTCCGGGCTCTGGCTGGGCCACTCAAGGACATTCAGAGACTTGTCCCGAAGCCACTCCTGCGTTGTCCTTGCTGTGTGCTTAGGGTCGTTGTCCTGTTGGAAGGTGAACCGTCGCCCCAGTCTGAGGTCCTGGGCGCTCTGGAGCAGGTTTTCATCAAGGATCTCTCTGTACTTTGCTTCGTTCATCTTTCCCTTGATCCTGACTAGTCTCCCAGTCCCTGCCGCTGAAAAACATCCCCACAGCATGATGCTGCCACCACCATGCTTCACTGTAGGGATGGTGGCAGGTTTCCTCCAGATGTGATGCTTAGCCTTCAGGCCAAAGAGTTCAATCTTGGTTTCATCAGACCCGAGAATCTTGTTTCTCATGGTCTGAGAGTCCTTTAGGTGCATTTTGGCAAACTCCAAGCGGGCTGTCATGTGACTTTTACTAAGGTGTGATTTCCGTCTGGCCACGCTACCATAAAGGCCTGATTTGTGGAGTGCTGCAGAGATGGTTGACCTTCTGGAAGGTTCTCCCATCTCCACAGAGGAACTGTGGAGTTCTGTCAGTGACCATCGTGTTCTTGGTCATCTCCCTGACCAAGGCCCTTCTCCCCCGATTGCTCAGTTTGGCCGGGTGGCCAGCTAAAGGAAATGTATTCTTCCATTTAAGAATGATGGAGGCCACTGTGTTCTTGGGGACCTATAATCCTGCAGACATTTTTGGTACCCTTCCCCAGATCTGTGCCTCGACACAATCCTGTCTCGGAGCTCTACGGACAATTCCTTCGACCTCATGGCTTGGTTTTTGCTCTGACGTGCACTGTCAACTGTGGGACATTATATAGACAAGTGTGTGCCTTTCCAAATCATGTCCAATTCATTGAATTTACCACAGGTGGACTCCAATCAAGTTGTAGAAACCTCTCAAGGATGATCAATGGAAACAGGATGCACCTGAGCTCAATTTTGAGTCTCATAGCAATAAGGTATTTATGTTTTTTATCTTCTATAAATTAGCAAAAATGTCTAAAAACCTGTTTTCGCCTTGTCATTATGGGGTATTGTGTGCAGATTGATGAGGGAAAAAAAGTAATTTAATTCATTTCAGTATATAAGCCTGTAACGTAACAAAACGTGGAAAAAGTCAAGGGGTCTGAATACGTTCCGAATGCACTGTATCTGTCATGCTGATAAGACACCACGTGTTGGGGACAGGAGTAAACTCGCCCACCAAATAGATTAGCGGTACCTGATAGTAGCTGTCTCATGAGTCGTAGATTGAAGATTGAGAAAGAATTTAAAGAAACCTTGTTCCATACAGAATGCTTTACTGACTTCTGTTGGGATATAACAATTGTTCTGGATTGGTTACAGCCAGCACCTTGCATCAGTTACACAGACATAAGAATTAGGGTTAATTAGTGTAAGGTGACCAGACTGTCCCCGGCTAGAGCTGTCCCCAGAAATGTCCCCGATTAGCCCTCAGAAAGAAAAAAGCTTAAATTGAGGCTGATATTCCAATAATCAAACGCTGTATCCAATCAGATTTGCATGTACAAATTATGTCTATCCCTGTACCCAACTCGTTTGGTCCCGTAGTGTTGCCGTGGACATTTTATGAGAGCGTTTGATCAGTGAAACATTTTAACCACCGCATGAACAACCATGCCTATGGCCATCCAACAGCATAGGCTACCAAACTTGGGTGATAAAAAAATTACGAGCTAAGATTAAGAAAACTGTGGAGGGGTTGTTATAACGGGATATGTGACGCTCCATAACCGCTACAGATTGGCTAATGTAAAGCGTTGCAAGGAATCTTTCAACCAGGTCCAACTTGGTCAGGCTGAGTAAGTTCCCTCAAAGCAAATTCGTCATTGGCTTTGATACTCTGATTGGTTAGAGACGATCCAATCGCCAATGTCTTTGTTTTGTACAATGCCCCTGTGCCCCTCCTCACCACAAACGACTTCAATGATGGCAGTCTCAGATTCCTGGTGCATTCAAGACAACTGGGAATTCAGGTAAAAATTTGCTCAGACTCTGAAAAATCGGTTTGAATGGTCATCCAACCCAGAATTCCAAGTTGGAAACTCTGGCATGTTTCTAGAGCTCCGTCTTGGTTTCCACAGCCACAAAGTCAAAATTGGCTACATCATAATAATTTATGAAAACAAAAAAATAGCTTTTTGGTCTTAATTTAAGGTTAGGCCTAAGATTAGGGATGTGGTTAAGGTTATGTTTCCGACTTAAGGTGAAAAACAAGAAATAGGCAGGGTTTTATGACTGTGGTTGTGGTAGCTAGTGACACCTTCTGACCTGAAGATCACTGACATCATGATTTGACCTCATTTGTTTCTGTGTTCCCAGTTGTCTTGAAAGCACCATGTTGCTAGTCTGATGGCGCTTTCAAGACATCTGTGAACTCGGGAAAAAAACTAGGTCAAGTCATGACTTCAGTGATCTTCAGGTCAGAAAGTGGGGTTCTAAAAAGATGCCAAAGTCAAAAACATTTAGCTCTTAGCTAGGCAAGTTGTTGTATTTTGAGGCTTAAACTCTAAACTAAGCTGTTTTCTGGTTGAATTGCAGTATGTAGCTATTTAGTTTGAGAAACGATTGCTATTCCAACTTGTTCTGTGGAGAGAAAAATATTCCAATATTTGCATTATCGTTGTAATTTGAGGATAGCTGTGAGGGTAATCGAATCAGTTCTCCTTGAGCTCATTAATGATAGAATGTTCATATTTGAAGACGGCAGAAAGCAGTGGAGGCTCCACAGAGGAGGAAGGGGAGGACCGTCCTACTCAGTGAATTTCATAAAAATGAAACAAAAAAGTTACCCTTTTTAGGTAAAACTAAATAAATAAATATGCCATTTAGCAGACGCTTTTATCCAAAGTGACTTACAGTCATGCGTGCATACATTTTTGTGTATGGGTGGTCCCAGGGATCGAAACCACTACCTTGGCGTTACAAGAGCCGTGCTCTACCAGCTAAGCTACAGAGGACCACAGAGGACCACACTAGATATACACTAGAAACTACACTAGATATATTCACGTCACCAAATAATGGATTAAAACATACTGTTTGGAATGAAGGTCTACAGTAGCCTCAACAGCACTCTCTGGGGTAGCACCATGGTGTAGCCGGAGGACAGCTATTTTCCGTCCTCCTCTGACTTCAATACTAAACCTAGAACGCTCATTGTTCTCACCCCATTCCATAGACTTGCACAGTAATTATGACGACTTCCGGAGGACATTCTCCAACCTATCAGAGCTCTTGCAGCATGAACTGACATGTTGTCCACCCAATCAAAGGATCAGAAAATGAATCTAGTACTGAAAGCATAAGCTACAGCTAGTTAGCACTGTAGCGCATAAAATGTGGTGAGTAGTTGACTCAAATAGAGATAAACAATAATTGAACAGTTTTGAACAAATTCATTTCTTCAAAAATTGAGAAACTGCAGCAGAGAGAGATTTTGTTGAATTTGTTTCACTTTCACTTACTTAGCTAACTAATACACCTAGCTAATTTAGCCTATTCAAACACCTGGCTCAAACAGAGAGGTATTACATTTATGTTAAGTGAGCTGGCTAAGGCTATCCAACACTGGAACTCTTCCAAGTCAAGGTAAGCTTTCGGTTTTATTAATTTATTGCCACCGGGGCCCGCCGGTGTAACTGCTAAACTGTTTGCTGTACACTGTACTGGATGATTGTAGTGGGTTTATTAACGCGTTAGTTCTAGTCGCTATGTTGACAATAATGTTACCTAATATGGTGACAACGATGTAGACTGTGTGTAGTGGTTAGTGGTTATGGTATGAAGGTTTGGCTTGGATTTTTTTAAAAACCTGTTCACAGACAGCTGTTGTGCACTGAAGTCCACAAGCGAAGGAAAAAGGTGAGAGGATGAGAGTGCGTAGATGCGAGAAGGAATTATACAACAAGCAAAGTGATGATGCTGTTTGTATGTGGCTGATATGTACGTGAACTGTGTGAGGGCGATCAGGGGTGTATTCATTCCGTCGATTCTGTTGGAGAGAAAAAATATTCTTAAACGGAACAAACGGGGATAGACCTACGTTGAATTTGTCCAATAGAAACTCTCGTTTTGGTTGCAAAACGGAAATGTTTGGACTAATGATTACACCCTAGATCAGCTAGATGCAGGCAAGAGTGTGCAAAGCGGTATTGAATGTGTCATTATCTGTCACCTTGATTACTCCAATTTTTCTCGACATGTGCACCTACGTTATAAACTTTAATTTGTAAGCTAGGTTGTAGCAACCTCATAGGTAAGAGTATCATATAAACTCAGCAAAAAAAGAAACGTTCCTTTTTCAGGACCCTGTCTTTCAAAGATAATTCGTAAAAATCCAAATAACTTCACAGATCTTCATTGTAAAGGGTTTAAACACTGTTTCATGTGCTTGTTCAATTAACCATAAACAATTAATGAACATGCATCTGTGGAATGGTCTTTAAGACACTAACAGCTTACAGACGGTAGCCAATTAAGGTCACAGTTATGAAAACTTAGGACACTAAAGAGGCCTTTCTACTGACTCTGAAAAACACCAAAAGAAAGATGCCCAGGGTCCTTGCTCATCTGCATGAACGTGCCTTAGGCATACTGCAAGGAGGCATGAGGACTACAGATGTGGCCAGGGCAATAAATTGCAAGTCTGTATTGTGAGACGCCTAAAACAGCGCTACAGGGAGACAGGACGGACATAATGAATAAGGTCATGCTCATAACAAAAAAAAAATCATACTCCCTAATCTTAAACGGCACAGTCCGCCACTGGCAGAAAGGCCAATCTCTTTGGCACATTACATGGAGTACAGGGAGTGGATTAGCTAAAGAGACTGGTACCCAGGCTACCATGTAAATAGAACACACGTGAATATGGAATATTCTAGAACCGACTAGAAACCAAACGTTTCTGGCATAGTACTTACTGCCAGTCATACAGACATCATCAAGCCTATTTTAGCACATCACGTTTTCAACATTGTCTTGTTGTCTCGTTTAATTAAAGACGTTCTAATGTGCTTTTCTCTTCGTGACAAGTTACCAAACAGCTAGTAGCGGCTTGACCCAAAAGTTAGCTAGTAGCTAACGTTGTTTAGCTAACAGCTGACAAAACGTTCACATCGAAATGTATGTTTTCGCTATGCAGATTCACAAAAAGTGTGTGGTAATTCTGCTTTGACTTGGAGACTTTCTGAACATTAAATAAGGCAAAAAGGTTTTCGGTCAACGTTAGCTGACCTGCTAACTTACCTCTCCGGTCAAAATAATGACGTATATTACGTGCTGCTTAAGATAGTCGCGTAAAAATGATGCGTCTGATGTCTAAAAAAAATCTGTTAGCAGCTGGATATGGCGGCGCTGCTAAGAGGACTACGAGTTGGAAGGGCCCTGCGGGGTCTTGGCAGCGGTGAGCTAAGACTTGCTAGTTGGTCTTTGTCTGTAGGCATTAGCCAGTAGCTCGGGAACTTGGCTTTGGTAATCGTATACATTGGTTTAGGTCTTAATCGCGAGGGAGCTTGCGAACTAGCTAGCAAACCAATGTCACTTTTCGGAGAAGGTGATCATGAAGGACAGAATCTGGTAACAATGTTGGCTACTCCTGGCAAACTAAATCTCAACGCAAGAAAACACATTTAGTTATCACAACTGCAAGTATTGAGTTCTTCGATCCAATAAACATAGCTACCTAATTAGGCTAACCCCTTAAATTGTGACGGGGTTACATTGTCCAAGTACTTTCACAAACTACTCACATAGTGACTCTTACCCTGAAATTACCCCCCTTATTATGGAGCTATAATTATTTGCCATTATTAGCCAACTTAGTTAATACTTGTGCTCAGTCAGGACACAGGATGCAAAGTGTCAGTATGAACATCATTAGAGCATAATTTTCTGCTTTTTTTCTTGTAGTGGTAGTTCCAAAAACATCCAGTCCCCAATGCAATGGCATGAGAAGAGGCTTCCACTGTGCTGCACTTTGTCTTCAGGAGGACAAGGACAAGTCCATCCCTGTCCCCCCATCCTCTGCTGCATCCTCAACTACAACCTTCCACGAGCATTACCAAGCCCACCCATCTAAAAACGACACTACGACATATACGCAGGAAGCTGCTGCGTCTGAAACTGCTGCTAAGGAGGCTCCCCAGCCCAATACTAGGTTAGGTTCCACCAAACTGAACTGACACCCATTTAACCAATGCATAATAACATTACAATACCATGTTGTGGTGTATGCCTCTGGAACAACATTTATGTGACATTTGGTTCTTAAGTTACTTATGTGTGTATGCCAATGGTGTATGCTGTGTTCTCTCTATTGTCGCTGCAGTTATGCAGACCAAAGTGGAGAACAAGGAGAAGAGTATGAAACAGAGGAGCAACTGCAAGCACACATCCTTAACGCTGCACTGGACTTTGTCCCACTACATGGTTGGACTCTTGAGGCCATTTCAGCAGGGGCTGAGGTGAGTGGAGGGAAGTTGGATTTACTGTAGTTGTGTGGATGGAGAGATTTATCTATGTGACTAAATGTAATTGTTGCTTTTCTGTTACTGTTTTCCTCGGAGCAGACACTGGGCCTCTCAGCAGCCTCCAGTGAAATGTTCCAGAATGGCGCAGGGGACCTGGTTTTGCACTTCGTCGCTCAGTGCAATGCCCAGCTAACAGAGCAGCTGGCAGAGCAGCACAACAAGATCCAACTTGGTCAGGCTGAGTAAGCTCCATCACGCTCTCAAATTAGCAGGTTCAAAATAGTGCACGTTTACTGCGCAGTTAGGATTTAAACGTGAATGTCATTGTTATTGGTGTGTGTGGGCATGTGTTAACCACATCATTTCTTGCAGACCAAAGAAAACTGCTGAGTTTCTTAGAGATGCTGTGGAGACCAGATTGAGGATGTTGACCCCATACATCGATAATTGGCCACAGGTATCTTGCACACAACACAGTATAACAATTAGACATCAACTGGACATGTGACAGTTAATCTCTTCACCTTAAACCAGTTCAGGCTACTCATTGGTATAAGGTAGCCTAATCTTGTAACATCGTCTTGATACACTAGTAGAGGCAACCATTTATTAAACCTGTGCACAGATGTGCCATATATTTGCAGGGTTTCCTACTTACAAAGCATGTAGAGGTCTAATATTTATCATAGGTACACTTCAACTGTGAGAGACGAAATCTAAAACAAAAATCCAGAAAATCACATTGTATGATTTTTAAGTACCGGTAATTAATTTGCATTTTATTGCATGACATAAGTATTTGATACATCAGAAAAGCAGAACTTAATATTTGGTACAGAAACCTTTGTTTGTAATTACAGAGATCATACGTTTCCTGTAGGTCTTGACCAGGTTTGCACACACTGCAGCAGGGATTTTGGCCCACTCCTCCATACAGACCTTCTCCAGATCCTTCAGGTTTCGGGGCTGTTGCTGGGCAATACGGACTTTAAGCTCCCTCCAAAGATTTTCTATTGGGTTCAGGTCTGGAGACTGGCTAGGCCACTCCAGGACCTTGAGATGCTTCTTACGGAGCCACTCCTTAGTTGCCCTGGCTGTGTGTGTCGGGTCATTGTCATGCTGGAAGACCCAGCCACGACCCATCTTCAATGCTCTTACTGAGGGAAGGAGGTTGTTGGCCAAGATCTCGCGATACATGGCCCCATCCATCCTCCCCTCAATACGGTGCAGTCGTCCTGTCCCCTTTGCAGAAAAGCATCCCCAAAGAATGATGTTTCCAGTTCCATGCTTCACGGCTGGGATGGGGTTCTTGGGGTTGTACTCATCCTTCTTCTTCCTCCAAACACGGCGAGTGGAGTTTAGACCAAAAAGTTCTATTTTTGTCTCATCAGACCACATGACCTTCTCCCATTCCTCCTCTGGATCATCCAGATGGTCATTGGCAAACTTCAGACGGGCCTGGACATGTGCTGGCTTGAGCAGGGGGACCTTGCGTGCGCTGCAGGATTTTAATCCATGACGGCGTAGTGTGTTACTAATGGTTTTCTTTGAGACTGTGGTCCCAGCTCTCTTCAGGTCATTGACCAGGTCCTGCCGTGTAGTTCTGGGCTGATCCCTCACCTTCCTCATGATCATTGATGCCCCACGAGGTGAGATCTTGCATGGAGCCCCAGACCGAGGGTGATTGACCGTCATCTTGAACTTCTTCCATTTTCTAATAATTGCGCCAACAGTTGTTGCCTTCTCACCAAGCTGCTTGCCTATTGTCCTGTAGCCCATCCCAGCCTTGTGCAGATCTACAATATTATCCCTGATGTCCTTACACAGCTCTCTGGTCTTGGCCATTGTGGAGAGGTTGGAGTCTGTTTGATTGAGTGTGTGGACAAGTGTCTTTTATACAGATAACGAGTTCAAACAGGTGCAGTTAATACACGTAATGAGTGGAGAACAGGAGGGCTTCTTAAAGAAAAACTAACAGGTCTGTGAGAGCCGGAATTCTTACTGGTTGGTAGGTGATCAAATACTTATGTCATGCAATAAAATGCAAACTAATTACTTAAAAATCATACAATGTGATTTTCTGGATTTTTGATTACAGACCTCTACATGCTTTGTAAGTAGGAAAACCTGCAAAATCGGCAGTGTATCAAATACTTGTTCTCCCCACTGTAGCTTACTTGAGCAAATGTATCACTTTGCCATCAACATTAGTCTCTCCCAAATATATTTTATTTTAGTATTACACTCAGTAACAGGCATCTGTTTTTTTTCTGCTGATTAAATTATATCTTCCTTTCTCCTCTCCAGGCTATGAGTATTCTGCTCCTCCCACACAACATCCCAGACAGTCTGAAGCACCTCTCCACCCTGGTGGATGATATCTGGTACTATGCTGGAGACCGTTCCACAGATGTGAGTCGACCCTCTCAGCCTAAGTACCCCTCTCCCCATGTCTTCCTCACCCCCTTTCATCAGGCACCTCATACTATCCGGCCTGCCTCTGCAAAGGTTACTACTCACCACCTCTCCTCACATTGCACTCTCCTTGTCTCTCTCACTTTTAACTCTGTTTACCCCATTAATCCATCTCCAATGCCCTCCTATTCTCATTAATTGTACATGTGGGTGCTACTGACATTATTTGTCAATTGTTTTCAATCAGCCCAATCCACATTTTTCCCTTGATTAAGGTTTTTGTCTTTCAACAACCACTTTAATAGTATGTCTATGTGTCAAAATCTTTGTTATTTAGTTTTCACTTTTTTCCCATATCAGTTGAACTGGTATACGAAACGGGCTGCGCTGACAGGGATCTATAACACCACTGAGCTAGTGATGATACAGGACTCCTCAGAAGACTTCCAGGACACCTGGAACTTCCTTGAAAACCGAATCCAGGATATTGTCAACATGGCTGGCACTGCCAAACAGGTACCATTTCCTCAGTCTGTGCATAGTCCCTTTAATGATGTAAAAGGTCACTAGTGATACAATTAAAAAATATAAATCATTAGAAAGAACTCACTAGTATACAACCTATATTAAGGGAACTCAATATGTGTAATTTACATCTCTTTTGCTATTGTGTCCTGTAGGCAGTATCTACAGGAGAAGCAGTGGCGCAGGGGCTTATGGGAGCTGCTGTTACGGTGAGGGTGCTAGAGAGATAATATGCACGTTTGGGATGCACAGAACAAAGGATTATTATTACAAATTGAAATGTTAAACGCTTCTCCAGGCATTGTCTTCAGAATCCTACATTGTTTAAATGTTTTAATGTCTTACACTTTGTTTAATACCCATTGTATTCTGTGTGTTTAGTAGTGACTGGAGATTTCCTTGTTTTTTTTTCAGCTGAAGAATCTAACAGGGATTAACCGGAGACGATGAAACAAGATTGCTATTTCTGTTTCACCACCCCCTTCCCACCCCCTCTGATCTCTGCCAGTCAGGGGTTTGTGTGTGAGGCATTGAAGATCAGCTTCTGTGCTCACAGCTCAGGCATTTATTCTCTTATCTGTAATACCATCTGTAATACCCTATCGTGTTGGTTTGTTTTATTGCTTAGTCACCTTTATCCACTATAAAACTATTATTGTGCCTTAGGTCTGGTTTTTCCATTTGTAAAGTGGGTTGGTATGAGGTTTCACTTTCGTCCAGTTTGAAACAGTTGTCCCTCACATCCACTCCTATCCCATTTCCTTTTGTATAAAGGATGCAAAAATTTGATTGTATTTTAAACTTTTTGGTTTGGCTCCATTGAGAGTTCCTAAATAAATTACAGATTAATTTAAACAAAACAATGTTGTTTATTATTTTTGTTTTGTTATTGATTTATGTTGGGGGGGGGGGGGGGGGGGGGGGGGTCCTGCATGGATTTTACTATGGTCATACCTATGCTGTTGGAGCTTTCAAGACAATGGGGAACTCAGAAAAAAACTAGATCAAATCATGACATCAGCAATATTCAGGTCAGAAAGTCGGAGTTCTAGAAAGATGCCAGATTTCCGAGTTGGATGACCGTTCAAAACGATTTTTCCCAGTCAGAGGTCGATTTTTCACGAGTTCCCAAGTGTCTGGAACGCACTAAAGTGTGAAGTCAGAGATTTCCGAGTTCCCAGTTGATTTGAACGCTGCATAAGTATTTTACCCAGGCGCACTTAACTTTTATTTTGAAACCTCTTTCTTGACGTCATGGGGGAAAGGTGTGACCCGGATGTTCAAAAGAACCCGCCTACTACGACTTGGTGACCAATCACAGACGTAATTTTATTTTGGCCAATGAGTAGTAGTCGACTGATTTCGCCGCGGCCGCGTTGTTTTCGAGACAGACCGACACAGAACTTGTATCTGTGCTATGCTAACGTTACTTTATATTGCTTTTCTTATACGTTAATTATGCCGTATGCTAACCAGCCAATAGTGAAAATCACAGAATTGACGGATGAGAATGTTAAATTTGTCATAGAGAACACCGACCTGTCGTGAGTAGCTATTCAATGGATTATCCAAACGTTAGCTAGCTAACTAGCTCGTTATGTAGCCAATGAGTAGCTGGCGCCCGCTGATACTTAATTGAAATAACTACAGCATTAAATATGTCCATGTTTTAATCTTAATGTATGCACGTGAATGATGAAGCAGCAATGGAATTTTCGACTAACGCGTTAGGTCACTAGTTGGCTTGCTGGGAGGGAGCAGCCGAGAGACGGGTTGCCTCCCACGATGTAACCAATGTAAACTCAGCAAAAAAAAAGAAACGTCCTCCCACTGTCAACTGCGTTTATTTTCAGCAAACTTAGCATGTATAAATATTTGCATGAACATAAGATTCAACAACAGAGACATAAACTGAAGAAGTTCCACAGACATGTGACTAACATAAATTGAATGTGTCCCTGAACAAAGGGGGGTTCAAAATCAAAAGTAACAGTCAGTATCTGGTGTGGCCACCAGCTGCATCAAGTACTGCAGTGCATCTCCTCCTCATGGACTGGACCAGATTTGCCAGTTCTTGCTGTGAGATGTTACCCCACTCTTCAACCAAGGCACCTGCAAGTTCCCAGACATTTCTGGGGGGAATGGCCCTAGCCCTCACCCTCCGATCCAACAGGTCCCAGACGTGCTCAATGGGATTGAGATCCAGGCTCTTCACTGGCCATGGCAGAACAGACATTCCTGTCTTGCAGGAAATCACACACAGAACGACTGGTGCAGTATGGCTGGTGGCATTGTCATGCTGGAGGGTCATGTCAGGATGAGCCTGCAGGAAAGGTACCACATGAGGGAGGAGCATGTCTTCCCTGTAACGCACATCGTTGAGATTGCCTGCAATGACAACAAGCTCAGTCCGATGATGCTGTGACACACCGCCCCAGACCATGACGGACCCTCCACCTCCAAATCGATCCTGCTCCAGAGTACAGGCCTCGGTGTAACGCTCATTCCTTTGACGATAAACGCAAATCCGACCATCACACCTGGTGAGACAAAACCGCGACTCGTCAGTGAAGAGCACTTTTTGGCAGTCCTGTCTGGTCCAGCGACGGTGGGTTTGTGCCCATAGGCGAAGTTGTTGCCAGTGATGTCTGGTGAGGACCTGCCTTACAACAGGCCTACAAGCCCTCAGTCCAGCCTCTCTCAGCCTATTGCGGACAGTCTGAGCACTGATGGAGGGATTGTGCGTTCCTAGTGTAACTCGGGCAGTTATTGTTGCCATCCTGTACCTGTCCCGCAGGTGTGATGTTCGGATGTACCGATCCTGTGCAGGTGTTGTTACACGTGGTCTGCCGCTGCGAGGACGATCAGCTGTCCGTCCCTTCTCCCTGTAGCGCTGTCTTAGGCGTCTCACAGTATGGACATTGCAATTTATTGCCCTGGCCACATCTGCAGTCCTCATGCTGCCTTGCAGCATGCCTAAAGCACGTTCACGCAGATGAGCAGGGACCCTGGGCATCTTTCTTTTGGTGTTTTTCAGAGTCAGTAGAAAGGCCTCTTTAGTGTCCTAAGTTTTCATAACTGTGACCTTAATTGGCTACCGTCTGTAAGCTGTTAGTGTCTTAACGACCGTTCCACAGGTGCATGTTCATTAATTGTTTATGGTTAATTGAACAAGCACATGAAACAGTGTTTAAACCTTTACAATGAAGATCTGTTTAGTTATTTGGATTTTTACTAATTATCTTTGAAAGACAGGGTCCTGAAAAAGGGACGCTTCTTTTTTTGCAGAGTTTATGTTCCACGATGTAACCAATGTATGTTCCAACATACACTATATGACCGAAAGTATGTGGACACCTGCTCATCGAACATCTCATTCCAAAATCATAGACATTAATATGGAGTTGGGCCCCCTTTTGCTGCTGTAATAGCCTCCACTCTTCTGGGAAGGCTTTCCACTAGATGTTGGAACATTGCTGCGGGTACTTGCTTCCATTCAGCCACAAGAGCATTAGTGAGGTCGTGCACTGATGTTGGGCGATTAGGCCTGGCTCGCATTCGGCGTTTCAATTAATCCCAAAGGTGTTCGATGGGGTTGAGGTCAGGGCTCTGTGCAGGTCAGTCAAGTTCTTCCACACCGATCTCGTCAAACCAGTTCTGTATGGGTATCACTTTGTGCACGGGGGCATTGTCATGGTGAAACAGGAGAGGGCCTTTCCCAAACTGTTGCCAGAAAGTTGGAAGTACAGAATCGTCTAGAATGTCATTGTATGCTGTAGCATTAAGATTTCCCTTCACTGGAATTAAGGGGCTTAGCCCGAACCATGTTAAACAGCCCCAGACCATTATACCGCCTCCCCCAAACTTTACAGTTGGCACTATGCATTTGGGCAGGTAGCGTTCTCCTGGCATCCGCCAAACCCAGATTTGTCCGTCGGACTGCCAAATGGTGATGCCTGATTCATCACTCCAGAGAACGCGTTTCCACTGCTCCAGAGTCCAATGGTGACGAGTTTTACACCACTCCAACCGACGCTTGGCATTGTGCATGGTGATCTTAGGCTTGTGTGTGGCTGCTCGGCCATGGAAACCCATTTCATGAAGCTCCCGACGAACAGTTGTGCTGACGTTGCTTCCAGAGGCAGTTTGGAACTCAATAGTGAGTGTTGCAACCGAGGACAGACGATTCTTACACGCTTCAGCACTCGGCGGTCCCGTTCTGTGAGCTTGTGTGGCCTACCACTTCGCGGCTGAGCCGTTGTTGCTCCTAGACGTTGCCACTTCACAATAACAGCACTTACAGTTGACTGGGGTAACTCTACCAGGGCAGAAATTTGACGAACTGAGTTATTGGAAAGGTGGCATCATGATGGTGCCACGTTGAAAGTCACTGAGCTCTTCAGTAAGGCCATTCTACTGCCAATGTTTGTTTATGGAGATTGCATGGCTGTGTGCTCGAGTCCACATACTTTTGTATATATTGTGCAGGTCTGGGATTTTTTCGAGACTAGTGCTGGGTCGTAGTGCCTGCTCATCATCCCGGGGGGCTAGCTGGATCATAAGCTTAAATATTACATGAGATTGCTATTGGCTGAAGTTACAATGTTAACGTGTTCTTTCACATGTGTTGTCTGATTATACAGGGTTGCAAATTCCATCCGACGTGTCTTTATGTCAGAGGTTGCAACAATAGGTAAGATCATCTATCTCCTGTGCTTGTTCTTATTAATAACATTATGAATGTGTAGTAGACTTGTAAGATCCATGTCCTCGCCGCAATGGTTAATGTAAGTGTTCATCTCATGTCTCATTTCAGCTATTGATTGGATTCAAATTGATGCAAATTCTTCTGTTATCCACGATGAGTTCATTGCTCACAGAGTGGGTATGTAGTGTATTATACGACTTTGTTTTTGTCCCTTCTGGTGTCTTCTGTATGCCGATATTGCACTGATCACTAACTATGATCACATTTTCAGGTCTTATCCCTCTCACCAGTGATGACGTTGTGGACAAGATGCAGTACTCCAGAGTAAGCATTTGGACACCTGAGGAAGATGGCTGAAGGTAACATTGCCAGCCATGCTCACTTGAAGATGAAACCCCTAATGCTTTGCCCCTCTCTTCCCCTCTACCGCAGGACTGTACATGTGACGATTTCTGCCCAGAATGCTCTGTTGAATTGACGCTGGACGTTCGCTGCACGGAGGACCAGACCCGGCATGTGACCTCACGAGACCTGCTGTCCAACCACCCTCGAGTCATCCCTGTCAGTGAGCTTCCATTCAACCATAATTCAACATAAAGATTTTCCTTACTATTTTCTTCAGGACCGAGTTGACTTTTATATTATCTGATCTTCAGGTGACCTCCAAGAGTCGAGACAATGATCCCAATGACTATGTTGAACAGGACGGTGAGCTGCTCTTCCCCGTGGTCTTCTATTACAGCATTGTATTATAAATATTTGGTCTCTTACACACGTTGCCTCTGTTTCTCTCTCTCTCGACTCTGCCTCCTTCGTCTTGTCAGACATTTTGCTGGTGAAGCTTCGAAAGGGTCAGGAGCTGCGTCTCAGAGCTTACGCCAAGAAGGGCTTTGGCAAGGAGCATGCCAAGTGGAACCCTACAGCCGGCGTATCCTTTGAGTATGACCCAGACAATGCTCTGAGGCACACTGTGTACCCACGGCCAGAGGAATGGTGTGTTATATTTTAATATTATTTATTAAGGGAGAGACAAAGTATTCTGTGAGGGAGAGTGTCACTCAATGTTTATCCATGTGAATTGACCCTGCTATTCTCTGTCTCAGGCCAAAGAGTGAATACTCAGAGATTGAGGAGGATGAGGTGCAAGCCCCCTTTGACCCCAATGGCAAACCTGAGAGGTAAATTACATGTCTGTTATGGAGCATTTAGGGTGTGCATCATCAGTAGGAATGGGCACGGTTATTCGAATACTCGAACAGACGTTGGTATTCGATTACTTGGGAGAGTATTCATTTTTGAGGAGAACAAATATAGGCCTATTTTAACAATGATAAGACTTTGTCTAAAATGTAATACAATTATCTGTGACATTGCTACATAGCATACAAGGATAGACCATTACATGTTAACACATGTTGCACCCCATTAAAAAAAGACTCACCGGTAGCCTACACACATTTCACACTAGCTTGTTGTTATTGTCGGTCAATCAAAGCAGCGCTACAGTCAGTCCATGTGTAGCAAGCGAAGTGGGAGATTTCTAATCAATGCAAAATATAATTGGCTAAGTTGATTAAATGAGAAGTAGGTGGCTACAATGATCATCCAACAGGTAGGCTGTTGTTTCATATTAATGGGGTTGTTGTAGACACGTACTGGGAGCACAGCAACATTTAGTCAATTAGCCTTGCTACTTTAGCTAGCTAGCTGGCTAACTTAGCAGGCTAGCTTCTTTAGGTACAACAATGTGATGCAGTCAAGACAGGCACTACCAGATGGTATGATAGATAACCTATGGCAGCAATACGTTTGTCTAACTAGCAGGAGTCGGTTTGGCTACTTTCTCTCTCGCCCTTCCCCCACCCGTTTGCTGAAACAAGCAGAGCGCACCGGCTCTCGCACGAGCAAGTCTCCATTGATGTTTCAACAACAACAATAATCTTTAAAACATCTACCCAGATATCTGAAAATATATATTATTTGAATGGTAGTGAAATAAATTCAAATGCCCATCCCTAATCATCAGTGTCCACTGTCCATTCCTATGAGGACAGTAACTGTAAGTGATATAAGTTTTGATTGTTACAGCAGAATGTGATGACAGATGGTGAATAATGATCGAGGAAGATGGCAGAGACGTCACTGTTAATTTCTGTTGTCGCAAACCTTTGCAGGTTCTATTACAATGTGGAGACGTGTGGCTCACTGCGACCGGAGACCATCGTCATGTCTGCTCTGGCAGTGCTGAAAAAGAAACTGAGTGACTTACAGACCCAGCTGAGCCACGAAATCCAGAGTGACGTCCTCACTATCAACTGAGACCTGCAGTTTTAGCCAGTCCTACACCACTGAGGCATGGAGCAGACCCAGTTGCAAATCATACACGTTTTGGATGACAACAAACCTGATGTTGGCAGGAGAAAAGTTGATTCAAGAGCTCACCTACTGAAACCAACAGTTTTTACATCATCCACCACATAGCTGAGAATTAAGAGAAAGGACAAAACTATGTTAATATTTGTCCTTTGTAGAAGTTGTTTGCGGGAATATGTTGTTTTGAATTGTTGTTTATTTTGTCTACCGAAAATATAAACCCCAATTTTCATCCAGATTGACTGTGCTTGCCTTTGAATCTAAATAAGGTGGCGAATGAGAGCATAGGTGAGCAGTCACTGTGATGTGACTTGGGGCTAAATTCTACAAGAGATATATTCTAAAGGCGAACAAGCCCTATATACCTTCTCTTGCAACGTGGTCTCAGAACATTTGGTATTATTCTGTATGTAAATCCGAGACACTCAATTTAGTATGATATGTTACGATTCATAAGGGATGTTTTAATTTAATGTCTATTCATTTCGTACGATATGTTACAAATTGCAATTCGTACAATATGTTACAAATTCCAATTTAGCTAGGTGGCTAACATTAGCTAGGCTAGGGTTTAAGGTTGGGAGGAGGTTATGTCAAAGGTTTAGCTAGAATACTAAGTATTGCAAAGTAGTAAAAAAGTAGTAAGTACTTGCTAATTAGCTAAAATGCACAAGTTAATCATGACGACCTCCTTTTGTTTTTGCCTTGAACTCTGACCCCCTCTGGTGACATTTTCTAAATGACGAAAAATATTGTATACTACCCTCATGAAGTACATTTCGGTTTCAACTACAAGTCCTACAAACACATAATACTGTTCGAAAGGTAAGAACTGCAAATCAGATAAAGGTGTCAGAAACAATGTGACTATGACAGAGCTCGAGACACAGCAGACCACAAAAACCTGGGTCCCCCTGTTGTGGAATAAGAGATTTGAAAGTCTACGTTTGATATAACATACAGTGCATAAGGAAAGTATTCAGACCCCTTTACTTTTTCCACATTTTCTTACATTACAACCTTATTCTAAAATGGATTAAATCAATATTGTTCATCAATCTACACACAATAACCCATAATGACAAGGCGAAAACAGGTTTTTAGACATTTTTGCTAATTTATAGAAGATAAAAAACTGAAATACCTTATTTACATAAGTATTCAGACCCTTTGCTATGAGACTCAAAATTGAGCTCAAGTACATCCTGTTTCCATTGATCATCCTTGAGATGTTTCTACAACTAGATTGGAGTCTACATGGGGTAAATTCAATTGATTGGACATAATTTGGAAAGGCACACACCTGTCTATATAAGGTCCCACAGTTGACAGTGCATGTCAGAGCAAAAACCAAGCCATGAGGTCGAAGGAATTGTCCTTAGAGCTCCGAGACAGGAGGCACAGATCTGGGGAAGAACACCAAAAAATGTCTGCAGCATTGAAGGTCCCCAAGAACACAGTGGCCTCCATCATTCCTAAATGGAAGAAGTTTGGAACCACCAAGACTTTTCATAGAGCTGGCCACCCGGCCAAACTGAGCAATCGGGGGAGAAGGGCCTTGGTCAGGGAGGTGACCAAGAACCTGATGGTCACTTTGAAGGAGCTCCAGAGTTCCTATGTGGAGATGGGAGAACCTTCCAGAAGAACAACCATCTCTGCAGCACTCCACCAATCAGGCCTTTATGGTAGAGTGGCCAGACGGAAGCCACTCTTCAGTAAAAGGCACATGACATCCCGCTTGGAGTTTGCCAGAAGGCACCTAAAGGACTCTGACCATGAGAAACAAGATTCTCTGGTCTGATGAAACCAAGATTGAACTCTTTGGCCTGAATGCCAAGTGTCACGTCTGGAGGAAACCTGGCACCATCCCTACGGTGAAGCATGGTGGTGGCAGCATCATGCTGTGGGGATGTTTTTCAGCGGCAGGGACTGGGAGACTAGTCAGGATCGAGGGAAATATGAACGGAGCAAAGTACAGAGAGATCCTTGATGAAAACCTGCTCCAGAGCGCTCAGGACCTCAGAATGGGAGGCGAAGGTTCACCTTCCAAAAGGACAACGACCCTAAGCACACAGCCAAGACAATGCAGGAGTGGCTTCGGGACAAGTTTCTGAATGTCCTTGAGTGGCCCAGCCAGAGAATCTGCAGAATGAATACACCTCTGATCACACGCAAACAGTTCACTTTCCTTGCAGCCACATAAAAATGGCATGATCACTTTGCTCATTGTATATATAATTCCTTCTCGCAACTATCTACGCGCTCTCCTCCTCTGACTTTTCCCCTTCGCTTGCGGACTTCAGTGCACAACACATCAGCTGTCTGTGACAGGCGAAAAAACCTTTCCAAGCCAAACCTTCATATCATGACCGCTAACCGCTACATACAGTCTACATCGTTGTCAAGTCATAGTCAACTAGAACTAGAACTAACACGTTAGTAAACCCGCTACAATCATGCAGTACAGTGTACAGTCAGAAAGCAGTTTAGCAGTTACACCGGTGACAATTTTCTAAAACCAAAAGCTTACCTTGACTTGGAAGAGTTCCAGTGTTGGATAGACATAGCCAGCTAGCTAACATAGCATCCCTCTCTGAGCCAGATGTTTGTGTAGGCTAAACTAGCTAGCTGCATTTGCTAGCTAAGTGAAAGTGAAAGTAAAAACAAACAAAAAATACAACCAAATATAGCTAGCTCTCTCTCTCACTTCTTAATTTTGGAAGAAATTAATTTATTCCAAACTATTGTCTTTCTCTCTCTTTGTGTCAACTACTCACCACATTTTATGCACTGAAGTGCTATCTAGCTGTAGCTTATGCTTTCAGTACTAGATTCATTCTCTGAGCCTTTGATTGGGTGGACAACATGTCAGTTCATGCTGCAAGAGCTCTGATAGAGAAAGACACAAATGAGAGAACACCTCACTCTGACTCTGGTTAGGCTGTTTACATGTTATCGAGAGTGTTCTTGACTAACTATTACTTTTTGGCCTACGTTTACTGACACCGGTCATGTTCAGCAGGTGTTGCGCGTTCGTAAATTCATCAGTTGTTCTGCGCTCTGGCACACTCAGACGATAGTGCTCTGAAATCGGAGTAGATAGCCAGAGTGAATTTGCGAACGCAAGACATATGCTAACTGTATAAAAGTTGTTCAAGTTCTTGCTAGCTAACCAAATGACACCTGCATCTCTAGCTGTGTATAGCCACCGAAAAACAATATGAGGGGAAAAAGTCAGTCCCTCACCCACACCTCCAAAGGCATGACATTACATCCTCCTCGCAGCTAGCTAGCTAGCTAACGTTAGGCTCCGTGTTTTTAGCTTGCTACATAAATAGATACACTAGCCTATTAACCACGTTATGACTGACTTGTGATCATTGCCCTTGCTAGTTTGATTGTATTGACATTCCCAGCCTTAGTTACATTCGTCCGTTTTTGTCCAGAATATTGAGTCATTGAATCTGAAACAGTGCATCCAGAATGGAGGCAGCAAACAATGTACCAGGCCAGCTGTGATTTACAAACTGATAGCAATATTTTTTGGACTACCAAGAAATGTATTGGTGAATTATATTAATCATGTATTTAACTGCATCCATCTATTCTGCCAACAATGCCTCAGTATACCTCATGGAACATTGAGTCAAATATAACCTATTTTTAAAACCTCTTATAAAGTTGGTTTTGTAGCATAAACTGGGAATTTTATATTTTTTTACTGATATTATGATTGTCTGTTTGTTTCATATCTGCAAAGTAGTTAAAACGCTGTCAGTTCCACTTTAAACTTTGTCACCTGTTACTTTGTGTGCTAAACGTGAAATGTTTGGTTGTGTTTTTGTATTCTTAAGATTGGGACCTACTGGCTTGTTATGCCTGAGTTTATGGACCGCTTATCCTTTGCTGTGTGTGACTGCTGTCTTTCCATCAGACTTATGCAGTGGTATAGTGGTGCCTGGAGAAGTGGGTAAACTCTAAAAAAAATCACACTTTTTTAAATAGAAAAATAGATAAATTGATGGTCTAAGTCCACAACAATGCTTATACAGCACATTATGATAATTGCCCATCACAAATAGCCTACTGTGGGGATCTATTTTCTTATAACTGGATGTGATGCCTAGCTTAGAAAGAATGCATTAATGATTAAACATAATAGGTTTGTACTGTACTGATATAAATTGTTTAACATAACAAGCTGAGATTCATGTGAGGAATGTTAGGGAGTAGGGTGAGACAGACTTGTGATTCTCACAGACACATACACACTGCCTCTTTGTTAAACCGCGCTCAAGGACATGTGTTCTGCTATAGTGGAGAGGAACAGACTATGTCTGAAGTTGCAAAACAACTAGACACCTGGCAACAGTGAAGCGCCAAGGGGCTGGGACCAGCCTGTGCGCCAACGATAGGCTGAGTAAGTCTAAACCACGCTCAGACTCTACTCTGATTGGCCAGCAGGGAGCGGGAACTATCTCTGTCAGAGTATTTGGAGAAGAACTTAGAACAATGGATCAGTTCTCTGAGTGCCCTGTGTGGTATTTCAGTGGACCCGTATATACGAACATCATATTTACCATTGAAGTGTTTGCATTAATTAAAATACTAGTATATCTTAGAAGTCGTGTTGACCTCTTTTGTTCCCAATACCAGATTTGAATTGACGCAACTTAACACTACTAACCAACACCTCGGAATAAACTTTTTCAATACCTGGTTTGCATACCCATTGTTGCCTTAGTTAGCATTTACTGGTAGATATCATACATTGAAACGTCTTTCCTACCCTACCGGCTACCGATGTAATTATTTTGTGAGCTGCTCCATGCCAAAACTAGTTGAGAGCTGCACACTCTTGCTGCCTGCAGATGATATTCCGCTAGGCTGTGTGCGACGCGCATGTGAATATATTTCGCGTGCTTCGCGATTGTGTAGGGTACTTTGTGCATGATTTCTCTATTGTACTACATAATTGATAAGTCGTATACCTCCACTACACTACACTACTTTGATACATTTGCAAAAATTTATAAAAACCTGTTTTCTCTTTGTCATTATGGGGTATTGTGTGTAGATTGATGAGGGAAAACATTAATTTTATCAATTTTAGAATAAGGCTGTAACGTAACAAAATGTGGAAAAAGTGAAGGGGTCTGAGAAATGTCCAAAGTGGGAGCAGCAGGGGTGGGGGTGGTGTTAGGAAGTCCGGCGGGGCAGGAGGGGGACAGGGAGAGCAGGTAGCTGACTAGTGGTGGCTATTCAGCATCCTGATGGTCTGGGGGTAGAACCTATTGGACAGTCTGTTAGTTTTAGCCATGATGCTCCTGTACTGACTGTGTCTGAAAGATGGAACACCATCATCCCGGAAACCCTAGACCCACTCCAGGTCCAAAAGGCTCCTTAACAGCTTCTACCCCCAAGCCATAAGACTACTGAACAGTTAACTGCTGCTACTCACTGTTTATTATCAATGCATAATCACTTTACCCCTACCTATATGTACATATTACCTCATTTACCTCGACTAACCTGTACCCCCGCACATTGACTCGGTACCGGTACCCCCTCTATACAGCTTCGTTATTGTTATTTGATTGTGTTACTGTGTTTAACTTTAGTTTATTTAGTAAATATTTTCTGAACTCTATTTTTCTTAAAACTACATTGTTGGTTAAGGGCTTGTAAGGAAGCATTTCACGATAAGGTCTACACCTGTTGTATTTGGCGCATGTGACAAATACATTTTTATTTTATTTGATTTTATTTGAAGCAGGGTGAACAGGCTGTTGCTCGGGTGGCTGAGGTCCCTGATGATCTTCTTGGCCTTCCTGCGACACCTGGTGTTATAGGTGTCCTGGAGGGCAGGCAATCTGCACCCAATGGTGCGTTTTGCTTAGCGTACCACCCTCTGTAGTGTCTTGCGGTCAGCGGCGGTAGAATTGCCGTACCAGGCTGATGCAGCCCGACAGTATGCTTTCGATGATGCCTGTAGAACACTGTAAGGGCCCTCGGGGACAGGCCGAATTTCTTCAGCCTCCTGAGGTTAAAGAGTCACTGTCATGCCTTCTTCACAACGGTGTCCGTGTGGTTTGACCATTTCAGCTCCTCAGAGATGTATACGCCGAGGAACTTGAAGTTTTTGACCATCTCTACGGCAGCCCCATTGATGAGGATGGGGCGTGCCCAGCCTGGTTCCTCCTGAAGTCCACAATCAACTCCTTTGTTTTGCTAAGAGGTTGTTTACTGGGCACCACACGGTCAGAGTGCCTACCTCCTCCCTGTAGGCCATCTCGTCATTGTTGGTAATCAGGCCTACTACTGTCGTGTCATCAGTGAACTTGATGATGGAGTTGCAACTGTGTGAAGCCACGCAGTCATGAGTATACAGGGAGTACAGGAGGGGACTGAGGATGCACCCTTGCGGGGCTGATTGACGTGGCAGGTTAGGCTAATTAATGTGGCATGTTAGGAGAACTAGCACAGCAGGTTAGTTGAAATAACGTAGCAGGTAAGGAAAATGAGGTTAAGGTTAGGAAAAGGTTTAGGGTTAGGTTTAGCTACAATACTAGTTGTCAACAACTATTGTCCCCAACGCGATCATTAGATAGAGCTGTAGGCCTACTCCATCTAGCCACAACAGTAGAAATGTAAACAGACCATCAGTCCCGACCTTATTACCTGATCAATGATGTACATAAACCCTGGAATGCTGATTCTATGTATTGTCCATTGAGAGGCTTTGAAGCCACCTGTCGGCCATATTGGCACTCCCCAGTAGGAGCAGTCCTCCATAGGAATGAATGGAGAATTTTCAGTGGAATTCCAATCAGTGGAGGCTGCTGAGAGGAGGACATTTCATAATAATGGCTGCAATGGAGTGTAATGGCTGGAATGGAGTGAATGGAGGCTCAACTTCTACGCTGTTTTGGTCCCATGGCTACCACGCTCTAACAGCGTGAAGCAAACCCGTGCTCATGTGCAGATACTGTGTGTGACCGTGTGAGAGTGAAGTCTTGCATCTTGCTTATCTCAATATCTGTGGTGCTGCTGGTGGCAATGTCATTTCGCTGAGTCTATCTTTAAATGTTTCAAGGACAAAATTATATGTATCAAAGTATTTTTTTTTGTTGTAGTGGGGACCGAAACATTAGTAATCAAAAAAAAAAAGTACTTTAAGGATTAAAAATAAATAAAAAATAGGTTTCTGTTTAGCTCACATAATATAATTTCAAAGTATGTAAGTATGTAATAAAATAAATGCATTTCTATAGCTTCCAAAATATTTTTTTCAACGGTGGGGGAGTGCCAAGATGGAGGCACGCTGGCTTCAACACAGCGCCCCCTATCTGTCATCTAGTGTGTATATAAATCATTGGTCCCGACATTCTGTACCATCAGCACCATGATGACTTGCACGCTAACGGAGTGCATCGTGAACATTCAGAAAAATTGAGACGTGTGATGAGAAGATATTCATGTTCAAATGATTGCCAATATTTTCCCCACATTTCTTTGCAGAAAGATCATCAATTCGAGGCAATTGATGTCAGGTCAGAACCGACTATTATTGCATGATCTCAGTCATAAATACACCAAATACACAATGTTGCGACAGAGACAAGGAGCAGCAATGTTCCGTTCATTTAATGTTCCGTTCATTTAATGCTGCCTCGTAATCTACAGGGTAGGGGTGGCTCATGGGCAATTTATCTAAAAGCCTAATAATTCACTATGCAAATTGCTTCCTTGCCTTGACAGTGAAATTAATTTACATTAGTTTTTTTACTACTTTTGTCATTTTTACATTTATTAAGATTATAGCGATGCTTGCAAGTTGCAACAAGACAATCTCTGCTTTTTGTTTCAGATAGAGAAGTTGATGTGAATATCTTGATGTGCCTTTTCAACTTTGTCTGATGTACTGATGACACACCATCAACAAAGTGGCTGAGATGGCTGCAGCAGAACCCGAGGCCTGTGCCTGCTCCTCTTCTTCACTTGAAGTGGAAGAGACATGCCAGAACTATGGCAATTCCAGCTCTGATCCTCCCACTGAACCACATCCAGACATGGATTGTCAGGGCGTGTGTAGGTGTGGTGTAGGAAATCAGATGCAGGACGCAGACGGTAGGTTCCAAAAGCTGTATTCCGACCCAAACACAGGCAACAGGGCAACAAAGCCCAACAGCTAAACTACGCCCAAGGCGTGTAGGCAAAATGCGCACAAACAGGTGCGACAAAATAAGTAGTGCACGAAACAAGTGCAAACGAGCTCCAGCGCAGTGGAGAGAAATATGCTCAACCGAGCAAACACAACACTGACGAAAACAATCACACACAACACAAGACAAACACAACGAGAAACTTATAGGACACTAATCACGTAAAACAGAAACAGGTGTGACACAAACAGACAAAAGCAAACGAACATGAAAACATAAATCGGTGGCAGCTAGAATTCCGGAGACGACGAACGCCGAAGCCTGCCCGAACAAGGGAGAGAGGCAGCCTCGGCCGAAACCGTGACAGTACCCCCCCCTTGACGCGCGGCTCCAGACGCGCGCCGACTCCGGCCTTGGGGACGACCCGGAGGCCGCGGCGCAGGGCGCGTCGGATACCCCCGATGGAATTCCGTCAGGAGCGACGGGTCCAAGATGTCTCTCCTCGGCACCCAGCACCGCTCCTCCGGACCGTACCCCTCCCACTCCACTAGATACTGAAGACCCCCTCTCCGACGTCTAGAATCCAAGATGGATCTCACGGTGTACGCCGGTGCCCCCTCGATGTCCAACGGGGGCGGGGGGGTCTCCAAGATCTCATGTTCTTGGAGCGGGCCTGCTACCACCGGCCTGAGAAGGGACACATGGAACGAGGGGTTAATACATTTATACTCCACTGGCAACTGTAATCTATAACAAACCTCGTTCAACCTTCTCAGGACTTTAAATGGCCCTACAAACCGCCGACCCAGTTTCCGACAGGGCAGGCGGAGGGGCAGGTTTCTGGCAGAGAGCCAGACTCGATCTCCAGGTGCGTACACAGGCCCCTCACTGCGGTGTAGGTCGGCGCTCGTCTTCTGTCGACGTATGGCACGCTGCAGATGGACGTGTGCAGCGTTCCACGTCTCCTCCGAGCGCCGCACCCACTCATCCACAGCGGGGGCCTCGATCTGGCTCTCATGCCATGGTGCCAGAACCGGCTGGTACCCTAAAACACACTGAAAAGGGGTTAGTTGGGTGGAGGAGTGGCGAAGAGAGTTCTGTGCCATCTCAGCCCAGGGCACATATCTCGCCCACTCCTCCGGCCGGTCCCGGCAGTATGTTCTGAGAAACCTGCCCACATCCTGGTTTACGCGTTCCACCTGCCCATTACTCTCCGGGTGGTAACCCGAGGTGAGACTCACCGAGACCCCCAACCGCTCCATAAAAGCTCTCCAGACTCTGGAGGTGAATTGGGGACCCCGGTCAGCCACAATGTCCTCGGGCACCCCGTAGTGCCGGAACACATGAGTGAATAGTGCTTCGGCGGTTTGTAGGGCAGTAGGAAGACCCGGCATGGGGAGCAAACGACAGGCCTTAGAGAACCGATCCACAACGACCAGGAGTGTAGTATTCCCTTGAGAGAGGGGAAGGTCAGTTATAAAATCCACCGAGAGGTGGGACCATGGTCGTTGTGGAACGGGCAGGGGTAGTAACTTACCCCTAGGCAGATGTCTAGGCGCCTTACACTGGGCGCACACCGAGCAGGAGGAAACATAAACCCTCACATCCCTGGCCAACGTAGGCCACCAATATTTGGCACTAAGACAGTGCACTGTCCGGCCGATACCCGGATGTCCAGAGGAGGGTGACGTGTGAGCCCAATAGATCAATCGATCCCGACACTCGAGCGGAACATACTTCCGACCCTCCGGGCATTGTGGTGGACTAGGGTCGGTGCGTAATGCCCGCTCGAGCTCAGAATCGAGCTCCCACACCACCGGTGCCACTAGACACGACTCCGGCAGTATGGGAGTGGGCTCCACGGACCTCTCCTCCCCGTCATACCGCCGAGACAGTGCATCTGCCTTACCGTTTTGTGACCCAGGGATGTAGGTGATCTTAAAAGAGAAACGGGTCAAAAACATACTCCATCTAGCCTGTCGAGGGTTCAGCCTCCTCGCTGCCCGGATGTACTCCAGGTTACGGTGGTCCGTCAAAATGAGGAAAGGGTGTTGAGCCCCCTCAAGCCAGTGCCTCCACACCTTAAGGGCTTGGACCACAGCTAACAGCTCCCTGTCCCCTACGTCATAATTTCGCTCCGCCGGGCTGAGCTTCTTGGAATAGAAGGCAACGGGGCGGAGTTTAGGTGGCGCGCCTGACCGTTGGGACAGCACGGCGCCAATACCGGCTTCAGACGCGTCCACCTCTACCTGAAATGGTAAAGAGGGATCCGGATGCGCCAGCACCGGAGCCGAGGTGAACAGGTCCTTCAGCTTCTTAAAAGCCCTGTCCGCCTCGACTGACCACTGCAGACGCACCGGGCCCCCCTTTAAGAGAGACGTGATGGGAGCTGCCACCTGCCCAAAACCCCGGATAAACCTCCGGTAGTAATTCGCAAACCCCAAAAACTGCTGCACCTCTTTCACAGTGGTTGGTGTTTGCCAATTACTCACGGCTGACACTCGGTCTACCTCCATCTTCACCCCTGACGCAGACAACTGATACCCCAAGAAGGAAATCGACTCCTGGAAAAACAGACACTTCTCTGCCTTCACATACAGGTCGTGCTCCACCAGCCTCCGCAACACTCTGCGCACCAGGGCCACATGCTCGACACGGGTAGGTGAGTACACGAGGATGTCATCTATGTACACCACCACTCCCTGTCCCTGCATGTCCCTGAAGATCTCATCCACGAATGATTGGAAAACTGACGGAGCATTCATCAACCCGTATGGCATGACGAGATACTCGTAATGGCCCGAGGTGGTACTAAAGGCTGTTTTCCATTCATCATCCTTCCTGATGCGCACCAAGTTGTACGCGCTCCTGAGATCTAATTTCGTGAAGAAACGCGCCCCATGCAACGACTCAGTCATGGTCGCAATCAGCGGGAGTGGATAACTATACTTCACCGTAATCTGATTGAGACCACGGTAGTCGATGCACGGACGCAACCCCCCATCCTTCTTCTTCACGAAAAAGAAACTCGAGGACGCGGGGGAAGTGGACGGCCGTATGTATCCTTGTCTCAGTGATTCGTCTATGTAAACCTCCATAGCTTTCTTCTCCTCCTGAGACAGAGGATACACATGACTCCGTGGGAGCGCAGCTCCTGCCTGAAGGTCTATCGCACAATCCCCCTGCCTATGGGGTGGCAATCGCGTCGCCCTCGCCTTACTAAACGCGATAGCCAGATCCCCATACTCAGGTGGAATGTGCAATGCGGGCACCTGGTTTGGACTTTCCACCGAGGTAGCCCCTAAGGAAACGCCCAAACATCTACCCACACACTGAGCAGACCACTCCTTCAGAGCCCTCTCCTGCCACGAAATAACGGGGTTATGGGTACTTAACCAGGGCATGCCCAGCACCACCGGATACGCAGGAGAGTCAATCAGAAACAGTTGTATTATCTCCTGATGACTCCCCTGCGCACACATCCTAAGTGGCGCCGTGACCTCCCTGATTAAGCCCGTACCCAACGGACGACTATCTAGGGCGTGAACGGGAAAAGGAACTTCCACAGGGAGAAGGGGAAACCCTAACTCTAAACAAAACTTCTTATCAATGAAATTCCCAGCCGCGCCTGAATCTACCAGCGCCTTACACTGGGAATGAGGTGCCACCTGCGGAAAACACACAGGCATACAAAAATGGGCAACAGTGAGCTCTGGGTGAGTGGGGCGCCTACTCACCTGGAGGGAATCCCCAGTGCGGGACCTGTCGTCATCTCCCCGAGGAGGCCATCCCCAGCACCTAGCCGCGGTGTGTCCTCCCCGACCACAGTTGGTGCAGTGGATGGACCCCCCACTCTGCCGACTCCTCCTACCTCTAGCGCCAGCGCCCCCGAGCTCCATAGGACACGGCTCGGGTGCGCTGGAGGATGGAATGGACGGACCCCCCTCAGGACGTCCGCGGGTAGCCAATAGGTTATCCAACCTAATTGACATGTCGACCAGCTGGTCGAAAGTGAGACTGGCGTCCCGACAGGCCAGCTCCCGACGGACGTCCTCTCTGAGGCTACATCGGTAGAGATCGATGAGGGCCCGATCATTCCACCCTGCATCTGCCGCTAGAGTACGGAATTCGAGTGCGAATTCCTGGGCACTCCTCCTCCCCTGCCTAAGGAAGACCAGACGCTCCCCCGCCGCTTTCCCCTCCGGGGGATGGTCGAACACCGCCCTAAAGCGGCGGGAGAACTCGGTGTAGGTAATGGTCGTGGCGTCGATCTTCCTCCACTCCGCGTTGGCCCACTCCAACGCTTTACCGGCCAGGCAGGAGATTAGGGCGGACACGCTCTCATGCCCTGAAGGTGCCGGATGGACTGTGGCCAGGTACAGCTCGACCTGGAGCAAGAACCCCTGACACCCAGCCGCTGTCCCGTCGTAAGCCCTCGGGAGAGATAGACGGACTCCTCGATGTTCCGGTGCTGGAACGGGCGGGCTGGCCGATGGTGCTGGCTGGGCGGGCGGTGGTGGAGGCGAACCCCAGCCTCGGAGTGTGGAAATAACCTCCTGCAGGGCGTTCCCCATCTGCAGGAGTTGCTCCTGCTGATCCCGAACCTGGGCTTCCAGTCTTGTCTGGGCTGCTTCTGCTCCTGCTGATTCCATGGGTGGTGTGTGATTCTGTCAGGGCGTGTGTAGGTGTGGTGTAGGAAATCAGATGCAGGACGCAGACGGTAGGTTCCAAAAGCTGTATTCCGACCCAAACACAGGCAACAGGGCAACAAAGCCCAACAGCTAAACTACGCCCAAGGCGTGTAGGCAAAATGCGCACAAACAGGTGCGACAAAATAAGTAGTGCACGAAACAAGTGCAAACGAGCTCCAGCGCAGTGGAGAGAAATATGCTCAACCGAGCAAACACAACACTGACGAAAACAATCACACACAACACAAGACAAACACAACGAGAAACTTATAGGACACTAATCACGTAAAACAGAAACAGGTGTGACACAAACAGACAAAAGCAAACGAACATGAAAACATAAATCGGTGGCAGCTAGAATTCCGGAGACGACGAACGCCGAAGCCTGCCCGAACAAGGGAGAGAGGCAGCCTCGGCCGAAACCGTGACATGGATATGTTCTGGTACACATTAATATTAAACCTATATCTATAAGTCTCCAGATATTCCCATGATTTAATTGTTATTGACTGAATAACATGTTGACTTTATTTTGTCACTGCAGCTGTCACAGTGTCCAGGATTCCTTACTGAGCTCTGACAGCCGCTTCACAAACTATAGAGGGATTCTCAACTGGATCATTATCCTTCTGGTGAGTCATGCTCTATAAGCAATGCAGGGAAAGAGAAGAGACCAATATTGTTGTATTTTGTGTGTTGTTGTTTTTTCAGATCTTGACCCATGCTCACCTGTTCCTGGATAACTTTATACAGTGAGTACACACACAGACACACACACACACACACACACACTTGATTAGCAATTAATGTGTTTTCTTTTTTCTCTGACATACCCTCTTTTGAACAGACATGGCTTCTTGATTGACTTGAGGAAAGTCTTGGAGCACCTTATGGAGGACAATTATAACTGGCCATCTGTAAACATGATACTGGGTGAGGCTTTGTCATCACTGCACTATTGTCAGCTTAACCAACTACACAAGGATATACTGTTAATGAATTTGAGTAAGAAACTCACTCATCCTTCATGCTTCTCTCACCTTTGCAGCTGCCAATATATTTGCTATTGCTGCTCTGCTACTTGAGAGGTGTCTGGATAAGGTGAGACAATTCTACCCCGGCTTTTCAAATAGGAGAGGCTCGGCTATGTGAACTGTCTCACAAAGGTTGATATGTGTGTGTTGATTCTAGGGAACACTATCCCCCAGTGCAGGGCACTGTTTACACCTGGGGAACCTGGGATTATTGACACTTTTTCCTGCTGTCATCATTCTATATGATACTTCAATATCAACAGGTAAATACCGCAAGTATGATCTGCACAGATATTGACCTGTACCTGAAATTCCAGGTTGTTATGGCACCATTGGAATATATCATATTTAGCTTATGGCTCCATTGTAATATATCATATATAGCTTTGTGTGGATTTGCACCTCAACTTGAGATGATGACTCGCCCTGTCTGGTCAAACTGTTTCACTATCTGCCCATCAGGGGGAGCGTATTTCTCACTCTGGACCTACACCGTTCTTGGTCTCAAGCTTTATTCTTACCAAGAAACCAACAATTGGTATCGTCAGGGGTCTGTTCCATCTCCAGGTATGTCAGTGGGAACCGGTTTGTTTTTTTGTTTTTAGTGGCTGCAGTTACCGCTGGTTGATTTCCTGCAGTTATCACTGATTGTAATTGCTGCTGATGCTGAAGATAATTACTTTGCTGTTTGGATTTCTGGTGTGGTGAACATCTGTATCTGTTTTCCAGGAACAGACAAGTGTGTATTACATGAGACAAAAGAACATATAGAACACCTAACTATTAAAGGTGAGAACGTCATTCTTTCTTACACATAATGGCTTGTGCACAATGTCTGCCTGTCTAGTTGTAGACTAAGAACACATAGACAGTTAATGACATTGACTGTGCTCTCTGTCAGACCTTTACTACTTCCTCCTGGCGCCCACTTTATGCTACCAGCGAGACTTCCCCTTCACACCAAGGGTCCGTATCAATGTCCTTTGTAAGACGATGATAGAAATGGTGAGATAAAACCTCACCCACACAATACCTATCCCGTGTAATTATTGTGTTATATGTTAATATGCATTGATTATCCACCATCTTATTTTGGGCCTTTACTTTCAGGTGGTCCTTACTCAAATTATTGTGGGAATCGTGCAGCAGGTGATATGTTTCAACTTTTAGGTTTGGTATTAAATTCTGTTTGCAAGTCTATCCATCTATCTAGGATTTATTTGAAAAAGCTTTATCTTTAGGTTACCCATTGTAATTCTATTCCGTGTGTGCCTTTGTTTTCCTATCAGTGGATTGAACCCATCTTCCAGAGATCAGAAAACTCCTTCTCTGTGAGTGAAAGCAATATCCCCTTTTCATCAAAAATGTAATGATATAATAATATCACATTATTTCCTCTGTTACTTTTCCTTTTCTCTAGAATATGGACATCACTACCAGGGTGGAGCACTTGATGGGGCTTGTGGTAAGTGTGTTTGTGTTTTAGGGTAGTGGAGCATTATTAGTATGTTCTGGTGGTGTCAAACAATAACCGTGTCAATAAAGCGGTCCAATTTCCTTTACAGGCTCCCAACCACTTCCTGTGGCTGATATTCTCCTTCCTGTTTTCTCACTCCTTCCTAAACTTCTGTGCTGAACTGTTGTGCTTTGGAGACCGCCATTTCTATGGGGATTGGTGGTCAGTTATATCCTAATCTTTCATTTTGGATGGTCCACTTGTATGTGTTTATGTGTAATAGAGTAACAGATGTGTAATCACATGTGTAATAGATTCATATTTTAATCCGCAGGAATGCTAAAACACTGAAATGTTTTTTGGGGAATTGGAATATTCCTCTTCATAAGTGGCGCTACAGGTAGTGACTCCTGACACCTAAATAGACTTTTCCATTCTCTCTCAGAAGAGATATTGTACTGTGTATGTACAACTAACTTCTATCACTCTTTATCCCTCTCTATCTCTGTCTCTTTTTCTCTTACATAAAGACACTTGTATACACCACTACTGAAAAAGAGGGTGTCAAAAAAGCAAGCAGATTTGCTGGTCTTCCTGATGTCAGCTGCCCTTTGCGAGGTAGGACTGGTTGTTATTATTATTAGTAGTATTAGTATTATTATTATTATTATTATTATTATGGTGTAGATGAGTGAGTACAATCAGTTCAGTTATCATGTGCGAAATAATGATTAGTTGCTAACTGTTTAAAGCTGTCCCCCATGCTACTATGAGACAATCCATGGTAATGGGTTATGTACAGTGAGGGAAAAAAGTATTTGATCCGATTTTGTAAGTTTGCCCACTGACAAAGACATGATCAGTCTATAATTGTAATGGTATGTTTATTTGAACAGTGAGAGACAGAATAACAAACAAAAAATCCAGAAAAACGCATGTCAAAAATTTTATAAATTGATTTGCATTTTAATGAGGGAAATAAGTATTTGACCCCTCTGCAAAACATGACTTAGTACTTGGTGGCAAAACCCTTGTTGGCAATCACAGAGGTCAGACGTTTCTTGTAGTTGGCCACCAAGTTTGCACACATCTCAGGAGGGATTTTGTTCCACTCCTCTTTGCAGATCTTCTCCAAGTCATTAAGAATTCGAGGCTGACGTTTGGCAACTCGAACCTTCAGCTCCCTCCACAGATTTTCTATGGGATTAAGGTCTGGAGACTGGCTAGGCCACTCCAGGACCTTAATGTGCTTCTTCTTGAGCCACTCCTTTGTTGCTTTGGCCGTGTGTTTTGGGTCATTGTCATGCTGGAATACCCATCCACGACCCATGTTCAATGCTCTGGCTGAGGGAAGGAGGTTCTCACCCAAGATTTGACGGTACATGGCCCCGTCCATCGTCCCTTTGATGCGGTGAAGTTGTCCTGTCCCCTTAGCAGAAAAACACACCCAAAGCATAATGTTTCCACCTCCATGTTTGACAGTGGGGATGATGTTCTTGGGGTGATAGGCAGCATTCCTCCTCCTCCAAACACGGTGAGTTGAGTTGATGCCAAGGAGCTTGATTTTGGTCTCATCTGACCACAACACTGTCACCCACTTCTCCTCTGAATCATTCAGATGTTCATTGGCAAACTTCAGACGGCCCTGTATATGTGCTTTCTTGAGCAGGGGGACCTTGCGGGCGCTGCAGGATTTCAGTTCTTCACGGCATAGTGTGTTACCAATTGTTTTCTTGGTGACTATGGTCCCAGCTGCCTTGAGATCATTGACAAGATCCTCCCGTGTAGTTCTGGGCTGATTCCTCACCGTTCTCATGATCATTGCAACTCCACAAGGTGAGATCTTGCATGGAGCCCCAGGCCGAGGGAGATTGACAGTTATTTTGTGTTTCTTCCATTTGCGAATAATCGCACCAACTGTTGTCACCTTCTCACCAAGCTGCTTGGCGATGGTCTTGTAGCCCATTCCAGCCTTGTGTAGGTCTACAATCTTGTCCCTGACATCCTTGGAGAGCTCTTTGGTCTTGGCCATGGTGGAGAGTTTGGAATCTGATTGATTGATAGCTTCTATGTACAGGTGTCTTTTATACAGGTAACAAGCTGAGATTAGGAGCACTCCCTTTAAGAGTGTGCTCCTAATCTCAGCTCGTTACCTGTATAAAAGACACCTGGGAGCCAGAAATCTTTCTGATTAAGAGGGGGTCAAATACTTATTTTCCTCATTTAAAATGCTAATCAATTTATTACATTTTTGACATGCGTTTTTCTGGATTTTTTTGTTGTTATTCTGTCTCTCACTGTTCAAATAAACCTACCATTAAAATTATAGACTGATCATTTCTTTGTCAGTGGGCAAACGTACAAAATCATCAGGGGATCAAATTTTTCCCTCACTGTATTGACATTTTGTTTGTTTGTTCCTTGCAGTATGTCATTGCTCTGCCCTTACACAGCTGTCGACTATGGATCTTCCTCATGATGATTTTTGAGGTGAGGGCCACTAAAATATCATCAAGTATATACTGTATGTGTTTATGCAGTGTGTGTGTGAACATGCATGTTAACTCCTCCCTCTCTTTCCCTGTCCCAGCTCCTGGTAGATGTTTACCTTGGAGACTATTTCAAGGGTAACTATGGCAATGGGCTGGTGTGGCTGTGCTTGCTACTGGGTCCTCCCCTGGCTGTGATGACCTATTTCCATGACCACTACATGAGTCACCATGGCCAACATCCTCCTGGACTGTCCGTTGATGACTGTTTGTCATGATCACTGTCTTATACACAATTGGATATAGCACTTTTGGATACCTTTGAAAGACTTATGTCCAGCAATGGTCCATTTGTAGGGTCAGACAAATTGTTCCCGTTTTTGTTGAAAAACTCAAGAAATCAACACCTTCACAGCTATTCATAATGCTTTTGAATTTGAACAATCTGTGGATAGGTTTTGTAATGATGTGACACAACCACACATGAATGATATGACTGCTTATTCACTGTTTATCAACATATGGTTTTGGTTCACCCAACTTTACTGTAAGCTTATGGATCATAGCCAACTTTTTTCAGACAACATTAACTGCTGGGTGAAAACTATTGGCAAACCACACCGTGTTGAGTTTAAGCACAGTGTGAAATATGTAGCTTCCAACTGAATTGTTGTTACTCAGTAAGGGGAAATATACTTTTAAATAAACAGCAAACAGCATTGTTATCTTTGGTTTATTAAAGGGGCAATCAGCGGTTGCTACATACATTTTTGAATTTATAATTAATTATATGTACCCATTGATTCTTGAAGAATATAAAAATGCCTCATGAGCTTAGGTTAGCTGTCGCACCCCATCAGAACAAAGTAAATGTAAACAAACACTAGTTAGCATTAAAACTATAATTTTGATATCATGGATGGTCAGTTCTTGCATCCATAGCGCTGTCTATGAATTTGAAAGTGGTTACATTTCTCCAGCCCCATCCCTCAGCTTTGTACCAACTATTGTTTCAACTGCTGTAAAGCAGTCAGATACTGTACATGTGTTTGCATGTTGTGAACCACAATTCAATGCGCTAGCGTTTAATGTGAATCACGTGACCACGTCATCCAGACAGGCGGAAATGAAAGTTAACTAGCTAGTAGTTGTACCAGCGGACCACAGCTAAAAAAGGTATTTATGGTAAAATTAACAAAATACGTTACCAACAATGTCAAGTAATATAGTATTGTAGAAAACATTTCTTAAATAGTACACATTTATATATCTACGTTTACGAGGAAAGGTGGCAATTAAATTGTCCTTATGCCGACAAAAGCTGTTCGCTAGTTTGCTATGACTCGGAGCTATCATCTAAATAGCTCACCATATTCCGTGTTTTGTTTTTGTGTGCAGGGTATTTCAATATGGAGACAATGAGCCAATTTGAGTTACTGATATGTAGATACAGTTAATCGATGTAAGTTTAGATAGCTAGTAGTTCGAAGACAATGCGATGTCTCACCCTGGAACTAGCATCTCTTACAGGCAGTAGATGTCGATATTCTCGTTTTATCGTTTTTCGTTGGGATTACGCTGTTTACTAGTAGCTAGCTACGGCTAATCGCTCCGCTAGCTATATGCTTTCATATCATAGTCGACATCAGTGATGAAATTGCAAGGTGATTCACAGGACTCTGCCACGACCCAAGTTATTGGCTAAGATATATCAAACCTTATCAGAATAGCTAACTATCTCTTCGCTGATGTATGTGATCGCTACTGTAATTTGCTAGTTAACGGTTTTGCTGGCTACACTAACGTTAGTCACGTTTTCGGGTTAACGTTATTAGCTAGAAGTTTGCTATGCTGGACGGAGGACGTGTATTTTAGGACGTGATAACACCCATATGAGTCGAAACTATTCGAGCTACTACTGTCTACTATGACTAGCTAGATACACAGAGGAAATACAATCCACTGCCAATTGTCATTGTGCCAGATAGTTGTTTCCAAGGTAGTGAGATGGCTAGGTAGCTAATGTATGATCATTTGGCTGTAGTAGTGTAGATTGCAGTGGCATGATATTGCTGGCTAATTAATGTCTGTTGTAAGGATTCACTGCGACATGTTATTTTACTATGTATGTTGTTGTTGTTCACGTTGTGTGTTGGAAAGGAGGTTACACAGGGGAAATGCATAGCCAATTGTTTTGAATTGCAGTGTGTGATTTAGGCCTACTTTACAGTTAGCCTTCATGTCAGTTATGTGTGTTCTCTGATTGTGCCTGTGTGTGTCTCAGGGCTGTGATGTCATGGCAGCTGCCAGTGTGACAAGACCTGGCAATGTCCAGACCACAGAAAAATCACAGTTGACCTTGAAAGGTAATAATCAATAGGAAACTTTTAATTCCTCTCATCTATCACCTCCTATTGTAACCTACTCTAATACTCATCTTCCCTGTGTCTGTCTGACAATTTCTCTCTTGACAACCACACCAAGCTCTTGCCACATTATTTCATCATCCATTGTTATTCCAGTTTCCCATTTGCTCTCCCTGCCATTTATTCCCTCCCTTCTGCTCTCTCTTTCCCTCAGTGAATTGTTCATGAACTACTACTATGTCTCCCATCACTCGCTCCCCCTCTCGTATAAGATCAGATAAAACAGGTTTAATTCACCTTGACAGTTTAAAAGAATTGGAAGATTTCAGGTCTATTGAAAAGATACATACATCAGTAGCCTAACAGTTATTAGACCCATGTTTTCCTTAGTGGATATTTAATGAAGTTCGAAGTTCATTCTGACATGGATAGCCAGACAGTTGTGACATTTCACTGGCCAAGTGAGCATCACAGTAGTATGGAACAATCAACAACACATTTATTAACGGAACATGCAATCCAAGGGGCAAAATCCTCCCAGTTTTGCATGTGTCAGCTAGAGGGCGATATTAGCAGTTTTGTGTTTGCTTGCCATATAGTTACTTGCCATACAGTTACAAATGTAGAGGAGCTGTAATAAGTATGTTTTATTACTGTAGGTTAATGTTTGATCAGAGTTCGGTGTACCACAGTCATTCAAATTGTATTTTTTTGTATTTTGCATATACAGTACCAGTCAAAAGTTTGGACACACCTACTCATTCAAGGGTTTTTCTTTATTTGGGCAATTTTCTAAATTGTAGAATAATGGTGAAGACATCAAAACTATGAAATAACACATATGGAATCATGTAGTAAACAAACAAGTGTTAAACAAATCAAAATATATTTGAGATTTGAGATTCTTCAAAGTAGCCACCCTTTGCCTTGATGACAGCTTTGCACACTCTTAGCATTCTCTCAACCAGCTTCATGAAGTAGTCACCTGGAATGCATTTCAATTAACAGGTGTGCCTTGTTAAAAGTTAATTTGTGGAATTTCTTTCCTTAATGCGTTTGAGCCAACCAGTTGTGTTGTGACAAAGTAGGGTTGGTATACAGAAGATAGCCCTATTTGGTAAAAGACCAAGTCCATATTATGGCAAGAACAGCTCAAATAAGCAAAGCGAAATGACAGTCCATCATTACTTTAAGACATGAAGGTCAGTCAATCCGCAAAATTTCAAGAACTTTGAATGTCGCAAAAACCATCAAGCGCTATGATGAAACTGGCTCTCATGAGGACCGCCACAGGAAAGGAAGACCCAGAGTTACCTCTGCTGCAGATAAGTTCATTACAGTTACCAGCCTCAGAAATTGCAGCCCAAATAAATGCATCACAGAGTTCAAGTAACAGACAAATCTCAACATCAACTGTTCAGAGGAGACTGCGTGAATCAGGCCTTCATGGTCGAATTGCTGCAAAGAAACTTGATTGGGCCAAGAAACACGAGCAATGGACATTAGACCGGTGGAAATCTGTCCTTTGGTCTGATGAGTCTAAATTTGAGATTTTTGGTTCCAACCACCATTTCTTTGTGAGACGCAGAGTAGGTGAACAGATGATCTCTGCATGTGTGGTTCCCACCGTGAAGCATGGAGGAGGAGGTGTGATGGTGTGGGGGTGCTTTGCTTGTGACACTGTCAGTGATTTATTTAGAATTCAAGGCACACTTAACCAGCATGGCTACCACAGCATTCTGCAGCGATACGCCATCCCATCTGGTTTGCGCTTAGTGGGACTATCATTTATTTTTCAACAGGACAATGACCCAACACACCTCCATGCTGGGTTAGGGCTATTTGACCAAGAAGGAGAGTGATGGAGTGCTGCATCAGATGACCTGGCCTCCACAATCACCTGACCTCAACCCAATTGAGATGGTTTGGGATGAGTTGGACCGCAGAGTGAAGGAAAAGCAGCCAACAAGTGCTCAGCATATGTGGGAACTCCTTCAAGACTGTTGGAAAAGCATTCCAGGTGAAGCTGGTTGAGAGAATGCCAAGAGTGTGCAAAGGTGTCATCAAGGCAAAGGGTGGCTACTTTGAAGAATCTCAAATGTAAAATATATTTTGATTTGTATAACACTTTTTTTGGCTACTACATGATTCCATATGTGTTATTTCATAGTTTTGATGTTTTCACTATTATTCTACAATGTAGAAAATAGTAAAAATAAAGAAAAACCCATGAATGAGTAGGTTTGTCCAAACTTTTGACTGGTACTGTATGTTCATCAATTGTAATTTTTTTTATTGTCGCAGTGGTCTCAGCAAAGCCTCAGTCACCCAAGCTGCCCACCCGTTCCAGACTCAGCTCTTTTGTGGAGGTGACTGCCGATGGCCTGACTAGTGAAACCAAGAAAACGGGCAAACGCACTGGACACCTTGAGCTACAGTGGAACGAGGACCTCACCCTGTGAGCCCCCCCCCCCCCCATGCTATGCCGCTGTACAGTACAATGCTATGCCGCTGTACAGTAATACCACATGAATGTGTAATGTAGGCCTATTTGGTTGTGTAGCTGATTTTGACTTGTGTGTTGTTTAGGAATGTGACGCCTCAGAGCCACTTAGATCTAAAGTTGTGGAACTGCCACACCTTGAGGAAGGAGTTGCTGGGGAGTGCCACCATTGACCTGCTTGACACCCTGCGTACACATGATGGCAAGAGTAAGACAATAAACTTTTATTTTTTTAAAGTTGTTAAAAATTTTATGTAGGCCTATGTTCATGGATTGTTAGCAGGATTCCCTGTCATGCTACTAAAGTAGTCTTTCCAGTTGGAAAATATTAGGGGTTATCCTCTACAGAAATTAAAGATCAAGCTCCATCAGGATGTTTCTTTATACAAACATGTAAGAAGAAGAGAGAAATAACTTTGTTTGCCTTTACGCAATTGATAGAGCACATCTTATCATCTCTTGCTTTCCCTAATCCTTCATTTTCTTTCCCTCCTTCGTTTTCTCTTTCTTCACACTCTCCTCCATCTATCCCTCCCTCCATTCCACAATCCCCCCTTTCCCTCCAGTGGAGAATCTGCAGCTCAGTCTGGTCTTGCAGACAGAGAACAAAGGCTCAGTTGTAGCAGGAGGCGAGCTGAACGTCTGTCTGGACGGCCTGGTTGTTGATCTGGGATCTTTGCCCAATGGCAGCACAGCAACAGACAGTGAGTCCTGCCTTACTACTCACACACACACACGTTAACACTTACAAAAAAGTACACACCATTTTTTAATGCAAACAAAATGCTCCCACACACACACACTTTCACTCTGTCTTGCTTTCTTGCATTTTCTCTCTCTCTTGGTCTCTGGTATATATTCACACTCATTATGTTTAGTGACATGTTTGTGATTACTTATATTTGTTATTTTTCATACTCCACCCAAGCGAAAAGTGGGGCTCATTTGGAAAAAGCCAAAGAGTTTTTACTTTGAAAGTGTGGTGGAGTCTCAAATGTGGTGGAATATGACTATTTTGAGCCATCATGTTACTAGTGTGCAAGTTTGCACACAATCTATCACAGGTTTTGGCAGAGTCTTTCACATGTTTTGAAACGTGGACTCGAAGACTGGGGAGTACTATGTGTCTGTTGGACCACTTTCCATACTTTCATGTAGGCCTAGTTGATACTCTTGCTTAACATCCACTAGGCCTATAACTTGTGGACACTCTAACATAATTAGATTTCAGTAACAGTAACAGACCTTTTGTGTTGCCGATAGTTAACTACACGTATACAAACAAGTGGCGAAAGAAAGCCAAACAGCAGACAAACTTTTGTAAGACAAAGATTGGGCTTTCCTCTTCAGTTTTTTAAATGACTAACAACCCATTAAACTGATTTATAGGGGTCGCTTGAGTTTCCCAGTTCATGCATCTCTCATCTGTGTATAAAATAACACACAGGCCTTTTCATACAGAATCACAGAGCCATAGTGTTTCCTAGTGAATGAACACAGCACAAGTCAGGGTTGGGTCTCTGAGCATATGGTTCATAAATGTGTCTCTTTGTGTGTGTTTATATATATATATATATATATATATATATATATATATATATATATATATATATATATATATATAAATGTGTGTGTTTGTGTGTGCATGAACATTTAATATTGTTCTTAAAGCGATGAATAGGCTTCACAGCGCCTGTTCCATTCAGATCTGTTACTTTGGTGTTCTCCAAGCACTGTTTCACACACGCACGACATCATCACACACAGCCATGCACACTCGCACACATGCTTGGGAGTCCTTATGTGTAATTTGTTTCTCAGAATTGCGTAATTGAGTCTTGTTTCTGTGAGCTGTGCAGGACATTCGGCTCCTGTGATCCATGACGCGGGGGGGGGGGGGGTTCCTCTTTTCCCCGGGTGGGGGTTCACTGGATGTGGGACAGGGGGAAGGGTGGGGGAGGAAGGGAGGTGTATTAAGGCAATGAGTATGTGCTTTCTGAGGTCTTAATGGTCTTGTTTGTTGGGGATGGTTGTTAGTGAATAGAGGTCTTGAGTGTGCCCTCTGAGGTCAGATTTCTTCTTTTTTTTGGGGGGGTGTTTTTTGGGGGGATGTATGAAGGTCTGGAGTGTGTGCTCTCTGGCAGGGTGGTGTATAAAGGTTCAAGTGTGTGCCCTGTTGCTGGGGGAAGGTGTGTTAAGACCCTCTGTGTTCTCTCTGAAGGCAGCTCTGTTACGTTAATGTTTTAAATCATTTCCCCTGGCAGTTTTTTTGACACGCTGACACACACTGCTACCATAAACAGGCCTTTGTGCTGCAGCCAGTAAAAAAAACACACTTAGACCAGACAGAACTCACCTTTACGTGCAGTGGGGTCTGAAATGATTGACACCCTTGATAAAGATAAGCAAAAATGACTGAATAAAATAAATAATTCAAATACTGAGCTACATGTAACTGCCAAAATAAAGGAAACCCCAATATAATGTGTCTTAATAGGGTGTTGGGCCACCACGAGCTAGAACAGCTTCAATTAACCTTTGCATAGATTCTGCAAGTGTCTTGAACTCTATTGGAGGGATGAAACTCCATTCTTCCATGAGGAATTCCATCATTTGGTGTTTTGTTGATGGTGGTGAAAACTCTGTCTCAGGAACGGCTCCAGAAGTGTTCAATTCGGTTGCGATCTGGTGGCCCATGGCATATGGTTAACATTAGTTTTTATGCTCATCAAACCATTCAGCTCCGCTCGTGCCCTGTGGATTGGGGCATAGCCATGGTCGCCAGAATAATGGCCTGCCAAGCATTTTTATACATGACCCTAAGCATAATGGAGTTTTATGATAGGGCAACATTTAGATTTCAACCTAAATAGACATACCCAAACGTAATAATATTTCATGAGATGGCCATAAACAATAACTGGTAATGTTGCGTAGTTTTAGAAAGGTCTGGAACTCACCTTTCTAGTAGTCTTTTTTTAAAAATAAATTGCTGAGGTGTATTCACTTTTGATGACACAAGCTCAAATATGTAGTATTATGAAAATATGAAAAAGTAAGATTTCTTTCCCCTATTCAACAAATAGGGCTTGGAAAGACTGAAATTATTTCCAAATACAGTATCAATCAAATTATAAACGACTTACTATAAGATTTCAAATTTCTTATAACTGTAAATAAATACGATCATACTTAGTGACAGTACAATATTGGCACTATTTCATACAACTGATGACAGAGAATTTTCTCCTAAATGTCAACTGAGCGGCGCAAAGACACCATTCACATGTGTGCAGACTCATTACAACTTCAGCTTTAAGCACAAAGTGATTCCGTCGTCTGTGACAAAGAGAAAGTGGTCTTGTTTCAATGCTATTAAATTATTTAGTATTTCTTCATGTTGAGAGCTCTAAATCCGGCTGAGAATATCACAGCGAGATGAAACCACAACGACTGGATTCGCTAGACCAGGGCTCACCAACCCTGTTCCTGGAGTGCTACCCTCCTGTAGGTTTTCACTACAACCCCAGTTGTAACTAACCAGATTCAGCTTATCAACCAGTATTAGAATCGGGTGCGCTAGATTAGGGTTAGAGCAAAACCCTACAGGACAGTAGTTCTCCAGGAACAGGGTTGGAAAGCCCTGCACAGGACTGTAACCTTTCATATGCCGTCTCCCAGGCTGGGCTCACTCGCTCAGAGGAAGAGAAAATCAATTATTTGTCTGGATAGGCCCGAAAATGTGACACGTCACTCCCAATGCAAATGTGTGGTCTGAAACCTGACACTTCAAGTCGGCTCCACTGAGAGAGTGGAAGCGGAGAGCAGACAGATGGGGCTTACTGGCACTATAAGGCACGGGACCTTATGGCGTTCACAGAGTGCTTTATACAATGCATTCGGAAAGTATTCAGACCCACATTTTGTTACGTTACAGCCTTATTCTAAAATGGATTAGATGAATTTTTTTCCTCATCAATCTACACACAATACCCCAAAATGACAAAGCAAAAACAGGTTTTTAGACATTTTTGCTAATTTATTACAAATAAAAAACAGAAATACTGTATTTACAAAAGTATTCAGACCCTTTGCTGTGAGACTCAAAATTGAGCTCAGGTGCATCCTGTTTCCATTGATCATCCTTGAGCTGTTTCTACAACTTGATTGGACTCCACCTGTGGTAAATTCAATTGATTGGACATGATTTGGAAAGGCACACACCTGTCTATATAAGGTCCTACAGTTGACAGTGCATGTCAGAGCAAATACCAAGCCATGAGGTCGAAGGACTTGTCCATAGAGCGCAGAGACAGGATTGTGTCGAGGCACAGATCTGGGGAAGAGTACCAAAACATTTCTGCAGCATTGAAGGTCCCCAAGAACACAGTGGCCTCCATCATTCTTTAAATGGAAGAAGTTTGGAACCACCAAGACTCTTCCTAGAGCTGGCCGCCCGGCCAAACTTGAGTAATCAGGGGAGAAGGGCCTTGGTCAGGTAGGTGACCCAGAACCCGATGGTCACTCTGACAGAGCTCCAGAGTTTGTCTGTGGAGATGGTATAACCTTCCAGAAGGACAACCATCTCTGCAGCACTCCACCAATCAGGCCTTTATGGTAGAGTGGCCAGATGGAAGCCACTCCTCAATAAAGGCACATGACAGCACGCTTGGAGTTTGCCAAAAGGCACCTAAAGGACTCTCAGACCATGAGAAGCAAGATTCTCTGGTCTGATAAAACCAAGATTGAACTCTTTGGCCTGAATCCCAAGCGTCACGTCTGGAGGAAACCTGGCACCATCCCTACGGTGAAGCATGGTGGTGGCAGCATCATGCTGTGGGGATGTTTTTCAGCGGCAGGGACTGGGAGACTAGTCAGGATCAAGGGAAAGATGAACGGAGCAAAGTACAGAGAGACCCTTAATGAAAACCTGCTCCTGAGCGCTCTGGACCTCAGACTGGGGCGAAGGTTCGCCTTCCAACAGGACAATGACCCTAAGCACACAGCCAAGACAACGCCGGAGTGGCTTCGGGACAAGTGTCTGAATGTCCTTGAGTGGCACAGCCTGAGCCCGGACTTGAACCTGATGGAACATCTCTGGAGAGACCTGAAAATAGCTGTGCAGCGATGCTCCCCATCCAACCTGACAGAGCTTGAGAGGATCTGCAGAGAAGAATGGGAGAAACACCCCAAATACAGTTGTGCAAAGCTTGTAGCATCATACCCAAGAAGACTTGAGGCTGTAATCGCTACCAAAGGTGCTTCAACAAAGTACTGTGTAAAGGGTCTGAATACTTATGTATATCTGATATTTCAGGGTTTTTTAACTATAAATTGGCAAAAATTTATAAAAACCTGTTATTGCTTTGTCGTTATGGGGTATTGTGTGTAGATTAATGAGGGGGAAAAAAACAATTTGATCCATTTTAGAATGAGGCTGTAACGTAACAAAATGTGGAAATAATTAATGGGTCTGAATACTTTCCGAATGCACTGTACACCAAAATGTCAGTTGGAACCGGTCCAGAACCGCTCAATATGGGGGACTTACCATCTAAGACTCAGGACCCACATGTGTGGAAGCACCTGCTTTCAATACACTTCGTATCCCTCATTTACTTAAGTGTTTCCATTATTTGGGCAGTTGCCTGTATGTTGAGAAATTATATTATTTTATACAATTGATTAGAAAAATAAATTTTGTTTAACAAGTAATACTTTTATATCTCAAAGGTAGGGGTCAAAATCATTGACGCCTCTGTTTTCAATACCTTTTCAATACCTCACCTTACGAGGATAAGGGCACTGACCCCACTGTATATACAGGCTTACACAGACAAACACATACACTCTTATATGTCCAGTGCACACACAACGTCAACAGAGTATATATGTTCAGAATAATTGTGAGCTGTTAAACCATATGGAAATATTGCCAATGCCAAACAGCAAACAAAATAAACTTTATTGGAGTTGGTGGGGAGGCTGGCTTCTGAGGATAGTTTTTTTAGGGGAGCACATGAAATCCAAGACAATTTGGCTCAACTCGTTGAAACATTGACTTTTGCAAGGATTTCAATAAGCAGTATTCACCAGCAGACGGTCGACCCTTTAACCACATTCCAACCTCCATCTCCGGAAAGTTAGCTAAGGCAACACAAACAAACATAGATACACTATATATACAAAGGTATGTGGACACCCTTCAAATTAGCGGATTCGGCTATTTCAGCCACACCCTTTGCTGACAGGTGTATAATATCGAGCACACAGCCATGCACTCTCCATAGACAAACATTGGCAGTAGAATGGCCTTACTGAAGAGTGAGTGACTTTCAACGTGGCACTGTCATAGGATGCCACCTTTCCAACAACTCAGTTTGACATATTTCTGCCCTGCTTCTCCGGTCAATTGTAAGTGCTGTTATTGTGAAGTGGAAACATCTAGTAGCAACAACAGCTCAGCTGCGAAGTGGTAGGCCACACAAGCTCACAGAATGGGACCGCTGAGCGCTGAAGCTCGTAGTGCATAAAAATCGTCTGTCCTCGGTTGCAACACTCACTACCAAGTTGCCTCTGGAAGCAACGTCAGCACAATAACTGTTCGTCGGGAGCTTAATGAAATGGCCTAAGATCACCATGCGCAATGCAAAACGTCGGCTGGAGTGGTGTAAAGCTTGCCGCGATTGGACTCTGGAGCAGTGGAAACGCGCTCTCTGGAGTGATGAATCACGCTTCACCATCTGGCAGTCCGACGGACAAATCTGGGTTTGGCGGATGCCAGGAGAATGCTACCTGCCGAATGCATAGTGCCAACTGTAAAGTTTGGTGGAGGAGGAATAATGGTCTGGGGCTGTTTTTCATGGTTTGGGCTTGGCCCCTTAGTTCCAGGGAAGGGACATCTTAACGCTACAGCATACTATGACATTCTAGACGATTCTGTGCTTTTAACTTTGTGGCAACAGTTTGGGGAAGGCCCTTTCCTGTTTCAGCATGACAATGCCCCCGTGCACAAAGTGCGGTCCATACAGAAATGGTTTGTCGAGATCAGTGTGGAAGAACTTGACTGACCTGCACAGAGCCCTGACCTCAACCCGATCGAACACCTTTGGGATGAATTGGAACGCCGACTGCGAGCCAGGCCTAATCGCCCAATGTCAGTGCCTGACCTCACAAATGCTCTTGTGGCTGAATGGAAGCATGTCCCCGCATAAATGTTCCAATATCAAGTGAAAAGTAATCCCAGAAGAGTGGAGGCTGTTATAGAGCAAATGGGGGACCAACTCATAACCATCATTTTGGAATGAGATGTTCGATAAGCAGGTGTCCACATACTTTTGGTCATGTAGTGTATGTCTCATTTCTCTCTGGAGGTATTTGCGGACAACAGCTAGACTGTGACAAGCTCTGTTATTAGATGATGCATTCAGAGCAGTATGACACAATGGTTTCTCCACAACTAGACCGATATGGCCTCTCACAAGGCCTTTTCAGACAGTTGAAACAGGAGCATTCCCTGGACAGACACACATGCTTGTTTTTCTCAATGTCTACCTGTTTACTTAAAGCAGGATCTGAGTTATATATAAACACATTAAAGCATTGAAGCTGTCTAGCTTCAGGAGCCAGTGTTAGACAGACTGCATTTATTTATTGGAGGTTAGTTACTGCCGCCCGTGCCCCACTCCTTATGAGTGTCCCAGTTTTATAATGAAAAGCATGTTATATGGCTGTGGTTTCAGTCAGGGGAGGGAATTAACTTATAGACTCATACAGTCACAGACCACATTCTATAGCAGTGAAAATTGGTCTCTGTGAAACAGTAACAGTCATTTCATGACCGCAAGGGTTTTGGAATTTTGATCTTGTGTGATTTACTCTGTAGAGATTGGATGGTATATATATATATTTTTTTTTACTAATGGTCATAATGAAGTTTGATGTATCGATGGTGTGTCTTTGTCTCTCCTGTTTGTACAGAGATGCTGCAGTCAGACAGACAAAGCCTACGCAGGACCCAGAGTGAGGAAACCCCCAGTTCCGCCAGCGGCCCCCGCGGCAGGTGAGCACAACCATACACATATTTGAATTGACCTGTATATGATTTATACTTTGTTGTATTCATACCCCTACAGAGTACATACTGTATGAACAAACACTTTCACACAAATGGTCATAGATTCATTTCACAACTTGGATGTACAGAAACTCATGTTTCTCTACCCTCTCACACATACACACACACACACATGCACTCACACACACACACAAATTCTCAGAAGTCTAACTTTAAACACAAATATACTGAGGGTAATGGTCAGTGCAGTGATCCAACACAGAGATGCCCTAATCAAATCAATGATAAGGTACAGATAGGGAGCGTGCCAAAGTATGAGACACTAGTCTGCTCTACTACAAAGCACAGATGGTATTGTATGGTATTTCCCTGAAAACATTAAGAGGGCACTGCTCTGGACCTTTTTTATTCGAAACTGCATTGAACAGCTCCATCCATCTGTCCCTAAAGACAGGAGTAGAAAGGGAGGTGTAGATAGAGGCAGGAAGAGACAGGAGTGCAGAGAGTTCTATGTCGTGTATTTTGTTGCTTCTGCATTCTCCCATGACGAGAACCATGTGCCCCCCCCGCCCCTCCCCAAGGGGGAAAAAGCTTCAATGTCGGGTGCTCAAAGTTTATATTTTCTCCTGTCCTTTTCCAAACGGCTGTTCCTCTGTCCCTCTTTCAGTATAGGTAGTTGGTGAAAAAAATTCACTGCAAAGACACAGTTTCAGAACCTTTCTAATAAAGTTTCCATTGATAATTATCCAAGTTTGTGCTCAGCATTCCAATGTCTGGGGGGTAAAAACCAACATGTTTTCATTGTATAAAAGCACTTGTAGGAAAGAAAAGCTATATTTAGTTTTAGGAAAATTAGTATATTTTGAGAGGAAAAGGAGCTCACACTGACACCTCTTTGTGTGTGTGTGCATGCATGTTCCGGCGTCTGTATGTTTGTGATCTGTGCTGAGCTACTTTTGAAAGATTTTCTTAATCCTTTGGTTTATTCCTAAGCAGCACTCCAAAGTATCAACCGCAAACGGATTCTATATTTTTTACAGTAGAAATGTACATTTACATAAGTAGCTTAGCTTTAAATCACATTCACATTCTGTTCATTGTCACACAGCATGAGTTGAGAGTTTAAGGGTCATTTTGTGTGGTATGAGTGATCCTGACCCCTCCCCTGTTTTCTGTCTGTGTTCTGGTCAGGACTCACAGACACTCTGCAGGGGGTTCGCGAGGGGGTTCCCCGGGGGGCTCTCTGACTAACGGAGAGCTGAGTGAGGAGCATAGTCCTGCGGCTTCCGGTCACCCTCGCTCGGCCAAGAACTCCCACAGCAGCCCTGGGAGTGCAGGTACGATAACCTTGGCGACATGAAACCATTTTTCTGTCGCTCTCCATTCACTTGACACTAGAATTGGAACAGTATCATGAATCAGCTGTGAACTTTCATACTATAGACAAAGTGTTTTAATCATTATGATGTGTAGCTTTTTGTTCCGGTGTGGATCAATCAACTCCTTTACCTACCCACCCACAGGTAAAGTTGAGCTGACTGCCAACGGGCTGGAGAATGGCCGTAGTGGTCTGGCTCATCATACACCCCCACCCTCCTCCCCGTCGGTCCGGTCCCCAGCCCCCAGCAGCAGCAGCCCCTCTCCTGGGCCAGACAGCACAGTCCTCCCCCCTCCTACAGAGGCACCCCCTGCTGGCACCAACCCAACCACTGCTACAGAGCCTGTTCCAGAATCACTACCGAATGGGTAAAATGTTGCGTGCGTGTGTATATGTGACAGATGATTTGAGGTTACGTTCAATCTCTTTCCTCACCTGTAACTAGACATGACCTAATGCCTCCCCCACGCTCTCTCTCTCGCTCTCTCTCTGTCTCTCTCTCTGTCAGCTGGGAGCAGCGAATCCTGCCCCATGGCAGAGTGTACTACGTGGACCACAACACAAAGACCACCACCTGGGAGAGACCTCTTCCACCTGGGTCAGTCGGTCGAAAATGTTGAAATCCCAATGTGGCCTTTGAGTCAAGATTATTGTCCACCCCTGGCTACACACTTTGACCTCTCATACTCCTCCTCCTACAGTCAGAGAAGAGTAACGACAGTTAGCAAGCCCACTGCATGATGGGAATGTCTCTCTGTGGAGGGGAGATGTTGCCCACTTGTGAATATTCCCTGCATGTCTCTCCCAGGTTGAAACATTTACAAAATAAATTTAAAAATCCCACATCGGTTCATCCTTGCAAATGATTATGAACAACTCCAGACTACACCTGTATGTAAAAAAATTATAGTGGACCTATATATTTTTAAATAACTGCCCTTTTTTCTGGCCTGTAAATTGATTTTGACAAACAAATTGGTCCCCAAAAAACTGTGCAGCCCTTCGTTAAATGTTGAAATCTCAATGTGGCCCTTGAATCAAGATTATTGCCCACCCCTGGCCTACACACTTTGACCTCTCCTCCTCCTCTCTTTATCTCACACTTCCTACCATCAGAGGAGCTTGACGACAGTTAGCCAGTCCAGTGCATGATGGGAATGTCTCTCTGTGGAGGGGAGATGTTGCCCACTTGTGAACATTCCCTGTGAAGTGGGCCCAGCAGGGAGTGGCAGAATCACTCACAGCACAGTAACTTTCCTGTGGGTCTGACTCCGGACAGTCAAGTGATCGGAGACTAGGCCTATTTTCTCTGGATGGAAGAAGTGACTAAATATGAGAAAAGACTGAATAATTGGTTACTGCTGCTCCCCACCCCAACTTAGACTATACTATCCAAGTAGAGGAGTCCTTTACTTACAGTATACAGTTGAAGTCGGAGGTTTACATACACCTTAGCCAAATACATTTAAACTCAGTTTTTCACAATTCCTGACATTTAATCCTAGTAGAAATTCCCTGTTTTAGGTCAGTTAGGATCACCACTTTATTTTAAGAATGTGAAATGTCAGAATAATAGTAGAGAGAATTATTTATTTAAGCTTTTATTTCTTTCATCACATTCCCAGTGGGTCAGAAGTTTACATGCACTCAATTTGTATTTGGTAGCATTGCCTTTAAATTGTTTAACTTGGGTCAAACGTTTCGGGTAGCCTTCCACAAGCTTCCCACAATAAATTGGGTGAATTTTGGCCCATTCCTCCTGACAGAGTTGGTGTAACTGAGTCAGGTTTGTAGGCCTCCTAGACACGCCTTTTCAGTTCTGCCCACAAATTTTCTATAGGATTTAGGTCAGGGCTTTGTGATGGCCACTCCAATACCTTGACTTTGTTGTCCTTAAGCCATTTTGCCACGACTTTGGAAGTATGCTTGGGGTCATTGTCCATTTGGAAGACCTATTTGCGACCAAGCTTTAACTTCCTGACTGATGTCTTGAGATGTTGCTTCAATATATCCACATACATTTCCTTCCTCATGATGCCATCTATTTTGTGAAGTGCACTAGTCCCTCCTGCAGCAAAGCACCCCCACAGCATGATGCTGCCACCCCTGTGCTTCACGGTTGGGAGGGTGTTCTTCGGCTTGCAAGCCTTCCCCTTTTTCCTCCAAACAGAATGATGGTCATTATGGCCAAACAGTTCTATTTTTGTTTCATCGGAGTAGAGGACATTTCTCCAAAAAGTATGATCTTTGTCCCCATGTGCAGTTGCAAAATGTATTCTGGCTTTTTTATGGCGGTTTTGGAGCAGTGGCTTCTTCCTTGCTGAGCGGCCTTTCAGGTTATGTCGATGTAGAACTCGTTTTACTGTGGATATAGATACTTTTGTACCTGTTTCCTCCAGCACCTTCACAAGGTCCTTTGCTGTTGTTCTGGGATTGATTTGCACTTTTCGCACCAAAGTACGTTCATCTCTAGGAGACAGAACGCGTCTCCTTCCTGAGCGGTATGTCAGCTGCGTGGTCCCATGGTGTTTATACTTGCGTACTATTGTTTGTACAGATGAATGCCGTACCTTCAGGCGTTTGGAAATTGCTCTCAAGGATGACCCAGACTTGTGGAGGTCTACAGTTTTTTTTCTGAGGTCTTGGCTGATTTCTTTTGATTTTCCCATGATGTCAAGCAAAGAGGGACTGAGTTTGAAGGTAGGCCTTGAAATACATCCACAGGTACACCTCCAATTGACTCAAATGATGTCAATTAGCCTATCAGAAGCTACTAAAGCCATGACATCATTTTCTGGAATTTTCCAAGCTGTTTAAAAGCACAGTCAAGTTAGGTATGTAAACTTCTGACCCACTGGAAATTGTGATACAGTGAATTATAAGTGAAATAATCTGTCTGTACACAATTGTTTGGAAAAATTACTTGTGTCATGCACAAAGTAGATGTCCTAACCGACTTGCCAAAACTATAGTTTGTTAACAAGACATTTGTGGAGTGGTTGAAAAACAAGTTTTAAGTGTATGTAAACTTCCGACTTCAACTGTATGTGTGTCAGGTCTTTAAGTGTGTGTTTTATGTGTTTGGGCATCCATACATTTAGTCATCTCTCATGTCTTTAACAGGCTCTGAATCACCGGCACTGATTATTTGAGTGTAGTGGTGTTTCTCACTGTGTTCTGCGGAAACCCAGCTCTCTCTTTTGGGGTTACTACAGCCAAGCCTTTTATTGCCTTTTTATTTCTGTGATTATTTATTGATTTTCGCTTACACTGTGTGAGAAGCCTGTTTGAGGGAAAGGTCACTCCCGCCCCATCTCACTTTTTCCACTGGAGGGAACGGGCCAGAAAACAAAAGTCCTTTCTTAGAAAGAGCACATGTATGCAGCGCTACGCTGGGCCCATCCTGAGGCTCAATTAGTGGCTTGCCTCTTGGAGGCTGAGCTGGCTTTGACTACAGCTGCAAGGTTTGGTGCTTAGTGCTTTGGCTGCGTATCTAGTCTGAGTTAGCATGGCGCTGCAGCTCAGATGAAAGGCATGTGGTGCTGGGCTGCATTAATGGGCCTGGAACTGAGCTCTTCTCTAGCAGTGTTGGGTTTAACTGCTCTCAGGTTCCCCCTCGAAGGGCAGACTGTATGGGAGCTATAGCACTACTCTGTAGGGTAGGGGAGCTATAGTACTCCACTGTAGGATAAAACACTCAAACCACTTAAATTGGACAGTTTTATCTCCATCTCTTCATTCAAAGACTCAATCATGGACACTCTTACTGACAGTTGTGGTTGCTTCGCGTGATGTATTGTTGTCTCTACCTTCTTGCTCTTTGTGCTGTTGTCTGTGCCCAATAATGTTTGTACTATGTTTTGTGCTGCTACCATGTTGTGCTGCTGCCATGTTGTGTTGCTACCATGCTGTGTTGTCATGTGTTGCTGCCATGCTAGGTGGTTGTCTTAGGTCTCTTTATGTAGTGTTGTGGTGTCTCTCTTGTCGTGATGTGTGTTTTGTCCTATATTTTATTTATTTATTTTTAATCCCAGCCCCCAACACCGCAGGAGGTCTTTTGCCTTTTGATAGGCCGTCATTTTAAATAAGAATTTTTTCTTAACTGATGGTTCTAAAAATAAAATGACCGTCATAACCGTACAAAAAATATATATAATTGTTTTTGTGTGTGTGGAATGAACCGCTGACTGAAGACTGGATGGCCAGGCATTTGTGCTGTTGAATCAGTTTCTACTGTAACATGGACTCTACAACGTGATGACATTTTGTTACTCCTTGCTGAGACAAAAAAGGTGTTGTAGCAAACGAGTCTTCGGTTGCCTAGGCAACGTCCCCCTCCCTGCAGCAGCAGCACATGCAGTCAGGAGCGGAGGACAGAAGAAAATGTGAGTCTTAAAAAAAACTAAAAAGATTAACGGTTATAATGGTGACCGCGGTCATTTGGCTGACCAATTACCGTCATCCAAACTTGACCAGGACCTTTACAGCCCTACTCCGCTGTAGGATAGGGGAGCCATAGTACTGCTCTGTAGGGGACCTGTTCTCTCAGGGGAACAGCAGCACAGCACAGGGAACAGGGAGGGATGTTATGTTGCAGCTCTTAAAGCTCTTTTTTGAGGAATGTCTCCTTTTTGAGTTCTGAGCTGTGTGTGTGTTAGCATATGGAACTCTTTGCTGTTTTCTCTTCCAAATTCAGTTCTGGTTGAGTCAGAGATGAGAATAGCAACAGCAGCCTCCACACATGAAAAAACACTGCTGCACTGCACTGGAAATGTGCTCATGTGTTGTTTTACGTGTGTGTCTGTGGGATAATGCATATCTTAATCTTGTGTTTGCATATCCAGCCTTGTCTGTGTCCGTGATTACATACAGTACCAGTCAAAAGTTTGGACACACCTACTCATTCAAAGGTTTATCTTTATTTATTTTTATATTTTCTACATTGTAGAATAATAGTGAAGACATCAAAACTATGAAATAACACATATGGAATCATGTAGTAACCAAAAAAGTGATAAACAAATGAAAATATATTTTATATTCTTCAAATAGCCACCCTTTGCCTTGTTGACAGCTTTGCACACTCTTGGCATTCTCTCAACCAGCTTCACCTGGAATGCTTTTCCAACAGTCTTGAAGGAGTTCCCACATATGCTGTGTACTTGTTGGCTGCTTTTCCTTCACTCTGCGGTCCAACTCATCCCAAACCATCTCAATTGGGTTGAGGTCAGGTGATTGTGGAGGCCAGGTCATCTGATGCAGCACTCCATCACTCTCCTTCTTGGTAAAATAGCCCTTACACAGCCTGGAGGTGTGTTGGGTCATTGTCCTGTTGAAAAACAAATGACAGTCCCGCTAAGCCCAAACCAGATGGGATGGCGTATCACTGCAGAATGCTGTGGTAGCCATGCTGGTTTAGTGTGCCTTGAATTCTAAATAAGTCACTGACAGTGTCACCAGCAAAGCACCCCCACACCATAATGCCTCCTCCTCCTCCATGCTTTACGGTGGGAGATACACATGCGGAGATCACCCGTTCACCCACACCGCGTCTCACAAAGACACGGCAGTTGGAATCAAAAATCTCTAATTTGGACTCCAGACCAAAGGACACATTTCCACCGGTCTAATGTCCATTGCTCGTGTTTCTTGGCCCAAGCAGGTCTCTTCTTCTTATTGGTGTCCTTTTAGTAGTGGTTTCTTTGCAGCAATTCGACCATAAATGCCTGACTCCCACAGTACCCTCTGAACAGTTGATGTTGAGATGTGTCTGTTACTTGAACTCTGTGAAGCATTTATTTGGGATGCAATTTCTGAGGCTGTTAACTCTAATGAACTTCTCCTCTGCAGCAGAGGTAACTCTGGGTCTTCCATTCCTGTGGTGGTCCTCATGAGAGCCAGTTTCATCATAGCGCTTGATGGTTTTTGCGACTGCACTTGAAGAAACTTTCAAAGTTCTTTTAAATGTTCCGTATTGATTGACCTTCATGTCTTAAAGTAATGATGGACTGTCGTTTCTCTTTGCTTATTTGAGCTGTTCTTGCCATAATATGGACTTGGTCTTTTACCAAATAGGGCTATCTTCTGTGTACCACCCCTACCTTGTCACAACACAACTGATTGGCTCAAACGCATTAAGAAGGAAAGAAATTCCACAAATTAACTTTTAACAAGGCACACCTGTATATTGAAATGCATTCCAGGTGACTACCTCGTGAAGTTGGTTGAGAGAATGCCAAGAGTGTGCAAAGCTGTCATCAAGGCAAAGGGTGGCTATTTGAAGAATCTCAAATATAAAATATATTTTGATTTGTTTAACACTTTTTTGGTTACTACATGATTCCATATGTGTTATTTCATAGTTTTGATGTCTTCACTATTATTCTACAATGTAAAAATAAAGAAAAACCCTTGAATGAGTAGGTGTGTAAACTTTTGACTTGTAGTGTATGTCCATTTGTACATTCGTATGAGTCTCACACCTCTCTCTCCGTCTCTGTCCCTCTCCAGTTGGGAGAAGCGTGTGGACCAGCGAGGCAGGTTCTATTATGTGGACCACAACACCAGAACCACCACATGGCAGCGGCCCACGGAAGAATCAGTCCGGAACTATGAGCAGTGGCAGTCCCAGCGAAGCCAGCTCCAGGGGGCCATGCACCAGTTCAGCCAGAGGTTCCTCTACCAGGTAACTCAAACTCAACATGAAATACTGTACTGTCTGTACTTCCTCTTTAGTCCCTTTAGGTGTGGCCCTCTGAAAGCTTCCCCTAAGCAGAGCATTCTGAGTAAAACACAACGGTACAGAAGGGCATTCGTTAAGATAAAAATAATAAAGCATTCTGAATATGAAATGGGCGTTCCATGGTACAGACCATTACTGAAATGAGCCTCAACTGTCATTGGGTTCTATTAAAACCTGCCTGCTCCCACCCAGGCTGCTCGACAAGCACAATTCTGAGTGTCTTTCAAAATAACATCCACCTCCTTGTGGATTCTGAGTAACAATGGATCTCTGAGAACTAGATAGCATGTCTGCTTTTGATCAGTGTTTCCGCTGCATTCATTTAGCTGTGGCGCTATGATGTTAACGTAAAAAAAAAAAAAAAATTACATTGTTTTTCAACCGGACATCAGTAAAGTTTTTCGTTATGCACATTCCCTTTTCCTCAGTAAATAGACCTTTCTTGGTACAACATCTAAAGATTATTGAGCTCTTTGTGCCACTGTGGCAGCCAAACCTGCCTTCGTGCGAAACACAGTGCACCGTCCTCGACACAGCGCACTAGTCACTGGAGAGACCCAGAGAGCCAGCATGCAAGTCACTGGTACGGAATAAATATCTGGAACTTCATAATTCCTGTTCCTCAGACCTCACCCCTCACCTAGTTAAGTCTCACACTTCCTCCTCAACCCTCACTCCTCCCCTAGTCAAGTATCATCCAGTGGCTTAGCGCAGTTTCGCCAGGCCCCTCTCAAGGTCCGAGCAAAGCCCTCCCCTCCCAATATTATATACTTTTAAAAATAATAATCTTTAGGGGGTAGATCATCTTTAATATTGCAGATAGATTGTGGCTTCAATGTAATTGTCTGCATAATTTCCAATCCCCCATGTATTCTTTGGGTAAATATACACTACCGGTCAAAAGTTATAGAACACTTACTCATTCAAGGGTTTTTCTTTATTTTTTTACTATTTTCTACATTGTAGAATAATAGTGAAGACATCAAAACTATGAAATAACACATGGAATCATGTAGTAACCCAAAAAGTGTTAAACAAATCAAAATATATTTTATATTTGAGATTCTTCAAATAGCCACCCTTTGCCTTGATGACAGCTTTGCACACTCTTGGTGTCCTTTAGTAGTGGTTTCTTTGCAGCAATTCGACCATGAAGGCCTGATTCACACAGTCTCCTCTGAACAGTTGATGTTGAGATGTGTCTGTTACTTGAACTCTGAATCATTTATTTGGGCTGCAATTTCTGAGGCTGGTAACTCTAATGAACGTATCTTCTGCAGCAGAGGTAACTCTGGGTCTTCCATTCCTGTGGTGGTCCTCATGAGAGCCAGTTTCATCATAGCGCTTGATGGTTTTTACGACTGCACTTGAAGAAACTTTCAAAGTTCTTGAAATGTTCCATATTGACTGACCTTCATGTCTTAAAGTAATGATGGACTGTTGTTTTTCTTTGCTTACAGTGGCTTGCGAAAGTATTCACCCCCCTTGGCATTTTTCATATTTTGTTGCCTTACAACCTGGAATTAGAATTTATTTTTTGGGGGTTTGTATCATTTGATTTACACAACATGCCTACCACTTTGAAGATGCAAAATATTATTTTTGTGAAACAAACAAGAAATAAGACAAAAAAACAGAACTTGAGCGTGCATAACTATTCACCCCCCCAAAGTCAATACTTTGTAGAGCCACCTTTTGCAGCAATTACAGCTGCAAGTTTCTTGGGTTATGTCTCTATAAGCTTGGCACATCTAGCCACAGGGATCTTTACCCATTCTTCAAGGCAAAACTGCTCCAGCTCCTTCAAGTTGGATGTGTTCCGCTGGTGTACAGCAATCTTTAAGTCATACCACAGATTCTCAATTGGATTGAGGTCTGGACTTTGACTAGGCCATTCCAAGACATTTAAATGTTTCCCCTTAAACCACTCGAGTGTTGCTTTAGCGGTATGCTTAGGGTCATTGTCCTGCTGGAAGGGGAACCTCCTTCCCAGTCTCAAATCTCTGGAAGACTGAAACAGGTTTCCCTCAAGAATGTCCCTGTATTTAGCGCCATCCATCATTCCTTCAATTCTGACCAGTTTCCCAGTCCCTACCAATGAAAAACATCCCCACAGCATGATGCTGCCACCACCATGCTTCACTGTGTGGATGGTGTTCTCGGGGTGATGAGAGGTGTTGGGTTTACGCCAGACATAGCGTTTTCCTTGATGGCCAAAAAGCTCAATTTTAGTCTCATCTGACCAGAGTACCTTCTTCCATATGTTTGGGGAGTCTCCCACATTCCTTTTGGTGAACACCAAACGTGTCTGCTTATTTTTTTCTTTAAGCAATGGCTTTTTTCTGGCCTCTCTTCTGTAAAGCCCAGCTCTGGGGAGTGTACGGCTTAAAGTGGTCCTGTGGACAGATACTCCAATCTCCGCTGTGGAGCTTTGCAGATCCTTCAGGGTTATCTTTGGTCTCTCAGTTGCCTCTCTGAATAATGCCCTCCTTGCCTGGTCTGTGAGTTTTGGTGGGCGGGCCTCTCTTGGTAGGTTTGTTGTGGTGCCATATTCTTTCAATTTTTTTAATAATGGATTTAATGGTGCTCTGTGGGATGTTCAAAGTTTCGGATAATTTTTTATAACCCAACCCTGATCTGTACTTCTCCACAACTTTGTCCCTGACCTGTTTGGAGAGCTCCTTGATCTTTGTGGTGCCGCTTGCTTGGTGGTGCCCCTTGCTTAGTGGTGTTGCAGTCTCTGGGGCCTTTCAGAACAGGTGTATGTATACTGAGATCATGTGACAGATCATGTGACACTTAGATTGCACACAGGTGGACTTTATTTAACTAATTATGTGACTTCGGAAGGTAATTGGTTGCAACAGATCTTATTTAGGGGCTTCATAGCAAAGGGGGTGAATGCATATGCACGCACCACTTTTCCGTTATTTATTTTCTTCATTTCACTTAACCAATTTCGACTATTTTGTGTATGTCCATTTTAAAATCCAAATAAAAATCAATTTAAATTACATGTTGTAATGCAACAAAATAGGAAAAACGCCAAGGGGGATGAATACTTTTGCAAGGCACTGTATTTGAGCTGTTCTTGCCATAAATTTGACTTGGTCTTTTACCAAATAGGGCTATCTTCTGTATACCAACCCTACCTTGTCACAACACAACTGATTGGCGCAAACGCATTAAGAAGGAAAGAAATTCCGCAAAATAACTTTTTAAAAAGGCACACCTGTTAATTGAAATGCATTCCAGGTGACTACCTCATGAAGCTGGTTGAGAGAATGCCAAGAGTGTGCAAAGCTGTCATCAAGGCAAATGGTGGCTATTTGAAGATTCTCAAATACACTTTTTTTTGGTTACTACATGATTCCATATGTGTTATTTCATAGTTTTGATGGCTTCACTATTATTCTACAATGTAGAAAATTGTAAAAATAAAGAAAAACCTTTGAATGAGTAGGTGTTCTAAAACTTTTGTCCTGTATTGTATACAATTTATACAGTGGGGAAAACAAGTATTTGATACACTGCCGATTTTGCAGGTTTTCCTATTTCCAAAGCATGTAGAGGTCTGTAATTTTCAGAAATCCAGGAAATCACATTGTATGATATTTAAGTAATTAATTTGCATTTTATTGCATGACATAAGTATTTGATACATCAGAAAAGCAGAACTTAATATTTGGTACAGAAACCTTTGTTTGCAATTACAGAGATCATACATTTCCTGTAGGTCTTGACCAGGTTTGCACACACTGCAGCAGGGATTTTGGCCCACTCCTCCATACAGACCTTCTCCAGATCCTTCAGGTTTCAGGGCTGTCGCTGGGCAATAAGGACTTTCAGCTCCCTCCAAAGATTTTCTATTGGGTTCAGGTCTGGAGACTGGCTAGGCCACTCCAGGACCTTGAGATGCTTCTTACGGAGCCACTCCTTAGTTGCCCTGGCTGTGTGTTTCGGGTCGTTGTCATGCTGGAAGACCCTTACTGAGGGAAGGAGGTTGTTGGCCAAGATCTCGCGATACATGGCCCCATCCATCCTCCCCTCAATACGGTGCAGTCGTCCTGTCCCCTTTGCAGAAAAGCATCCCCAAAGAATGATGTTTCCACCTCCATGCTTCACGGTTGGGATGGTGTTCTTGGGGTTGTACTCATTCATCCTTCTTCTTCCTCCAAACATGGCGAGTGGAGTTTAGACCAAAAAGCTATATTTTTGTCTCATCAGACCACATGACCTTCTCCCATTCCTCCTCTGGATCATCCAGATGGTCATTGGCAAACTTCAGATGGGCCTGGACATGCGCTGGCTTGAGCAGGGGGACCTTGCGTGCGCTGCAGGATTTTAATCCATGATGGCGTAGTGTGTTACTAATGGTTTTCTTTGAGACTGTGGTCCCAGCTCTCTTCAGGTCATTGACCAGGTCCTGCCGTGTTGTTCTGGGCTGATCCCTCACCTTCCTCATGATCATTGATGCCCCACGAGGTGAGATCTTGCATGGAGCCCCAGACCGAGGGTGATTGACCGTCATCTTGAACTTCTTCCATTTTCTAATAATTGTGCCAACAGTTGTTGCCTTCTCACCAAGCTGCTTGCCTATTGTCCTGTAGCCCATCCCAGCCTTGTGCAGGTCTACAATTTTATCCCTGATGTCCTTAAACAGCTCTCTGGTCTTGGCCATTGTGGAGAGGTTGGAGTCTGTTTGATTGAGTGTGTGGACAGGTGTCTTTTATACAGGTAACAAGTTCAAACAGGTGCAGTTAATACAGATAATGAGTGGAGAACAGGAGGGCTTCTTAAAGATAAACTAACAGGTCTGTGAGAGCCGGAATTCTTACTGGTTGGTAGGTGATCAAATACTTATGTCATGCAATAAAATGCAAATGAATTACTTAAAAATCATACAATGTGATTTTCTGGATTTTTGTTTTAGATTCCGTCTCTCACAGTTGAAGTGTACCTATGATAAACAATTCCAGACCTCTACATGCTTTGTAAGTAGGAAAACCTGCAAAATCAGCAGTGTATCAAATACTTGTTCTCCCCACTGTATTTATATATATATATATATATATATATATATATATATATATATATATATATATATATATATATATATATATATATATATATATATATATATATATATATATATATATATATAGTACCGTTCCAAAGTTTGGGGTCACTTAGAAATGTCCTTGTTTTCGAAAAGAAAAGCATTTTTTTGTGTGCATTAAAATAACATGAAATTGATCAGAAATACAGGGTAGGCATTGTTAATGTTGTAAATGGCTATAGTAGCTGGAAACGGCTGATTTTGAATGGAATATCTACATAGGCGTACAGAGGCCCATTATCAGCAACCATCAGTCCTGTGTTCCAATGGCACGTTGTGTTTGCTAATCCAAGTTTATCATTTTAAAAGGCTAATTGATCATTAGAAAACCCTTTTGCAATTATGTTAGCACAGCTGAAAACTGTTGTGCTGATTTAAAGAATCAATAAAACTGGCCTTCTTGAGACTAGTTGAGTATCTGGAGCATCAGCAATTGTGGGTTCGATTTCCAGGCTCAAAATGGCCAGAAACAAATAACTTTCTTCTGAAACTCGTCAGTCTATTCTTGTTCTGAGAAATGAAGGCTATTCCATGCGAGAAATTGCCAAGAAACTGAAGATCTCATACAGCCACCCAAGTCATAGACTGTTCTCTCTGCTACCACACGGTAAATTGTACCGATGCGCCAAGTCTGGAGCCAACAGGACCCGGAACCGTTTCTACCCCTAAGCCATAAGACTGCTAAATAGTTAACCAAATAGCTACCCGACTATCTGCATTGACCCCCCTTTGCACCAACTCCTTTGACTCGTCACATACGCTACTGCTTATTATCTATCCTGTTGCCCAGTCACTCAATTACCTCGTACCCCTGCACATCGACTCGGTACTGGTACCCTGTCTATATAGCCAAGTTATCGTTACTCGTGTATTTATTCCTTGTGTTATTATCTTTCTAGCTTATGTAAGCATTTCACTGACGCATGTGACAAATAAAATGTAATTTGATTTTGAGATGAGACTGAGAGAAAATTAAGGTAATTTACCGTAATTCTAAACATTTTGCCATGCTTATGACATGTTCATATGCTATCTGGGGGCCACCCGAGCTTTAGGGAGCCCCCAACCCTCGGTAGAGTGTTAGGCACCCCCCCCCCCCCCCCCCCCCCGCTACTACAATTTCTAGAGCAAACACTGCTGCTGATAGTCGGGTTCTGTTATGGAATGCCGCCTCTGTTGATAGTTTGGTTATTTTTAGGCCGGTGTGAAAGTGAGTGGAGCTGGGGGAAGTGACATACACCACCCTTCTGGCCTGTGGGTTGACTCCAACCTTACAGCTGTGTGAGCACACATGCTTGCACGCCTGCACACACACACACAGTTTTGTTTTACACAAGGATAGTTAAACAAAAACACACACACACAATTGTGACACAACACACAATACACCCCAAGGCATACAGTGCCTTCAGAAAGTTGTTCTGTTACAGCCTGAATTTAAAATGGATTAAATAGATATTGTGTTACTGGCCTACACATAATACCCCATCATTTCAAAGTGGAATTATGTTTTTTAAAATGTTTACAAATTAATTAAAAATGAAAAGCTGCAATGTCTTTAGTCAATACAAATGTGCGTAACAAGTCAAATAGTTGCTTACCAAGACGACATTGAATGTTCCTGAGTGGCCTAATTACAGTTTTCACTTAAATCAACTTGAAAAGATCTATGGCAAGACTTGAAAATGGCTGTCTAGCCATGATCAACAACCAGCTTAAAGAAATTTAAATGGAATAATGTGCAAATATTGTAGAATCCAGGTGTGCAAATCTCTTAGACATTTACCCAGAAAGACTCACAGCTGTAATCCCTGCCAAAGGTGATTCTAACATGTATACATGTATTCTAACGTGAATACTTATGTTAATTAGATATTTGTGTATTTCATTTCCAATAAATTAGCTACAATTTCTAAAAACATGTTTTCACTTTGTCATTATGGGTTATTGTGTGTAGTTGGGTGAGATAAGTAATCTATTTAATTCATTTTGAATTCAGGCTGTAACACAACAAATTGTGGAATAGGTCAAGGGGTATGAATACTTTCTGAAGGCACTGTAGATTAAGTAACACATACACACAGTGGGGTTTTGTGTGTGTGTGTGTGTGCCTGTACGCATTTGGCCAGTAATTGCAGCTTATTAGGAACTCCTGAGAGAGCAGTCTCGGAGTCATTAACTGCTGTTTCCGGCTCCTTCTCCCAAATCCCCCCTTTTCTACCTCCTGCTTCTTATTCGCACTGTCCATTCTCACTAACAGAAGGACACATACAGTAACATCACTGGAACTGGACCATTGTCTCAATACTTGACTACCTACTTAAGACATCCATGTACACCTTTCTAAGATACCTCATTGTTATACAACCTGGTTAAAGCAAAGTTTAGTATTTTAGTCACTGTATATTATTAGGAGTCCTCCTATCACTCCAATTGTTTCGCACCATTTGGGTGAACTATCTTTTAAAAGCGCTAACATTAGTTACTAAATCAGAGAGACACTACAATGTATGCCAGTGTGTGCAATGTAGGTCTGTGACTTTTCCCACTCAGCCATCAGTGTTCAGACTAACTGGCCTTTTATGTAATTCTCTGATCTTGAAGTAGGATAGGAGTCTGTTGCTATTTACGTACATTTATCACAAATAATATCTCATCTCAAATCACCTACTTACCACTCAATCGCCATATTTTGTATTTTAGCACTTTCCCTTTTATTATTATACCACTTTCTTACCCACCCGCTCTTGTTTTCCCTGTCATTTCCTGTTTCTTTCTCTCTCTCTCTCACTCTCTAGCTCTCTCTATCCCTATTGGAACTGGTTAGGAACGGAATTGTCAGGGCATAGGAGATAATATAATTTCTTTATTTCATTTATCTTTTGTCTTATTTTTTTGTCACTGAAACACAGAAGGGTGGTCTCATACATATATTGGCTGTTGATCGAGTGACACACACACATTCCGCTTTAACCCCATATGCCTCCTTTTCCTCCTTTGCACTCTTTACCATCTTATTCCTTCAGTTCTTCTCAAAGTTTCCATGATGAATTCTAGGGCTGTGATGTTACCACTAAAAAAATTTAAAACATGAAGCAGACCAAACTCGTTGGTCCTTTAAAAACCTACTGAATGTAAAATATTGTGTGCTATAGCTTGAAAAATAAATAAATGTGACTCTGGATGACAACATAACAGAGTATGTGAGCGGAGTTGAGTGGTCGGAAATCCCAGTCATGGCTCACGGAGTGGTGCGGGGGGAAAAAACCTGCCGCTCCAAATTCACTCCATTCATTAAAATCACCATTTAACCAACACCCATCTATTTTTGTGACTACCTGGACCTACCATTTGGTATTGAAACCAAGCCATATGATTTGAATGAAAAGTATTTTAATAAACAAAATGGCAAGGTGACTGTAAGAAGCGCTCATGATTTCAAATAGGCTACATGTCGTATTGAACAACATATGACAACTAAATAGATCAGGAGAAGGAACGAAAACAAATTATTTAGGTTATATTAAGAAGGAACGGAAATGTATTATTTAGACTGTTATTAGCCTATTATTTCAAGGTTATAGCATACAAATACATTGTGAAGCATTTGCGAGTGTGACACACTAGGCTGGTAGGAACATTAAGCACTCAGCATTTAAACAACATCTCTTTGTATTAAATCATTATAGTCTATACATTGTGCATACTTACTTAGAATTAAATAAAAGTAACCCCTAAATAAAAATGAAATGAAAAATGCATTATTAGGCAACAGTGCCTTTGGCCAAACTTGTGTTTCTAAAAGTGAATTCAGAGTCTGGCTTCAGGCTCATGCGATGGTGCCTGAAGAGCAGGCCAGCAGCAGAGAATACCCTCTAAACGCTTGCAGAGCCACTGGGGATGCTAAACACCCTTTGGGCCACTCTTGCCAGGCTGGGCAGGGATGCAGTTTTATATATTTTTTTATATATATATTTATATATTTTTATATATATATATATATATATATATATATATATAGATATATATATATATATATATATATATATATATATATATATATATATATATATATATATATATATATATATATATATATATATACATATATTAGGCAAAATAACCCTATCAAAACAGAAAGCTCCTTGAAAGAGGTAAAATGTCAGGCCTATTGGGCCAAAATCAATGATAGCCTATTGTATAGATAATAGAATGAAAATGAACTAAACTTTTAAGAGATCAGTTTTTTTGTTTATAAATACTTTGCTACAATGACACACTTAGCTAGCTACCTACCTCTTTCCTTTATGTTAGCATGTGCACGTAGTACACCATCATGCTTTTGGGATACGTGTCTTTTCAGATTCTACAATGATTCTTTAGTTGTGGACACTCCCTCTCTTACTCCTGGTCCTCCTCTTCTTTGTAAGTCACCTTGATTTTGCACCTGTGTTTTATCAGTTTCTTTATGAAAATATTGAGCGAACTCCATGACAGTAGCTAAAGCAAGAGCCTATAGCAGCACTAGTGCTGAGCGATTAACCGGTTTTTAAGCAACAAATTGACTGACGTTGAATTCCATTTCGCATTGTGAGCTCTCTAGCGATAGATCAATCAGATCTAGCCTGAACTGTGCAATGTATTAGGTACAGTGCATTCAGAAAGTATTCAGTCCCCTTGACTTTTTCCACATTTTGTTACATTACAGCCTTATTCTAAAATGGATTAATAAAAAAAATCTCATTAATCTACACACAATACCCCATAATGACAAAGCAAAAGCAGGTTTTTAGATTTTTTTGCAAATGTATTCAAAATAAAAACATCACATTTACATAACTATTCATACCCTTTAATCAGTACTTTGTTGAAGCACCTTTGGCAGCAATTACAGCCTCAAGTCTTCTTGGGTATGACGCTACAAGCTTGGCACACCTGTATTTGGGGAGTTTCTCCCATTCTTCTCTGCAGATCCTCTCAAGCTCTGTCAGGTTGGATGGGGAGCGTCGCTGCTCAGCTTTTTTCAGGTCTCTCCAGAGATGTTAGATCGGGTTCAAGTCCGGGTTCTGGCTGGGCAACTCAAGGACATTCCGAGACTTGTCCCGAAGCCACTCCTGCGTTGTCTTGGTTGTGTGCTTAGGGTCGTTGTCCTGTTGGAAGGTGAACCTTCACCCCAGTCTGAGGTCCTGATCGCTCTGGAGCAGGTTTTCATCAAGGATCTCTCTGTACTTTGCTTCGTTCATCTTTCCATCATCCTGACTAGTCTCCCAGTCCCTGCCGCAACAAAAATATCCCCACAGCATGATGCTGCTACCACCATGCTTCGCCGTAGGGATGGTGCCAGGTTTCCTCCAGACGTGACGCCTGGCATTCAGACCAACGAGTTCTATCTTGGTTTCATCAGACCAGAGAATCTTGTTTCTCATGGTCTTAGAGTCTTTAGATGCCTTTTGGCAAACTCCAGGCAGGCTGTCATGTGCCTTTTACTGAGGAGTGGCTTCCGTCTGGCCACTCTACCATAAAGGCCTGATTGGTGGAGTGCTGCAGAGATGGTTGTCCTTCTGGAAGGTTATACCATCTCCACAGACAAACTCTGGAGCTCTGTCAGAGTGACCATCGGGTTCTTGGTCACCTCCCTGACCAAGGCCCTTCTCCCCTGATTACTCAGTTTGGCCGGGCGGCCAGCTCTAGGAAGAGTCTTGGTGGTTCCAAACTTCTTCCATTTAAGAATGATTGAGGCCACTGTGTTCTTGGGGACCTTCAATGCTGCAGACATTTTTTGGTACCCTTCTCCAGATCTGTGCCTCGACACAATCCTGTCTCGGAGCTCTACAGACAATTCCTTCGACCTCATGGCTTGGTGTTTGCTCTGACATGCACTGTCAGCTGTGGGACCTTATATAGACATGTGTGTGCCTTTCCAAATCATGTCCAATCAATTGAATTTACCACAGGTGGAGTCCAATCAAGTTGTAGAAACATCTCAAGGATGATCAATGGAAACAGGATGCACCTGAGCTCAATTTCGAGTCTCATAGCAAAGGGTCTGAATACTTTTTATAATTTATAAATTTGTAAAAATGTCTAAAAACCTGTTTTCACTTTGTCATTATGGGATATTGTGTGTAGATTGATGATATATATATATATTTTTTTTTAATCCATTTTAGAATAAGGCTGTAACGTAACAAAATGTGGAAAAAGGGAAGGGGCCTGAATACTTTCTGAATGCACTGTAGTTGTAGTTACCAGCAGGCCAATATTCTACATAGTTTAGCGTATAAAACATGGTAATTAACTACAATGACCATAGTCCATTGCGCATCTACTTCTCCGGTGTTTATTTTTTATGCCTGCTACAGAAGAGGCAGAAGAATGCGCGATCTTGAGGGGATATAGAGAGCAGCTGTTTCTTTGCTAGGTATCTGCTTGAAAATACATTATCTAAGTGATTGATAGTTGGTATTCAATAGTCATAAAAGTATATATGCCATATTTACTTTGAAGAACTACAAAATAGTGATTTTGTCAGAAAGCATAGGCAGCAGCTTTATAGAGATGAGATGTTGACATGGAAATAAATAATAAAGTAATCAAATACAACAAATGTAATATACACAACAACTGAAATATTTTATTAAAGTAGTGTGAATAAATGGTTAATAATTGATAAGCAGTAATGGGCAGTCACTACCATCATGGGACTTGTATTAATTGTTTTATTGTGTGTTGCAGCATTCAACTCAAATAATTGAAACCAAAATCGCAAAAAAAAACAATTTAATCTAAAAAAATAACCGAACCGACTTCAAAAAGCACTAATCGCTCAGCACTAAGCACCACACAGGTAGACTACAAATGCATGCTGGTCTGGGCATGCCCTGAGCTCGTGAAGTGAGCAGTACTGGAGTGATATTGGAGCGGGCGAGAAGGCCAACGCTCCAGCCTTTGGGAAACTCGCTCAGCACTCCAATCAAATTGGGCATGCTCCGCTCCTCGTTCCGCATCCATTCCGCATCATCCGTTCCAACATTAGTGCTGTTTTCCTAAAGAAGTTACATTCGCTTCATGTTTTGTTTCCTTGCCATGATACTAACGAGTATCGCGAAACTGGTATCGTCCCGGTCCTAATTAACTCTCATAAACGGGCACAGTATGAATATTCTGGGGAGCTACTGGTTGTGTGTTCAGGGACACATGGGCTGCTGTAAGGACAATTTTGTTTCATTATAGGAAGAAATGGAATACCTTCTGAGGTAAGGAGAATGGATTAATTAGATTTGCTCTGGAATTTTTCATCCACAGCCACAACTTTCATACTCAGTCATGAAACCAACAGTATGGGCACTAACTCCTCAAAAGCATCTTAAACGTTACATTTCCACTTGGAGGCAAATGTACACACACCTACACACCTACACACACAAACACAAACACGTATTCAAACACAAGCTCATACACATTCAATGACTATTTTCTATACACATTTTCCGTACAGTGCCACACACACACACACACACACGCTCTCTCTCTTTCTCTCTGTATGCACAGGCTGAATAAACCACACTGGTTCCAGGGCAGGGTGAATAAAGGTGCTTTTGTCAGGAGGGGGTGGGCAGTCTGGAAAAGGGATGAATGTTCCCTCAGTTGGCTCAGACATCGCGCCTGCCTGCTTACTTTCACAGCACATCTAGAAGAGGAGGACCTCTGCAGATGGGTGGGGTAGGGAGGGGTGCCAGGGGGGCAGGAGACAGGGTGGGGCTTGAAGCCAGCCAGTGATCTCATTGGAACAGCATGTTTTTTCTGTCCTGAGTGTGTAGTTTTTGGAAGGCATACGAGCTGCGTCTGAGCCTCTCTGTCAGTCTCCTGTTCCAGCTGCACGAGAGAGGCCACCTTAGCCTTCTGGGATACCCCTTAGCACCCCTCTGCTCGCTCCTGCTCCACCAGACTCAGGGTGTTAAACTGTGTGGTTTCTGTGGCATTTTGAGGCATTTGCTGCGTTCTTCCTTTTCCCCCCCTGTATGTTTAGTTTTCTGAGTTTTTTTCTACCTCACACCAGTGTGAGAACTGAGTTGGGAGCTGTGTGGACGGACAGAAGAATTTCACACAGAGCCGCTGCCGTGAAGCGAGTGTGAGAAGAAGACAAAGGTGGAGGAAGGAGGTGGAAAGTGTCCTAACTGGAAACGTATTCTCTCTCTCTCTCTCCCTCAGTCGTCTGGCGTTCCAGCTGTGGAAAATGACCCTCTCGGTGCGCTCCCTCCAGGATGGGGTAAGTGTTCCCTACACATACACCTATCACTTCTCGCCACACTAAGACTAGTAATAATCAGTGGCCCCCAATGGTCCCAGGACCTGTGACCAGTGAGATGAGTAAATGGAGATGCTTCTGGGTCCAGTGATGCTGAAGAGTGGCATTGGCTACATCGACACCTGCACTGGTTGTTATGAGAGTGGGTTCTGATAACATGTATGCATTTCAAGGGCACAGGACTTTGTTTTTGTGTTGAGGGGGGAGAGTTGGTTTGTGTGTCTTTCTCACACATACACACTCACACAGATACACACCACTGTGGGCTCACATCTGTTGTTTGGTGTCTTGTATACATTGTGATATATAGCCTTGTCCTTAATCAAAGAAGCTCATACTGAAGATCCCTTTATTCTTACAGCCAAACTCATCTTACCATTTAGTTATTGGTCAAAAAGTATGATTTGATTGAATTGTTGTTAGGGATTTTGGTCTTTTCCCTGATATTTTTGATTAGTTGTTGGTTCAAGTGTAATCTCAAGGAATTGGTTGTTATATTTGTGTGGCCGTATTGTGCTCTACTCATATATTCCTAGGCGCTCTGCTCTCATGCATTCATATATTCATTAATATTCTCAAAAGCGCATATTCTACCAACATTCCCACCCACACAATTATACAGTGTATACACACACACTCCATCACTCAGAAGTAATGGTCATTGGCATTTTTCTCTCCACCTCACATTTTCACATACTTACATTCGCACTCACCCATGCACACTCATATTTTCTAACCATGATTATTTTTCAACATGTTGCGGCATCCCAAGCAAAAGCCTCAATTATACATTGCTTTAATTTTGATGAATTTCCTTTCATGTATTTCTGTGTCATCTGTGGTTGCCCTCTTTCTTTGGGGCGTAAAAGAGGGAGAGAAGAGAGGGTGGATTGAAAGAAACTCTTTACAGGAAATAGAAAGGAGAGAAAGACTTGACCAAGCGCGGGAACAGTCAAAAAAGGAGGGGTGGTGGAATAGAGGGGGGAAAGTGAAGGAGAGGGGGAAAATTAGCAGGCTAGTAAGAGTTGCAACATGAGCGCTACTGTTCCTGTGCCTTCCACACACATCTGCTAATGAGAACAAGATGTCAGAGAGAGAGTGGTGGGGGTGGAGAGAGAGAAGGGGGCGGAGGGGGCCCCAACTATGGTCACGAAATCAGTGGGTCAGGACTAAAGCAACACAGAGATGCACAAACTTGAACATATCAACGCACACAACACACATTCTTGGTGGAGGAAGTTGACATGGTTGCCATGTCATTATCTTCCATGTAGTCATTGTAGGACTCCGACTGCTAGAAATATAAAATAGTCAGCAAATTGTCCTTTTCCGGCTCTCCCTCAAAGTTACGTTTTTGCTCTTTACACCTCTGTAACATTCTACGTCTGAGTCCGCCCCCATCTTTCTCCAACACCGTGTCCTCCAGAGCCAAGTCAGAAAGGCTGAGGTGGATTGTAGAAAGTTATTTTGGAACAAGCATGAGTGAAATGCAACACAGACGCGTCAGTTTTCAGTCAGCTTTGCGAGATTTAGCCATACCTTTTTCTCTTTCCTCTTCTTCTCACTCACAACAATTCACTGTATACTACGGTTGACATTCACATCTCCACACACATTCACTTTGTACTGAAACAAAATAGTCAACTGTTGATCTCTCCTGTTATTAACTGTAGTCACTTCTCTTGGTCCCTGTAGAGAAACGGCAGGACAATGGGAGGGTGTATTTTGTCAACCACAACACACGGACCACACAGTGGGAGGATCCAAGAACCCAAGGGTAAGCCAATCTGTCTTTGCTCCACTGTGAAAGTGTGCGTTTGTTAATTGTGTGTGGGTGTGTGTGTGTGTTTGTGTGTGTGTGTGTGTGTGTGTGTTCATGTTTGTACACACAGGTGTCTCAGAGAAATGCCACCATACATTGCTCCCATATTTTCACTGATATTATATTAACTAGTGTAGGATAGGGACTGGTAGCTCGAGGGCCCAACGCTATGCAGCACACTCATCAGACATCCTTATAATTATATTAATTAATCATGTAGAGTCATAGACATAATCTACCAGTAATTGAGATCCATATTTTGAAATCATTCTGCACAGGTCAATAGGGCGGTGTCCTATGTCACCTGAATTGAAGGCTGTGTCAACGTGTCTCTGAGCCGTGAGGGTGGGGTTTAGATTAGTATTGTAAGCTATTGGTCAAGGAGGGGCCTATGGAACTAGTGTGGGTGGTACTGCTGTCCCCTCACATCAAATCGAACAACAAAACGACATCAATAGTGGATGGCCGAATTATCCAGATTGTATTATTGTGGGTTTTAGGACATTTGACAGTGTCATAGCATTTTATTCATTCATCAATTAGTTAATTCACTCCCTCATTCATAAATTAGTTCATTCACTCCCTCATTCACCACCTCAGTAAAGTTGAGTTACATTTTCCCTCATATTTATATTTTCATGTTGTATAACTACATCCATGTGGTCTCAGAAGCATCACCGCTGTGGCCAGAGGTTCTGAATCCCGGTCAGGGAGAGCTGCTAGTGGGACGGGGCAAGGGCCAGAGCCAGGGCTGGGGCCAGGGGGGACAGATGTGCATAGTTTGGGGAGCCTCCCGTTTAGGCTCTGCTCACTGCCCTCTCCCTCTTACAGGATGATCCAGGAGCCCCCCCTGCCCCCTGGCTGGGAAATGAAGTACACCGCGGAGGGAGTCCGATATTTTGTGGATCACAACTCTCGCACCACCAGCTTTAAAGACCCTCGTCCCGGGTTTGAGTCAGGGTAAATATTATTCTGCAGACCCGTTTTTGAGAAGGGGTAGTTACAGTTTCTGATCAAATCTACTGATAAAAGCACCGTACGGCTCTTTTCTGTCAGGGATGATGTATGCAGGGATTCTCACATCATAGCCGGCTTTTGTTTGGATTTCTTTCCTTTTCCCCTTTTTCCCCTGTTTCTTTGAACCAGAGGGAATTTACGTTGACTATCTTTAGGGCATAGATAGCTAGCCTAGATATGAGGAAGGGGATTATATGTACGTACACACATATACATGCATGTAAACATAAGCATATGTGTCTTGCCTTGAATCATGGCCTTATTTTGAAATCTTCCAAAAAAATAAAGTCAAAAAAAATAAACAGATGTGGGCCAACAAATCAAGTCCAAAGCAGACTGCTCTGCTGTCTGAGTCTGTCTGTGTGTACGTATGGATGTGTGTGTATGAGAGAGAGCAAGTGTTCATGCTGATGTTGAAACATATGAAGGTCTTGGTGTTATATTTTTAGATGAGTGTTCATAGAGGGTTTTTAAACTGTCTTAAATGTTTTACATATGATACTGCTGCAGTCCATATCTGTAGCCAAAGGGTTGCCTCTGTGGTCTGAAACGTCCTAACCAAAACCAAGATGTGCCTGGCAGCATTC